>NC_090436.1:537252061-537865395 GCF_031143425.1 Pleurodeles waltl
CCACCACCAGCCCTGCAGCCCCCTTGACAAGGGTGCAGGGGTATTGGAGCCCGCCAGCCCGCATGTCTGGATCTTCGCCCAGCAGCAAGGGGACAGGCAGCCCACCCCCTGGGAAGAGGAGCAGAAGGCGGAAGGGGCGCCGCAGGAGCCCGCCTTCTACATCCCCCCCGGACACCACCCAGAGACAGTCACCAGCCACAGCTCCAAAGGGAGGAAAGGGCCACAGGCCCACGACTAAGGAGGGCAAGGGCAGCAAGTCGGAGAGGTCAGGCAGCAGGCCTGCTGCCCAGGAGGAGCCCACAACCCCCATAGCCGCTGCCCCGGGAGGAACCGGCACAGCTGCCCCGGGAGAGCCCACCACCCCCATAGCCGCTGCCCAGGGAGGACCCAGCCCAGCTGGCCAGGAGGGCCCCACCACCCACAGCCCAGGTGGGCAGTGAAGGAGCACCATCCCCGCTGCCCAGGAGGGCACCACCAGGCAATTAGCAGTTGGCCATAGACCGGCCGCCGTCTCAAGAACCGCTGAACTGGGCCCCGCCGTCTCAAGAACCGCTGAACTGGGCCCCGCCGTCTCAAGAACCGCTGAACTGGGCCCTTCAAGGCAAGTAGCGCTGACCTGGGCCCCACCGTCTCAAGAACCGCTGAACTGGGCCCTTCAAGGCAAGTAGCGCTGACCTGGGCCCCACCGTCTCAAGAACCGCTGAACTGGGCCCCGCCGTCTCAAGAACCGCTGAACTGGGCCCCGCCGTCTCAAGAACCGCTGAACTGGGCCCTTCAAGGCAAGTAGCGCTGACCTGGGCCCCACCGTCTCAAGAACCGCTGAACTGGGCCCCGCCGTCTCAAGAACCGCTGAACTGGGCCCCGCCGTCTCAAGAACCGCTGAACTGGGCCCTTCAAGGCAAGTAGCGCTGACCTGGGCCCCACCGTCTCAAGAACCGCTGAACTGGGCCCGCCGTCTCAAGAACCGCTGAACTGGGCCCCACCGTCTCAAGAACCGCTGAACTGGGCCCCGCCGTCTCAAGAACCGCTGAACTGGGCCCTTCAAGGCAAGAACCGCTGGCCCTTTGGCAGACGTGGCAGGGCAGGATCTATCTCGGGCAGGGCTGCAGGATGTCCTCTGGCCAACTTGCCTCCTCCAGTGGCAGTGGGGTCTGTTATGGACTGTATGGACTGTGGCTTTGCTCTCCCCAGGATGGCCCAGTGGGCAGGCCACCCACTGTATGGACTGTTTGGACTGTTGGTTTGCTCTCCCCAGGATGGCCCAGTGGGCAGGCCACCCACTGTATGGACTGTTTGGACTGTGGCTTTGCTCTCCCCAGGATGGCCCAGTGGGCAGGCCACCCACTGTATGGACTGTTTGGACTGTGGCTTTGCTCTCCCCAGGATGGCCCAGTGGGCAGGCCACCCACTGTATGGACTGTTTGGACTGTGGCTTTGCTCTCCCCAGGATGGCCCAGTGGGCAGGCCACCCACTGTATGGACTGTTTGGACTGTGGCTTTGCTCTCCCCAGGATGGCCCAGTGGGCAGGCCACCCACTGTATGGACTGTATGGACTGTGGCTTTGCTCTCCCCAGGATGGCCCAGTGGGCAGGCCACCCACTGTATGGACTGTGGCTTTGCTCTCCCCAGGATGGCCCAGTGGGCAGGCCACCCACTGTATGGACTGTATGGACTGTGGCTTTGCTCTCCCCAGGATGGCCCAGTGGGCAGGCCACCCACTGTATGGACTGTTTGGACTGTGGCTTTGCTCTCCCCAGGATGGCCCAGTGGTCATGGAGTCCCCTCGTGGATCTGGCGTCGTGTACTCAAGTGGCTGAGGTGCCCCCCCTTCCCTTCCCCCTGAGGTGCCTGTCCGATTTTCTTTCTGATGCCCCTGCAGTGTTCTCTCCGTGGAGTTCTTGTCGTGGGACTGGGCCTTGCCCCTTTGCACAGGAACCCTGTGATCCACGGACAGTGGTTGGACTACATTTAGTAGCTGTATATATTTTGTATATAGTTTATTTATTTATTGGGATTACTGGTGTCCATATTTCAATATATCTGCCCGTTTATGATCTCTTCTTTTGGTCTTTGCATTATTTCGGAGGGGGGTGGTTTGTGGGTTGTGACAGTGATCTGTGGAAATGCATTGATGTGTGTGTTGTAGTGGGTGTGGGTGGGTGGGTGTGTGCCGGTAATCTTTTCCCTCCCCTGTGTCGTAGGTGCAGTACTCACCGATGTCTTCCGCGCCGCCGGGCGTGCTCCTGGTATATGAGCAGGAATAGGAGTGCGGGGATGACCTGCAACTCTGGTTCCATGCTGCCGAAATCTCGCGTGGAGTGCGTAGAGGTGAGCGTTTTCCCGTTCGTAGTCTGTTTCCGCCGTGTTCTTATCGGCGGTGCTCCCGCCCCGGAAAAGGTGGCAGATTGGTGGGTCGTAATAGGGTGGGCGGTACATTGTCTGCCGCCTGGCTGTTGGCGGGAACCGCCGCGCTGTTTGTTTGTACCGCTGTGGCGGGCGGAGTGTTAAGTTGGCGGGCTGTGTTGGCGGTTCCCGCCAGGGTCAGAATTGCATATTTTAGACCGCCGGCCTGTTGGCGGCTTGGCCGCCGCTTTATCACCGACCGCCAGGGTCAGAATGAGGGCCTCTGTTATTTCGCCCTCCAGGGCCAAGTGGGTTGCAGCTCCCTCCTGCTATGGTGCCAATACTCCTCCACCTGATGATGTTATTGCACACAAGAACAGGGAGACCACAAAAAGGGGGGGGAGACAGAAGAAAGACATGTTCAGTGCATGCAACAGCACTACAGTTGGCAGACACAACACACATGGAGCAGCCCTCTGCACTACGGCATGCACTAACAGTTCCTAGAAATTTCACCTGACCATGGGGTACGAGGCCTAACACCAATTGCTGCACACCTGGAAGTCACAGGAGCCTGACTAGATGTAGATGGCTCTTACCACTGTTGGGGTTGGAGTGCCACATAGCCTGCCTCACAAGGGACCTTGCCTACAAACTTCACCCTGGCCTAAGGGAACCCAACTGCCCACCTCTCCCACCCAGACATCTCGTAATGAACCCAGAGTCAGCTGAATGAGAGTGTACTCACCCCCTGGTGGCTGCGGTGATGCCCTTAAGCGCCCATCCAACTCCAGATATGCCACTGCCAGGATCCGGAACATCAGGGGGGGTCATGGTGTGACGGGCACCCCTCCCACGTTGGGAGGCCATCCCTAGCTGGGCCTCCACCGTCTTCTTGCTCCAGCGGCTCAGGTCCTCCCTTCTTTAACTGCAGTGGGTGCTCCGTCTGTGGTAGACCCCCAGGGTCCGGACGTCCTTGGCAATGGAACGCCAAATACCCTTCTGACCTAGAGGAATGGTGCAGGGGGAAATGGAAATTACTTACCCGTCCGTACCATCATACTCATTGCCCCGCAGTTCCCACCCTTGCCCTGATGCACATGCACTCCCCATCCGCACATGCAGGCCTCAGCCCCCCATGTATCTTCCATCCACACCACTCAAAACAGGCATTGCCCATGCAGCATGCTCACAGTGCACTCACCTGTTTGTCTGGAGGACTGTTCAGTTGCGTGTACTGGGGGAGGACCCCATCCACTAGTTTATCCAACTCCTCCGAAGTGAAGGCAGGGGCCCTTTCCCCAGACACATGAGCCATCGTCGCTTCCAGACAGAGGTCACAGCAGCACTTGCAGTGTAGGTCCTCTCCTGTTGAAGGTAAGATATAAAGTGAGTGAACAGACAGAAAATGGCGGTCACGTCCGCAGCGGTGCGTACCGTCACCACCGGCCTACATCGTTATTGGCTCCTGGGACCCATAGGGCCAAATGTTAACCAATGCTGAATTGCGCCCCGTCTTCAACCGCCCACCGCAACGGTGTAGAACGCCAGCGCAGTTACCTCATATCTCCCTATGTCACACCTATCTAGGCCGGGAATATAGACAGACTCCGGCACATTGTGGATTAATTATGTTTCTGAAAATAAAACATTGTGACACCTCAGTGTTGGATGACTCTCTGCTCACTATTCTCCTCCATAGGGCACGTCCGCTGTGGCATGTGATGAGATGGCGGCATCCTCCGGTGTACAGACCCCTGGTCAATCTGTTGACAATGGAAGAGAGACACATCCTGGTCACATACAGACTTGATCGTGCAACAATCCAGGAACTGTGCGCCCAGTTGGAGCCGGACCTGATGTCAGCTATCCACCATCCCACAGGAATCCACCCTCTAGTGCAGGTCCTGTCTGTACTCCATTTCCTGGCCAGTGGGTCTTTTCAAACAACAGTGAACATGGCATCAGGGATGTCCCAGCCAATGTTCTCCAATGTGTTGTCCAGAGTGTTATCTGCCCTGCTGAAACACATGCGCAGCTACATCGTTTTCCCTCAGGTGGAGGATTTGCCCACAGTGAAAGGTGACTTCTATGCCCTGGGACATATCCCCAACATCATTGGTGCCATTTATGGGACACATGTGGCGTTTGTCCCCCCCGCAGAAATTAACAGGTGTACAGAAACCGGAAGAGCTACCATTCGATGAATGTGCAGATTGTGTGTTTGGCAGACCAGTACATCTCCCATGTCAATGCCAAGTATCCTGGCTCTGTGCATGACGCATACGTTTTGAGGAATAGCAGCATCCCTTATGTGATGGGCCAACTCCAGAGGCACCGTGTGTGGCTAATAGGTGAGATCAAGGTCCCAATACAGTTGACATAGGTGTCTGGGTATGGGGTAGTCCCTAAGGGTTAGTGTGTGTCTAACAGTTGTCCCTCGACATTTGCAGGTGACTCTGGTTACCCAAACCTGTCATGGCTACTGACCCCAGTGAGGAATCCCAGGACAAGGGCACAGGAACACTACAATGAGGCACATGGGCGAACTAGGAGGGTGATCGAGCGCACCTTCAGCCTCCTGAAGGCCAGATTCCGGTGCCTCCATCTGACAGGTGGATCCCTCTACTACTCACCGAAGAAGGTGTGCCAGATAATCGTGGCCTGCTGTTTGCTGCACAACCTAGCTTTGCGACACCATGTGCCTTTTCTGCAGGAGGATGGGCCAGATGGTGGTCTTGTGGCAGCTGTGGAGCCTGTGGACAGTGAAGAAGAGGAGGGAGAAGAAGAGGATAGTATCAACCGAAACAACATCATCAGGCAATACTTCCAGTGAGACACAGGAAAGAAGATGACACTGCTTCCCACATCTCATTCTATTGTTGGAACTAGCATGTGTGTCATTTTCATTTAGTGTATGGACCCTTGTCACTTTGACTTTCCATTTCACAGATTTGGGTCCCACTTTGTGCTCTCTGCTATGTTTACTGCTGGCCTACAGCTGTGTTACATTGGTATGTGAACAAGTAAATTGACATTGCTATATTCCATAGTTATTGCAATTACACATTTGTGAAAGCACAGACTGACTCCAGATTGTTTTGTGATTGAAGTGTTTTTATTCCTGTGCAAATAAGTGGCGAGGGTTGTTAAATGGGCTGGGGTGATGGTGGAGGAATGTCCATGGCAGAGTCCAGTCGATTTGTTTCACAGGTGCATTGTCCAAAGGGGCATAGGAAGTGGAGCAATGTAGTTTAAGGATGGACAGGGTGACATAGTGGGACAGAGGGGTGACATTAAGGGGGGTATCATTTCCTGGCAGGGGTATTGGCATTGTTCTCTGTCTTGTTCCTGGATCTCAGGGACCATTTGCGGGGTGGTTCTCTATCTGCAGGGAGTGAGGTGCTGGTGTCCTGTTGTTCCTGTGGCGGTGCCTCCTGTCCACTAGCGCCGGCGGATGTGGAGGGCTGTTCATCGTCCAGGCTAGTGTCAGGGGCCCCTTGTTGTGCCACTGTGTCCCTGCTGGTGTTGGCGAGGTCTGCCAGCACCCCTGCAATGGTGACCAGGGTGGTGTTAATGGACTTCAAGTTCTCCCTGATCCCAAGGTAGTGTTCCTCCTGCAGCCGCTGGGTCTTCTGAAACTTGGTCAGTACCATTGCCATCGTCTCCTGGGAATGATGGTAAGCTCCCATGATGTTGGAGAGTGCCTCGTGGAGAGTGGGTCCCCGAGGCCTGTCCTCCTCCTGTCGCACAGCAGTCCTCTCAGTTTCCCTGTTATCCTGTGCCTCTGTCCCCTGAACCGTGTGTCCACTGCCACTGCGTCCCTGATTTTCTTGGGTTGGTGGGTTTGCCTGGGTTCCTTGTAGTGGTGGACATAGTGCTGATTGACGTGTCCTGGGGACAGAGGGATGGGCCCGCTGGGTGGGTGCTGTGGTGGTGTTTCCTGAGGGAGGAGGCTCTGTGGTGGCTTGTGACAGTGTCAGGGGAACCGACTGTCCCGAGGTCCCAGATGGGCCAGGCTGGTCATCTTGATCCAGTTGTGCAGAGCTGCTGTCACCACTGTGGGCCTCTTCTGTGGGGGGACTGGATATGTCTGGCACCTCCTGTCCAGTGACGTTGGGTAGGGGTCCTGTTGAGGTGTAAATGCATAATTATTGTATGTGTGCCATTGTGTGCAATAGGTGGTTGACACTGTACTCCAGTGCTTGCATTACTGGCTTGGTCCTTGTGTGATTGGTGATTTTGGGGCATGAGTGAGTCTCTGTAGGGAACATGCTTGGGTGATGGGTGTCCATGCATTGGTGTTACATGCAGGGCTTGGTTTTGGGATGTGTGGGTTGTGTTGGTGGGGTATCTGCGGGTTGTTGGGGTGATGGGTGTGAGGGTAAGGGTGGGAGTATGTGATGGCATGCAGGTAGGGTGGGGGGGATATAGTAGTAAAGATTTGCCTACCAGAGTCCAGTCCTCCTGCTACTCCTGCAAGGCCCTCAGGATGCAGTATTGCGAAGACTTGCTCCTACCATGTTGTTAGTTGTGGGAAGGAGGTGGGGGTCCACCACCAGTCCTCTGTACAGCAATCTGGTGTCTGGAGACCACGGAATGCACCTTCCCCCGTAGGTCGTTCCACCTCTTTCTGATGTCATCCCTAGTTCTCGGATGCTGTCCCACTGCATTGACCCTGTCGACGATTCTGCACCATAGCTCCATTTTCCTTCCAATGGATGTCTGCTGCTCCTGTGATCTGAATAGCTGTGGCTCTACCCAGGTGATTTCCTCCACCAAGACCCTGAGCTCCTCCTCAGAGAACCTGGGGTGTCGTTGAGGTGCCATGATGTGGTGTGGGTGATGTGTGAGGTGGTGTGTGTTGTGATGTGTGAGGGGATGTTGGTGTGTGTTATTTTAGGTGCGTGGATGTTGTGTAAGTGATGGTGTTGTGTGTCTGTGGATGCTGGTGTTGTTTTTGATAGTGTATCTCTCTGATGTGGTTTCAAAATTCTGGTAGTAGGGGTTTGTGGGTGATGTGGGTGTGTGCTTTATATTGGATTGGCTGTGCGGGTGTGGTGTGTGTATGTGTATCAGGTGTGTGTATTTCGAATCCTCCAATGTGGTTGTGTTTTGTAAATGTGTGTGTATTTTGAACGCAGCGGTATGTACCACCAATAGTTTACCGCGGTTGAAAGGCTGCCACGTTGATTCGTGGGTCGTGATAGTGTGGGCGTATTCCTGCTGGCGTGACGGTGTCGGTTTTGTTATCGCCAGTTTATCACTAACCTTTGGTGTGGCGGACTTGTGTGGGTGTCTGTATTGTGGCGGATTCCAGACTGTGGGTCGTAATACCTGTAGCGGAATTCCACGGCCGCAGCAGTATGTTGGCGGTCTTCTGCACGGCGGTAAGCGGGATTTGCCACCAGGGTTGTAATGAGGGCCATAGTCTTTTTCAAGCACAAAGTACCTGGATCGCATGAAAAATCTCCGCAAAGGGCCACAGAGGAGGAGAAGCGTGGAAACAAAGGGGTGTGCGTTGATTTCTCGGGCCACACATGGCAATGTGTTGTTTAGTTTCCACGCAGGGATGGCTGTGTGTCGATTTCCAGCACTCGGTCATGGATCCTCTCCGGGTTTGCAGGGTTTTCAGACGCCCCGGGGTCTGTGCATGGAATCCTGGGCTTGCGAAGTGCTGCGTCGATCTGGTGGGCGTTGCACAGAATTTTCTCCTGCACTGCACTACGTCGATTCCTCTCTGGAAGTCAGGCTGCCTCGTCCCAGGACGGCTCAGCGTCGATCCGGTGGGATGTGCTTTGAAGTTCCGGTCGCAATGCAGGCGCTGCGTTGATCTTCTCCTTGTGAAGTCACGCTGCGTTGTTCCGGTTCGGCGTGCAGTGAATTTGTCACCGCGGGGTAGGCTGTTCGTCGGTTTTAGCAAGCTGTGCTTCAAATTTTTGCCGCACAAGGAGTCCAGTTACAGGAGTGTAGTCTTTTTGGTCCTGAGACTCAGGGAACAAGAGGCAAGCTCTATCCAAGCCCTTGGAGAGCACTTCTTCACCACAGCCAGAGAGCAGCAAGGCAGCAGGGCAACAGCAAGGCAGCAGTCCTTTACAGAAAGCAGTCAGATGAGTCCACTCTGCAGCCAGGCAGTTCTTCTTGGCAGGATGCAGGTTTAAGTGTAGATAAATGCTCACTTTATAAAAGCGGCATTTCTAAAATAGTAATATTAAATCCAACTTCACCAGTCAGCAGGATTTTATATCGCCATTCTGGCCACACTAAATATGACCTTCCTACTCCTTTCAGGTCAGCAGCCACCACTCAAACAATGTACGAGGGCAGCCCCAATGTTAGCCTATGAAGGGAGCAGGCCTCACAGCAGTGTAAAAACGAATTTAGGAGTTTTACACTACAAGGACATGTAAACTACATAGGTACATGTCCTGCCTTTTGCCTACACAGCACCCTGCCCTATGGGTTACTTAGGGCATACCTTAGGGGTGTCTTATATGTGGTGAAGAGGGAGTTTTGGGCTTGGAAAGTACTTTTAAATGCCAAGTCGAATTGGCAGTGAAACTTCCAATGGCAGGCCTGAGACAAGGTTAAGGGGCTACTTAAGTGGGTGGCACAATCAGTGCTGCAGGCCCACTAGTAGCATTTGATCTACAGTTACTGGGCACATATAGTGCACTCTACTAGGGACTTATAAGTAAATTAAATAGTCCAATTGGGTATGATCCAATGTTACCATGTTTAAAGGGAGAGAGCATATGCACTTTAGCACTGGTGAGCAGTGGTAAAGTGCACAGAGTCTAAAAAACAGTGTCCAAAAAGTGGAGGGAGGCAGGCAAAAAGTTAGGGGTGACCACCCTAAGGCTGTCAGGTCTAACAGGGAACTTATGTTTGATTAATGTAGTAATACATCATATTGATGGTTATGTATTATGTGTTAGCTTTATTAACTGTAGGCCTTAACTTTGCGGGTGTCCTTGACTAGTTGCACAGCCTCATGTCAAGCTGTATTTTTAAACCGATTAATAAAATGTCTGCTTAGGGAATTAAATTGTGATATTCCACTGTGCTGACCAAATGTGCCTGTAGCTAAAAGTATTTTCTCATGAGAACTGATTGCTGGAAGATGCTGTTCTTGCTAAATGTAACAATATAAATGTAATGTGTGTAATACTGACTTTCTCAGGAGAAGAACAATGAAGACACTGACTGGAGTATAAGCTGCAACAATATTGTTACCTGACGAGCCGGATGATGAGAACATTAGAAGGGAAGTCAATCAGCGATATGTGAACAGTGTATTATGTTTTAGTTTTATTGGACAAAGTGTGAACATACGATCCCTTGACCAATAGGGACTTAAAGTAGTTTTAGGAAATCTAACTTAGACGGACTGCACCAAGAAGAGATGCGCCATTCTCCTTGAGGGTTTACCTCTATTCTTTTGAATTGCTTAAAGACTTTGCATTTTCTTTACTTTGATGGTGAATCCTGATGTCTTGCTGACCGAACTGATGTCCTGATGATGAGGACTATCTTAGCTTGCTGATCTATTTGCAGAGAGGTATATTATTATTGATGTGTTTCTTAAGACTATGGGTCTGATTCTAACTTTGGAGGACGGTGTTAAACCGTCCCAAAAGTGGCGGATATACCACCTACCGTATTACGAGTTCCATAGGATATAATGGACTCGTAATACGGTAGGTGGTATATCCGCCACTTTTGGGACGGTTTAACACCGTCCTCCAAAGTTAGAATCAGGCCCTATGTGCTTTTTCTTTCTAGGTACCAACCACACTATTTTGATAGAGCCATAGTTAGAGGTTTTCCAAATGTGTGTTTACTAAATTGTTTTGCATGAAGCCCATCATGCTGATGCTAATGTGGTGTTAGATAGCATTCCTTACTAATGACAGTTCACTATATGGAGTAACTTTTGATGTCTTTTCTTTGCTGAAAATAAATGTATGTGAGATCGTTTGTGCAAAAGTTCTGGTTAATCAAATCGCACTGTAACTTAAGAATGTGAAGTGGCTCAAGCTTGATTAGATTATGCTTCTTTCACTGCTTTGGACAGCCAGTGATGTTTCTGTATGAGTATCATTTGAACTGAGATTATCTTACATGACATTAGCATTGTTAATAGAGGGAAATAAATATTCTAACTTTTACTAAAAGTGTGGTTCTCCATGACTGAAAGGCAATGGTGTGTAACAATTACTGACTCCATTGATTACTAATGCTATTGATTATCATTGATTATTGATGTTATTGAATAATTATTGATTATTGATCTGTATGTACTGGGGTTATGGTGGGAACATCTTAATTGAGAGTCAAAGGGTTAATTGACCTATTTGCATCCCCTTGTAAGTTTACTTATTAAGGTCTGACGCGCTAACACCATCTATAGAGAACACGTCATATCCACATAAAGATAGCTGCACAAAGTAGTGCACAAACTCTAATACAACTAGGAGAGGCTTAAAAATCAGACGTCAGCAATTGTGGTATCAATGTTCTATGATGACTGCGGGGTACAGGTGAGCTCTTCAGGGATGTCAAACAAAATAGAAAAAACAGAAAACTTTAGTTTCAATTAATGGAGATTTACAGGGGATTCATGGAACAGAAGGGGTATATAATAAACTTATGTCTGAATATAGACCTTTCTACTACTTCAAGGTTGTTCAGAGTCATAGGGAAGAGCCAAAGGTGGGGGAAAATATTGGTGGGTGTTGGAAATCAAGACAGAGGAAAAGGTGAACACTGGAGGCACAGTGCAAAAGGGTTCTCCCGACCAAAGAGAGTACACTAGTGAAGGCAGTGGAGAGGTCAACAAAGTGTCATTATATATAGAATGGATGCCCAGAGTCATACTCTTGTTGGCTTCTCGAGGTGGCATTTTTACATATGGCCTCACAAGGGGTTGGATAGTGAGACTCAACAGGCTGCATAAGGCTGCCCTGGCTACAAATTTGAGTGGGAGAGTGTGGGATAATCAAAGTAGAAAGATGAATGTCTCTGGAATACAAAAAAAAAACTGGAAAGTCCTGTGCGGATGCAGCATCTTCTACATGAGGTTCGAAAGGAGAATCTTCCTGGAGGATGGCGATTAGCACCTGTATGGCAGATTCATTGGATAGCGCTGTCTTGAAGGGGTCAGACCCCCTAGCGGGTACCACAAGAGAGGGGTCGTTGGGCACTAGGAGCACCTCAAGTCTCCAGGTGATTTTCTGATAGTAGGCTAGTGCACCATCACTGTGAAGGAAAGTGCACCCTTAGCCTCACCGTAATGCAACGCCTCACAATTGGACGCAGAGCAGTAACAAGACTAGTGTGCATGGGCACCAACCTCATGGGTGAATCTAGGAATCAGGCAGTCAGTTAGTAGGTCTCGGGTGGGCATGTGCCCTTAGCCCTGGAGAGATTCCAGTTACAGGATTAGATAGATCCTGGTACACTAGACATAGAAGAGCTCTCATATAGTGGTAGCCTAAAGGAAGATAGTCAGATTTCATCAGCAAGGCCTACGGGCCCACAATGTCCAACACATGATCATTTTCTTTATAGCCCAAGCATGCAGGAGGGCAACACAAGGAAGCTGCAGGGCATTAGTTGTCAGGGAAACCTGGAAGGTGCAGCCTGAAAACCCGTGTGCTAGGGAGAAACCCCCATGCCATTTAGCCTTTGCCCAAGGAACTATTTTAAATGATATTTGGAAAACGCATACAGAAACCAGCAGTAAAGCAACTAGATTCTCGAGGATGTAGGGTGACCATGGCTGTGGCCCCAGCCATCAACTGACGCACTCATTTAATAAGATGGAATCTCAGTGAAATATCAGAATGGGGGGAAAGGAGGCACATCAATGGGTCTGTGCAGGGTAGCCGCTAACTTCAGTCACGCAGGAAAGTCTCTTCATCTCTGGCATCAGGTGCTCTGTACTGCATTCCATTATGTGTCTGAATGTGCAGGTCCATTTTTTACTGGAGCCACACATACCTTTAGAGTGCTGAGAGGGTGTACAAAAAGGACAGATACTGACATTGAATAAAAAAAACAACAAAAAAAACATCCAAAACAAACAGATGAAGTGATTTCCTAGAAGAATTGAAAATCACCTGAACAGCCTATGACAATTTGAAGAAGGTAGGAATTTAACAGCCCGTCTGACCTTAATAAGTAAACTTACAAGGGGACGCAAATAGATTGATGAACCTTTGGACTCCCAATTAAGATAATCTCACCATAATTCCAGTACCTGCATATCAATAATCCATAATCAGTATCAATAGTCAACAATAATCAATTACATTATTAATCAATTGGAGTCAGAAATTGTCACACACCATGGCCTTTCAGTCATGAATAACCACACCTTTTAGTAAAAGTTAGCATATTTATTTCCCTATATTAACAATGCTAACATCATGTACATTAATCTCAAAATAAAATGATACACATACAGAAACAACACTGGCTGTCCAAAACAACAGACGAAATGTAACCTAATCAAAGCTTGAACTACGACACATTCTAAGGTTACAGTGCAAATTAATAACAACAACAATTGTGCAAACGATATCACATACATCTAGATTCAGCAGAGAAATTCATCAAGCATTATTCCCAATTAGCAGACTTTCATTAGTGAGCAAGTACAGAATCTTCTAGCACTCGGCTCTCCTGAGAATAGATTCTCAGCTACGAGCACATTTGCACAATGCAATGGAAAATCACAATTTAACTCTCTAGGACAGCCATTTATTAAATGTTAAGAAATACAGCTTAACACGAGGCCTGGCAACTAGGCCAAGACCCTCGCTAAGTTAAGGCCTACAATTAATAAAGCTAATACATAATGCATAAACCTTAATATGTAATATTACTACATTAATCAAACATATGCTCAACATTTCATATTAAAACCATTAAAAAGTACACTTCATAAACAATGACGGTCATTCATCGTGATTACATTTTCAAATGCGTGCATTATTTTTCTACGTTATTACATTTGCTATGCAAATCCATTACTCAGAATACATGAACACCTATTAATAATTTTTATTAAAACACCTGTGCTAGCAACTGTAACCCCAACAGTCAAGCCGTGCACTTAAGACACATGAGGTGCCTGAATTACTAGAAGTTGCATCTTCAAAAACAGACATGGTTTTACTGTGAGGATAGCAAAAGTATAACTGTGAAACAGAAATATGGAATTTCGGCCTACAAACCAGGTCCTTTTATCTTTCCTGTGCATCCTAAAAATTGAACGGTTTAAGCAGGTTTTAATACATAACCCTGCCTCATTTATGTACCTCTAAAGGATAAGCTGACCTGACTTCGCTGGCATTCAAACCTATGCCTTGCAGGGTCAATGTCCACGCTCACTAAGTGAAAAATTAAGTCACAAGCATGCATGAATCTCAAGACCAGTTCAGTAGCCCTGCAGAGAGAACTGCACCTAAAGGAAAGTGCCCACCTACAACACAACTAACCCCATTTATTTTGAAGAAGTAGTCAAAATTTTCAGATAATCTTCAAAAACGTAACTTATCCTTTGAAACCAAAACAGATGTCTGCTGTGCAAATCAACCACACTGAGCGCAGCACACAACATAAAAAGTGCAATTATCTGTGCAACAGGGTTGATGTTGTGCAAAGCGCTCGACTTGTGCCCAGCGAGATTGTGCTGCGCAGGAAATGAAAAGCTAAAGTACTCCAGAAACCAGCTGAAAACTCAGAGCTTCGTATGTTTTCAGTAGTTTACCGGTGCGCTCGAGGAGGGCTAAACACTGGGAAAGGCATGATGCATGCATGCCTTTCACAAACCAAATCAATTGATTTTTAAAAGGCAAGCCCACAAACTAATGAAAGTGATGGGCGTGACATGGGCATGGTTAGAAGCCCACAGAGAGATTAGAACATGGTCCAGAGCACTTGCGCACACTTGACCCTAAAAAATAAAATATACATTGTAATTTAAAATTAATCATAAATAAAAATACAATTATCAAATTAAACAATTTATAAAATCATTACTCAGTTAATTATTTGATTTAAAATAAAACAAAATTAATATATAAATTAAAATAACTATAGTTACCTTCTCACCCTGTTCCCCTACAAACCCAACAACTCATTATGAAAATATAAATTACTAACATAAATTTAGAAAATTAAAGAAACTTAAATTAAACTTAAATAAAATAACAATTAAACAATTTTAATTAATAATCAATTAAATATCCAACTAATAATAAACTATTCTTAGCATTGAAATTAAATTAATTATAATTTTATTAACTTCTCTCCTATTCCCCTACAAACCCAACAACCACTATTACACCATAAATTGCTTATCATATTTTTTTTAAATTACACATTTTCAGTTATAAACAATATTTTAAAACATAATAACAATTATACTTACAGTACTAACACCTAAAATTAATATAATAAACAATATATTTCAAATGAATAAACTACATTTTTAACAAGTATACTAAAGAAAATGACATCAAATACAGCACTATTCTTAAAAACTATATTATATACCAAAAACAATATTCTTACCTCAATATACTGTTTCACAATATTATGGTAGTAACAGTATTTTTGAAACAATATTTATGACAATAGGATCAATATTTGTGTCATTCATCATGAGAGATGTAATTCAACTATGGTCTCTTCACATCGGCACGCTGCATTTTATTTAGCAGACATATTGTGCATGCCTCAAGCAGCACTGTTCTCTGCTAAATGGGGCCATATGGGAGCATATTAGTATATCCTCAATGAAAATCCACACACAAAAGAAGGGCCAGGATACCAAACCTGTCCCCGCTTCTGATGGAGCTAAGATTCCAGCAATAGAAACAGTGGGAGAGTTAGTAAGGCTATACCTAAGAGTGAGTGAAAGTGAGTATGAGTGGGAATAAATGAGTGATGGATGAATGTTGGAGTAAGAATGAGTGAGGTAGTGTGAGTGTGCTAGAATGAGTAAGTGAGTGGGTGAAAGAAAAGAAGCATGAAAACGTTAATGCAAATGTTTGAGGACCTGTTTTACACTCTGATGCAAATGCATTGGTGCCCTGTCTGCCAAACATTCACTCCACCTGCCTCATGTAGAGTTGTACAGACTGTAAGTAGACTGTCCATGTACCACCCATTGGCTCCATCAAGGGAATAATTCCTCTGATGGTTTGATAGAGAAGAGACTATTGAAGAACTCTACACCATCCACCTCATTTAGGGTGGACATTATTAAATCTTTTATTACCTGTCCATTATTGCCCAGCAAACCTGATGGTATGGGAAAGTAAATAAAACAATAATAACCCCATACCCTGGGAGAAGGCTTCTGGAGTACTCGCCATCAAGGCTGACAGTACTATCCACCAAACCTTTTCTAATTTGACAATAACCCCCATGACAACCCTTCCTATCAATATAGGGAGCTGTCCACAGGGACAGTGGATACGTCTAAATTTGGTGGGCAGAGGTCACTTTGGAAAGTGAAGGTAATGTCTCTCCAGCTCCTCTATGAAGTAAACTCCATCTGCAAAACTCTAAATCAGGCCCTGAGTGTCTTTGCAAGTGAGTGAGAATCAGTGAGTGAGAGTAGGAAAATGTGTGAGACACTGAGAGTGTGTGATAGAAGGAGTGAGAATCAATGAGTGTCTTAAAGCGTCATTGTCTGTTTATGAGTGTGAGTGTGCATGATTGAGAGTGAGTGAAAGTGAGTGACAATCAGTGTGAGTGAATAAAAATCAGTGAGATTGAATGAGTGAAAGTGAGTGTAGCTGTGAATGTGTTTGTGAGTGAGCCGTGTGTCTTTGAGAGTGAGTTAAAATCAGTATGAATCAAAATGAGTAAGTGAAAGAGAGGAAGCGTGAGTGAGGTAGAGTGATTGAGTGTGTTAAAATGAATAAGTGAGGTGAAGTGAGAGAGAGAGAGTGGCAGAGAGTGTGTGTGTCACAATCTGTGTGAGTGTGAATCCAGTGAAAGTGAGAGACAATGAAAGTGTGTGTGTATGTGTGTCAGTATATTTGTGTGGGAGTGAGTCTGAGTTAGAATGTGAGGACGTTATCTCTCTATATAGTGCACTAAAATGAAGTACACTGTGCAAAGAGTCTAGTGGATCCCCAATTGGTATTGTAGAGGCAAAAGTAGATCAGACTAATACTCTATTTTTTGGTAGTGTGGGTGAGCAGTTAGTCTTATCAGAGGGTAGTGATAAGCATTTGTTGTACTCACAAAGGCAATGCATGTGACCACACTTAAAGAATAAATCTGAGACCAATTTAGAAAAATAACAGTTATTTTTATATATGTTTCAAACCCAAGAACTACGTAGTCAGGTATGTAGACTTTTAAGTATAAATACTTTGCAGTTTAAAAAATAGACACTTAGGGTCTCATTACGAGTCTGGCCGTCAGACTGTCAGATAGCCATGCTGGCAGTCCTAAAAAGACCCCTATGTTGGTGGTCTTCCAGACGTCCCTATAATGAGTCATACCGGCAGCACCTCCAACCAAAAAAGTGGTGTGGAGGCCTGGAAATAGGCAGTCCAACCTCCAGTGCCGACAGCACTATCTTGACCTGCTAACCCAAGATGAAACTATTGAGTACAGGAAGGGCAGTTTACCCAGTGTGCAAAACAATGATCCCAAAGGCCTCAAGATGCATAATCAGAATGGTATTGGCAGCAGACACATTCACACTGCACTGACCACATGATGACTCCACTTACATATACAACAAATTCCTGCAACACAATCAATTGCATGCATCGCAATCAACTAGGCCTCAAAATGGGAAAAGACATATCTTGCCTAGCCACTGTTTGCCTGTTTTCGTGGAAAGATGGCATTCTCAAGCATGCACCCCAAGGGCAAATGATCTGCACATTTCAGCAGCTGCATGACTTAAATGGAATAGGCATGCTTCACAAATGTCAGGTCACTACAAGTAATACCGTAAGTACTTGCCACAATGGGATTAACTGCAAATTGACTTTGTACAATGTCTATGCTTATTGTAACGCTAAATTGCTGGAGGTAGCTGTCACACTAGAGCCAGTAACATTGTATCTTTCACATCAATAGGTCGAGCTGCCACTGGGCACACACAGGCAACAGAAGAGACTCACATGGCCCCCTGGATGAAGCTCTCAGTAAAGAACACACTCTTCGATGTCTGGACATGGAAGACGGATCCGACCCATCTGGGCTACCTGGTCAGATACCAACAGTGAGTCTCACTGTGGCCACATCAACACCTCCCAGCCCAGTTACCTCAACATCACAAGTAACCATTCGCCCCCCCAACCGGTCTACCAAGCACAGTGTCTACCATCAGTCCTGGATCCTGAGTTGCAGTGCAGCACTTCGACAATGAGGACAATGAGGGTCCCGGAATCAGTGGGAGAGGGCATCCTGTGACAAGGGCACTGGGCCGTGGGGGTAGCGTGCGTGGGAGGGATGCCGTGGGCCAGCGAGGTGAGGCCACTGGGGCTGCTCCTGGCCAGGACACCATCAGCAACATCCTGGGGGTCTATCAGGACTCCCAAAGTGTGTTGAGACAGGTTGTGATCGTACTCTGGGAAATCAAGCAGCTACAGAGAGATATGCATAGGGACATGCAAGAACAATGGAGGCCCACAATAACAACATGGCCTCCCTAACAGGAGTGATTAGGGACATTCACACCACCCTGAGAACGACTTTCCAAAAACAATCTTCCCCTTCCTTTGGCTCATCTACCCCATGCACATCGATATTGGTGCCAGTCACTGGAAGGGAGGCCCTGCAAGTGGAAGAACCCACCCCAGACACCCCTGCCTCTGTAGAAGCAGATCCCCCCCACGGAAGCTGGGACATCCAATGAAGAATCCAGGAAGTGCAGATGGCAAGACATCCACCAATGTCAGTAAGTGGCCTCTTCCTAAAGCAACTCCTTTGTGTACCACATATTCACTCTGTTGACTGATCCTCAACCACCTACCAATTCCAATGGGCGGAGTACCCTGGACTTTGGACTCCCAATGGTGTGGCATCTACTCTAATGATTTCATTCACCATGACTGACACCTCCACTTTTTTTCTTCTCTTCTGTCCAAATTTAATTTCCTGCATCGGCATTGTAATAAATTCACCCATCACAATCTCATGATCTGCTTGCTTAATTTCAACATTTTGCTATGTAGATTTGTAAGACCATGTGAACCATATGATGATGACATAACTTACATGTGCAAGGAGGGATATGCTACAGGTACACAGGGGGTCATTCTGACCCTGGCGGCCGGTGACCGCCAGGGTCACCGACCACGGGAGCACCGCCAACAGGCTGGCGGTGCTCCCGAGGGCATTCTGACCGCGGCGGTTCAGCCGCGGTCAGAAAGGGTAAACCGGCGGTCTCCCGCCGGTTTACGGCTGCCCCATTGAATCCTCCATGGCGGCGGAGCGCGCTCCGCCGCCATGGGGATTCAGACACCCCCTACCGCCATCCTGTTCATGGCGGGAAACCCGCCATGAACAGGATGGCGGTAGGGGGTGCCGCGGGGCATGGGCACTGCAGGGGCCCCCGTAAGAGGGCCCCGCAAAGTATTTCAGTGTCTGCTTTGCATACACTGAAATACGCGACGGGTGCAACTGCACCCGTCGCACCCCTGCAACTACGCCGGCTCAATTCTGAGCCGGCGTCCTCGTTGCAGGGGCATTTCTGCTGGGCCGGCCGGCACTCTTTCGAAGAGCGCACGCTGGCCCAGCGGAAATGTTCAAATGGCCGCCGCGGTCTTTTGACCGCGGTCTTTTGACCGCGGTGCGGTCATTTCACGGCGGTACCTTGGCGGACGGCCTCCGCCGTCCGCCAAGGTTAAAATCACCCCCACAGTGTTCTGCTCAGGATTACACCCATTAGACACAAACACATTAGTGGAAGTGTCTGATAACACTAAGCATTTTATTCCAGTATACAGCAATTAGGCTGTCCATATGTCGGGACTTTTTGAAACAAGAATGTGACTCATACTGAGTCAAAGTACCTATACTAAGGTACAGCCCCCCAGACCATGGAAGGAAGGGATTTGTCAGACATTGTCCTGTAGAATAGGCAAACGTTAAAGTGGATGATTTCAGAAGCTTGAGCCTTATCACACACCACACCAAAGTAATCCAACATCACATAATCTAAGATACAGAAAGATGGCAGTACAATAGTTTCTGATCACAGGGCCGACAAAATCCAATATCCATGCACCTGGTGGTATGACACAAACATATGCAAGTGTTGTGGCACAGGCACTCCTGCAATGATGAAACACATCTACAGCTATATACAGGTCATGCATGAAGAGTGTTTAGCCAATGTGAAGGGTGAATGACTTGGTTGCTATCTATGACTACATATTTCATGCCCACATGATGACACACATGATGCAATCGGCTCACCACGGCATACAAAACAAATGCAATGTGCACTTCTGACCTTTCACCCAAAAACTGTGCCAAGCTGCCTTGGCACAGGTCTCATACACCACAAATCTGTGAGCTACATTACCTGGAACAATCCATGCCCACTTTGCATGTCAGAATAGCATCAGATACCTGCCAACATTACAACTCTGAAATGCCCACATGAGGATGTCATGGTGAAGGTACCTGTACAAAGACGAAACAAGGAGTATAGGATTGAAAAACCACCTATTACACAAATCACACAGTAAGCAACTGTAAATGTAAATACATTGCAAGGAAACTTACACAAACAAAGCAACATCATCAAGGTGGGAATATGTCAAAGGGTAACTCTTCAAGCAGCCTTTGGCTGAATATTGCTAAGTATCAGCTCCCTAGTTGTTGCTAAAACACTCAACTCCAAACATTCCCACAACTACAGTTCATTGTACAGTCACAGTCATTTCATCTCATGACATACTTACACTCATGAAAAGTAGCTGTTGATGGGATCTTCCCACACGTCAGCTCCTTCCTCCCTTACCACTGTCATCCTCACTTGGCATTTCAGGATTCTCACCCGATGTTGTGGCAGACTCCCCTCCTCTGGGATGTATGGGATATTCCTCCACAGAGCGATGTTGCGAAGCATGCAGTATGGCAAAGTGATCTGACACACTTTTTCGGGTGAGTAGAGAAGAGCAACACCAGTCTTGTCCAGACATCTAAATCTGCCCTTCAGGAACCCAAAAGCCTGCTCAACTACCCGCCTTGTTCTTCCATGCCTCACTGAAGCAGACTGCTCCTGGTATAATTGGATTCCTTAGTGGTGTCAAAAAAAAAGGATGGTTTGACTATACATAGGCGGTCATTCTGACCGCGGCGGGCGGCGGTCGCCGCCCGCAATGCGGTCACCGCCGAATGACCGCACCGCGGTCAAAAGACCGCGGCGGCCATTCTGGCTTTCCCGCTGGGCCGGTGGGCGACCGCCAAAAGGCCGCCCGCCGGCCCAGCGGGAAAGACTCAGCAACGATGAAGCCGGCTCCGAATGGAGCCGGCGGAGTTGCTGGGGTGCGACGGGTGCAGTGGCACCCGTCGCGATTTTCAGTGTCTGCAAAGCAGACACTGAAAATCATTATGGGGCCCTGTTAGGGGGCCCCTGCACTGCCCATGCCGGTGGCATGGGCAGTGCAGGGGCCCCCAGGGGCCCCACGACACCCGTTCCTGCCATCCTGTTCCTGGCGGTTTGGATGGCGGGAAGGGGGTCGGAATCCCCATGGCGGCACTGCAAGTAGCACCGCCATGGAGGATTCCCTGGGCCAGGGGAAAACCGTCAGGAAACCACCGGTTTCCCTTTTCTGACCGCGGCTTTACCGCCGCGGTCAGAATGGCCCAGGAAGCACC
Source organism: Pleurodeles waltl (assembly GCF_031143425.1). NCBI lineage: Eukaryota > Metazoa > Chordata > Amphibia > Caudata > Salamandridae > Pleurodeles > Pleurodeles waltl. The sequence goes on from NC_090436.1 coordinate 537,273,285, forward strand.
GCCAGCCTGTTGGCGGTGCTTCCGCTGTCCCCGGCCCTGGCGGTCATGGACCGCCAGGGTCGGAATGACCCCCATAGTCTCCTCTAAAGGTTGGGACATATGTGCAACAATGAGTCACTCACTTCATGATTGTAGCACCTGACATTGCACACACACAATCAGGACGAATGAGACTTATCAACCAGCCAGGCCCTCTCTGGTACAGTTGAGTCACCAGCTAGGGTATGGTGCTGTTCTGAATTATGAAGGAATTATGGGCTGAACCCGGAAAAAGGGCACACACATGTGAAATGTAGTAGTCCGCCAAACAAACACCTTGCACATTCTTTCCATTGCGATAAACATGTTCAGTGGCCTGTGGTGTGACCAAGCCAACATGTGTGCCATCAATGGCCCCCACCACATGCGGGATGCATGCAAAATCTTCACATGTGGCTAAATACTCATGTCGGGGGAACCATATATAGCTGTCAAGGTGTTTCAACATTGCTGAAAGGACCTCCTTCAACACCATAGGTCGGGACATACCAGCAGATATGGCTACTGTATGTTGGAAGAATCCTGTGGCTAGGAAGTGCAATACTGATATGACCTGTACAATGGGAGGTATGCTGGTTGGATACTAAAATCTGGCATCAAATCTGCCTCCAGCTTATGACAGAAGTCCACTATTATTTGCCTATTCAGGCGGTAATACATTATTATGTGCCTTTGCTCCCTGGTCTGAAGGTCTGGCAGTGGACAATAGACAAGAGGTTGCCGCATCCTCCCTCTCCATGACTACCGATGTATGACAAGAAATGATTTCTAATATTAGTCAGTGTATCCACAGCAACATACATAATGCATGTCAATGATATCATGTGACAAAGCATTTCAGACTGGATAGACATGGCACCCAGTACACATCAGAGCTGCAAACAACACAAGGATCACATGTAACCCCCATGGTTTTCTACACATGTCCCAAAACATGGATTTGGACCAAAATCAAAGATGTGCAACGCAATTGCCCCTCTAAATGAGACTGTATATCCCGACCACCAAAATGACCATCAGCGGTGGTAGACTATTAAATGCCCTCTGTCCCCTGCAACATACTACAATTGTGGTTGAGTAGTAGGACTTACATGACAAGACAGGATAAGGATGTTGGTGAGGTCCAAGAACCTTTTTTTAGGTGTAACAGAGTTTATAAAACCCAATACAGCATTTCAGGCCACCAAAATGTTGGATGCCCCACCTACTCCACTGGACATTAGGAACTCCCCACGACCACCAGCGGAATATATCATGGTGGTAGGTGCTTGCAACTGTGGCGGACACAGCGTAGGCTAACATTTCCAGTAGTGGTCGCAGCCCAATGGCTGTGTCTACCGGCGTTGACAATAGCGTACGTGGCAGATGTGACCGGCATGTTCTGCAGATTTACTCACTTGACTACTGGGACTGCTGCCAGCAACACCTCCACAACCTGAGCTGCTGTGTGTGACCTCCGATGGCAATCATGCCACGTCCAGTAGGTGATAGTGCCCCTGCCTTTTCTCCAGAGAAGCTGGAGAAACTTGTGACTGAGGTCCTACCCCTGTATGAACAGCTATATGGCTCACCAAAGGAACAGGTAAGTACCTCATGTGCACATGTTTCTCTGTACTTCACCATCCTTTCCCTCCTCACAGGCTAGAATGTGCCCCTGTGTGACAGTTAAATTTCTTGTGTGCCTGTTGTTACAGTCTGTGTGGTGTCAATGGGATGGACAATGTACAGGTATTGGTGGCCAGTGCCATATGTTAAGTTCAGTCCCTTGTGTTGTGTAAGGTTTTTGGGGTCCTAGATCATCCTTATGTTGGATGCACATAACTAGGTAAGGAGACATTACTGCCATCCACAGACATCTCACTCCTCATGATTGTTGTAAATGTCAGACAACATGTATGTGCATGACAGCATGAGCTGTGTATGCATGTTGTATGAATCATTTGAGAATCATGTGAGCAATGTGTATAGTGCCACAGATCTTTCAAACCACATCTGACCTTGCTAAACTGTTGTGTGGAAGGTATATCATGACCCACTATGCCCTTCAGGTTGCTACACACACCACATGCCAAATTGCTGATGGCCACATGATGTACTGTCATGCATGGAAGTGATAGGAATGGAATGTCTTGTTTGTTCTGTCTGCTCAGCATGCAGAGACCAAGGCCTGTCAAATGTATCTCTCAGTATGGGACCTAGGGCCAGATGTAGCAAAATGCAAAATTGCGACTTGCAATTTGCGAGTCCATCCGACTCGCAAATTGCAAGTCGCAATTTGCTATGCAGTACGGTGTCTCAGACACCGACTGCGACTCGCAATGGGGTCGCAATGACCCACCTCATCAATATTCATGAGGTGGGTTGCAAATTGCGGCCCCATTGCGAGTATAGGCACTCGCAAACATGGAGGCCTGCTGTAGTCAGCAGACCTCCGTGTTCGTGACTGCTTTAAATAAAGCAGTTTTTTTTTTTTTAAGTGTTGCCCGTTTTCCTTAAAGGAAAACGAGCTGCACTTAAAAAAAAAAACGAAGCCTTTAGTTTCGGTATTTTTTCAGGGCAGGGAGTGGTCCCTTGGACCACTGCCTGCCCTGAAAAAATATTTTTGGGTCCATTCACAAAGTGGAAGGGGTCCCATAGGGACCCCTTCCAATTTGCGAGTGGGTTACCATCCACTTGAAGTGGATGGTAACTGCGAGTCCAAATGGAATTGCATCCCACTGCGAGTCGCAAATAGGAAGGGAACACCCCTTCCTATTTGCGAGTCGGAAATGCATTTTGCGAGTCGGAGCCAACTCGCAAAATGCATTTCTGAATAGCAAAGTGGCTTTTGCGCCTCGCAAACGGCGATTTTCGCCGTTTGCGAGGCGCAAACACTTTGCTACATCTGGCCCCTAGTCTAGGCTTTAGGAGAATCACTGTGGCTATGCAACTGTGGCACTGTGCCCACTCCCTGTACCCCAGCAGATCCTGGCATGTGGCCAATATAATGCTCTAGTGGCAGATCCTGCCCTGAATGCCACAAGATTAGGAATGGGCACATACGTAAATCATTCATTCAGTCCATATGTGCATTATGCATCATTGTCAATGTTTGTCTTAGACTCATGACAGGTCCCTTACTCATACAGCTCTGTTGTCACCTTCACATGGGTCGTATTTGTCTTGTACAGGCATATTGCATAACTGACAGTCCCAGAGTGCAGACTGTGTGTTGATTCCTGTGAGGCCATGATATGTGACTCAGTGGCTTGGCCACATAGCAGAAAATGTACAATGTTGGATGTCATCTCCTTAAGATAGTCACCTCGGTCCCAAAGAGTGCTCTGTGGTACAGGTACATACCACAGAACCCACACCCTGAAGTCTGCATTTGTTTTTCCACATGTCCACTTATGGACAATGAAGATATTTTCTGTACCCACCAGGCCAGCCCCTTGATTGTTACTCATGTGTAATGTTGAAGTTTGTACTTCAGCAGTTGCCTGTAGAGACTGTATGCAGTGAGTCATTCTCATAGAGTATGAATGTGTTAGCCCATTCATGGATAAGGAGTTTCCCCTTCAGAATAAACATAGGTATGTAGTGTTTCATTGGCGCTCACATCACAGTACAGATTGCTAGAGCATGGGCTACCTGTTGTCAGTAAGCTTGCTTAGTCATTGTAAGCACTGAGCAGGGTAGTATAGAGGGACATATGTCTGTAGTCAGGTCCCTGTACTTATTTGCTTATGTGTTTCACACTTGAGGAGTGTTAACAAATAGAAAAGTTCTAGCTTGGTGTTTCTGACATATATATGACTCAAATATTTGTGAAAAAAACTGTGATTATAATCTTTTGATTTGTCTTTTGCATCCATGCAAGTCGACGCCCATCAGAAAAAGGAACTATAGAAAGCCATTACCAAAAAGGTGCATCCCCTGTGGGTCCAAAGATAGGGGAGCTCCCACTGTCAGAAGAGGTAGGAGGACCTGAGACGCTGGGTCCGGAAGATCGCAGAGGTGGTGGTCTACCCAGACCTTAATGACCGTTTGAGGATAGCACAGCAGCCACAAGGTGTCGAGTACAGGGTATATTCTAGCCTGTCCCATTGCCAAGTGAATAAGTTAGGTTCTTAATGCTCAGTCTGAAGATTACGGATGAGCCATAGATAAGTAGATAAGTGATTGTTTGTGCAGACATGTCATGTGTTGTATAGTGATGTTCCTTGCCTATTGGCCCAGGGACCTAAGATACAACTGGGTACAAACCACAAGTGACCTGCTCTCCAGGGACAACATATGGCTGTGTACAGTGATCAATCAAGTACTGTTTATTGTTGTATTGGGTGTAAATTCTATGCAACAGACCACTACTCCTGACTGTTACTGGTCAAAGGTAAGGTCACTGTCCTCAGCATGTGTCTGTTTCAATTTAGTTAGTATTTTGGCATTTGCCACCCAGAGGCTATTCAGTGTATGATGGGTACTGGAGCCTCACTACTGTCTGCAATGTGAAGATGACTATCATACATGTGACAGCCTACATTGTTCTTTGGGTGCAGCTATTGATCAATACTTTCCCTTGGTTAGTGGGGAATGACCATTGACATGATATATGTCCCATTACTGCTGCCAGCATTCCTTGTGCCTACCTGTCAGCATGTGTCCGTTTCTCTTTAACAAAACATTTGTAAGCTGCTGTTTCATGCATGGTCTACCTGTGTTGATGGGATGATGTCTGTATTCCCTCGCATATATGTGCCTAGCAACCTGTGCATTGAATAAGACATTTACATTGCGGGTACATTTCATGCTGTACCACATACAGGAGTGTGTCACCTGTGATCATTGGCTGACACATACCCTCAAGCATCATAGCATCATAGCATGTCATGTGACAAGTACAACTGCAGTAGCAATGAGGGGCATGACAGGTAGGCCTAGCGTTTTTAGCCACAATGTGCATTTTCATGCTATTGGTGTAGATTCAAAGTGTTTAGCACAAGTGAAATGGGGAAGGTAAGTAACCTGACTGTTGGCATGTATCATGGAGTGACTTGCAGTTATGTTGAGATCAAATGTGCTTGGGTACAAGCAGTATTCCACAGACATGTGGTTTGCATGACCAAAATGGAGACAATGATGTAGCTTTCAATTGGGCAACATGTTAAGGGCCTTCAACAAGTACCTCAAAATCTCTGGTCCTCTCCAACAACCAAGGGACTAATGGCATCCACTGATGACTCAGAGTATGTCATTGTAAGGGTGCCAGACAGTGGTGATTTCCCTGGGGCTTGCTGATTCATTGTGTTTGGAGTTTAGAGACAAATTTGCCTAACATATTGCACAGGATGTCTATGGTGTCCATTCCCATGCCACATGTGGCCTATCTGAGCAACATTAGTATTACCGCCATGACTCGATTGGGACTAATATCAATTGGTGAGGTGTGCATTGGGCAACTGCTTCCAGTGTGATATGAGTATTTTCATGTTACCTTCTCCAGGCTATTGTACTGTTGTCAGCAACATGGCAGGATTTTAGGACATCATTTGATATTGTTGGGTCATTATGTATGTGACAAATAGATGTGTGCATGACCTTGTGTGGGATCAGTGGGTATGAACCTGGCTTTGGCCAACTATTGTGTAACAACAGACAACTGAGGTATGCTCCATGGGGCAAAGCACTGAGGGTGTTGAGGTCTCTTAATTGTTCAATGGTTACTGTGATTGCACAACTTCGCCACGAAATTGTAGTTGTCTGACATCCTGATTTTCGTGTGGACAACAGTTGACTATTCAGTTGGCATGCATGTATTTGGTATGGCACATATATGGGCCACTTAGGTGGTGTTTGTTGCTGGGGTCTACCTGACATCATGGGAATGTTTGTTAATCATACCTGTTGTTCAAGTGTGATTATGGACATGTAATGGCCCTATTTCTCTTGATATTTGCAGCATCAGCCCAGGGAACCAAAGGAGCCAGGACACAGCCAAGTGGGGAAGCAACTGGCCATGGGACCTCGGGCCAAGACACCACTGACGTAGAGGGACCCAGTGGCCCAGAGGGTGAGGGGAGAGCCACGGGGGAGACTGGATCAACATCCTCATCATTGGATTCTTCCTCCAGTGGCTACTTGCTAGTGGTGGCGGGCCCATTGAAATGTATCCCAGTCCCATCTAGTCTGCCACCCCCAGTTCTATCAGCACCCTCCCTGTTGCTCCCCACCCAGTTGGCCGTGATTGCTGAGCCAAGTGGGTGTGCGTGTCCTTTGCCGCAGGCACCTTCGTCCCAGTCCCTGTTACCCCTCCTGCTTTCAGTGGGGATGCTACTGTGGGTCAGACAGCAATTGTGAAAGCCATCCAGGGATTGGCAACTGCAGCAGACCAATCCATTCCTGGAAGGCATTCATGGTGCAATGTCGGGCATAGAAAGATCTTTTCAGGCTCTGGCCTCCACACTGATGGCAGCTGTTCACACCCACCTTCTGTCAACCTGCCATTTCCCTCTTCCCAATCCAAATCTGCCATTATCCTACCTACCCCAAGCACACTGACCAATCCACATGCACCCACCTTAACAAATAAGAACAGTCACTGAAATAAATCAAGGAATAGGAGATGTTCTGGTTCCAGCTGTTTGTTACAACGCTCCTCGAACTCCGTCTTCACCTCTGCTCATGCCTCACACATCTCAACATTCTACAGTAAGCTCCCGGGTACACCATTTCCTCCACATTCTAAGGAACAACGGGCTATACCAATTCCTATTTCTAATATATACATTGCTTTATCTATTTCTTGAAATGTTATTTTAACATTATACTTTGTAATAACTATATACAATCTTACCTACGAGAACTGCACCTCTACATGTATATATACATATATGTGGATTATAACACAAACAAAGACATAAGCACCACAAATCACACAGCATGCAAGCACTAAACAGACACCCACATACAAAACATCAGTCCCCACTTCCCAGACACCCATGCCACCCCACTGTATCACACATGACATCAAGCTTATCCACAGGCACCACCACAATAGTCAGTGGCACACCCACCATACCCGCAGAACCCCGCCCCAACAGACACACACACACACACATCCACCACATCCAGCATACCCGAAGACACCACCCCAATAGACACACACACATCCACCATTCCCATATCACCCAGCACCTCCACCTCGAAAAACCTCAAGACATGCAAACACCCACACTCACACACGCAAACACAAGCATACTTCCCACATGCTCACACCCAAGACATCCACACCGACACAGTAGACACCCACTCCCTTGACCTTTGAAACGCCACCTGTCCCCATGTTCCTAAGTCCGATTTTTGGAGTTTGACTTTTCCCTTTTTCCCTCCACCATCCACCCAAACCCAAGAGGGCCAACCCACATCCCAAACCCATCCCTTCCACCTACAAGTCCTCCACTGTCACATCTATCCCCCTACAAGCACCATACCCCTCTCCCCCAGAAGAAGCCCACCTCTCCTGAAACACATTCCAGCCCTCCCAAACCCAAACTCACCCATCCCAAATCCAACTCTCCTCTCCAAAGATGATCCCTGAAATGCCTGCCTGCCCACTTGATGCCCCTTCTTGTGGAGGTTCCCCGGCAGTAAAGGAGACAAGTGAGGCACAATGATGTGCCTGGACAATGGCATATGGACTGGCCAATGGCCTTAGACTATTGAAATTTGGTTTACAATAAACCCACATAGTTTTTTGGGGGTATACATTTGTCCTGCAATTCCTTTTCTACCTTTATGTTGTTACTGAGAAACATGTGTTGTCTGCATACAGTTGAGTGTGTGTTTTAGCCTGCTTGCTAATCCATTTGCTGTTGTTTGAAGTATCTGACTTTGTGGCCATTGCTGGTGTCCCCCAAGACAAGAGTATATATTGACTGCGTGGATATGTGGGTGTAAATGCAATTCTGGTGTCATAGCATTGTCTTCTGTTTGGTGTGGTAAGTATTTCATCTTGTGTTGTCCAATGTGAGCATGTATGGTGTTGGACCTGTCCCCCTATATGGATTTTAGATTCATCTAATATGTGGCAGCTTGAGTTTTGTTTGTGCAGGCATAGAGTGTGTTCAATTGGGCTACTTTTGTTTGCATTTGAGGATGTATGTGTCCATTTAGCTGTGCATAACTTGCAGCTACTTCATAAAGATGTATGTTCCATGCAGTTGGAGTTGTATGTGCTTTGTTGACTTGAACTTCCACATTGTGCAGATAAGCATGTCATTTGGTTCTAGTATTGTTTGTCCTGAGATATGTGTAGGGCCAGCTCCTGTGCAAATGTTGCTTAAGGGGTATGTGCAAAGTGATATGTGTCCCAGTGCAGCCTCCTTCACTGAGTGCTCCTGATGATCCCATCCCTATTGTGCAGGTATTGTTTGCATAGTTATCTTTGTATATTTGTCTCTCTAACAATTGTGCATCCCATTGTCTTTCTGCTGTGTTGTAATGTGGGTGATGTGTGTGTCCATTGCAGGGCTGTTTAAAGGTAGTGGTGTTTGTGTTCTATGCTACATCCATACATATATGTGTTGAATGTTATGACAGTCCATGGCATGTATGCAATGTGAGTGTGTGAACTGTATTTGTAGATGTGATTGTGCTGTGGTATTGGTTTTGAGTGAGACAATGTTGTGTGCATTCCTCTGTCCCTGTGCCTCAGATGAGCAGGAGTGTGTATTTGTGTAGTGTTGCAGTGCAGTGTGAGTGACCTGCCCAAAGGGGCCCTTATGTGACTATGAATGTATCCTTATTTGTGTATAATTCTGGCCTTGGACACAATGACAAGTGTACTTGGTGCCTGTAGCATCACCCCCATATCATGTGGATGACGGCGCGACAATCTGTTGTTGAACGGAATGACACAGGTAGGTGTGCATACTTATGGGCAGTTGCATCCACGGTGATGTGGATTTTGACCACCTTCGAGGGTCATCAGCAGTAGCAGGATGTGTGTGATGGGCTCCATGGTGGCACTGGTGTAAGTCTGCCTGCAGGTGAGTGTCTCCCTTTATACTCCCTGTTTCGCCTGTTGAGATGTGGTGGTTGGACTGCCGCAGTCACTTCGGCAGTGTGCAACCTCATAATGTCTCCGGAAGCAACACAGGCTCCTCTGGCTTGTTTTTGCTGCCTCATGACTGTAGCCATCTGTGCTACCTGGCGATGCTGGCGGAACTGTGGCAGTATTTTCTTCATAGGCCCACATGGCTCGTAATACAGCGGGCCGATGCCAACCTGGTGGCAGTCGGACCGCCAGTGTTGCCATGGCGGTCTATGAACTGTCAAAGTAGTAATGAGGCCCTTAGCGCAAATTTCGGAGTTCTCTTAAAGTTGTCCTATAAAGGAAAAACAGTGTTCAGTAAACATAGAGTTAACAATGACTTACAAAGCCAATCTCGGGGAGTTAAGGTAAGAACTGGGCACTGATCAGAACCACACCAACAGGTCACACTGGGCAGCACTGGGGCGGCCATGTATAGAGGTGCAGTAAGGCGTCGGGTGCCCAAAGGTTTCCTAGAGGAGTTTGACCCCATGACAAATAGGCTGCAGGCTCTGGCTATAAAGCCAATCAGGGACAACAAACAGTTAGGTGGTTAGTCTTGGGGTGCTTGAGGATGTAGGTGCACCTTTGGTCCTTTTCTCCTGTGCCCAGGAACTACGGATGCAGGGGCGTATTTTGGTGTTGGGTTTTCTTGTCCAGGAGCACTAGCGGTCAGTGAGTCCAGAGTTGAGGCTGCAGATGTCAAGGGAGAGTTCAGCAGGAGTGGAACCAGGGTAGACTCGAGCTCTCAGGAGCCTGGGGACATTGTTTGCACCAATAACCCACCTCAGCTGGGGTAAGGGGTCACAGGTGCAGTAGTTGCTGTAGATGTTGGGTTTATTCTCTTACCACCAAAGTGGGGGATATGGGGCCTGCCTGCAGAGACTGCAGACTTCTTGGATGAGTCCAGGAGGAGTATCACTAGGATGGACTCAGGCTCAGGACAGCTGGGGAGCTCTTCTGGCACTGATGGTGGGCTTCTCACCAAATAGAGGTCTTCGGGTGCAGAGGTCACTTCAGGTGGCATGAAGTGGGCACTCCTACTAACTTAACTAATTTTCCCACTTGTGTTGCTGCCAAAAGTGGTGTCAGGGCAGGGGATGGGCCATCTTTACCATCTGGAGAGATCTGGGTTGCATTTTAAAGGTGGCAAGGCCTTTGAAGCGCCACAACTTGGAATGTCCATCCTGTTCTGGATGAGGTGTAATCACCTTTGCTGATAGCAGGCCTTTGTTCAGGGTCTCTGAGAGCATTAGCCCTCACCTCGGTGTGTAGATCTGGGTCTAGGGTGGATGCACTGGTTTCTCCCAATCAGTGAAAACACCAGTGGCTGGGTAAGTTTTTAGGGGCCACCTCTAAGGTGCCCTCTGTGTGCATTTATTAATAACTCTATCACCTGGGTAAGTGAGGGTATATTATTCAAACATCCCAGGATTCAGAGAAGCCATCAGGTAGCTGGGGAACACATAATGACCAGTGTCCAGTACATGCATTTAAATTAGTTTCACTGTGCATTTACTATGTCTCAGAATTGACAGATACACAGCAGGGGTATATCTGATCATGCATATATACCCTTGCATGTGCCTGGATGCACCCAGCTTTAGAGGTGACTTACACCTGACACATACAGTGATAGGGGACCTGGCACACAGGGGTGTGTGACAGGTTGTGTTTTCAATTTAGCCTGCACCAACACACCCAGTCTGTAATGGCAGCACTGTGTGGGTTAGGTAAGAGGTCCCCGAGGGTTGCACAATTGGTGCTTTCAGCCCTCAGAGACCTTCCTTAGTACCCTAGGACCTAGGTACCAGGGGTACCATTTTCTAGGGACTTTCAGTGGTAGCTAAAGAGTTTGCCAATTGTGGAAAACAACTGTGCAGTTCTGGCACTGGGGACCTGTTTAGCGGGGACCCATGGCACTAACATTCAAAGCCACATCAGAAACCAGGCACAATGTGGGGACTCACCCTGTCAAAAGGGTGCTTTCCTACAGAATTCAAATGAGCGATTGTGAATGCAAGCGAGTTAGAATCATTGAGTGATGCAGAGCAAAAATCTGTGCATGCGTATTTGTATATGTGTGTATGTTTATGTGTATGTGTGTGTGTGTGTGTGTGTTTGTGTGTGCACGTATGTGGACAACCACTGGCCATGGTATACTCAAAGTAATTATTGGCTTATGGAGATACCCTTGGCCATCTACTAGCCAGGGTCAATTGGAGATAATTCTTGTAAGGGAGGGAATATTTTTGCTAGGGGTAAGGAGGTTGGGGGCAGTGGTGAAGACCATTGCCCTACAGTCTGCTCCTGAACTAGGACAGGAGATTAGAGCTAGAGTGGGAAATAGTGTGTGAGCTACGCCAGAGGCCAGCCGCTGGCCCCTTGCCAAGCCTTAACATGCCCTTTTATTACCATTGCATATGTCACCCCTAAGGTAGGCCCTAGGTAACGCATAGGGCAGGGTGCATTATAATTGAAAGGTTGGGAATGTACTTTTAAGTCTTACATCTCCCAGTAGTGAAAACCCACAAATCTGTTTTTCACTACTGCAAGGCCTACCTCCTCCATTGGGGTGCCTTATTACATTTGCTAAGTGCTACCTTTTGATTGGAACAGGTAGGGAAATTCATGTTTGGTGTCTGAGAAATTGTAATTTAAAATCTTCTTGAATAGTAAAGTTGGTTTTTAAGTTACAATTTTGAAAATGCCACTTCTAGAAAGTTGTTTGAACCTGGGGCTAGCAGAGTGACTCCAAGAGCTAGTTTGCTAGCCTTCTGATCAGAGCCTTAGCGACTTGCATCTAACTTCATCCTGAGTGAGTCTGTACCCTCCAAGTGGTGCCTCTCCAGTCTTGGACCCTCGGAAGCCGTGCTAAAGACAGCCAGATAGCCAAAATCAAAAAACTTGGGACTTAGAAAATATTGCGCTAAAAAGTGCTCCTAGAGCTGAGAGGAGACTGGGACTGATCTGTTCACCAATCCTCCAAAGAGCGTCACATGTGGCCTTACTTTGCAGCAGCTCTCATTATGTTCTTCTCCACAGCAGCAAATCTTTTTAATCGGTCCTGAGCAGAAAGTGTATCCGGCCTCATGTAGCCCTCATCAGCTACAGCTTTTGACTTCCAAAAAAGAGCCTAATTCTAAACGTAGAAATCTTCACCACAACTTCGTCCAGCAGCTTCTAGACAATGACACCTGAACTGTACCTTCTCAGAACTCTTTCAACTAAATTTCTTCTACGCCTGAGGGTAAGCGCCGAACGGGCCCAATTCAATTCTTGCATCCGACCTACACTCTATTGCAGTTGGCCATATTTTTTTTAATTTGACCCAGACTTACGCAGCTAGATGTTTGTGGTTGGTGCTTTGATCTCTTTATACCTTAAACTTAAAAAATGCATAACTGTGGTTCTACTGATTGTATTTTTGTCATTGTGGTGTCTAATAATTTATTAAAATGTACTCTATTTTTCAAAATTGGTGTGGGATTTTTCTTGTGTTGTATTTTCACTTTATTAGTGTTTGTGTGCTGCATAGATTCTTCACCTATTGCCTCTAAGTTAAGTCTCACTGCTTTGTGCAGGGCTGCCAGAGGGTTAAGCACAGGTTAATTTAGTGACCTTAGTGGTTCACCCTAACATGGATTGTGGCTGTTGCTTGAGCAAGGCTTCTATCCCACTCACCCAACAACCCAATTTCTCACAGTATCACTTTAGTGCAATTTAACTGTGGCATAGCCAGAGTACAATGGTGCTCCTTGCAAACATACATTTTGTCACGTATGTGGTTGGTGTAACTATCACAGGTCCTCATACGACAGTAAACTTTCACACCTGAGGCACATTTTCTGCACCATCTAAAATGGTCTTACAGGGCAAGTAAATAGACCAAATGGGTGAAACCAATTTTACCACTACTCTTTTAGGGCCGGAGCTTGTGCACTTTGACACTGCTTAGCAATGTCACTGGTCACAACATTCTAATACCAGCAAAAATAAGTTTCAGAGAAAGGCAAAATATCTAGGGTTCCATACGTTGAAAGTCTCTCATTATTGTTTTTGAGCAAGAAGGTGACCGTTCCTGCCCAAAAACAATCCTGCATGCAACGCAGGCACCTTTGCACCATGGTGCAAGGGTGCCTCCGTTGGTTCTAGGCAGCCAAAAGGGCACCAGCACACGAGGAAAGGACAAGAATGTGCCATATTGGATAAATACAGTGCATTCCTGCCTTTCCCCTGTAGAAAGGTGAGTTACTGCTCTGTACTGCGCCACAAAACCCATAAATATGGTCCTAGGATTATAGACTTCCACATTTCGGCTCTAAAGAGTCCAGGGGCACAGACAGCCTCCTCAAACGAAATAATCCAACAACAATGAAAGGGTTAAGCTGGAAGCTTGCCTCACCCTTTACATTCCTAGCATAGTGACTCTCTGGATAGAAGGAGTGGCTTCGATTGTGGTAGACATGCTTACTCTGTGAAAAGGCACTTTACAAACCGCCTTACAATGAAGGGCAATACAAAGATCGCCTCTGCCACAATGTTTCACTGTTGCTTGATGTAATACTTTTCCCAGATTTTGTGTACAAAAAAACACATACTATTAAATGGATGCAGTGAGATCTAAGAAGAGTATAATCTCAGCATTTTAAAATGTCAAGTTAACACTTCTTGCCCTACCAGCAGCATGTGCTAACAAAATATGCAATGTCTGGAAATAATTAGCAATCCCTTGACTGTGTCAGCAGTTGTGCACTCACAGCTCAAATCGTGCTTTTCAGTATGTGCAAAATATGTTAAAATAGCAGAGAGCAAATGCGTGTGTAGCAATTACATTGATTCTATGTGAAACAATACAGGTGTTCTAGCTATAACTACCCCGCTCCACGTGAAGCATTCATCAGTTTCAGGGTCCAGGATTGGTGAGCGAAAAGCAGCTTTGGAAAAAATGTTCAAACGATCCCACTCCCTTTGTCATGTCTCCATCCATCCGTTCTCTGTCTCCTTCTCTCCTGCCTCTCTCTTTTTCTTATCTGATCGCTTTCTCTCCACACCCCTCTCCCTCTCTTTTTCTTTCATTTGAAGCCTCGTGCAATCTGTAATCTCAGGAGCAATTGACAGGGGCACCGAGGGTGGGCAGGGCTGCCAAAACCGACCTCCAAGGACTCCAGTTCGCCAGGAAAATGCCCGATGGAATAAAAGGCCAGTCCGGCCCTGATCAGTTTAAGGTTCTATCACCACAGAAAGTAAATGCTGCTATGATGCATGGCTGCCTGCAAACCTGGTGTAAATGCCTGCCTCTAGTTTCCTTATTAGAGGCAACTTGTGATGCACCTGGAGCAAAGAAATGAGGTAGTCAGACACGCAAATGTATTTATAGCATGGGAAGGCCTGTCGGTACAGGGTCACTTCAATGCGCTATTGTGCTGTTCTTGGGACAAGTGCAAGTGCTCCGCGCTGCCCTCCAGCTCGAGCTGAACGAGACAAGCCTGAGGCATATGAATTAAACAAAGAAAACAATATGGGGGACGTGCAGAGAGACGCATGAAAAGACGCGGGACCATTGAGCCCGAGGCCCGAAGACCAGCCCGAGAGCAGGCGCGGACACATACGTGGGTCTAACGGGGCCCGAGGCTGAAGGCAGCCCGCGAGAGCCAGCCTCCCTCCCCAGTGCCAGCGTCGCCCACAGCTCGCAAAACTCAGCCCCGGGACCCTGCATCGAAGAGCCCACCGACGCCCAGGGCTGAAGGGTGCACGCCGGCCTGGCCCGTTACCACAACAAAAGGTGCCGCCGCCGCCGCCACACCCCAGGGACCCGCCTCCGGCAGAGACTTGCCCAAGACTCCCCCCCAGGAGCTCGCGGAGCAGGGCAGCGCCGACAGCCCAGGGGAGCCGCGCAAATTGCAGCGGGAAAACAGCACCGGAGCTGGGAAGTGGGCTGCGCTGCACACCGAGGTGAGGGCGGCCGGGAAGCGGGAAGCCGGAGCTCGAGAAGTCCACCGAGAGGCTCGCAGCAGCCGCCCCCGAGGCTGCCCGGCAGAGGAGCAGCGCCGTCGTCGCCCCCAGAAAACACTGTGACCACCAAACTGCACATCCCAGTAAAACCCAAGAATGTGGATTTAAATCTTAAAACCAAACGTGCAGAGAGCTTGGAAAGTGTGGAAGAAATTGGTGATTGGTGTTGAACAACAGATAAACAGGGGAAATACTGCCAACAAAATCTCCTTGTTTGAAAATAGAAGCAGCAGCCAAAGCCGCAGGCAGATTGATTTCTATGCCACAAAGAGTATTCCACTGACCAAAAAGTTTGTCGGTCGAGCGAAGCTGAAAGTTTGGAAAACAAGCAAAGGAGTCTGAGCCGGTAGATCAATCTGCAAGTAAGCAGAACAGTTCACAGAAGTATCCAGAAGATGAACAACCGGTCGGAAAAACATTACATGAAATAAAACTAAAGTTTGAAACACCGGAACATCGCGCTAAGCTCTCCCGAGCGTTATAGGCAGTGCAGCGTGGAAGCACTGCGGGAAGCTCTCTCTCAGAGCGTCCCCAGCAGCGCAATCCCCGGGTGGGAATAGTGCGAACAAACGACAGCGGAGCCCATAGCCTACCTGGGTGCGAAGTGCCTGGATTCCAGCGGCAACTGTGTACTGTGGAAACGCAACGAGAGGAACTCGCTCCCCGTCAAGAGAAGCGGAACATCGCAACCTGACATACTTCAAAATAAAAGCCCCAACTGTGTGGAACTGGTGATACGCCTTCAAAATAAGGGCATTAGGAGGTTTTCCATTACTTCCTAGTGACTGAAATAACAGTATCAAGAGAGTGTGTCCGGAGATAAGAAGTGGGGTCCTGCACCCTTTATGTATCGTGTCCCACATCCAAGGTTGTAAATAACTGTATAACACCAAATGAACGATGAAGATTTAGGCATATTGATGGTAAAATAGTATATGCACGGATACCGTCGGACTTGCTGTTTGCTGCTGGTTTGCCTTTGGACTCTCCTCTACTTCTCTACTTCTTGCGGAACCTGCTTCGCTTCGCGGGTCCTGCTGCGGCGTGAGAGCCGCTTGTGCAAAACCTACGGACAGTTTCAGTGAGGGACTGGGCGAGTGCAGGGCTGCGAGCGTTGGGACAGGACTACGTCTCCCAGCAGTCCTGTTAACCCGCGCCTCCTGTCACCTGGCCGCTCTCCCTGCAAGCCCCGCCTCACTCATAGCTTAACTTAACTTTTCTCTTATAAATCCAAACAGCTACTTCCGCGTCGCGGGAGCGCGCGGGAGAGCCCGGGGATAAGCCCGGGACAAGGGCGGGACCGTCTGTGGCCGTCAGGGCACGCAGGAGGCTGGGTTGGGCCCACTCTCTTTCACCTGCATTTCCTTGATCCTACTTGGTGTGCGAAAAAGGTTCTGGGTATGCCATCATCAGCCCTAGGTGGAACAGCAGCGAAGGAGGGGGGAGCCAACACTGGGACTCTGGACAATTACTTTAAATCGGTAAAGGGTGATGGAGGAATCGAAACCTCTCTGGAGATGCGTAGGACAGAGCGTCGTCGCTCGATTGAACACTTGAAAAATAGGCCCCTCAGTGACATAACTCCCTATCCTATCTCCCAAGAGGAAGGTTCCCTCAATGGCAGCCCGGATCTTTCATCTCAAGAAGACGTTCCCCTATTACTCCGGGATAGTTCTCCCATTTCTGGCCCACCTCCTAAACAAACTACGGACGCCACTCCACTATTAGTTGCCAGTAGTTCGGCAGTTGACTTATTCACCCAAACACGCACCAGAGCCAAAACCAAGATTAATAAGCTAAAGCAAACTGTGGTGGCAGAGGTGTATGACCTACCACCAAATAAACGCAGAAGGAAGATGAGGGGTGGTCAGGGGAAGAAAAAGATCCCCCACTCTGATTTTGGAAAGTCACTCAAGTCCGTACCTATGTTGGACAGGCCTTTAGTTAATGTGCAGAAGGCAACTCCCCCCAAGGGTACTAATATTATTACCACTGCTTCCATTAGCGACAAAGGGAAGAGCCCACTTAACACATTATTTCCCGGTAGCTCTTTGGGGAGCATTGAATCTTTAATTAGATCACTCTTGTTGCCCATCAGCGAGAGCTTGCAGAAAATAGAATTCAGGCTGAGCACTCTGGAGGCAACTTTAACCACCCTGAAAATTTTGGACAACAAACAGAGTAGAACCACTGAGTCCAATCTACCAATAGGAATCTTCCCCAATATACAAAACCCACCGATCCACACGGGGCCTCCCTTGGGCACCACTGCCGCCCCTCTTTTACAGCCACCTATGGCTATCCCAGTTCCAATTTTACCTACTAACTCTAACATCCTCCCATCAGAAACAGATGGCCCAGCACTCCAACGTATACTCCCTGGTAAGCCTGCCCCTAGACCACGAGGACCCGACTTACCACCAGAGGCTAACAGCCTCATGGTGGTGTTGGCTGGTGTTCCCTCTCTAGAATTGGGTGAAAATGAGAACTATCACTCACTCAAGAGGAAAACCATTAAATGGTTGAATTGGAATAGACCTCTTCCAGCTCACCTCAACAATGAGATCATTATGGTAAGAAGGGTACCATGGTTGGGGAAGTCGGGGAAATCAATAGCAGGGGACTGTATCATTGTGTCTTTTCGAGACCCTGGAACAGTACTATACATTTGTGCTGGGTCAAATAGATCACTAGATTCTACCATACAGACTTTGCCAGTTTCTTTCTTTTTCCCTCCCATCCGCTTGCACCATGACTTGTCACAAGGTAACTGGACAAGGGTGGAACGAAGATCTAGACACAGGGGATATGCTCCACGTCCAGTTTATCGACCTTCGGAGACTCCCTTTTTGGACCACAATCGTTTTAATTGTCTGAAGGGTCTGGATGGTGTGGACTGACTGCCCCCAAACCCGAACTCAAATCCTGTGACCTTGGATAATGGTCCCAGTAAACTGCCTGATCCGGCTGAACCCACTTCTGAAAATGACCCTGTTAGAGTAATTGGTGTAGTTTCTGGCTTTGGTACTGGCTCTTCCCCCCATTCCATCCCTGCAATCTGTTCTGTGGCTTCTCCAGCGCACATGAGACTAATTTGGTGGAATGTGGCTGGTTTAGCCAGCAAACTGGGCACCCAAGATTGGATAACTTACATTGAGTCCGGGGATGTTTGCATGTTCCAAGAGACTTGGGCAAGGGAAGATTACAACCATCAAGGTTACGAGTCATTTTCCATCTCGGCTAGGTGGGAGGGTAAGGGCCGCCCCTCTGGTGGACTCACAACTTGGGTGGCTTCCCACTTAGGATGTCAGGCTTCACGCCTACCGGTGCCATCAGATGATATCCTAGTGGTTTTATTAGCCTGGCCGAACCTAGCGAAACTTGCCCTGATAAATATTTACTCTAGGCCAGTGGGAGCTTCGCGTGAATCCCCCACTATAGAGGAGCTTTCAGTATATTTAGCGGAAATGCCAAGAGATATCCCTTATATAGTGGGAGGGGATTTAAATTCCCATTTCGAGCCGTTGGTCGGTCTCGTAGAGGGATTTCCCATGGAAGAAGAGTTCAGGTGGTCAGTACCCTCTGTTGTAGCACCTTCCCCAAAGGCATGGACGCCTGTGGCTTTGCAGATTACTGCTCTCACCCTAAAGCATGGAATTAGAGCCTGCAATGGACGTATTAAGTCTGATATACCAAGCAAAACCACGTACAATAGAGTGGGAAGAGAGTCCCGCTTGGACTATGCTCTTGTACAGATAGTGAACTGGTCTTCTATCCTGGACTTTAGGGTGGTGGAGAGACTGGATAGTGATCATAACGCCCTTGAACTCGATCTTAGCCATCCTGGGCCAAAGGCCTCCATAACAACCATGGGGGAGTCCAAACCTGAACTACTATTAGACAATAACAGGAGAAGAATCAGGTGGGATAAACTAGCTACGAGCCAAGTGAAACTTTCGAAGCTCTACGCAGGTTTAATCCCCATTTTGAAAAAAGTGGGAGAGCTAGCCAACGATGTGGGCAATATAGTCCACTATGAGAAATTATACCAGGCTCATGAGGACCTTATAAAGGGAGCGGCCTCTGAGCTCTTTACCAGGGTCCAGATTCAGAAGAGGATCCAACAACATAACTCCTTATGGTACAATGCAGTCTGTAGGAAGGCAAAGGGAGAACTCCTCAGATGCATCAAGGAGGGAACAGATAGAGAGAAGCTGCGAGAAAGTAGACGGGCTTATAAAAAACTGGTCATCCATGCTAAAACCGAATGGGAGGAGAACCAGTGGGAGGAGCTTACCACTTCCCTTGCAACAAGAGACCACCGAATGTTTTGGAGAGTAGTAAACGGGGGGTCGGGGAACCTCCATTCGGCAATAGAACCAAATATTGCAGCAGGGGTGTGGCAGGCACACTTCCAGTCTCTCTACAGTTCTGAGCAGGGAGAAACTAAGATTGATTTCGGTACTGGACTGGCAGAGTATGGCGGGGATTTGATAACAGTGGGGGAGGTGAAGGTAGCACTAATGGGACTTAAAGCTGGAAAGGCGCCAGGATTGGACGGCCTGCCCGGGGACCTGTTCAAGCAGGAGCCCGGTGTTTGGGCCCCCTATCTGGCTGCAGTGTTTAATGGAGTTTTGTGTGGCATGGAAATTCCGAGTACTTGGCTGGGGGCAGAGGTGGTTCCTATATTTAAAAAGGGCTCGCCCCTGCTCCCAGCCAACTACAGACCAATCAGTCTAATTGACGTGTCACAGAAGTTGTTTGGCAGGATACTGCTGAATCGGCTTCAGGACTGGGTGGAAGAAACGGGTGCCCTTAGTCCGTATCAGGCGGGATTTAGAAAGGGAGTTTCTACAGTGGACCAGGTTTTTCGTCTGAACGTTATCTATTGGAGGGCAGCAATATTGGAAGGGGGTAGTTTATACACTATATTTGTGGACCTGAGGGCTGCGTTCGACCTCGTGCCCAGAGGGAAACTCTGGAGTGTTCTGGCTGAGATGGGGGTCCCCCCAGACATCCTGATAATTTTAAAGAGATTGCACCATAATAACTATGCCCGGGTCAGGTGCGGGAAACATGGGGAATTAACAGACAGATTCCCCGTTGACAGGGGGGTTAGACAGGGCTGTGTATTGGCACCGACCCTGTTCTGCCTCTTCGTCAACGGGGTAATCGCCCATCTCAATGGAACTGAATACACTGATGCCCCAAAATTGAATGGCAGCAGGGTGCCTGCAATCATGTTTGCAGATGACACCCTGCTGCTGTCCAAAACCCCCATGGGGATACAGAGGATCCTTGATTCTTTTGTGGCTTTTTGCACAGATAGGGGGTTAGAAATCAATGCTAACAAAACCAAGTTTATGGTTATGAACCCAACCCCAAGATCACGCCCGAACCCCTTACTGGGAGCTTCACGTTTAGAGAGAGTCTCCACCTTTGAATATCTAAGTGTAACGTTGAATGAAACCATGTCCTGGGGAACTCACCAGACTAGGGTTAACCTTAAATTAGTGCAGACCACTGGCGGCATTGCTCGGTTGATGAGAAGCTCCACATATCGACCGCTGGGGCCGCTTATCCAGATATACAAGGCACAGGCTAGAGGAGCTCTGATGTACGGGGCGGAACTGTGGGGTCACACAGCTTCCTGCAGTTTGTCTATAACTGAGAACAACTTCATTAGACAGATAGTAGCACTTCCGTCCAGTACTCCGCTCCTCCCCCTGAGGATGGATCTGGGTCTGAGACCAATAGCAGATGAATTAGGTCTCAGACCCATAGTCTTCTGGCGAAGGCTATGGAGCACCGAAGAACTCTCTTCTTATAGGGCGGAACTGAGGGAGTTTTTAACCCACCCTAAAGCCCTACAGATCCCGTGGATAAAATATATAAAAAAGTCCTGTATGGGATTGGGCCTCCCTGACCTGTGGTCGGATCCAGCTAACGCCTCACTAAGGATCCCACGAAGAGCTTTGGTCAGTGCTTACCACGAGCAGAAATTAGCTATGGCCCTAGACTGCAAGAATGAGGGGTCATTAACATCTGTATTCGCGCAAAGCAAGGACTCATACCGTTTGGAGAGGGTTCTGGATGCTATGTCTCCTGTGCTGGCCAGGAAGCTTTTTCTCCAATGGAGATATGGCACATTGCCTCTGCGATCTTACACCTGCTCCTGGTCAACACTGCCATCTACCAAGCTATGTCCGACATGTGTGGGAGCAGAGGAAAGCGATCTGCATGTGGTCTTGTTTTGTCCAACTTACAAGGCCGCCAGGAAATATTGGCTCCTACCACTTATTAGAAACCTTGGTTTTAGGGAGTACCTCCCGGTGTACAGAATTTTAAAAACTGATGTTTCAGGTCCAATTGTGTTTGCACTAGCCAAATTCCTTACCAATGTCTGGCATATTCGTACCCGTATTTTAAAGTTGCAGGCTCCTATCTAATTTTAAGTTTTCATTTTAATTGTATGGTCTTTTATCTGATGTGTTTCCTGTTTACTTTCCCTTGATGGTTTTACATGTTCATATGTGTGTTTTTTGTGTACATCTTTTATGGCCTAATTGGCCGAAATAAAGATTAATTAATTAATTAAATTTATAGCATGGTTTATTTTTCCATGCTTTAGGCAGTTATAGGCAAGGTAGAATCTCTTTGCATGTTTCTACACATTCTGAACTCCTGGTAGGTTTAATTTTGCACAATTCTAATTGCATTTTTGTGTTCTCAAAGGTGCTATTTCTTTCACATGAAACAGAAACACAGCAAAGATTTAAGCATTTTGTGGGAAGAGTGATGCTGTGGCCATGTATAGGAAATTCAGTACATAATAAGGATATTGCAGGTCACATCAAAGTTCAGTGACCTTATAGAGAAACTTAGGCTTTGGCCTCAATACTCTACAAGGTCACAGACACCTATATGTACATTTTATAATGTACTGCAAGTGTCACTTTATCAAATATATACTGAGCACAATGAGGAACTTGCCCATTAACAGAATTGTGCAGAATCAGAAAACCTAACAAAGAAACTGGCATATCAACCTGGAAAAATATGACCAAACCTCGTTCTCTCTGCCCCCTCATCGGGATTATTGAGAAAACAACCGTAAAGCTTTCAAAAAGGTTTGCTGGTTTACTGGTGCTACAAAGCCTTTGTTATTTTTATCACAGAAAAATATTAAGAAAGTTAAATAAAAAAAGCGAGACACGAGAAACGACATGAACTGTTCCCAAGAGGACAGCTTTACGGTTAACACATTATGAACAGTTGTACAGAGATAATATTGAAAACCCGAGAGCCTTTGCGCGCCTACATTAAAACGCTCTCTCCATTAGTTGGGTGGTCGTAGATTTTGGCTCCGTTACTTTGATTGTATCATAGGAGGTGTAACTGAACCAGACCCCATCGGCCGATTACCCACACTGGACTCCACCTCCCCTTCGCAAGTCTAGACCCTACAATTACAAGGCACCGCCCCCTCTGACACTTTGCCTACTACTTTTTGCCACAAAGTGAAACTAAGGAAAGGATTGAAAACTTGCCTGTTGTGACATACATTTGTTTTAATCTTTGCAGTTGATTTTACATAACTCTGCTCGTCTAGTGCCCACAAAAATATACACACAGCACAGGACAACCTCCCTCCCTTGTGGAACACTCTGGCAAAGTGGTTTGATAGAGCGGTTGAGTTGTGTTAAATAGGACGTGAAAATAAAACCGTAAATAATTAAAGTTCGTAAAATATCTCGCCAGATTCCATTGGGCATCAGATTATTGTACTTTCTACATTGTACTTCCTACGACTATCGTTGTGATCACACTCTGTGAGTTCTGGGCACCTCTAACCGTGGTCAGAGGTCCACAGATAACATGCCATAAGCACTTCTCTACAAGGGATCTGAAAGTCAGAAGACAGACACCTACTGAAACATGAGATTACAGCTTGGTTGTTAGCTTCCTTAACAGCATATGTGAGGGCCCGATTTTAGAAATGAGTACATTGTTACAAGTTATGCAAATACTGATTATACAAGGGTTACAAAAAGTATCTCATTCTAACGTAATGTTCTTCTTGTACGCATAGTCGACATCAGTAGTGAAAATACCATCCATTGGAAGCCTCATGCCTCAGCCTGGTTATGGGCTTTTGAGAGTGTGTGTCTGGTCTATTGTACAAGGCAGCTTAACGCTAAAATTCTGGGATAAGTATATGAACAATACATTCATCATTTGGACTATTGCTACAGTTTCATTCATATTTTAACAACAACTGCAATATTGATTACGATTATGAACTGTACTTCTGCAGTGCAGCTGCTACTCAATAGGAGTGTCCTGGGCTACAATATTGGACCGGATTATAGTTTTAAAACAGCTAGGTGTTAAAATAAATGCAAAACTTCCATCCGTTTGTTTCAGCTCTAAGTGGTAGCAGGAGGTTATTCTGCAGTTTTGGGGCTACGAAAGAGAAAAATCTCCTGCACTTTCTCCTCAGATTGATTCTGGTGGATATAAGGATCTTCCTGATCTTAAGGATCTGCTTGGTACCTAGGGCCAAATGTACAAACGTTTGAAGTAGCGATTTCCTAATTGTGAATTTTGGGAAATCGCATTTAGGAAATTGCTAATTCAAATATATGAAATCCTTTAGAGTTTCATTTGCGATTCACAGTGGGTCGCAAATTGACCTACCTCATGAATAATAATGAGGTAGGACTCAATTTGCAACCCACTGGGAATCACAGCCATCACAGGGATGGTGGCCTGCTGGGCTCAGCAGACCACCATATCTGTGATTGCTTTAAATGGAGCAATCATTGTTTTTCAGACACAGCCCGTTTTCATTAAAGGAAAATGGGATGCATTTAAAAAGGAAAAAATGAAACGTGTAAGTTTCATTTTTTTAAGAGCAGGCGGTGGCCCACGGACCATATTGGCTGTAAACTGCAAATGTTTTGCAACCGTATTTTATTAACTTGAAAGGACTTTTTTCAGTAGTGCTATGAGGTGTGAGGTGATACGTGTCAGAAAATCCTTCTAATCAAGATCATTCATCATCACTGATATTGCACTTCCATTTAATACACCGTTGAGTCTCTCTCCTTGACCATAGCATATAAAGATGTGGTTATATGCTTAATTTAATACATGGACAAAAACTCTAAGAACAAATTAAGAATGAACACCATCGCTGGTAACAACAGTGCAAAGGATACATTCCCTTATCAATATTTCATTAAGAAATTCTTCTATAACAGATGAGGTAGCTTCAGGCACAAACTTGACTTTTGGCCATTTGACATGAAAATAAACCAGAACTAAAGCAAATTGTGAATCATATGGAAGACAATAAAACGGACCTGCAATGTCAAAATCCACCTTTTCCCAAGGATCGCATGCCATATAAAGGAACCAAAGGACTAGATTTAACCTTGCACATTTTTTCTCCAGAGCAACATTGAGAGTAATCATGTGCATACAGATCTACCATTTTGTCCATACCTGGCCATCAAAAATCCAACTGCAATAACCTTTTCAAGGAAGCAATCGCAGGATGACCTTGATGGGCAAACAAAGGAAGGTAAAACACATTGTCCTTTCTTCAATAGCAGGTTACTTCTACCTCTACTTATCTGCATCTGAAAAAAAATTGGGAGACATTCTATGGGACTCTGTTTTCTTACAGCCATCCCTTTTCAAACCACTCACATGTTCAGTTGAGAGTCTTATCAAACTCATTTCCTTCCGACCATACAGATTCTGACATCCCAGAAAATGCACAAAAGATCGCACTCGCCATATTAATGATATAATCTCACTCCTCCAAGTCCTGTATGTTTTCATCTCCTTCAGTGTGAAAACTGGATAGACAATTAGCAATAATGTTCATTTTACCAGGAACATACTGGATTATAAAACTATACTGTTGTAGACAAGAGGCTATTCCACCCTCCACCAGGAGAAATTATGCTAACCAATATTTTATGATCTATCTTCACCATAAATGTTTCCCCAGATGTAAATATGAAAATATTCATACCCATGCTAATATTTCTGTGTCAAATACGGACTGCAAGCGTTCAGTAGCAGGCAATGTCCTGGAGTCCAATGCAACATTTTAAATTGTCTTTCCAGTCATGGGAGACAAAATTGCCCAACTCCACACTTGCTAGCATCAACTGCCATGCATATATTTTCCCCATAATACGGTTTATTGTGGTTGCAATAACAATACAATTTTTGATTACATCAAAGGTTTATGCTATTCGTCAGTCCATACATATTCTGTACACTTATTTATTAACTTTCTCAAAGGCTCAATTGTTTCTGCAAAGTTGCACACAAGCTTACTGTAATACTCACACAACACTGCAAAGGAAAGTAATTTGTCTTGATTGACCAGAAGTGAAATTATCTTTTGAAAATACCATGATGTCACCATGAAAACATTTAACAAAAGCTGTCACGTCCTTGAACTTATGATACTTGTTAAAATACAACACAGTCGAGGTCAGGCATAAAGGTATCTTTTTAAACTGGAAAACACCCTGAGGAGTAAGAAATGCCACGAGAGGACATTAATTTTTTTAGCTAATACCACTTCATGGTATGCTGAGCAGAGATCCAAAGTAGAAAAACCATCAAATGTGTAATTATTTTGTTGATATGTGGCAAAGGGTGACAATCAATCAAAATGTTTGCATTCAATGCCCCCAGGTCAACACACAGATACAAACTGCCATCATGCTTGCTTCGTGTCACCATGATGACATGATGTCACCATGAAAACATTTAACAAAAGCTGTCACGTCCTTGAACTTATGATACTTGTTAAAATACGACACAGTCGAGGTCAGGCATAAAGGTAACTTTTTAAACTGGAAAACACCCTGAGGAGTAAGAAATGCCACGAGAGGACATTAATTTTTTTAGCTAATACCACTTCATGGTATGCTGAGCAGAGATCCAAAGTAGAAAAACCATCAAATGTGTAATTATTTTGTTGATATGTGGCAAAGGGTGACAATCAATCAAAATGTTTGCATTCAATGCCCCCAGGTCAACACACAGATGCAAACTGCCATCATGCTTGCTTCGTGTGCCTGAACATAGGATACCCAATCTGAAGACTCAACCTCTTCTATGATGTTAACCTTCACTAGGAATACCCCTTATCTTCTGTTAAGCTGGCTGAATCTCTTTTTTTTTAGTTTGACCCTGTGCATGAAATCTTGTGATTTGCCTAAATATTGTGGAAAGGCTTTAAGAAGGTGTTTGATAACCCACTCAACATATTCATATTCCTTCACTAAATAATCTTTTCCTTACCCTGAAGATTTAGGATGATGCTACGTTCCCATAGGTCTCACCATCCCAAAACATTTACCTGTTTGTGGGCAACATACAACTTAGGTCTTGCTCCATTGCCTTTAAATATTAAGGGGGTCATTCTGACCCCGGCGGTCAGAGACCGCCGGGGCCAGGGTCGGCGGGAGCACCGCCGACAGGCCGGAGGTGCCCCGCAGGGCATTCTGACAGATGCGGAAAACCAGCGGTCTCCCGCCGGTTTTCCGCTGCCCTTGTGAATCCTCCATGGGGATTCTGACACCCCCTACCGCCATCCTGTTCCTGGCGGGTCTCCCGCCAGGAACAGGATGGCAGTAGGGGGTGCTGCGGGGCCCCTGGGGGCCCCTGCAGTGCCCATGCCAATGGCATGGGCACTGCAGGGGCCCCCGTAAGAGGGCCCCACTTTGTATTTCAGTGTCTGCTATGCAGACACTGAAATACGCGACAGGTGCCACTGCACCCGTCGCACCTTCCCACTCCGCCGGCTCAATTCTGAGCCGGCGTCCTAGTGGGAAGGCCGTTTTGCACTGGGCTGGCGGGCGGCCTTTTGGCGGTCGCCCGCTAGCCCAGTGCAAAACCCAAAATACCCTCAGCGGTCTTGCGACCGCGGAGCGGTATTTTGGAGGGGGGAACTCTGGCGCCCGCCAGGGTGAGAATCACCCCCTAAATCTATCCAGACAAACACAAGGAAATTTATTTTGTTACCATCGAAGGACTCAACCACGAAATCAGGCTATTCTAGACCACTTTCATTCAAGACATCTTCAAATTGCTCCTTGAAATATTCTCTCATTACTTTGGTCCAAGGTGCACCAGAATCTACCATAAGATTAAAGTTTCTTCCTAAAACTTGCACTTCACCCAAAGGTCGACTTTTACACTCCTTTTCCAAGATGTTTGAGTGCTAACACTACGCTGTAGCCTTCTTCATCATTAAAATCCACTTCCCTGGTTGCTCTACTACCCTGTACAGCATTAACACACAAACTTGTATTGGCATTGTTTTGTGAAAACCCTGTTCCCACTTTTGCACACTGTTGCACAATGCCCAGATAAACAACAAGTCTTACAATCCCTGCCTGTAGCAGGCTAATTTCTATAAGACAAGACATGTAATTCACTTCTACATCTGTAGCATACATATGTGCCAGGAAAACTATTGCCAGCATTGTTAAGTTATTCCCTCAGCAAAAACAATTCCCTTTTTCCTTGTACCCACGTTGGTTGCAGCAGCATCTTCACTCCCGGTGGCTCTTGCGGAGGCTGTTCTTAGAACTAGCTTCTTCAGGTATAACTGCCACTCAAATGGTGGCCGCAAATCCTTGTGAGGTCAGCGCTCTAGTGTTTCTACCTTAGTCTCGTGCTGAAGTTTCCCTCCAGCTGTTTCTCTCTGGGAACCCTGCACTTCAACTGTCATCCTGAGGAGAATGAGCAGTGTTCCTGAGGCGCCATATGGTCCAATGGCAAGCAGACATATGATTCATGCTGCAACATCAGTAAAAGTTCTCAGGTTCTTCATGTGAAACGGCTTCCATCTTAGCTCATCCATGTGAACTAAAACAATTGTATACATATTTATTACACAGTTCCTGAATGTACGCTGTTCAAGGTTTAGTTCCCAAGCCTACTAAGCATAAAACAATAGAATATCTATTTCCAAGATAGCCTTCTCTTGAGAAGATGTATGAAAGGAAAATACACATTAGCAAGAATGACTAAACATTTTCTGCACAGTCACAAAACAGGGCCTTGCAGACCTCAGTTAAGCTAAGGCAAGTGAAATAAAGTAGCACATTCATTTATGCATTTAATGTACATTTATCATTCTAAACCATTAACTCAATATTAATAAGCTCTTGTCAGTGTTCATGTTACAGTAAATTCAAAATGAAAAGCTCTGTTAACCCTTTCATGTAACTTTAGTGGATAACTGCATTCTCTACAACGACCAAGATATATCTCAATCCAGTGCATGTGGGTAACTCAACAAAGTCTAACTACATTCTGGTAAAGGGTCCTCCTGATCTGGCTATATTACTCAGTTAAACAAGTGTGAGCTTCTCTACATTAATCTGGTGGCATGTGACACATCTGTGACACACAACTTCTGCTACCAGTCTGATTCTGGGGTTAAACCATTTCTGCCTAAAGGTTCTAATCATTGTGGCATGACCTATATGAACTTCTCCATGATAGTGTCTAGCCATGGGTGGTAACAAACTATTTGGCACCACAGTTCTTCCATTACTTGAAACCCAAGTATCAACTTCATCTCTTTTGCCACAACCAGCTCTAACCCACATCTGCTGTTCCTCTTTTGTCACTTCTTCGTGTAGAGAATATTTAAACTTCTTCCCATGTATTAACAGCAGCTAACAGGCAATTTTTACTTGTCTCATCACCTGATCCATCATTCCACTCTCCATTAAAGGAAGCGCATCTTAGAGTGCAATATTGTATTGTATTGTATTGTAATAGTATTTATGTAGCGCTTACTACCCCTGACGAGATATATATCTTGCCGCTTCGTCTGCATATGTATTTCCCAAAGTTACATACTTAGTAGACTTTCAGTGTGCAGCACAACTGCAATTCTTGTGGGCATTTATAGTGCATTTAACAAATTATAGACTTTATCCCTATTCCTAATTGGTGAGCTAGAAGAGCTCATAAAGTCTTTCTGGGGCCATAACTGTCTGCAGTCATGGGCGACACCAAACCCATACTATCACTGAAACATTTCAATTTTCGATGCTGACATTAACTGCGGCAACTGCCTTTAAACAACCAGGCAAATCTAAAGGCACAGGATCAAGAGTGACAGAAAAATAAGCCAGAGGCTTGCCGGCACCTCCGTGCAACTGATTAAAAACTGAGAGATTACATCCCTCCTTCTCACAACAGTACAAAGAAAATCATGTGTTATGAGCAGAGGCACGACAGAGATTTTCTCTCAGCTCTGTGAAGGCACGTTTGTAGTTGTCATTCAATGCAATGGATCAGTCACATCTTTGTGTGCCAGCCTCTATAAAGGCTTGGCCAAAAGGGAAAAGTTTGGAATCCACCGACAACAGTAGCCAACCATTTCCAGAGCATATAGACTTCTTTCGGAGTGGTAGGGGGAATTTATTTTCAAAATTGTTGAAATTCTTTCATGTAATACCTTCCTTGTACCTTTCTCAATGTGGTGACCTAGGTACAGAACTTCTTTCTTACAGTATTCTAAATTTGTCAGGGAAACTTTATGTCCATTTTCTCCTAAATGATTCAAAAGGGCAATTGTGTCTTTTCTACAGGCTTTTTGTGTGTTTGATGCCACTAACAGGTCATCAATGTATTAGACCAAGACTGAATGGTAAGGCATTTTAAGGAACTCCATATTCTTTTTAAAGATATTTAAAAAAATTGAAGGGCTATCGATATACTCTTGTGGAACTCAGCACCATGCCAAAACATGACTGCCAAGCCGAAACGCAAAGAGAAATGGGCTCTCTGCATCCAACAGTATGCAGAAAAATGCTTGCCAAAGGTCAATCGCAGTAAACCATTCTGCCTCACATGGAATTTGGAATTAAATCACTGCTGGATTCGGTACCACTGGACAACATGGAACAACTATTTTGTTAATTTTTCTAAGGTTTCCATTATGTTTCTGCAGTCTCATAATGGGAGACCTACATGGAATTCTTTAATCTGCTTTAGAATACCCTGTTCAAATCAACAATTTATCAAGGGAGTATTTTCTGCTTTTGTCTCGGGCCTCATGTTATATGGGGGGATTTTCAAATACACTGCATTTGACTTCACAGTTATTTTTACAGACTCAACTCCTTTAATAAGTCAAATCTCTTTTGATGAAAGTCCTAGACTTCAGGTAACACAGTGTCTATCAAATCCTCAGGCAAATCATTACATGTCAGCATTGGGTACATTGTGACACTCAGGTACTGTTTCACAATTTTAGATGGTATTTCCTCATCATTTGCCTGTATTTCAATTCCACGGAGTGTGCAGCTAATGGAATAATTTCTCATATGCAACAGGTCACAACTTAATTAGCTTACAGGACTAGAATTGCACGCTATGAATTGATGCTCATCTTCAAAGGAACCTATTCTTACAAGGACAGGTTCTGCTACTGGGTTGGGCAATTGTTTATTTGCGAATCCTACAACCTGAATTATCCTTCCTGAAAGGGGTAAATTCTGTACTTCTACTATTCTCACAATGGAGCCTGTAGCCCCAGTGTCCACCAGAAATGAAACATTGTGACCCATTACATCGGCATCTACATAAGGACCACACTGATCTACTTCTAAAGAAGCACCTAGGAATTTCCGAAAAATACTCATTGCTCAAATTTATCATGGGATACTGTGTTGTCAACAAATTTCAATTTGCATTTGCAACCTGATTTAAATTCTGTCAGGGATCAACTATCTGCCCTTGAGTCTTTGGAGCTTGTGGAAGCTGCATCTGTTGTCCTTGGGGCACATTTTCCATTTGCCTTTGTGGTCTTTTAACGCTCTTAATTTGAACCTGATTATTACCTTGTGACTGCATCACTTTTTCATTTTGCATCTGATCATTATTCACATTAAGAGCACATCTCTGCTTCCAGTGTCCCAAATTCCTGCAACCATCACAAGGATTAGTCCTTTCAAAGTCTGGATATCAACAACAACTCCACTTTGATCTACCTGAACACCATGTCCTCTACCTCTAGGCTGGTAAACATTAGCTCCGTGCTGTTGCTCTACTTGCATACCATCAGTGTCCACCATCATCTGTAGACTTTGACTAGTTTTCTGTGCAGCTTTCAATTGGATACCCATGACCTTCTCTTTCAGCTTTTTCTGCTTCAATTCCAATTTATCACTGCAAAATTTTTGCGTAACCCATGATTTCATCTACCAGTTTGTTCTGCCAACAAATCAAATGCTGCTGAATCATTTCACTTATCTCTGGTTTTAATCCATACACAAACCAATCACAAAATGATCCATAGATTTACCTCCTGTTGTTTTTTGTACTGCTGTAATGTTTGAAAGCCTGCAACAATTTCTCATAATAGGAATACATTGACTCCTTCAATTTTTTTGTCATTCTGTCAATTTTCACCCAGTGGATATCATTTGGATGCACCTTATCTTTTAGAAAGCCATTTACCTTGTAATACTTTTTCATCATCTCTTCAGACAGCGTACATGTCACTGAGTTCACCTTCTGGCCAATCAGCAAAAACTTTGCATTTAGTCCACAAATCATTTGGAACCATAATATCAAACAACGTTTTTAAATCTTCCCACAGGCATTTTGAAAGTTTCACAAACCTTTCTGTCTGCTTATACCATTCCACTGGTTTCTCTCTCAATTTTAGGTAATCATTTGTGAACGATAAAATATCACTTCTACTCCAAGGTACATAAACCTAACCTCCACCTGGTATCTCTCTCATAGGAAGCATTTTCACATTAGCTTCAGCTTGATTTGCTCCTACTGGATGTCTTCTTCATATCTCTTTTCTTCGTCTATCTACCTTTCCATATATATATTATGAATGTACATGACAAATTCCCTAATTTGCAATCCCATTTCAGAAGGTCTCGTTTAATATATCCTTGTTACTAAATTCCAATCTGTAACTTCTCTTTGAGGAATTTGATTTTGCCAAATAAACATCATATTTCTTGGCCACTTCAGTTAACCTTTCATACGCCTGTCTTGCACTTTGGGTAATGTCTTTGCACAAGAACCACAGTTTGTCCTCTGTGCAAGTCTCTAATTGAGCTGTGACTAAAGTTCCCAATATCATTTCATTTTGTTCTAATTTCAATCTGGACACATTTAGTGATCTGTCTCTCTCTGGGGTATCTTCTGTTCTCGTAATGCAGTTTGTTACATCTGTTGCACCTCCAGGACTCAAATTATTTATCCAGTCCTTTAATTGTTGTGCAGTGAAGCTTTGCAAACTTACTGGAACACTTCTGCTTTTGGAGGACCTGCAATTTGCTGATTCAGGGTACTTGTAATATGCATGTTTTCTGGTGTGTTCGAAAGTATTCTTCCTTTTGGGGTACCTCAATTAACATTCGGCTCTGGGCACAAAATAAGATGGACCTATGGTCATAAAAACTGTTAAAACATCTGTATAGGCTCTTTATATAGTGGACCAGAATGAGGTACACTGTGCAAAAAGCCCAAGCAATCCCAAGAGGTATCACAGAGACACAAATGACATCCCAAATGCTCTCTTTTCAGGTAGTGTGGTCGATCAGTTAGGCATTGTCAGCGGGTAGTACTAAGCAAGTAATGCACTCACTCATGCAGGAAGTGAGACACACACTCAGTAAGGAAATCTGACACAATTTATAAAAATAACACATACTTTTATGTAAACTCTAAAACCAAGATCACCGGAATCAGGTGAGTACTTTTTGAGTTATTAATTTTTTTATAGTTTTCAAAAGTAGACACTGCATTTTTCAGGAAGCTGCAATGCAATTCTAAGGAGGAAAGCAAAGACGCCAATCCAGATAAAGTACAACGACTTACAGAACCTACCTCCTGGACTTATGGGGCTTTTGAGGCAATGTCCAAGGCCACAACAACAGGTGACCTCGGGAAGCTCTGGTGCGATTGGGTGCAGAAGTGTGTTACAGCATCAGGTGTCCCATTTAAGTCTATCGGGATCTGTCTGGTTACAAATTCACTGCAGGGATAGACTGGAAGGACAGTCCAAGGGAACCTTCAAGGGGGCTTGACCCTTGAGGTCCTCGGGCACACGGGCAGAACGTTGGTCCACTCCTCCTCGAGCTGTATGCCGCTGGTGCAGGGGTGTCCTCTGGCACCGGGTCCAGCATTGGAGTTCTTTACAGTCTAGGGGGCCTGCAGAAACAATCTGCAGGCGTGGGCTGGGAGTCCAGTCTGACCAAGCCAATAAGTGGACTCATGTCTCATGAGGTGGGGAGATGTGGGGATACCCTAGGTTCTCCTCTTCTTCGTCCAGGGCAGAGGGGTGCAAAGGTGTCCTAGAGTGTTGGGGTTTGCCACCTGATCACTTGTGGTTGCAGGGAGGGTCTGCAGAAACAGTCTATAGACACTGTGGTGAAGTCCACAGTGGGTGAGCACAGGTTGGCTTCTCTTCTGGAGAGCCTGGGGACCATGCTGACACCGTTGGCCCACTTCAACATGGGATAGGTGGCTCAGGTGCAGTGGTGATGTCCAGCATCAGGTTTTTGGCAGTCCTGGTCCTCTCAGGGTTTTCTTGGGTGCCTGCGCATGCAGGGAAGCAGCTCCTCTACTCAAAATGAATTCCTCCTGGTGATTTGCAGAGCAGTTTCTTAGAGGCTGCAGGTTCCCCCCGAGGGTCAGGTGCAGCAATTAGTCTGACAGTGTTGATGTCAAGTCAGTCATGCTCCTCGGTTCTCAGGTTCAGCAGGCATCTGGTCCACTTCTCCTTTTGTGTGCAGTTGAGATCTGAGGATCTGGTATCAGGGGGTACCCTAAATACTCAATTTAATCGGTGTTAAGGGGATTGAAGTGTAGTAGACCATGGACTACTTAGCCTTGGGGTCTCTACATCCCCTAGAGGATCACTTCCTGTGGGGAGTGGCCATCACCCTAACCAGAATCCCTAAATTCCAATTCATCAAGATGGCAGAATATATAAAGTGGTATCCACTTCAGGCTGACCACCCTAGGGGTGTTCCCAGTCTGGAAGTGTGACACGCCCCCTGCATAGCTAATTTTCCCAACTGCCCAGGTGGCAGGGGGGTTGGCAGGCTCCTCAGAGGAAGGCCAGTTCTGCATATCAAAGGCGATGAGCTTCTTTGAAGCTCCTGCCTTGAAATGCAGGTCATCCTGTGGGGAGGGGTGGGTAACTCCCCAATCTAGAAAGGCATTTGTTTTCTGACCTCTCGAGAGCGGCTCCCACCTTGAGAGGGCAAATTTCTGTTTGTTGGTGGCAGCTGGCCAGAACCGGTCAGTGAGCTCACCAGCAGTTGGTATGTTTTCGGGGACAGCTGTAAGGTGCCCTCAGGGTGAATTTATTAATAATGCCATCACTCAAATCAGTGAGGGTTTATTAATACGAGTTGTTTGATACCAAACATCCCTAGGTTCAGAGAGGCCATTATGTAGCCGGAGAACTCGTAGTGATCAGTGTCCAGCACATGTATTTAAAATGGCTTCCCTGTACACTTACTATATCTAAGAATCAACAAAGACATAGTAGGGGCATATTTGCTCAGGAATGTATGCCCTCACTTGTAATATAATGCACCCTTTGACCCTGTCACCAGGCAGGTCGCTCCCCCCATCTGCCACGCAGCCCCCTGTGGGTTGAACCTCCGTTGCCGCTTTTGCCGCCTGACTAATCGCTCCCTTTTTCTGTACCCCTGCGCTTGGCTTCTGTGGCACTTCGTTTTTTCATTCTGTGCCCCTGTGTTTTGCTTTCTGTACCCCTGTGCTCTGTTGTCCCTCTCCCGCCGTCTTTTCCCGACGTTTTTTCTGTGGGTTTTTCCCTTGCTGCAGATCCCCTGTGGCCCCGCCCCTTCACTCCCATTGGCCGCCCCGCTCCCAGCTGCTCCTCCCTCCCTCTGCCCTCATATGGAGGCAGCGCACCTAAAGCAAGCCCGTCAGCCCGTCCGAGCCTGGACCGCACCCAGCACCAGAACCCATGGAACCAGCACCCCCGCAACGCCAGACTGCACTACGACCCAAGCACCCTCAACGCACTCAACACCAGACGAGACCACCGCTGCTACCGGGCCACCCCGAAACGCACCCAGGGGTCTTTCACCTGCCGGAACTGCAGATTCACCAGCATCCAACCCTCCACACCACCAGCCAGAGAACCCAACCACCTCCGCTGCATCCTCCTCAACACCCGCTCCACTCGCAAGCACGCCATCGAACTTTGGGACCTCCTAGACTCCACCGCCCCGACGTCGCCTTCCTGACGGAGACCTGGCTGAACGCCACCTCAGCACCAGACATCGCCATAGCCATCCCACAGGGCTACACGATCTCCCGCGAGACCGCACCAAAGGAGTGGGAGGAGGAATCACCATCATCCACAAAGACTCCAGCAAAATCTCAACGAACACCGATGACACCATTACCACCGCCGAGCACATGTACTTCCAGATCCACACCGACCCCAACACCACCCTCAGAGGAACTCTCATCTACAGACCTCCTGGACCCCGCCCACAGTTCAGTGACACCATCGCCGACCTCATCAGCACCCACGCCCTCACTTCCACGGACTACATCCTCCTCAGGGACCTGAACTTCCACCTCGAGAACAACAACAACGCCAACTCCACCGCCCTGATCGACAACCTCGCCAACCTCGGACTCAAACAGCTCGTAACAACACCCACTCAAGCCGCTGGGCACACGCTCGACCCCATCTTCTCCGCAAGCCCCCACGTCTCCTTCAACCACACCACCGAACCACACTGGACCGACCACAGATGCGTCCACTTCACCTTCAGAAAACCCACCACACACCACCGCACCCAACAGCTACCACGCCGCTGCTGGGGCAAGGTCACCGAGGACCAACTGACTACCGCCCTCGCCCTGAGACCACCCACTGACCCCACCAACCCAGACACCGCCGCGACCAACCTCACACAGTGGATCAACGACTGCGCCAACACCCTCGCCCCTCTCAAGACCTTTACAACCAACCACACCAACAAGAAAGCCGCCTGGTTCACCGAGGACCTCCGGATCTCCAAGCACACCTGTCGGAAGCTGGAGAAAAAATGGCTCCACGACCGAACACCAGACAACCACACAGCCCTCAAGAGCGCCACCCGCAGACATCACCAACTCATCAGGACCGCCAAGAAGACCACCTTCAAGGACCGCCTAGACAACAACGCACACAACACCAAAGAGCTCTTCAGCATCGTGAAACAACTCTCCAACCCCAGCTCCATCACCAACGACATACCGCCATCTCAAGACCTGTGCGACTCCCTGGCCACCTTCTTCCACCGCAAGATCACCGACATCCACGACAGCTTCAACCCCGACCCCCCGCACCCACCACCGAGTCCACCACCCCTGCGACTACCACTCGCACCAGTCGCCTGACCGTCTGGTCCAGCATCAGCAACGAAGACACCATCAAAACCATGAACTCCATCCACTCCGGATCCCCATCGGACCCCTGCCCTCACCACGTCTTCAACAAAGCCAGCGCAGCCATCGCGCCTCACCTCCGGAAAACAATCAACTGTTCCTTCGAGACAGCAACCTTCCCAGAAAGCTGGAAGCACGCCAAGATCAACGCCCTTCTGAAGAAGCCCAAGGCGGACCCCAAGGACCTCAAGAACTTCCGGCCCATCTCCCTGCTCCCTTTCCCGGCAAAAGTGACCGAGAAGATTGTCAACAAACAGCTGACCCGCTACCTCGAAGTCAACAACATCCTGGACCCTTCCCAATCTGGTTTTCGCAGTAACCACAGCACCGAGACCGCCCTCATCGCCGCCACTGACGACATCCGGACCCTGATGGACAAAGGAGAAACAGCCGCCCTCATCCTCCTGGACCTATCAGCAGCCTTTGACACGGTCTGCCACCGCACCCTATCAGCACGCCTCCATGATGCCGGTATCCAAGAGAAGGCCCTGGCCTGGACCACATCCTTCCTCTCCGGCAGAACCCAGAGCGTCCGCCTCCCACCCTTCCGCTCCAAAACCACCGAGATCATCTGCGGCGTCCCACAGGGATCCTCCCTCAGCCCGACACTGTTCAATATCTACATGGCCCCCCTCGCCCACGTCGCACGACAACACAATCTCAACATCATCTCCTACGCCGACGACACCCAGCTGATCATATCCCTCACCGAAGATCCCCCCACCGCCAAAGCTAACCTCCACAGAGGAATGAAGTCCGTAGCCGACTGTATGAAGGACAGCAGACTGAAGCTGAACTCAGACAAGATGGAGGTCCTCATTCTCGGACCCACCCCATCAGCCTGGGCCGACTCTTGGTGGCCCACGTCACTAGGCACAGCCCCGGAACCCACGGACCACGCACGCAACCTGGGGGTCATCCTCGACTCCATTCTCTCCCTGACCAGGCAAGTCAACGCCATCTCCGCGTCCTGCTTCAACACCCTCCTTATGCTCCGCAGGATCTTCAAATGGATCCCCATCGACATGAGAAAAACCGTTACCCCGGCCCTCATCACCAACAGACTCGACTACGGGAACGCCTTCTACTCAGAAACTACAAACAAGCTCCTGAGATGACTCCAACGCATCCAGAACGCTTCGGCCCGACCCCTCCTCGATGTCCCCCGCCGCAGCCACATCATACTCCACCTGAGAGGCCTGCACTGGCTCCCCGTCAACAAAAGGATCACCTTCAAGCTCCTGATCCACGCACACAAAGCACTGCACAACACCGGACCCACCTACCTCAACAACCGACTCAGCTTCCACACCCCCACCCGAAGCCTCCGCTCAGCCAACCTCGCCCTCGCCACAGTCTCCCGCATCTGAAAAACCACCGCCGGCGGCAGATCCTTCTCCTACCTTGCCGCCAAGACCTGGAACACTCTCCCCACCATCCTACGACAGACCCAGGACCTGCTGGCCTTCAGAAGACTCCTCAAGACCTGGCTCTTCGACCAGTAGCACCCCCCCCCGCAGCGCCTTGAGACCCTCGCGGGTATGTGGCACGCTTTACAAATGCAGTGATTGATTGATTGATTGACCCTGCCTCAGGGCTGAAGGTCTGCCATAGGGGTGACTTACAGATATTACAAGCAGTGTTTTAGGGTACATCGCACACAAGTGTGTGCCATGTTGTGCGTTCTATTTTGGGAGACCTTGTCATGCATCCTGCAATGGCAGGCTGCATGAGGTTAGTGCTGGGTCCCTCAGGGTGGGCCAAGTTGCGCTGCAACTCTGAGGGGCCCTCTTCAGTACCCACGCCCTAGGTACTAGGGGTACCATTTACTAGGGACTTACAGGGAGGCTGAAGGGCCTGATCATTTGAGGATCAAGTGACTGGGTGTCTTGTTTTAGGGAAGGAACACTATTACTGGGGACAACATTCACCAGAACCATCTGAAAAGATGAAAGATGCAATTGTTTCCTCAACTCGAGACGAATATTCATAACCCTTATTGTATTTAGGGCAACTTCCTGAAATGCCAACTATGCCAACTATGCTATTGGAAGGAGGCAGATTGTGCTCTAGATGTGCTGCACTTCTTATGTGCTCCTTGGTTACCTATTTCTTGGTTAAATGGGGAGGTGCTGCACCCTGAAACCTTCCATTAACCACTCCCTGCAATGGACAATGCCATACTTCTAGGTAATGTGGAGCTCTTCTCATCATGCTTCTTCCCAGCCCAGAACACTAGTTCCCATAGGGTGCTAAACACCTTGCACTTGAGAGCGAACAGTAGCCTGCTGCTTAAAAAAATACATTTTTTAAATATATTTGTATTGAACAGATCTTAAGGTTAGCTCACATGTTTATAGTAGCCATAGTACAAGATAAATAGGCATACAATAACTATCAATATTGCATGCAGCTAACGGTCTATACATGCAGCATGATACAAAAACCTGTGCGAAGGGAAAATTTGTAGGTAACTGCCTTTCTCATGCTAGCATAGTAAAGAAATACCAATATCAATGATGTTGTTAGAGGTGACAACATTTGAATAATACCAACAGTAAGGAAACTTTAAGTAGTAAGGTGGGGGTGGGGTACAGATGACAGCTACGAAGACAATTTGCAGGGTCCAGGACTGCACAATCAAGGATGGAATGCAATACAAATGAGTCACTACAGCAGGCAGGAAGAAACTCAGGAAACGCCACACGTCTCCCTGTGCTTGAAGAAATCTATAGCCAAGAGGCATGCTAGCGCAGGTATACCAATAAAATTATTAATGAGTGTTCAAGTATTCTGAATAAGGGATTTATGTGGAAAATATAATAACATAGAAAATAATTCACGCATTGAAAATGTGATTACGATGAGTGGCCAACAATATTCCCAAAGTGCACTTACTACTAAATTAATATTGTGAAAAGTTGAATATGTGTTTGACTAATATAGTAATATGTCATAATAAGGGTTTTGCATTATGTTCTAGCTTTATTAATTGTAGACCTTAACTTAGCGAATGTCTTGGCCTACTTGCCAGGCCTCATGTCAAAGCTGTATTTCTTAAAGTTTAATAAATGTCTGTCCTAGAGAGTTAAACTGTGATTTTTCGTTTTGCATTGTTTAAAATGTGCTCATAACTGAAAGTTGTCATGAGAACCGACTGCTAGAAGATGCTGTTCTTGCTAATGTGACATTTTGGTGGTCATTCTGACCCTGGCGGTCTTTGACCGCCAGGGCGGAGGACCGCGGGAGCACCGCCGACAGGCCGGCGGTGCTCCAATGGGGATTCCGACCGCGGCGGTAAAGCCGCGGTCGGACCGGCACCACTGGCGGGGTCCCGCCAGTGTACCGCCGCCCCATTGAATCCTCCGCGGCGGCGCAGCTTGCTGCACCGCCGCGGGGATTCCGACCCCCCCTACCGCCATCCAGATCCCGGCGGTCGGACCGCCGAGATCCGGATGGCGGTAGGGGGGGTCGCGGGGCCCCTGGGGGCCCCTGCAGTGCCCATGCCACTGGCATGGGCATTGCAGGGGCCCCCGTAAGAGGGCCCCTACATGTATTTCACTGTCTGCTGCGCAGACAGTGAAATACGCGACGGGTGCAACTGCACCCGTCGCACAGCTTCCACTCCGCCGGCTCGATTCCGAGCCGGCTTCATCGTGGAAGCCTCTTTCCCGCTGGGCTGGCTGGCGGTCTGAAGGCGACCGCCCGCCAGCCCAGCGGGAAAGTCAGAATTACCGCCGCGGTCTTTCGACCGCGGAACGGTAACCTGACGGCGGGACTTTGGCGGGCGGCCTCCGCCGCCCGCCAAGGTCAGAATGAGGGCCTTTGTGTGTAATGCGTGTGAGACTGACTTTCTCAGGAGGAGAACAATGCAGATACTGACTGGAGTGGAAGCTGCAACAATATTGTTACCTGACAAGCTGGATGATGAGGACATTGCAGGACAAACTAATCAACGACGTGAATGGAGTAATGGTAGAATTCATAGATTTGGCGTTTTAGTTTTTTTGGACAAAGTATGAACATGCGATTAACTGGCCTTTAGGGATTTGGGAAGTGGTTTTACTAGTTTTGATTTAACAACACTGCACTGAGAAGAACACAGAATTCTGCATTTTTCCATTACCGTCATTGTCCTTTTTCTTGCTGGCCGAAAGGTCAATATTTTATTTTGCGTCCTGACAAGAGACGTGCTTAACTTTAATGCTTAAAGACTCTGGTGGTCATTACAACCCTGGCGGACGGTGTTAAAGTGGCGGTAAGACCGCCAACAGACCGGCGGCAAAAAAAATGGAATTATGACTGTGGCGGAAACCGCCAACAAAGACAGCCACTTTAAAACTCTGACCACCACGGCGGTACAAACAAACAGCATGGCGGTCACCGCCAACAGACAGGAGGAGGACAATGTACCGCCCACAGTATCACAACCTACCAATCCGCCACCTTTCCCGGGGCGGATTCACCGCGAACAAAAACATGGCGGAAACAGGACTTCGAAGGGAAAACGCTCACCTCTACACACCCCACGAGGAACCAGGACGCCATGGGACCAGAGCTGCACATTTTCCCTGCCCTTATCTTCTTGCTCCTCTACCAGGAGCACGAACGCCTGTGGCGAAGACCATAGTGAGTACTGCACCTACGACACAGGGGAGGGGGGTGGGAAAAAACAGGGACACACACGCAACACCCCCACCCTCACCCACTACAACACACAGGTCAAGGGTGGACAGGAAAAGTTTTTGGGGAACACTGGGACGGGTAGCTGGAGGGGGTTTGGGAGTGGAGGAAGAGGTTGTGGTTGTAGGAGGTGTTCGTTTGGTGACTTTGAGTGAAGGTGCATGCACTGGAGGCTGTCATGAGATGGATGGCTGTTGGGTGGGTGTGTGCCTGTGTTTGTGTATCTTTGGAGGGGCGTCACACACACACTGGGAGAGGACACAGGGGATGTGTGAATGGTAGTGGGGGTGGTGACTGCACGTGAGTGGGTGTGGTGGTGGGTGTGCTGGAGAGGGACGTAGTGG
Source organism: Pleurodeles waltl (assembly GCF_031143425.1). Classification (NCBI taxonomy): domain Eukaryota; kingdom Metazoa; phylum Chordata; class Amphibia; order Caudata; family Salamandridae; genus Pleurodeles; species Pleurodeles waltl. The sequence goes on from NC_090436.1 coordinate 537,314,955, forward strand.
CTGTAGAGGTAGTGCATGCAGGTGTGAGTGTATCCGAGATAGGGAGGGAGGAGGGAGATGAGGAGGAGGGGAACACAGTGGAGGCAGTGGATGTTGCTATGTCTGCATGTGTGTGATGCTTGCGTGAGTGCCTGTGGGATGTGTGGTGCTTATATTTGCCAGAGCTTCCCTTGTGTGTTGACATGAGTGCATGCTGGTCTGATGGTGTGTTTGGGGTAGGCTGAGGTACAGGGGTGTGGGTCTGGGTGGAGGTAATTGGAGGGGGGAGGCTAGAGACAGGGACAATAGCTGCAATCAGTGCTGAGGCCAGAGTCTGAAAAGCTTGCTGAAGGGCTGCCTGACCAGAATGAATGCCCTCCAGGAATGCATTTGTTTGTTGCAACTGCCTCTCTACACCCTGGATGGCATTCAAAATGGTAGACTGCCCAACAGTGAGGGACTTGAGGAGGTCAATGGCCTCCTCACTGAGGGCAGTAGGGGTGACTGGGGCAGGGCCTGAGGTGCCTGGGGTGAAGGTGATGCCCACTCTCCTGGGTGAGCGGGTACGGGGCAAAGGCTGAGGGGCTGCTGGGAGGGCGGAGCTGGTAGGGGGGGTAGCAGGGGGTGTACCTGTAGGTGTGGGGGGCACAGATGTGGCCGCCACCACAAGGGAGCTCCCATCAAAGGACGAGTCCGTATCACTGGTCTCAGCTCCGGTCCCCGCCGTGGAGCTCCCTTCCCCCTCCGTCCCACTGGTGAATTCCGAGTCCGTAGTCTCGCCCTCCAGGGCCATGTGGAATGCAGCTCCCTCCTGCTCCGGTGCCACTGCTTCTCCGCCTGATGATGCTAATGCACACAAGAACAGGGAGACCACAAAAAGGGGGGGACGACAGTAGAAAGACATGTTGAATGCATGCTTTACCGCTACCGTTGGCGGACACGACAGACACAGAAGCCCCCTGCACTATGCCGGGCACTTGGGGTCCACTGTTCAATCCCTAGGACATGGCCTACAAGGCTAGGGCTGACATCTGCACACATGGATGTCACAGGAGCCTGACTAGGTGTAGTTGGCACTGTACCCAGGTGGGGTGGGGTGCCACAGGGTCTGCCAGAAGAAGGGGACCTAACTAGCACACTCCCCCTGGCCTAGGGAAACCCACAGCCTACCTCCCCCACCCAGACACCTCCACTGCGCACTGAATCAGTTGAATGGGAGTGTACTCACCCCCTTGTGGCTGCTGTGATGCCCTCAAGCGCCCATCCAACTCCGGGTACGCCACCGCCAGGATCTTGAACATCAGGGGGGTCATGCTGCAATGGGCACCCCTCCCACGTTGGGAGGCCATCCCCAGCTGGGCCTCCGCCGTCTTCTGGCTCCAGCGGTGAATGTCCTCCCATCTCTTACGGCAGTGGGTGCTCCGTCTGTGATAGACCCCCAGGGTCCAGACGTCCTTGGTGATGGCACGCCAAACATCCTTCTTCTGGTGGGCGCTGACCCACAGGAATTATACAGGGGAAAAAGAAATGTTATTACCAACTGCACCATCACAGTCATTGTCCCCCATCCCTACCCTTGCTATGTGGCACATGCACTCACCGTCGTTTCATGCACCCCTCAATCTCCCCCCCATCTTTCATCCACCCCACTCCACAAAGGCATAGCCCATACAGCATGCTCCCAGTGTACTAACCTGTTTGTCTGGAGGACGGTAGAGTAGCGTGTACTGGGGGAGGACCCCATCCACGAGTTTCTCCAACTCCTCCGATGTGAAGGCAGGGGACCTTTCCCCAGACGCACAAGCCATTGTCTCTTCCAGACTGAGGTCACAGCAGCACTTGCAGTGTAGGTCCTCTCCTGTCGAAGATCAGGTATCGAGTGATTGAACAGATAGAAAATGGCGGTCACGTCAACTCGGTGCATACCGTCACCACCGGCGTACATCGTCATTGGCTCCTGGGACCCATAATGTCCAATGTTAACCATTGCAGAATTGCGCCGCGGTCTTCGACCGCCTACCGCGACGGTGTACAATGCCAGCGCAGTTACCTCACATCCCATTGTCCCACTTTACAGGTCAGGCAGCCGACATTTCAGGGGCCCACATGCCTTCATTTTTAACTGCGTCACACATACCTCGGCCTTGCCTCAACACTCATACATGCAAATTTCGGATTATGAATCGTGTTCTGTGTAAGCTGTGTGTACGTACCTCTGAGTTGGTTGACTCTGTGTTCGCTGTTGTCCTTCATAGGCACCGTCCGCTGGGACATGTGAGGAGATGGCAGCATCCTCCAGTGTACAGACCGCTGGTGGACCTGTCGACAATGGAGGAAAGACATGTGATCATCACCCACAGGCTTGATCGTGCCACAATCCTGGAACTGTGTGCCCAGTTAGAGCCAGACCTGATGTCAGCTATCTGCCATCCCACAGGAATCCCCCCTCTAGTGCAGGTGCTGTCAGTACTCCATTTCCTTGCAAGTGGGTCATTTCAAACAACAGTGGCCATAGCATCAGGGATGTCCCAACCTATGTTTTCCAACGTGTTGTCCAGAGTGTTGTCTGCCCTGCTGAAACACATGCGGAGCTACATCGTTTTCCCTCAGGTGGAGGATTTGCCTACAGTGAAAGGTGACTTCTATGCCCTTGGACATATCCCCAACATCATAGGTGCCATTGATGGGACACATGTGGCTTTGGTACCCCCCGCAGGAGTGAACAGGTGTACAGAAACCGGAAGAGTTATCATTCCATGAATGTACAGATGGTATGTTTGGCAGACCAGTACATCTCCCATGTGAATGCCATGTTCCCTGGCTCAGTGCATGATGCCTACATCCTGCGGAATAGCAGCATCCCTTATGTGATGGGTCAACTCCAGAGGCACCGTGTGCTGCACCTGTGCTCCGAATAGCTGCGGCTCTACCCGGACGATTTCCTCCACCATGACCCTGAGCTCCTCCTGAGAGAACCTGGGGTGTCTTTGCCGTGCCATGGGGTGGTGTTGGTTATGTGTGGCGTGATGTGTGTTGTGATAAGTGGGGTGATATTTAGTGGTGTGTTGTGTGAAATGCGTGGAAGTTATGTGGGTGATGGTATTGTGTGCCTGTGGATGCTAGTTTGTTGATGGTGGTGTCTCTCTCTGGCCTTCGGTCGTGAATTTTGGTCATAGGGGTTTGTGGGTGATGTGGGTGTGTGTTGTAAATTGTATTGGGTGTGTGGGAGCGGAGTGTGTATGTGTATCAGGTGTGTGTATTTCAAATTGTCCAATGTGGTTGTGTTTTGTAAAAGTGTGTGTATTTTGAGCGCAGCAGTGTACTGCCCATGGAATACCGCAGTTGAAAGACCGCCGCGTGGATTCGTGTGTCGTGATAGTGTGGGCGTATTTCTGTTGGCGTGACGGTGGAGGTTTTGTTTTTGCCAGTTTATCACTGACCTTTGATGTGGCGGACTTGTGTGGGTGTCTGAATTTTGGCGGATTCCGGGCAGTGGGTCATAATGACCGTGGCGGAATGCCGCGGCGGTGTGTTGGCGGTCTTCTTCACAGCAGTAAGCGCCTTTTACCATCAATGTTGTAATGACCCCCTATGTCTATTTGCTTTTTCTTTCTAGGTACCAACTGCACTGTTTTGATAGAGCCATAGTTAGATGGCTTTTTTTCCAAATTTGTGTTACTAAATTGTTTTGCATGAAGCCCAACATGCTGATGCTAATTTGGTGTTAGTTAAGGATCTTCACTAATGAAATTCTGTTAATAGGGACTAATACTTGATGAATTTCTCTGCTGAATTTGAATGTCTGTAATCACTTTGACGCAGTTGATATTGCTATTAATTTGCAATGTAACCTTAGAATGTGTTGTAGTTCAAGCTTTGATTAGATTACGTGTCTTCCGCCGCTTTGGACAGCCAGTATTGTTTCTGTACGTGTTTTATTTGATTGTGAGATTAATCTACATGACTTTAGCATTGTTAACATAGGGAAATAAATATTCTAACCTTTACTACAAGGTGTGATTATTTATGACTGAAAGGTCATGGTGCATGATAATTACTGACTCTATTGATTATTACTGTTATTGATTGTTGCTGATTATTGATATTGTGCATTGGTTACTGATTATGTACTGGAGCTATGGTAAGAACATCTTAATTGCGAGCCAAAAGGTTCCTTGACCTATTTGCGTCCCCTTGTAAGTTTACTTATTAAGGTCAGATGTGCTAATAGGCATATTCAGATGAACAGAGGGAATCCTTTGTTGAACAAGACGATAACGACCTTGAGGATTTATTGGTGAAGAGAAACAACATATAAACCAAAAAAATGAGAATACTTCAGCAAGGAGCCTTCTACACGCACAACAGGTACACTACGACCCGTGTACACAAGCACCAACATGTACAACAGATGGACCCCATTTTTGTTCAGTAATTTGCCGACACTAGAGCTTGAGCAAGTGATTTATTTGTACAGTGCTCTCCAACTGCAAAATTCAGCTATCACTGATACAAAAACTGCAGCACATGGCGTCAATGTAATGCAAAGAACATGTGCATGAGAAGTTCTTCATTTAACAACATACATTTTGTTGGTAAGATTACGTATGCCATATATAGGGATATAACAGCTTCCCTATCTAAATTTTCAGCAGTTTAAATTTTCTCTGTATAATGGGCCCTATTCACTAAGGTAAACTTAGATGTTTGGTTTGACCTGAGACCAAAGTCCAAACCCGCCTGCATTGACACTCGTTTTGCAGTAACAGAGAAAATGTGATTCTATGTCAGGACCGGAGGCTCCGATTATGCTATCTCTCTCTTTACTGACCAAAACACAGCAGCCAATCAGTAAGCAGTAAAAGAAAAAAACTACGCATCCCATGATGCTATGTATTTAATCACATGCTCCAATCAATGGCCATGACTCCTGTCCATAAATACCATGGCCCCCAGAGTCACTTCCTCTTTCTTTGCTGCTTTGCAGCAGATAAGTGCCTTTGTTTTATTTCATTACTGTATTTCAATGAGAATTGTTTCATTTGACTGTTAAAGTTAAGCGATGTAATTTTGCTTGCTTATTTCTTTGATGCATATCTTTAAAGCAATGTGCTCGCTTGGTAAACAGCTTTGGGCCGACTTTATTGCCCTTTTCATGTGGAGCGGGAGCTTACTACACGTGTTGCACGCATAGTCTTTCTTCCTCTTCTTTTTTCTTTGAAATGCACACTGCTGCACGAGTCAATCCATTCATTTTTTGCAGAGATCAGCTCGTGTCTGCTGCCCGCGCTCCAAGGGGAAACTCGGTGCTCTTTTCCTTCAGCATTGAAAGTTTGTGCTCCCTGACGCCCAGTGAGGATTTAACGCTTGGGTTGTATAAATAAGAGAGGCTTTGCCTAGACTGCTCAACAGGCAGCTCCCTCCACACTTTATTGGGCAGATATATATTTATATATATTTATATACTCTTTGGCCTGTTAGGGGTTTTTGCACTCCCCCTTGTTTTTGGTACTTTTGTTTCCATAATTTTTTTTTCAATGGATCAATGGAATGAACAGGAAGCAGGGTACTACCCTGAAGACATTGGTAACCAATTGGAGGTTAATTTGTGGAAGTCCTTGATTCAAGGGTGCAACTATCTGTTAATGACGCCCTTGTGAGAGCCTTAGGACCCTTTTCAGGGCAACTTTTTGATTACGCCCGTTCCCAGGGTTGGCTCCATGGACAACAACCTCTTACTGACGGAACTAAAGCTAAGTCCAAGTCTAAAGCAAAAAATGTAGAAGAAAGTGAAGTTCCTTATGGAGATTTACATGCTGACGTCTTTGAAGAATTGCGCAAAAAACGAGCTGCTGAACACAATTATAGCTCTAAGAAACAGACGTCTTTTTCACCAATCTTCCTCCGATAAGGACTCTGCTTCTAATGACTCTGATGACTCAGAGGCTCCTGGTCCCAGTAAGAAATTTAAAAAACAGACTCCACCTCCTCTTCAAGTTTTGGATTTTGATCCAACGGAGATTATGCACCCGAGTTCTTCCAATTGGGTTCCATCTTCCGAAGTAGCGCAGTATGTTCATTCCAATCTTAGGAAAGGTTTTGACAAGGAAGTACGTTCTCGACTCAGGGCGGAATGTCCTAGATCAGATCTGGGTGATAAAGTGGCTGACACTCCTGATATTGACCCCACTATGGTCACATTCATGAACAAATTTGGTAAAGATCCTAAGAAGGGATTGGTTAGATCTTGGCGTTTATGTCAAGATAAGCTTTTGTATCTTTCGGGTCCTTTAACTAAAATTCTAGATATGGCGTACTTAGCAAAGGAATCTGATACACCTGTAGTCCCTGATGTTTTGATTGGTTGGACCGAGCTTGCCATTTGTATTTTGGACAACACTAATTGTGCTATTTCATCTGAGCGCAGAAAATCTGTTCTCATGCGAATAGATCCAAAGCTAGCAGACTTGTCCTCCTCTGAAGCAGGTCCATCTGACGATGGCCTCCTTTTTGGATCTGCCTTTATCAAAGAGCTCGCCAAATTTTGTTCCACTTTTTCGTCTCTTGATAAGGCACACTTGTCCCTTAAGAAGGTTTTCAGACGAGGCCTTTTTGTCAGGGCCGGTCGTTTTGGAGTACGAATGCCCGGCCGCGGTACCTTTTCAGGTCCTCAGAACTACTACCCCAGGGGCAGAGGGGGTTGGTATGGCAACCAATCAGACCCCACCTTCTACCCCACTAGCCACAGAGGAGGTTGCGCCAGATTTCGCAGAGGACCCCGTAGAGGACAGCAAGGCGCAATCCAAGAATCTAGTTACCCAGGTGAGCATTATTCCATGGTCTCAGGTGACTCTTGGTGGCAGAGAGGGCTTGTTCCTAGAAAATTTGAAGAAAATATCTGGAGACCCTTGGATTCTTCAGACAGTGTTGGGGTATCATCTAGAGTTTATTGGCAATCCGGTACAAATTACCCCTCCGATTCCAATGATTTTTACCCACACAGATCAGAATTTTATAGATGTAGAATTGCAAGCCTTGCTAGACAATGGGGCAGTAAGTTTTTTAGTCCTTCACCCTTCGGGTTTTCTCAGTCCCATTTTTGTAGTAAACAAAAAAGGTGGGGGCCCTCGCTTAGTATTAAATCTAAAGGATTTCAATTCTTGGATCTTGTACAGGCATTTCAAAATGGAGGGGATTCACTTGTTAATGGACATTCTTGTGGAAGGGGATTGGATGGTTCATCTGGACCTAAAGGATGCTTACCTTTTGATCCCTGTGTCCCCCCCTCACAGGAGATTCCTTCAGTTCTTTTGAAAAGGTCATTGTCTGGAATTCAATGCTCTTCCGTTCAGTCTGTCGTCAGCCCCTTGGTGTTTCACGAAACTGTTGAGACCAGTGATGGAATGGTTGAGGACCAAGGGTGTTCGTTGGATCATTTACCTCGACGATATTTTACTGATGGCTCAGAACCCTCAGTCTCTTCTGATTCATTTAGACTGGACTATCAGTCTGCTACAGGACCTGGGTTTCCTTATCAATGTGCAGAAGTCATTATTGATTCCGTCACAAATGATAGAGTTTCTGTGTTTCAAGATAGACTCGGTCCGTGCTCAGTTGATTCTGCCCTCACAAAAAATTTGCAATATCAAAAGAGAGCTGAGGATGGCTCTGGCCAGTCCGACTATTTCTCTGAGGAATATTACCAGAATAGTGGGTCTTCTGGCCTCATCTATTCAGGCTATATTGCCAGTCCCTCTTCACTATCGTGCCTTGCAGAGACTCAAGATCAGACATCTACAACAAGGTCTGAATTACTCAGAGTTGATTCCTTTAACTGTGGAAGTCAGATCGGAGATCCTTTGGTGACTCCAGCACATGGAAGCATGGAACGGCAGAGCCATTTTCAGTTCTCACCCGGAAATAGTGATCGAGTCCGACGCCAGTCGTTGGGGTTGGGGAGCCCGCTGCAATCCCCTTGCGACTGGGGGTCGTTGGTGGAAATCAGAGCAGACCCTGCATATCAATTGCCTGGAACTCCTGGCATTCTCCTTTGCTATAAAGAGTCTTTCTCCTCAAAGGACAGACTGTTGCATACTACTGAGGATGGACAACATCTCAGCAGTACGGTATGTCAACAAGCCTGAGGGTACGAAATCCAGGATACTGGCAGAAATTGCCAAGGACTTTTGCCACTATTGTCTCAAACATCGCCTGGTCGTGATAGCAGAATATCTCCTTGGAGATCAGAATACAATAGCAGACTGGAACTCCAGGTTTCTGATGGATTTCAGCGATTGGAGACTGGATCCAGTGATATTCTTTCAGATACACAGGGAATGGGGTCCTTGCGAGGTGGATCTTTTTGCATCTCGCCTCAAATCCCAGTTAGCAAAATTCTTCAGCTGGCGACTGGATCCTCTAGCACTGGCGACGGATGCTTTTCTTCTGAACTGGTCTCAGTTTCAGGGTTATGCCTTCCCTCCTTTTCTGTTGATCTCCAGGGTACTGTCTCAGGTGCGGAGACAGAAAGCAGACATGGTCCTGGTGACTCCTTTTTGGAGAGCTCAACCTTGGTTTCCCATTGTACTGCAATTAGCTTGTGCTCACCCGCTTCTCATTCCTCCTTGGCAAGATCTTCTTCTGAACCCAGAGGGGCTTCAACATCCACTGATCCTATCAGGGAAACTGACCTTAATGGCCTGTTTGATTTCAGGTTGAGGTGGAATTCCCCAGGCCTTTCGTCTCAAGCTGCAGAGTTCATCAAGCAAGCTTGGGCGTCAGGCACTCATAAACGATATTCATCAGCTTGGCGCAGATGGCATAGTTGGTGTGATGGAAGGGGTGTTAATCCCGTGGAGTCGGACGTTGAATTGATTCTAAATTTCTTAACAGAATTAGCAGGTTCAGGTCTGGTGCATAGAACTGTGAATAATTTCAGATCAGCTATTTCCGTGGGTCATTTTCATATTAATGGCAAACCAGTTGGTGAACACCCTATGGTCTGCAAATTGTTAAGGGGTATTCGTTTTTCCAATCCTCCTTAAACCAGATACTCGGTATTATGGGATGTGAACATTGTTTTGAGATTTTTGGACGCATGGCCTTCCAATAAATATTTATCTTGTAAACAAATTTCAGCTTAATTGACTATGTTATTATGCTTGATTTCTTGTAAGAGGGTTTCAGATGTCAAGGCTTTGGATTTGTCTGGTAGGGTGTATTCTCCTGAAGGAGTCACTTTTACTATTACCAGAAGAACAAAAACTAATTGCAGGTCAGTAACTTACCCAATGTATCCGGATAATTCTAAACTATGTGTAGTTCAATGTTTGAAAGATTATGAAGTAGCTACCGATGGATTCAGACAGTCTGCCAATGGTCAATTACTAATTTTGTTGCAAAAACCATTTAAACCAGTCTCTTCTGCTACTCTTTCAAGGAGGGTAAAATGGCTAATGAAGGAGGCAGGTATAGATGCCAATCTATTTGGTGCTCACTCTGTCAGAGGGACTATGGCTTCTAAATCTTTTCCCTTAGGGTCTTGTTTAGAGGACATTATGAAGGTAGCTGACTGGTCTTCTGAATCTACATTTAGGACATTTTATCATAAACCTGTTTTAAACGTCGTTTCAGTAGTGATTGAGCAGCTTTAAACGAGCATAATCGGAGCCTCCGGTCCTGACATAGAATAACATTTATTCAAGCTTACGTGTCAAGAATTTTCTATTCTATTAAGGACACGGAGGCGAGGATTATCCCTTCCTTTTGATATTGTGATGTCATGTATGAATATTATACCTATGTCATATGATGATTGTGACCTTGTTTACCCTCCCTATTTAAATATATTAGTCAGTTCAATGCTTTATTTACTATTTTGACTGGCGGGAGATATTACCTTTATATTTTGTGTTTATAGGGACTGAACAGAAGACTACTTGAATTTTTCTTCTCGTTGTTGGTTATATGAAGACATCTTTAGACGGCTCAGTTCCATGGAAGTTCCTGGTATTTGGCTCCTGTTGAGCTCCTATATATCCAGATCCGGTTGGAAGTTTGTTGAGTCGGCGTCTACGTAAGAAGTTTCAGTTCGGAAGTTTTAAAGATTATCTGACTTTATAAAAGAAAGAGGAAGTGACTCTGGGGGCCATGGTATTTTTCGACAGGGGTCATGGCCATTGATTGGAACATGTGATTATATACATAGCATCATGGGATGCGTAGTTTTTTCTTTTACTGTTTACTGATTGGCTGCTGTGTTTTGGTCAGTAAAGAGAGAGATAACATAATCCTCGCCTCCGTGTCCTTAATAGAATTGAAAATTCTTGCTGCGTAAGCTAGACATTTTTTTTTTTTATATTACATAAATGAGTTTCCTACATGCATGTTTCTTCTGAGTTTTTCCTTTCAGAAAGTAAGCAAAATAGAATTAATTTCATGATTTGTTTGTTTTGTCCAGGTGAAATATATTCATTTATGTTCCTCCAGAAGGAAGCCATGTGCAGAATATTTGCTACATCTTGAAGGCCGTTTGCCTGGGTCTGCTCTATGCAGTTGCAGTATATATTTTTTTCACTTGTTGCACAAATTGCACGTTAATTCCTACATTGCCTATCTGCACCTTATTTGAAAGTTTTCTATTTGATGTATCATATTTTCTTGTAAAATGTAAGATCTCATCAGGATGAAAATATGCCTTTTCAGTGTCTGCAGCCTTTAAAATGTGCCCCTATAGGGATGTTTGCCAGATCCTTTTTGCTTCACGAACTGATTCTAAATTAATCTGTGTACTTGATTTATACTGAGACTTTTCTTGCCTTATGAACTCAGAAGCCTCTTCCTCATTCTTCTTGCTGGTTTATGCTGATGACTTTTCTTGACTTTTCAACTAAGCAGACTTAGCTAGTTCTTTTGCTGAACTAGACTTTGGTTCCAGCTATGTACTTGTTCTGGAGTAACCTTATGTTGATATCGCCCGCCATTGTCAATATTTGATGCATTATTGATTCTGATTTGAATTTCAATAGCTAATAACTTTTTGTCTTATGTAATGACTTTTAAATTTGAATAAACCTTGATAGCTATGATTTTAAATTTTGTTCTGTGACAGTTTTCTTTAATGGCACAGGGCCACCGTTTACTGATCACACACATGGCCCTAATTGTGAATCTCAGCCCTTTTAAGTTATAAGTAAAAATCATTGACAGGAGCAAACTAACAAGATAATCAGGAGAAGAATGTCAAGAAAGTTATTGTCCTACAGGATGAGTGGGTCTGCCATAGAAGAATTGCTTGACTTTGTGCATTTGGTCCTAGTTGAATGCTGATCTGAAAAGTTTTTCTTTCAAGATTTTCCTGGGCTGAAGGAACCTACATATGTCCCAGAACCAGGAGCTTAAGGGTATTACTGCATTTTGGGCCAAATATTGATTTTAATCTCAAGACGAAACATTGTTAGAACACAAGAAGAGCCTAGCTAATGATGAACTGTTTTTGCATTAGATAGGACTTTTGTTCCAGTATGATTTGTCAATAATGCAGTGTTTTAAATATTATCCGTGATGCTTTCAGATGCCAGTGATGTGCTTTGAAGGATGGCTTGACATGTAAACATAAGCACATTCAAGCTGCCTGACTTAGCACTATGGGGGTCATTCTAACCCTGGCGGTAAAAACCGCCAGGGCGAATGACCGAGGTAGCACCGCCAACAGGCTGGCGGTGCACCGCTGGGCATTCTGACCGCGGCGGTTCAGCCGCGGGCAGAAACGGAAAGTCGGCGGTGTACCGCCGACTTTCCGCTGCCCTTGAGAATCCTCCATGGCGGCGGAGCGCGCTCCGCTGCCATGGGGATTCTGACACCCCCTACCGCCATCCTGTTCCTGGCGGGTCTCCAGCCAGGAACAGGATGGCGGTAGGGGGTGCCGCGGGGCCCCTGGGGTCCCCTGCAGTGCCCATGCCAATGGCATGGGCACTGCAGGGGCCCCCGTAAGAGGGCCCCAAAAAGAATTTCAGTGTCTGCATAGCAGACACTGAAATTCGCGACGGGTGCAACTGCACCCGTCGCACTCCAGCAACTCCGCCGGCTCCATTCGGAGCCGGCTTCATCGTTGCTGGGTCTTTCCCGCTGTGCTGGCGGGCGGCCTTTTGGCGGTCGCCCGCCAGCACAGCGGGAAAGCCAGAATGGCCACCGCGGTCTTGTGACCGCGGTGCGGTCATTTGGCGGTAACCGCATGGCGGGCGGCGACCGCCTATATGTCACATTTTTTAGGAGAGGCTGGTGTGAAAGTGTTATAGAAATTCTATCAACAGAACTTGAACTAGCTCTGTTGTGTGATTAGGAGGTGCAGGAGGATTTTTTGGTGGAGTGAAAGTTGAAATATTGCTAGATTGATTTCTGGGATAAAGTAAGTGAGGTGTGATTTAAAATGATCTCTATATTTCTGAGCTGTTACATGAAGGTAAATGGAAAGCCCATGCTAATAGGCTGATTGAAAGAGAGGAACTTAAGGGCTGCACACCTCATAATTGAGGCTTCTGCCTTTGCTCTATTTAGGCAACCAAAGCTCACCTTCATCCAATGTTTCATTTGATCACGACATTCCCTAATTCTAACATGCACTTTGAGCTTTTTTTCTGACAATATGAATAGGAGTATAATCAGTCTACATCTAGGATGACACCTGATGTAGATCTGGTACTCGTGTTTGTGGAGAGCATGTAAGTATTGAAGAAGCGAGTGGACAGGGAGGGACCCAGTAGTACTGAGCAAAGTGGTGTCACCCACCATTTCTTAGGCTACTAAGAGGTTAAGGAAAGTGCAGAGAAGATCACCCATGATATCTTGTAGAGTTGGTTCTATGCTTGCAATACTTTTAATTCCAGCTGTCATCTTTCAGAATGGGGTTCTGTTGCATATACTGTTTTAGATTTAAGGTAGTTCCCCTCAAGGATTTAATTCAGTTACAAATGTTTGGTTATAATTGTTAATGGTACAGCAATAGACAGATTGTCAGAGGTTTCTTCTGCCGTGTGCTTATGATTCTATATTTCATTCAAGTGGAGACTGCCCTGCTTAGAAATTAAGCATTAGTTATATTTGTGATATCAGCATTGAAAGTTGGGACAATTGTTTGACAAGTTGCTGAACATGGCTCTACAGGTAAGAGGGAGGCTTTGAATTCCTTAGCACCTCATCCTCTGTCTTGGATTTAAAGTATGACTCATAGTGTTCATCTGGGGCATTCTACAGATCTGCTATTTTGTAAAAAAATATTAAATCATTTTCTCATTTTCTTATGTGTTATATTGATTGAAGTAGCAAAGGAGGTATCTAGCTCTATTAAATTTCCTCATATGGTCTTTACACCACTCTATGCTAGATATCACTTAGGTTGTATTCTAACATTTTCTCAGCTTTTCCTGTTGCCAAACTCTGAGGTGAACAACTTGTTGACCACTTTTTCATTAGATCTTCCTTGCCTTTTTTTGAGTTCAAAGAGGGACATTACAGGATTTGATGGATGGTATCAAGAAGAGTCTCTGCAATATTGTCAGTTGATGAGAGTGATGTACTGACAGAGGTAAAAACCTCACAGAACCTAATTGGAGAAACCTTTCTCCAGTACTTTAAAAGGAAGAAGAATGTCAAACCTGTATGGTTGTGTTCAACTTTTGTGTTAAGCATGATTAGATATTGATCTGTACAAGAGTGAGAGGGGGCATTAATTTGCTTTAGGCATTCTGCAGTTGAACACCAAGCCCAATGTCTGTTCTGACTAATGATTAGTGAGGATACCTAGATGCTCTTCAACCTCTGAAACCAATTTGTTACTTGTGATAAGCAGCCAGAAACAAAGATGACCACTGGTATTATCTGTTACAAAAGAGCTTGGTTCACCAGAGCCGGATTTGGGAGGTCCTCAATGAAGGAACATTGTGTCCTCTTCAGTATTGATTAAAATGCTGATGAAAGACACACTGGTGCATGTTGTATGTTGTTACATGCACCGTGATCTATGAAACAGAGTTGAAGTCTGACCCAGGGATCTCTATGCATAACAGTGACTCAGATGGACAAGAGCCAGACCCCCAGCTCTGTCTTCACGTTTTTTCTTTAGAACAATTTAATCCTAGTTGAAAGCAGGTTATGGAGAGTGGTGGGTGCATCTGGGGGAACCTGGTCTTTGTTACCCCCTATGATATCAAAATGTTATTATGCTTTTCTAGCCTTGTTTTTAATTGAATAGCAGCAGTCAAGAACATGAAAAACCACAAATCCCAGGAGGCTTAGTGACATATTAGCCAATGGGATTAAAACATGTAGCACAGATATTAACCAATAGTAGCACAGTAACACCTATAACACCTATCTTGACTGTGAACAAGCCTCTTTTCTTGCTGCTCACAGTCAAGGTAAGTACTACGCAGTTGTATTTTTCACATTTGACATAACATTAAGGCTTCATCTAATATTGCTGCATGGTTTAATTATCTGTTGACACCTTTAATTGAGGGACATCTAAAAACAGGTCCTGCTCTGTGTTTCTCGCGTCAAAAGCCTTTCTTGTGCCGTGTGCTCTCCGTGCATTTCCAACTGCGCTCGCCTTATTTCAGTCATAGTTCAAGATGGCCTTGTCTCCGTGTGGCATTAGGGTTCGCCTCTTCCAGCCTCAGCACTACCACACAATTTCTGCCAGTGCTCCCATTTTTCTTCAAATTTGGCAAGGAACCCCGCAAATGTGTAGATGAGCCCTGGTCTACCTGCCAGGATAAGGTATCGGATATCTTCTGTCCTCTAGCTAGGATATTTGACCTAATGGTATCTGCCAGACTGGAGGAATCTGCTGTTGACCCTGATAAACTCTCCATGTGGGTGCAAAGAGCTTTCTGTTTGCTGAGCAATACAGTCATGACACACAACCGCAGGATGGGGCTATTGTTAAAATTAGACCCCCAAGTTAGCTACGTTGGACCCTAGAATCAAGGCAGAGGGCCTGTTGTTCAGAGAGTCCTTCATCAAAGAACTTGGCACATACGTTTACACTGTTGCTTCACTTGACAAAGCTCAGCAGTCATGTAAGAAAGTGTTTAACCAACCTGTTTTTGCAAAGGCCAGTAGAGGTAGGAGACACCTTATCGGCTGTAGCAACCGCAACCAAGGTTTCAGAGGCTCCTTCAACTGAAGCAGCCAAGACTTCAGACCTCAGTCCTACCCCCAAAGAGGTAGGTGTTTCCGTAATCGTGGACAAAAGAACTACAGATACAACAATCAACCAGGTGAGTCTCCTTTCTGGCCATCTTCTTGTAGGAGGTCGCCTACAATTATTCCTTACAAAGTGGCAATCCATAATCCAGACCCCTGGGTTTTAAAAAACAGTCCAAGTTTTTTCCATAGAGCTTTCTTCAACTCCTTCCCAAACTGTGTTTCCCCCTCCTCCAAGATTTTATTCCTAAATGTCCCATTTAACCTCCCTCGAAATTTAGTCCTTATTACAAAAACAAGCAATCCAACTTTCCTCTCCCGATCATTCAGGATTCTTCAGCTCCCTTTTCTTAGTCCAAAAGAAAAACAAAAAGATGAGACCAGTCGTCCACATAAGACTCTTCAACCAGTTTGTGGTTTATTGACATTTCAAGATGGAGACTATCATCCATCTCAGGGATTCTCTGCTCCAACACGAATAGATGGTTCATTTGGACTTACAAAATGCTTATCTTAACATTCCCATCCACCAAGATCACAGGACATTTCTTCAGTTTCATTGGCAAGGACAAACATATAGGCCCTCATTCCAACCCTGGCGGTCCATGACCGCCAGGGTGGAGGGCAATGGAAGCACCGCCAACAGGCTGGCGGTGCTTCCAGGGCCATTCTGACCGCGGCGGTAAAGCCGCAGTCAGAAAAGGGGATCCGGCGGTTTCCCGCCGGATTTCCCCTGGCCCGGAGAATCCTCCATGGGGATTCCGACCCCCTTCCCACCAGCCTGTTTCTGGCGGTATGGCGGGAACGGGTGTCGTGGGGCCCCTGGGGGCCCCTGCACTGCCCATGCCACTGGCATGGGCAGTGCAGGGGCCCCCTAACAGGGCCCCATTAAGATTTTCACTGTCTGCTATGCAGACAGTGAAAATCGCGACGGGTGCTACTGCACCCGTCGCACCCCTGCAACTCCGCCGGCTCCATTCGGAGCCGGCTTCATTGTTGCAGGGTCTTTCCCGCTGGGCCGGCGGGCGCCCTTTTGGCGGTCGCCCGACGGCCCAGCGGGAAAGTCGAAATGACCCCCGCGGTCTTTTGACCGCAGTGCGGTCTTTCGACGGGGTTACTTTGGCGGGCGGCCTCTGCCGCCCGCCAAAGTTAGAATGACCCCCATAGTTTTTTCTCTCTTCCTTTTGGCCATTCCTCTGTAACCTGGTGTTTTACAAAACTAATGAAACCTGTTGTCGCTCACCTCAGATCTCAAGGAATCTGACTTATCATTTATTCGGACAAAATTCTTCTAATGTGTCAGGACTTACACATCCTTCAATCACAGGTTCACCTAACTTGTTCTCTTCTGTCAGATCTGGGTTTTCTCACAAACACAGATAAAATCATGTTGATTCCTTCAAATCAAATGAAATTCCTCGGATTTCTAATAAATTCCTGTGCTGCAACTCTGCATCTCCACCCAGCAAAGGTCAAGTCAATCAAATCTGAGATTTTTCAGACCCTTCTGAGTTTCTCTATCTGTTTCAGATATCTGGAAAGAATTTTGGGTCCTCTTTCTTCCTCAATTCAGGCTATGTTTCCAGGGCCCCTTCATTATCGGGCCCTTCAATGGTTAAAGATTTGCCATCCATAAAGAGGTCCTGCTTACTCCATTTCCATCAGGATAGATCCAGAATCCCAGTTAGCACTGCAATGGTGAATAGACCATATAGACGCCTGGAGCGGCAGGAGCATCTTTGTGTCAGCCCCAGATCTTGTATTAGAATCAGATTCAAGCCAGATGGCTTGGGTTGCCCGATGTGGACCAATCTCGACTGGGGTTACATGCCTCACGAGAAGTCCAGATTACATATAAATTGTTTAGAAATTCTTGCAGGTTCCTTTCCAATCAAAAGTCTAGCAAAAAACAGAGAATGCTACACCATTCTCCTTCGCATGGACAACATCTCTGTAGTTCTTTACATAAATTAACCAATGGAACTAAAAAAGAGTTTCTGGAAATTCTGCCTTCTAACTAAATTTCATTCCATGTAAAATACCTATCAGGAAAGTTAAACACTGTAGTGGATTGGCATTCCTGTTACCTTCACGATTCAAGCAACTAGAAACTTCATCCTTTTATTTTCAAGTCCATGTTCCACAAATGTTTTTTTCAGATAGACCTTTTAGCCTAC
Organism: Pleurodeles waltl; assembly: GCF_031143425.1. Taxonomy (NCBI): domain Eukaryota; kingdom Metazoa; phylum Chordata; class Amphibia; order Caudata; family Salamandridae; genus Pleurodeles; species Pleurodeles waltl. The sequence continues at coordinate 537,332,315 of NC_090436.1, forward strand.
AAATTGAATTCCTAGCTTCCCCAATTCTTCAGCTGGCACCCAGATCCTCGTGCATTAGCCACAGATGCTTTCTTACAAGACTTGTCGCTCTCAGTCAAATATGCCTTTCCCCCTTCATTATGATCAACAGAGTCCTAGCTCAAGTCAGACGACAACAAGCAATCTTGGTTCTAGTGGTTCCCTTTTGGCAGTCACAAGTATTGCTCCCTCTTCTTTTGGCGCAAGCAACCAAATACCAAGTTCTTCTTCTTGTCTTCCCCAACCTTCTTCTGGATCCCTCAGGTCGTCCACACAAGCTAGTGCTAGACAACTCTCTCACTCTTTCAGCCGGAAACATAATGGGTTCTCCCAATTTGTTGCTTTCATTTTGCCAGAAGCTGAAGAATACATTGACCAATCCTAGTCTCCAGGTACCACCAAAGCCCTCAAATTTGCATGGTCTTTATCGTCAATCTAGTGTGGGGGAAAATCTGTTGATCCATTGGCAGCAGATATAATATACATCGTTAATGTCCAGACTGTTGAAGCCAGTAATGGTAAAACCTATTGCACCATCAACCTGTACAGATCTGCCATTTTCATGGTGCATCCCCACATCAATAGAAAACCAGTTGGAGAATATCCACTCATCTGTTGACTGTTAACGGGAGTAAAGTTTTGTAACCTTCCTATACCAAAATACAGTAAATTATGGGGTGTATACATTGTTTTAAAATTGATTATTGCCTAGCCTGATAACACAGATATTTCTCTTAAAACGTTGTCTGCAAAGCTTGCTATGCTACTTTGTCTCATTTCCATTAAATGCCTGTCCAATGATAAAGGCTAGATATTTCTTCCCATCAGTTTACACTCACAGGTGTTCTCTTCAGTTTGCAAGCGTACAAAAACAAATGTATCTACTGTGTTTTATGCTTACTTTTCTGATCAACCCAAACTGTGTGTTGGATAATGTCTTAAAGTGTATGAACAAACCACAATTGACCTCAGAACATCCACAGACACTCAACTTCTCATTTATTTCAGAAAAACCCATAAACCTGTGCCGTCGCCTACTCTAGCTCGTTGGGTTAGGTGGATTATGTCCCTTGCAGGTACTGATACCTCTTTTTTTTGGTGCCCATTCTTCCAGAGGCAGCCATGGCTTCCAAGGCTTTCTGGGCTGGTCCCCATTTAGAGGACATTCTAAGATCAGCTGATTGGTTCAATGATAGTGTTCTTTCAATATTCTACTGTGATCCTGTACATACTGCATCCTCTCTCTGTTGTAGTTAACATGCTTTGAACAAGCGTAATAGGAGCCTCCTATCTTTGCAATAAAATGTAGATTTTCCTACTAATTTATGAAAGAAAGCCTTAATTGTATTAAACATAAGGAGGTGAGTATTATCCCACCTCAACACAGTACTAACCTGACATTTTCGCCCACCATGACAATGTCTCCAGTTCCTCCATCTAGATTCTCTGGAAGACTCATCCACATGCCTGGATCCTGCGCTACACAGTGACCCCACTACAGATGTTTCTTGCACTTCCTACAATTCTCCGTTTCTAGTTCTCTCTTTGGGAGTTTGATTTACAGACTTTTGCCAGGAACCCTTTACTTTAACCTTGGCTTTTACCACTGTGCTTTAAAAAAAATTCTTTTGCTTACCAGTTATCCTTAGACGTCTCACTCAAGAAAAGAGGGCTGTTTGCAGTTAAAATAGGTGTTATAGGTGCTACTCTACTACTGTTGGTTAATATCTGCACCACATGTTTCAATCCCATTGGCTAATATGTCATTAAAACTCCTGGGATTTGTCATTTTTCATGTTCTCGACTACTGCTATTCAATTAAAAGCAAGATTATAGAAACACAATACCTACTAGGAAAATCTACATTTGCCTCCTCTTCTCTGTTGTGTATTTCCAGTGCGGGTTAGTTTACTAATAATGCCTTTGGTAGAACTAACTTGATTGACTCATATTTGGGGTTTGTACGATTACACCACGGTAGAAAATATTAGCCTGGTTGTAGGGGTACAAGTTGCACAGTTGAAGAACATTGGTTACAGCAGAATGGTGGCTGAAGCAGCAAACTGTAGCAAACATCTCCAAATTCTAGACATTTGTGTGATGTAGTCACAACAAAGTTATCATCAGACTTTTAATCACTCTATCTGTGATCTGCAGTTTGTTTTAAAGTGTTCTTTGTGCACCAAAGGCATGAGTCCAAAATGTGCTAAATACACTAGAGGTGATTAACAGACCGACCAGCACATACTTCAGCAAAGCATTACTGTGACTGGAGCAATACCGCCATCAGAAATACTGCATTCCAAATAGAAATATTGTCCCAGAGTGGAATTGTGAAATTGAATATTGCTCCTCAGAATACTGTATTTTTATATATTACAGGTACACCATGTTAGATGATAGGATTCATAATTCTGCCCCATGGTATTGCACAGTAAAATAAAATCATCAGCACAATTATCTAAAAATATTTTTATCATATTACATATCCACTGAGAAAATTCAAGAAAAAAGGATTTTTCTTAGAATTCCTAGATCTTTTTTTGGATGTAGGCTCAGACAAAACTGGCAGTAGTTGTAAGGTCCTGCACTTTCTGTGAGAATATGTGTTGTTGTAATTACTTGTTAAATACTTTGATTTGCTTTAGGTTTGTAATACCCTGAATCAGTGAAACAGAGAGAAACACACAGACAACTCTGTTCCTGATCATATCTAGACATACTCAGAGCTGTGCTCTATAACCAAGACTAATAATAAACAGGCTAATTCAGAGCTCTTTATAATACATATACACAATCAAGAGTTCTGTGTTCAATTCTGCAAATTATTACCTTGGGCTATGGTGCTCACAAGACCCAGACATGTTTAGAATCTGGTCATGATAACACAGAGGATCATTCAGAGCACTGCGCCTTGTTACACCCAATCTAACTCAGAAATCACTCTAGGCAATACCCAACGTTCACAGCTCTTTTCATGATAACACTGATCCATTCACACAGAGCTTCAAATACCCCTAGTCGCTTCAACCTCTGCACCAGACCAGTTCCCAGGAATCTGTGCTTGGTAACACACACGTACAATGCAAGCACTATTGCTGATACTACTCACCACCTAAACTCTGAATCTTTTGACCTCCAGGGTGGCTCAAAGCACTGTGTTTGATAACAGCAGACTCATTCAGTCCTACTCTTGTTAGCATTCGGAGTCACTCTAAGTTCTCCAGATAACAGAGACCAACTCAAAATCATGCATTTTTTAAAAAGTATTTAGTGTGGACAAACGTGCATGCAGCACCTAATGTGTTTATAGAGAAAAACAACATCACAAAACAAAATAAAATGATGGACAGGGTGTTGAAACGTTTCAAACACTCGCCCCAAGTCACAGATCTGGGTTTTATCCATCGTTATTTTGCTCGCCACGTCACCCCAATTTGGACCCGCCATATGCAAATCAGTCTTGACACTGCTCCCCATGGGAACGGTCCAGCCCGAATTGCCAGGCCAGGTCCTCCCGGGACAGGAAACAAGCATCCTGGGACTGGTTTCAAGGTATCTTAGAAAAAACCTACCTAACTGATTAATCTCAAACGTAGGATTCTACTCGTGAACCAGGGTGATGTGTGGGATTCAGCTGAGAGTGGATAACATAATTGTGGCCCGCATTAAACATTGGGTGCACTGCCCCATATGCACTGCTGAGGGTACACCATTGTTTGGTGTGCCTGACCCATACCGTACCAGAAGTTCAAATTACAAAAAAAGTACTGACTTCAGAGAAGGTGTGAAATTGCAGTTGCTCTGACTACAGTTCATCTTTAAAAGATGCACCACATTTTAACAAAGAGGGACAGTGCTGTGCAACTGCACCTGTCTGCAAGAGGAAGTTTGGAAGGGACTCTGCGACATCTGTGCCTTCTTGGGAGCGGCACTAACTATAAACCAATTCTTGAGCAGTGCACAGTAAGTGTGCCTCAGGGCATCTTTTTTGCCCCTCTGTATGTAAATAGGTAGTACGGAATGGAATAGACACAGAGGCAAAGACATTCTCTCATTTACATCGGGTCACAACACTACGCAAGTCAGGAAACAGACTTTTGAGATCGTGCAGAGACACTTATGGGCTTCCTCAAATTTTGTAGGGCATACCTACCACACTGTAAAAACCTCCGTACCACTTGGTATTGGACTAATGTCTATACTATCATTCTTCACAATCTACAAGCTGACATGATAGTCAAAATTTTTGCAAAGGTTAATATGCAAAATCCCCCCCCAAAAAACAAGCCCACATCTCTCCTCGCTTGAGGGCCCTACATTAGTTACTGGTTGGCAGACGATCCACCTATAAGCTGCTTTGTATCACCCGCAAATCAATATATGGAACAGGGCCACTTTTCATCAGGAATAAAATCACCAAATACATTTAACATTGAAACCTCTGCTCAAGATTGGTACCCTGCCTCAAAGCACCACCATACAAGAAATAGACAATAGGTGGTACATATTTCAGTGTTCAAGCGGCCAAACTATTGAATTCATTACCCCCAAATATAAGATCCACAGATAACTATCTTATCCTCAGAAGACTACTCAACTGCTTATCCCTGTGTATGTAGACATTTTATAATCTGATTGTATGTATATATCTAGATATGTGTATTTCTCTTTACAAATATGTATAAAAATATGTATAATAACTATTTTATCTTAAAATATATATATTATACATATTTTTAGGCCTGTTTAACAAATGTTTATTTTACATATGTTTAAATGTATATATGTATGTATATTTATGTGTAGGTGTATGTATATATATATATATATATCTATATATATATATATATATAGATATATATATATATATATATGTATACATATATATATTAAGTATACACGCATTTCTGTATGTATGTAAATGTGTATATTATTCTATGCTTGACATGTTCATATGTCATTGCATAGTTTCTATGTAAGTTGTTTGATTATATACTTATGAGTCTCTGTTTATATTTCATCTATCACAATAGGTAAATATTATCTTAACTATTTATCTACAAGCATTCAACTATTAAAATATTGAGGAAAGATAAAATAATGTTAAAAAGTACACAAATAAATCAACTTCAAATACTGAAACTCTTAAAAGTCTGTGTTTATACTATTCAACTTTAAATTTCAATATGTTATATTCCTTACACATATATTCCCTTACTATGCAAATCATGTATCTATATATTTACTACTTTAGCCCTACTGTACAACAGGAGAAAAAAAAATGTTTACTCTCTTGAAAGCTTTACTCTGTCTCACCATCACCCTAAACCTCTATCAATCTATCCTCTATCTCCACCCTCTGACTCATCCCAATCCCATTCTACTATTATGATCTCCAAAATAACCCTCCTAGACTCTTCCCTCCTGGCTCACCCCAAACCACTCTTTACTACTATAATCTCCCAAACAACCCAACTAAATTCTCCCTCATTTATGTTTTCTGTGACTGTTCTCAAACTCCATTTTACTACTATGATCTGCCTTATCCCTTTCTGCAGACTCTTCCATCCTCCACCTCTCCTTTACTCATCCCAAACCTCATCTCACTACTAGGATCTCCCAATGAATACTTCTGGATTCATCCACCCTCTATCCCTCTATTATTCTATTCAATCTAACTAACAGACTTGCATGTCCTCTGCTCAAATTAACTTAAACTTCCCTGTACTAATACTAATACTGTACTCATATATCCCTATACTAATCCACCACTAATCCTTTTGGGTTCCGGAATAGCCTACTACATGCTGAAAAGCACTTCAACGCCTCATCAAGGGTAGTAAGCGCTATATGAATACAATTAAAATTACAAAATATGATTATCACAGTTGTTCCTGGTCAGGTGACACATACATATAATATACTGAGAGACAGGATGAACCACTGGTCCATAAAGGCCATCAACATTCAGCTGTGAAGGAGTGATTAGCTCAAAGAGAGAATATTTCCACAGTAATGGAGACAGCCACAGAACAACAAAGGAAGGTTATGTTGTCTCCCCCAATGCAAACCTTAGAAGCAGCTGTTAAAGCATACCTTCCTAATGCACGTGCCCTTTTACGTTCATTGAGTGCAATGGGCCTCAACACAAATTTTGCTGTATATGTTGCTTTAAATAGACCCTCACTTAAGAACCAATAGTGAAAAACTATGTTTATACTACCAATGCATGAGTATATGGTATATTCTATAGAAGCTAGAGTATAATTGTTGTTACACCAGCGAAAGTTGGAGTAATTTCAGGAATATGATTGCAAAAGTTATGTGTAATGCCCAAAATGATGCCATCACACCACTTTGCATAACATGATGTCCCTTTGGAGAAAAGATTTATTGTGAGAGCACAAAAACAACATGATTGATGTGCAGGCACCGATAAAATAACTCAAAAAGTAATTTTTCTTTAACTTTTTTACCGAAGCTGACTCAACGGGTACATTTTGTTTTCGTTTGTTTTTGTGGTTTATACAGAGGAAGTGCCATAGACAGTGAGGCTATGGTACATACAGCATCACCTTCTTTTAGCTGTCCTGAAGACTCCTCTTTGTGCTTTGTCCAGAAATTGGTCAATTAGGATTTGGAAGGAAAGCATCACACTTCCTATGCCGCCAATCTCTTCTACATCATCCACCTTTGAAAATGTGCTAGATGCGTGATTCACCTTGGTAGGCTTTGTCGTGCCATAGTCTGCACATTTAGTTCCAGTGTCATACAATCAGAATGCAATGCCCTTGTTTTATTTTTCAGTGCTCGTTGGAGGCAACTCTTCTACTCTAGACAGACTAAAGAAGCTGTTCTACACCTCTGCCATAGTATGATAAGAATAGTGTTTTATTATATAAAAGGCATCCATGCTAGGCTCATGCTGAGGTTATCATGGAACCACTGTGCACTATGACTGAGATGCTGCCCTACTAACTCTGACCTTCGTCCTGAGAATGAAGATAGCCTGCACGCTTAAACGGATGCATTTGTGAATGTACTGAGACCGGCTTCTTGACACATAATACCAAGGTATGGGAGTTGGACTTGGTTGGAGTTGTTTGTGTTTTTCAGCATTCTAATAATGCTTATTTCTACAATGTGTCTCATCTGCTTGATCATCGCAGCTCACATTTTCTTTACAAGAATACAATAATTTCACTACATTTTTCAAAAATGTATTTTCATATCTTTTCTTGTGACACCTTGTGCATGCAAAAGTAACAAACGAAAGGGTTAGATCTGTTCCACAAATTCTTTGGAAATTAGAGTGGCCATGGTCAAGGTCACCATGAACATCTATTACCATGGAAAGGTTAGGGATTTATATGTGGTACTGTGAGCTAGCCAAAAGAAACCAACATTTACTGATGAAATAAGTAGACCAAAGGACTGATTTAGATTTTGACAGATGGGTTACATCCATCTGTCACTGTTGTGATGGAGTAACCTGTCCACCAAAATCTAAATCAGGCCTTAAGTCTTTATATTGGGAATTTCATGTTGACATTACACACAGCCCTATTAAACTTGTAGGAACTGCATAACAGGGTAGCTCCAGGAGTCCAGGCCCATGTCGCCAAACATTTTTCTTTGCTGTTCCCCATATGCTTGCCCAGCATTTTTCGTTTGTGTGTGTTTGTACAGGATAGTTTATTAACTGCTACAAAAACAAGAGGCACTCACTATATTTCCACGAATGATTAGAGTAATGCAAAACTATCCAACAATTCATTGTCAATAACCAAAATCATTACATTATAACTCCTTTATCACTACAGTAAAATACAAGGAAATTTATTAAATAACAGATACAGCTATGTTATAATTATCAGTGTCAGTATCCTCGAATGTAATATCAATGTCCATAAGTTAATTCCGGATAGCTATATGATGTGTTCATCCAGTCCATATTCATGTATCAGTAGTGAAAAGTATACAATCCTTCCTTCCACGATATTTGGCCAGTATGTTATTGAATTTGATCCTATTACTGCAGCCAGTATTATTCGGTTTAATCTTGTTACCACAGCCGCAGCCAACACGTGTTTAGTCCGGGGATTAACCCTGTTCACTTCCTCAGGGCTGAATAATATATGCGTTGTTACATTAATAGAACTCCGAGTAATGGAATGATTTTGGTTATTGACAATGAATTGTTGGATGGTTTTGCATTACTCTAATCATTCGTGGAAATATATTGAGTGCTTCTTGTTTTTGTAGTATTTGTAACCATAAGGTTTCCATATTGTTAGGACTGAGGGATGAGGTCCATCAAGGGTGCACTGTATACATATTGAGATATCAATTGATTTACATCTTGTTAGCTCTGAGCGCCTCTTTTTCCCCCAATTGACCACACCCGCATTGAAAAATTCATTTTAGTTTATTAACTGTTTTTTTTCAACATTTAAACGTATTTTTTAATTGTTTCAGCGAACTGTTTGTGTTTGGGGCATTTGTAAAGTTATGTTTTTTGTCTTTTCTCACTATTTCCATTTTGCTGTGCTGATGAATTTATTTTTGGTGCTTTAATGGTGCAAAACTAACACCACAGATAGGTGCAGTCGCATTTTGGATGTATGCTTGTGCAATCCTTTCCCTGCAAGTTTTTATTGGTCTTCTTTGCTGGCTATATGGTGACAACTATTTTGTGGGCCTAGTGTGTGTGTGTCATAGGTGGCAATTTTTGGCTTTGTTCTCTGTACCTCTTTTTTTGCTGGCCATGAGGCAATGGTCATTTTGTGAAGCATGTGTGTGTGTATGTGTGCGTGCTTTAAAAGCCGTTTTTAAAATTAGTTTATTCAATTTTTGCCTGCCTCAGACATTTGTAGTGTCTTAGGACTGTGAGCACTAGGACCCCACAGCACAGGAAAGACTCATGAAGGCATTACACAATCTACCTGAGAGATGTTAAGGTGTAGTCTTTAACGGTTATGAGAGTTTCAGTTATGAATCTTGTTCACTGATGAATAAAGACGTTAGCTGCATGCTCCATGTGCAGGGTGTTCTTGGCATGTTCCTGGGCTGGGGAAGACGCAACAACTGGCGACGAGTAGCTGATATGTGCCCCTAAGAAACAGAACTGCCTTCCTTGAGAAATAGCAAACTGATTGTGCCTGCCACATGTGCCCAAGCCAGAGTGAAGAAGCCTGCAGTTGATGTATGTGGAGTGAATGCGCCACTCCAGTCAACACAAGGCCTCATGAAGAAGTTGAAGGCCCAACAAGAGAGTGGCAGTGGGAAAGCCCACTAAGACTTGCTGACTAGGCTGAAATAATATGGTGCTGCATCACAACACTGAGCCATCAGTCATACAAAGAGAACACTAAAAGCAGCAATAACCAGGCACAACATAAAAGATGGTGACAATCAAATATAACTATAGAAGGCAGCGACAACAAGGTACAAGCAGCGGAATTTACTCACCGGCTCTACAATCTCAAAATCAGACGAGGTGACTTGAAAGCAAACACTGGGGGTTGTGCTTGCTTGGTTGTTAGTCCCCGAAGAAGTCATCAAGGACAGCAGAAGTCGAAGGCTGGTGACCTTCAGCACAACTCAAAAAGTCTTCAAGATTACGAGGGCTTCTCGTCGCTGCTGCAAGAAACATGGAGCTTTTCTATAGCCTCCACTGCCATTCAACACCTCAAAAAAGCAGAATATTTGCACCAGACGGACCACACGGATCGAGACTTTTGATGATTTCATAGAAGCTCTGGAAGAAGTAAGTGAGAAAATGATTAAATACATAAAGAATCTCGCTGGTGATGGAGTGAAAGAAGTAATAAAGAAAATCTCACAAACTGAGACGATGTCATACCGTCAAATCAAAGAAGCTTTAGGAGCCAAATGCAACCCAGTGCTGAAGGACGACTATGAAAGGTACATTTTCAATCAAGTGAGACAAGCTGGTGAAATCATGGATGAATTTGTAGAAAGACTTGATATGCTTGTCAAACATTGCAAACTCAGTGAATTTAATGAAGAAGTAACGTGCCTCAGACTCATTGATGATTGTTTGTCGGAATCATTCAGATGACGCATGTTGCGAGAGACACTCAGTCTAAAAAAGACATGTATGGTTGCCAGAGCAGAGGAACGAGGAGATCAGCAAGCTGCCAACATGTAAGCAGAGTAATGAAAGGCGAATCAGCTGTGGTCATGAAGAGCAAACACAAGCACCGAGCAGACACTTGTAAGTCGATGTCTTCAAAGAGAGAAAGACTGTTCTTCCGATGTGGATTTTCATTTCCACAAAGAACAGACGTCCAATAATTGGACAAATGCTGCAGAAAGGAGAATCACTTCATAACAGTTTGTCAAGCAAAAGAGAAAGTAACTGCATCACGGTGAGAAGAGAAAATTTAAGCCAGAAAGTTCCAGAAACATTCTTGCCACAAAGACAAAAAGCAACCTCAACTGCGAAAGGTGGAAACTAAACGAGATCGGTCATCATCAAGTTTATCCTGCAAGAGTTCCTTGATGCCATCATCGAGCAATAGTGAAGAGGCTGAATGTGCAATGATTATAGGCAAAAAGAGGGGACATGCACATGTAGGCCTTGCTGCTTGCAAAAAAGCTGAATTAAGGTCAAGTGAACAAGTGAGCTAACAAAACAAATTAATTCTTATGGACATTGTCCCAAGATCAAATTAAACTTCAGTGGTTGTCCCATAACATTTGTAGTTGATAGCGGTGCATTCAATTGACATCATGCTGGCCAAACAATTTAACAGTCGGTCACCTATACCTCGACGTAAGGTGTCACATATGAAGGTGTACACATGGGCTGCTTTCAAACCGTTGCGCAGTCAAGGGTCATTGTAGGAAGTTGGCTCTGTATGTGCTATTTCAAAGTAAGGAATAGCATGCACAGAGTCCAAGGGTTCCCCTTAGAGGTAAAATAGTGGTAAAAATAGATAATACTAATGCTCTATTTTGTGGTAGTGTGGTCGAGCAGTAGGCTTATCCAAGGAGTAGTGTTAAGCATTTGTTGCACATACACATAGACAATAAATGAGGTACACACACTCAGAGACAAATCCAGCCAATAGGTTTTTATATAGAAAAATATCTTTTCTTAGTTTATTTTAAGAACCACAGGTTCAAATTCTACATGTAATATCTCATTCGAAAGGTATTGCAGGTAAGTACTTTAGGAACTTCAAATCATCAAAATTGCATGTATACTTTTCAAGTTATTCACAAATAGCTGTTTTAAAAGTGGACACAGTGCAATTTTCACAGTTCCTAGGGGAGGTAAGTTTTTGTTAGGTTAACCAGGTAAGTAAGACACTTACAGGGCTTAGTTCTTGGTCCAAGGTAGCCCACCGTTGGGGGTTCAGAGCAACCCCAAAGTCACCACACCAGCAGCTCAGGGCCGGTCAGGTGCAGAGTTCAAAGTGGTGCCCAGAACACATAGGCTAGAATGGAGAGAAGGGGGTGCCCCGGTTCCGGTCTGCTTGCAGGTAAGTACCCGCGTCTTCGGAGGGCAGACCAGGGGGGTTTTGTAGGGCACCGGGGGGGACACAAGTCCACACAGAAATTTCACCCTCAGCAGCGCGGGGGCGGCCGGGTGCAGTGTAGAAACAGGCGTCGGGTTTGCAATGTTAGTCTATGAGAGATCTCGGGATCTCTTCAGCGCTGCAGGCAGGCAAGGGGGGGATTCCTCGGGGAAACCTCCACTTGGGCGAGGGAGAGGGACTCCTGGGGGTCACTCCTCCAGTGAAAGTCCGGTCCTTCAGGTCCTGGGGGCTGCGGGTGCAGGGTCTCTCCCAGGCGTCGGGACTTTAGGTTCAAAGAGTCGCGGTCAGGGGAAGCCTCGGGATTCCCTCTGCAGGCGGCGCTGTGGGGGCTCAGGGGGGACAGGTTTTGGTACTCACAGTATCAGAGTAGTCCTGGGGTCCCTCCTGAGGTGTCGGGTCTCCACCAGCCGAGTCGGGGTCGCCGGGTGCAGTGTTGCAAGTCTCACGCTTCTTGCGGGGAGCTTGCAGGGTTCTTTAAAGCTGCTGGAAACAAAGTTGCAGCTTTTCTTGGAGCAGGTCCGCTGTCCTCGGGAGTTTCTTGTCTTTTCGAAGCAGGGGCAGTCCTCAGAGGATGTCGAGGTCGCTGGTCCCTTTGGAAGGCGTCGCTGGAGCAGGATCTTTGGAAGGCAGGAGACAGGCCGGTGAGTTTCTGGAGCCAAGGCAGTTGTCGTCTTCTGGTCTTCCGCTGCAGGGGTTTTCAGCTAGGCAGTCCTTCTTCTTGTAGTTGCAGGAATCTAATTTTCTAGGGTTCAGGGTAGCCCTTAAATACTAAATTTAAGGGCGTGTTTAGGTCTGGGGGGTTAGTAGCCAATGGCTACTAGCCCTGAGGGTGGGTACACCCTCTTTGTGCCTCCTCCCAAGGGGAGGGGGTCACAATCCTAACCCTATTGGGGGAATCCTCCATCTGCAAGATGGAGGATTTCTAAAAGTTAGAGTCACTTCAGCTCAGGACACCTTAGGGGCTGTCCTGACTGGCCAGTGACTCCTCCTTGTTGCTTTCTTTGTTCCCTCCAGCCTTGCCGCCAAAAGTGGGGGCCGTGGCCGGAGGGGGCGGGCAACTCCACTAAGCTGGAGTGCCCTGCTGGGCTGTGACAAAGGGGTGAGCCTTTGAGGCTCACCGCCAGGTGTCACAGCTCCTGCCTGGGGGAGGTGTTAGCATCTCCACCCAGTGCAGGCTTTGTTACTGGCCTCAGAGTGACAAAGGCACTCTCCCCATGGGGCCAGCAACATGTCTCTGGTGTGGCAGGCTGCTGGAACTAGTCAGCCTACACAGACAGTCGGTTAAGTTTCAGGGGGCACCTCTAAGGTGCCCTCTGTGGTGTATTTTACAATAAAATGTACACTGGCATCAGTGTGCATTTATTGTGCTGAGAAGTTTGATACCAAACTTCCCAGTTTTCAGTGTAGCCATTATGGTGCTGTGGAGTTCGTGTAAAACAGACTCCCAGACCATATACTCTTATGGCTACCCTGCACTTACAATGTCTAAGGTTTTGTTTAGACACTGTAGGGGCACAGTGCTCATGCACTGGTACCCTCACCTATGGTATAGTGCACCCTGCCTTAGGGCTGTAAGGCCTGCTAGAGGGGTGTCTTACCTATACTGCATGGCAGTGAGAGGCTGGCATGGCACCCTGAGGGGAGTGCCATGTCGACTTACTCATTTTGTTCTCACTAGCACACACAGGCTTGTAAGCAGTGTGTCTGTGCTGAGTGAGGGGTCTCTAGGGTGGCATAAGACATGCTGCAGCCCTTAGAGACCTTCCTTGGCATCAGGGCCCTTGGTACTAGAAGTACCAGTTACAAGGGACTTATCTGAATGCCAGGGTGTGCCAATTGTGGATACAATGGTACATTTTAGGTGAAGGAACACTGGTGCTGGGGCCTGGTTAGCAGGGTCCCAGCACACTTCTCAGTCAAGTCAGCATCAGTATCAGGCAAAAAGTGGGGGGGTAACTGCAACAGGGAGCCATTTCTTTACACAAGCCCCCCCCAGCCCACAGGCCAGGAGACTCAGCCCAAGCTGGGAGAGTCTTCCTAGTCTGTCAGGCGAGGAAGAGTAGGAGAAATAGGCTGGTTAGTTGCAGGGCCTACTCTGCCTTACATCCTTCTGTTCAGGTCATTCCCTTTGGGGAACTGACCCACTTCCACAGTGATAGGACCTAGTCTGAATTGCCTCTTGTCTGCCTCTTCAATGTCTCCACCCATTCTTTTTATTTTGGGTTTAGAGGTATCCACCTCTGCTAATCTTATCTTGGCCAGGGTTACCCCTAGCTTACCCAGAGAGGTTACCCAGAGCTGGAGTAACCCCACCATGACCAATAGGGTCAGGGGGCCTAACTTGCTATTTGGCATGGGGTCAGACCACCATGCTAAGGATAGTGCAGCCATAAAGGCTAACACCCAGCAGAGGCCACTGACAGCTGTCAGTGCCCAGAACCACACCTTTAGCTCTTCACCTAAAAGGGAAGGGGCTAAGTTACAGGCTTCTTTGGGTTCAGGTTGCCTGTCTGCTGTATTGGAGTGGGGGGTTACCACATCTTGTAGTAAACACCCTTCTTCCACTCTTTCTTCTGTTAGCTGAGGAGCCACCCACTCAGGTTTAACAGTTGCCTGACTAGCCAGGACTTCTTGTGGGTCAGGTTGGACTTTATCAGGGCCATTTTTGGAGTTCTCCCCTACTGGAGCAGAATCTCCTTGGCTTGCTGTAACCTTGGCTAAAGGTTGTCCACCCTTCCTACTCTGTTTTCTTTTCTTCTTCTTCTGGGGCCTGCTTGCATTTACTGCAGAGGCAGGACTTCCAGAATCCTTGGGAGAGGACTGGCACTGGACCAGTTCCTCTCTTGAGCTCTGACTAACCTCTGGGTAGTCATTTCCAAGGAGACAATCAAGGGGGAGGTCTGTACTGACTACTACCCTTCTCCAGCTAAGAGTGCCACCCACTTCTATGGGCACTAAAGCCACAGGCCTCTTAGTGACCCTGTCTAGGCTAACTCTTACCCTGGCAGTCTCACCTGGGATGTACTGGTTTGAGAGCACCAGCCTGTCATGCACAATAGTGTGACTGGCACAAGTGTCTCTCAGGGCAGTGGTTGGGATTCCATTCACCAGTAGGTGGTGGAAGTGTCTACTTCCCTCTGGAATCTCCAACTCACCTGTTGGGCCCTGTTTCCAGTTGAAGGCTAGGAAGACCTCCTCATCCGAGGAGTCATCTCCCATGGCTACACTGGTTACCCCAGGAATTTTGTTCTGGGGTTTGTTTTTGGGACAAGAAGTGTCCTTGGTGTGGTGCCCAGACTGTTTACAGTTGTGGCACCATGCCTTAGTGGCATCCCAGTTCTTACCCTGGTACCCACCTTTGTTTTGGGTTGTGTCTTGGGGCCCACCCATCTGTTCTGGTTTTTGGGGGCCTACAGAGGACTCTTTTTCTTTGTTTCTAGTGTTACCCACTTTCTCCTGGGGAGTTTTTGTAACCCCTTTCTTTTGGTCACCCCCAGTGGAAGTTTTGGTTACCCTAGTCTTGACCCAGTGGTCTGCCTTCTTTCCCAATTCTTGGGGAGAAATTGGACCTAGGTCTACCAGATACTGATGCAACTTTTCATTGAAGCAGTTACTTAAAATGTGTTCTTTCATAAACAAATTATAAAGCCCAGCATAGTCACACACTTCATTTCCAGTTAACCAACCATCTAGTGTTTTTACTGAGTAGTCTACAAAATCAACCCAGGTCTGGCTCGAGGATTTTTGAGCCCCCCTGAATCTAATTCTATACTCCTCAGTGGAGAATCCAAAGCCCTCAATCAGGGTACCCTTCATGAGGTCATAAGATTCTGCATCTTTTCCAGAGAGTGTGAGGAGTCTATCCCTACACTTTCCAGTGAACATTTCCCAAAGGAGAGCACCCCAGTGAGATCTGTTCACTTTTCTGGTTACACAAGCCCTCTCAAAAGCTGTGAACCATTTGGTGATGTCATCATCATCTTCATATTTTGTTACAATCCCTTTGGGGATTTTTAGGATGTCAGGAGAATCTCTGACCCTATTTAAGTTGCTGCCACCATTGATGGGACCTAGGCCCATCTCTTTTCTTTCCCTTTCTATGGCTAGGAGCTGCTTTTCCAAAGCCAATCTTTTGACCATCCTGGCTAACAGGGGGTCATCTTCACTGAGAGCATCCTCAGTGATTTCAGAAATGCTGGACCCTCCTGTGAGGGAAGCAACATTTCTGACTATCATTTTTGGAGACAGGGCTTGAGAGGCCCTGGTCTCCCTATTTAGGACTGGAAGGGGGGAATTGCCCTCCAAGTCACTAATTTCTTCCTCTGTGAAGTCATCCTCAGAGGGGTTGGCTTTTTCAAACTCTGCCAACAGCTCCTGGAGCTGAATTTTGGTAGGTCTGGAGCCAATGGTTATTTTCTTTATATTACAGAGAGACCTTAGCTCCCTCATCTTAAGATGGAGGTAAGGTGTGGTGTCGAGTTCCACCACCTGCATCTCTGTATCAGACATTATTCTGCTAAGAGTTGGAATACTTTTTAAAGAATCTAAAACTGTTTCTAGAATCTAATTCAAACTTTTAACAAACTTTTTAAACTCTAAAAGACAATGCTAAACAGGGACTTAACACACAAGGCCCTAGCAGGACTTTTACGAATTTAGAAAACTTTCAAATTGCAAAAATGAATTTCTAATGACAATTTTGGAATTTGTCGTGTGATCAGGTATTGGCTGAGTAGTCCAGCAAATGCAAAGTCTTGTACCCCACCGCTGATCCACCAATGTAGGAAGTTGGCTCTGTATGTGCTATTTCAAAGTAAGGAATAGCATGCACAGAGTCCAAGGGTTCCCCTTAGAGGTAAAATAGTGGTAAAAATAGATAATACTAATGCTCTATTTTGTGGTAGTGTGGTCGAGCAGTAGGCTTATCCAAGGAGTAGTGTTAAGCATTTGTTGCACATACACATAGACAATAAATGAGGTACACACACTCAGAGACAAATCCAGCCAATAGGTTTTTATATAGAAAAATATCTTTTCTTAGTTTATTTTAAGAACCACAGGTTCAAATTCTACATGTAATATCTCATTCGAAAGGTATTGCAGGTAAGTACTTTAGGAACTTCAAATCATCAAAATTGCATGTATACTTTTCAAGTTATTCACAAATAGCTGTTTTAAAAGTGGACACTTAGTGCAATTTTCACAGTTCCTAGGGGAGGTAAGTTTTTGTTAGGTTAACCAGGTAAGTAAGACACTTACAGGGCTTAGTTCTTGGTCCAAGGTAGCCCACCGTTGGGGGTTCAGAGCAACCCCAAAGTCACCACACCAGCAGCTCAGGGCCGGTCAGGTGCAGAGTTCAAAGTGGAGCCCAGAACACATAGGCTAGAATGGAGAGAAGGGGGTGCCCCGGTTCCGGTCTGCTTGCAGGTAAGTACCCGCGTCTTCGGAGGGCAGACCAGGGGGGTTTTGTAGGGCACCGGGGGGGACACAAGTCCACACAGAAATTTCACCCTCAGCAGCGCGGGGGCGGCCGGGTGCAGTGTAGAAACAGGCGTCGGGTTTGCAATGTTAGTCTATGAGAGATCTCGGGATCTCTTCAGCGCTGCAGGCAGGCAAGGGGGGGATTCCTCGGGGAAACCTCCACTTGGGCGAGGGAGAGGGACTCCTGGGGGTCACTCCTCCAGTGAAAGTCCGGTCCTTCAGGTCCTGGGGGCTGCGGGTGCAGGGTCTCTCCCAGGCGTCGGGACTTTAGGTTCAAAGAGTCGCGGTCAGGGGAAGCCTCGGGATTCCCTCTGCAGGCGGCGCTGTGGGGGCTCAGGGGGGACAGGTTTTGGTACTCACAGTATCAGAGTAGTCCTGGGGTCCCTCCTGAGGTGTCGGGTCTCCACCAGCCGAGTCGGGGTCGCCGGGTGCAGTGTTGCAAGTCTCACGCTTCTTGCGGGGAGCTTGCAGGGTTCTTTAAAGCTGCTGGAAACAAAGTTGCAGCTTTTCTTGGAGCAGGTCCGCTGTCCTCGGGAGTTTCTTGTCTTTTCGAAGCAGGGGCAGTCCTCAGAGGATGTCGAGGTCGCTGGTCCCTTTGGAAGGCGTCGCTGGAGCATGATCTTTGGAAGGCAGGAGACAGGCCGGTGAGTTTCTGGAGCCAAGGCAGTTGTCGTCTTCTGGTCTTCCGCTGCAGGGGTTTTCAGCTAGGCAGTCCTTCTTCTTGTAGTTGCAGGAATCTAATTTTCTAGGGTTCAGGGTAGCCCTTAAATACTAAATTTAAGGGCGTGTTTAGGTCTGGGGGGTTAGTAGCCAATGGCTACTAGCCCTGAGGGTGGGTACACCCTCTTTGTGCCTCCTCCCAAGGGGAGGGGGTCACAATCCTAACCCTATTGGGGGAATCCTCCATCTGCAAGATGGAGGATTTCTAAAAGTTAGAGTCACTTCAGCTCAGGACACCTTAGGGGCTGTCCTGACTGGCCAGTGACTCCTCCTTGTTGCTTTCTTTGTTCCCTCCAGCCTTGCCGCCAAAAGTGGGGGCCGTGGCCGGAGGGGGCGGGCAACTCCACTAAGCTGGAGTGCCCTGCTGGGCTGTGACAAAGGGGTGAGCCTTTGAGGCTCACCGCCAGGTGTCACAGCTCCTGCCTGGGGGAGGTGTTAGCATCTCCACCCAGTGCAGGCTTTGTTACTGGCCTCAGAGTGACAAAGGCACTCTCCCCATGGGGCCAGCAACATGTCTCTGGTGTGGCAGGCTGCTGGAACTAGTCAGCCTACACAGACAGTCGGTTAAGTTTCAGGGGGCACCTCTAAGGTGCCCTCTGTGGTGTATTTTACAATAAAATGTACACTGGCATCAGTGTGCATTTATTGTGCTGAGAAGTTTGATACCAAACTTCCCAGTTTTCAGTGTAGCCATTATGGTGCTGTGGAGTTCGTGTAAAACAGACTCCCAGACCATATACTCTTATGGCTACCCTGCACTTACAATGTCTAAGGTTTTGTTTAGACACTGTAGGGGCACAGTGCTCATGCACTGGTACCCTCACCTATGGTATAGTGCACCCTGCCTTAGGGCTGTAAGGCCTGCTAGAGGGGTGTCTTACCTATACTGCATAGGCAGTGAGAGGCTGGCATGGCACCCTGAGGGGAGTGCCATGTCGACTTACTCATTTTGTTCTCACTAGCACACACAGGCTTGTAAGCAGTGTGTCTGTGCTGAGTGAGGGGTCTCTAGGGTGGCATAAGACATGCTGCAGCCCTTAGAGACCTTCCTTGGCATCAGGGCCCTTGGTACTAGAAGTACCAGTTACAAGGGACTTATCTGAATGCCAGGGTGTGCCAATTGTGGATACAATGGTACATTTTAGGTGAAGGAACACTGGTGCTGGGGCCTGGTTAGCAGGGTCCCAGCACACTTCTCAGTCAAGTCAGCATCAGTATCAGGCAAAAAGTGGGGGGGTAACTGCAACAGGGAGCCATTTCTTTACAGTCATTCACTGTGACTTTGCAACATGAGAAGACGTCTGTGCAGGCCCCAGTCCACATTCTTCAAGATACTCTGTCTAGTGCATGCCTGATTAGTTTTGCAACTGCTGCTGACATAGGACTGATATCTATGAATAACAACCTAAATACGCACTCTGGAATTGTAAGTCAGTTTCCATCACTGTTTCATGGACTAGGAAGTCTCAAAACAATAAAGATGCAACTTCACATAAATGAAGACATCCGGCCTGTTGCAGCAGAATAGCCTTTCATCTACAAGAAGCAGATGAGAAGGAATTAGAAGCTTTACTGAAACACAACATCAATGAGCGCTCTACTGGTCCCACACCATGAGTGTCGCTGAAAAAGGTCAGTGGAGGTGCAGTGCACATTTGTGCGAATGTGCCCCAAGCCAACAAAGCAATAGAGAGAGAATGACATCCTGGTCCGCACATTGATGACTGGAGACAAAGGCCCGCCAAGTTGTAACCGTCAATGCGGCCGCACTCCCACTGTGCCTATTCCGACATCCCCGGCCCAGCGGGGATGTGGGCCGCAACCTGGGAGCCGGCTCCAAATGGAGCCGGCGGTGTTGCGGCTGTGCGACATGTGCAGCTGCACCCGTCGCGCTTTTCACTGTCTGCTGTGACAGTGGAAAGCAGTGTGGGGCTGTGCCAGGGGGCCCTTGCACTGCCCATGCCAAGGGCATGGGCAGTGCAGGGGCCCCGCAACTCCCCTTCCCGCCAGCCTTTCCATGGCGGTTCCTACCGCCATGGAAAAGCTGGCGGGAAGGGGACTCATAATCCCCTGGGCAGCACTGCAAGCAGCGCTGCCCTGGCGTATTACAACCGCCGGGACCACTGTGGCGGAAAACCACCGGATCCGGCGGTGTGACCGTGGCGCTTCCACCACGGTCGTAATCCCCGAGTTTGTACCGCCAGCCTGTTGGCGGTAAAACCTCAAAACCAGCCCTGGCGGTCTTTGACCGCCAGGGTTGTAATGAGGCCCAAAGTCTTCTCCGATCTTGATTTGAACAAGAGATACCATCAGCACGAACTAGAAGAAAATTGCAGGTACATTACCACTTTTTCAACTCACGTGGGTTTGTTCAGATATAAAAGATTGAGTTTTGGAGTGTCATTTGCTGCAGACATTTTCCAAGACTTTATACACACAGAATCATCCAGCCTGTCACACATGCCTTTAAATACAGTGACAATATACTGATCTATGGCACAACACGGAAGGAGCACGACAAGGCTCTCAAACAAGTGTGTCAGTTGCATACAGATGCAGGTCTCACACTCAATGCTGAAAAGTGTGTATTTCACAAATCAAAACACAAGTTCTTTGGGCATGTGTTTCCTGAAGGAGAGATGACTCCTGATAAAATGCAAGTACTATCAGCCACCAATCCTCCAAAAGATGTCACAATGGGACAGTCCTTCTTGGGCAGGGCCAGTTATTGTTCAAGGTACATTTGTGAGTGTGATCACGACTTCAAAGGCATAATGCATGGGAGTGAAAATGAGACTCAAATGCTTAATTTGATCCTAAACTGCACACTGATATCACTGTTGATGCAAGCCCGGTGGGGTTGGGAGCAATCCTTGCTCAGCAAAATGGATATCCAGCTGCTCGGAGACACATTGTGCAATACGTCAGTCGAAGTTTGTTTGACACGGAACGCGCCTATTCCCAGACGAAAAAAGAATGTCTGGCTGCAGTGTGGCCCTGTGAACATTTCCATGTGTTTCTGTATGGAAAGTGGAAAGTATTTCACGATAGTCACAGACAACCAGGCCCCTTGCATTGAGAGGGGGAGTTGCGCCTACAAGTGTACGACTATACAATTGTGCACAAGCCAGGTAAAAATCAAAACCCTGAAGAATATTTCTCACAAGTACCCATGGGTTCTCATCAAACAAAAAAGTAAGCAAAAGACAGGTCCTCTGTTTGATGTTGAACCTTTGAAAGTGTGTATAAAGTCTTGGAAAATGTCTGCAGCAGATGACACTCCAAAACTGGTGTTGCTGCTGGCTGCCATTTAGAGAGTTCAGTGTGGGATGCTGAGCCAAGTTCAAGCATACATTTTCTCTGCATTGGTTAGAGTACACTTGTAGGAGGCTGGCCTGGCTTGTAGTGGGTACCAGAGGTACTTACACCTTGTGCCAGGTCCAGTTATCCCTTATTAGTGTAGAAGAGGTGTTTCTAGCAGCTTAGGCTGATAGAAGATAGCTATGGCAAAGCAGCTTAGGCTGAACTAGGAGACATGTAAAGCTCCTACTATACCACTGGTGTCATATGCACAATATCATAAGAAAACACAATACATAGAAGTACTAAAAATAAAGGTACTTTATTTTTATGACAATATGCCAAAAGTATCTCAGTGAGTGCCCTCAGTATGAGGATAAGATATATACACAAGATATATGTACACAAACCAAACTTAGGTAAGTAATAGCAAGAAAAGCAATGCAAACAGTGTAGAATTACAATAGATTGCAATAGGAGCACATAGGTATAGGAGCAACACAAACCATATACTCCAAAATTGGAATGCGAACCACGAATGGACCCCAAACCTATGTGAGCTTGTAGAGGGTCTCTGGGACTGTAAAAAAACAGTGATGGTTAGAAAAATAGCCCACCCCAAGACCCTGAAAGGTAGGTGTAAAGTGCACCTACTACCTCCAGAGAGCACAGAAGTCGTGATAGGGGGATTCTGCAGGAAGAACAAACACCAGCAATGCAACAACAGTGGATTTCTGGACCTGAGTACCTGTAAGACAAGGGGACCAAGTCCAATAGTCGCAACAGTGTTGAGGGTGGGAAGGAGCCCAGGAAATGCCAGCTGAGGGTGCAAGGAAGATGCCACCTGTTGGAAGAAGCTTGGAGTTCTGCAAGAAAGAAGATAGCTAGGAACTTCTCCTTTGGAGGATGGATGTCCCACGTCGGGATGAAGCTTGCAGAGGTGTTCCCACACAGAAAGACTGTAAACAAGCCTTGCTAGCTGCAAGGGTCGCGGTTAGGGTTTTTGGGTGCTGCTGTGGCCCAGAAGGGACCAGGATGTCGCCACTTCGAGGAGGAGACAGAGGGGGTGCCCAGCAAGTCAGGGAGCACTCACAGAAGCAGGCAGCACCTGCAGAAGTACCTGAACAGGCACTCAGAAGAAGAGTGAACCGGAGTCCATGCGAAGTCACAAAAGGGAGTCCCACAATGCCGGAGGACAACTCAGAAGGTTGTGCACTGCAGGTTAGAGTGTCAGGGAACCAGGCTTGGCTGTGCATGAAGGAAATCCTGGAAGAGTGCACAGGAGCCGGAGCAGCTGCAAATCATGCAGTACCCAGCAATGCAGTCTAGCGTGGGGAGGCAAGGACTTACCTCCACCAGACTTGGACTGAAGAGTCACTGGAATGTGGGAGTCACTTGGACAGAGTTGTTGAGTTCCAGGGACCACGCTCGTCGTGCTGAGAGGGGACTCATAGGACCAGTGATGCAGTCTTTTGGTGCCTGCGGTTGCATGGGGAAGATTCCGTCGACCCACTGGAGATTTCTTCGGAGCTCCTGGTGCAGAGAGGAGGCAGGCTACACCCAGAGCATGCACCACCTGGCAACAGTCGAGAAAGCCGGCAGGATGAAGCGATACAAGGTTGATAGTAGTCGTCTTGCTACTTTGTCGCGGTTTTGCAGGCGTCCTGAGCAGTCAGCGGTCGATCCTTTGGTAGAAGGTGAAGAGGGAGATGCAGAGGAACTCTGATGAGCTCTTGCATTCGTTATCTGGTGAGATCCCCAAAATAGAGACCCTAAATAGCCAGAAAAGGAGGTTTGGCAACCTAGGAAGGAGGATTGGCTACTAAGAGAGGTAAGAGCCTATCAGAAGGAGTCTCTGACGTCATCTGCTGGCACTGGCCACTCAGAGCAGTCCAGTGTGCCACAGACACCTCTGTTTCCAAGATGGCAGAGGTCTGGGGCACACTGGAGGAGCTCTGGGCACCTCCCCTGGGAGGTGCAGGTCAGGGGAGTGGTCACTCCCCTTTCCTTTGTCCAGTTTCGTGCCAGAGCAGGTCTGGGGGATCCCTAAACCGATGTAGACTGGCTTATGCAGAGATGGGCACCATCTGTGCCCATCAAAGCATTTCCAGAGGCTGGGGGAGGCTACTCCTCCCCAGCCTTCACACCTATTTCCAAAGGGAGAGGGTGTTACACCCTCTCTCAGAGGAAATCCTTTGTTCTGCCTTCCTGGGCCAGGGCTACCTGGACCCCAGGAGGGCAGAAACCTGTCTGAGGGGTTGGCAGCAGCAGCTGCAGTGGAGACCCCGGAAAGGCAGTTTGGCAGTACCCGGGTTCTGTGCTAGAGACCCGGGGGATCATGGAATTGTCCCCCCAATGCCAGAATGGCATTGGGGGGACAATTCCATGATCTTAGACATGTTACATGGCCATGTTCGGAGTTAGCATTGTGACGCTGTACATAGGGAGTGACCTATGTACAGCGCACGCGTGTAATGGTGTCCCTGCACTCACAAAGTCCGGGGAATTTGCCCTGAACGATGTGGGGGCACCTTGGCTAGTGCCAGGGTGCCCACACACTAAGTAACTTTGCACCCAACCTTCACCAGGTGAAGGTTAGACATATAGGTGACTTATAAGTTACTTAAGTGCAGTGGTAAATGGATGTGAAATAACGTGGATGTTTCTTCACTCAGGCTGCACTGGCAGGCCTGTGTAAGAATTGTCAGAGCTCCCAATGGGTGGCAAAAGAAATGCTGCAGCCCATAGGGATCTCCTGGAACCCCAATACCCTTGGTACCTCAGTACCATATACTAGGGAATTATATGGGTGTACCAGTATGCCAATTTGAATTGGTAAATTTAGTCACTAGCCTTTTAGTGACAAATTTGGAAAGCAGAGAGAACATAACCACTGAGGTTCTGGTTAGCAGAGCCTCAGTGAGACAGTTAGGCATCACACAGGGAACACATACAGGGCACATACTTATGAGCACTGGGGCCCTGCCTGGCAGGGTCCCAGTGACACATAGACTAAAACAACATATATACAGTGAAATATGGGGGTAACATGCCAGGCAAGATGGTACTTTCCTACAACACTGTTGTTTAGTTCAGGCTTATGTCTGCTAGGAATTCAGATCCTTTCCTTTTAGTTTAGTTATGTTCCAGGTCAAATATTTCCTTGGATTGAAAGGTTTACTTATGTTATCTTCTGTTTCTATGGTGGCATTATGGCTAGCTATAACTTCCTATTTTTTCTCTGTTTCCCATACTTGCCAACTTATAAAAATATTTCACCATGTGAGATGGGGGCAGGGCCTTAGAGGGGGTGGGGTCTTTGAATGTCTACTTTTCAGAAAGCTATCGCTTTTCCGCCTCACCTATGGTTTTCACACTGGTTTCCACCACAAACTGGAAGTAGGTTGAGAGCACAACAAATAGGAAAAATGGGCTCCCTCTTTCACAAATGCCAAAACTGTGTTAACAAATGTGTTTTTTATTCAGCTCTGCTTGCTCCTGAAAGCTGGGGAGATGGTGACTTTAGCACAGCAAACTTTTTTTTTTTAGACTGTGTTTATTGACAGTTTGCTTTTTGATTCCTCAATACATATCACAGTAGGATTAACTTTACTAGTCACAAAGCATAGTCAGGATGAGACATCTGCACTCAAGTATATACAATGCATATTCCAAGCAGACAATTGGGCCTAACATTGGTGTGAGCACCATACATCGTAGATTTGTTCCCGTGCCCGTTGCTTTGTCATCGCTATTTTAATCCAATCTCCAGGATCCCACGCTCTGTAACCATTGTATCAGCATGTCGTCTAACCTAAATGATCATAACATTTAACTGTGCGCTTGTGGGGTAAGCTAACTCTGGTGTGGGGTTCAGGGCAAGGAGCGTCACTGTCCTACTAGATCTGTTATATGCTCCACCTCACTGCTGTCCTTCCTTACCGTTCCGGTGCCGGGGACCAGTCATTGCGCTCCTCAGCTAACGTCTCAGTATAGTGTGCAGAGGGGTTCAGGGTGCCCCCAGCCCGATCGCTACCGTGTTCTCACTCAGTCTCCGTTCTGTGGTTTGTCCCCACTCCCCTCTAGGAGTCGCTGTGGTGTCTTTTCGTCACCTATACCAGAAATCATGCTCACTATGTTCGTACTCCTCTCCTGGGCCGTCGGGCTAGCCCCTATTTCTCGTATCTGCTTTTCCCATGCGTCTAGTATCTCCACCTAGAGCGGAGCAATAGGGCTTTGACGAATCCCACGTGCCTCCTCTCGTCTCAGTACTTGTAACTCAGCCCGTGCCCACACCGTCATGTCACGCCTCCCTATTGAGGGGCTCCTAGGTGACTTCCAATGCATGGCGATGCGGTGCTTAAAGAGCACCAGTACCAGGTCCAGGAATCTACTGCCAACCTTCTTGGTGGCTGGCCTAGAGCTCAAGCCTAGCAAACAGAAAGAGGGGTCTAGTTCCATACTTGCGTCCAGTGTACCTTCCAAGTCATCCAGTACATCCCGCCAACCCCGCCGTATCTCAGGGCAGTGCCATACCATGTGGTCCAAGTCTGAATCCAATGCACCACATTGGGGGCAAGCCCTAGGGTCGCCCCCATATATTACCCGTGTCCTATGTGGGGTGAGATACGTTCTCTGAACATAATTGTACTGTATATATCTAAGTCGGGTGTTCAGCGACATTCTTCAAGGGTATGCTAGTGCTCTCCCCCACTCCACATTTGTCAAGTCTCTGCCCAGCGTTCCTTCCTACTTTACCCTGAGAGTCTGTAGAGATTCCAAAGTGCCTTCTAGCTGGGCTTTGTGAAGCTTAGTTATGAGGTGAGTGTCCCCACCCAACACCAGCAGGAGGTGAAGAATCCTGTGTGTGTCCGGCCCCGCATTTACTGTCCACCAATGTTCCCATATATGATGTGTCAGGGTGTGGTAGTGTAAGAATTGCCCCCTTGGGACACCCCTCTCCTCTGTCATATTAACAAAGGTTTGCATCACTCCATCGCGGAAGAAGTCGCCCAGGGACTCCACCCCCACCCCTATCCAGGCACTGATGCGGGATCTCGGGACTGGCCAATTTGCAGCGCCTCGGGGCACTGCCGCCAGTGGTATCGCCCGGGAGTAGGCTACCTTTGTTCCTGTGCGTTGCAGACATTTCTTCCAACAGGAGAATGCCACCGTCAGCAAAACATTCCTCTCCAGTAGCATTATCCGTCGACTTAGCATTCATGCTATTATTAAGTCTCCACCCATCTCACCACCAGCAGTAACCCGGTCCAGCCTACCCTCCCCCACACACCACCCGGAGATCCATTGAAGTTGGCACGACAAGTAATAGAGCTCGAAGTCTGGGGGCCCCCAATCCCCCCTCAGTCACTGGACGGCAGAGGATAGACAGACCAGTTCATCTTCGTCACACATCCCAAATGAGCTCCCGGAGTAGCATATTCAGTTCCTTGAACCAGTTTGATGAGATAATCACCGGAAGTTTGGTGAAATAATATAGGAGATGGGGCAGCATAATCATTTTAGACAGAGATACCGGGCCATCGTGGATAGCTTAAGAGAGCACCAGAACCAATAGATGCCCGCAACGAGCGGAGCGCCTTTCCGAGGTTGCCCTCACGAAGATCCCTCAAGTCGTGGAATACCTGGATACCCAAGTACTTAAAGGTGCGAGGAGCCCACTCAGTGTCCGCGGGGCAAGCGAGAGGCTGCAGTTCACCCGCCATCCATGGGAAAACATATATCTTACTTCTATTCAGCTTAAGGCCTGAGTGGCTGCCCAATTCCTCTATTAGCGCAAGTGCCCAAGGCATCCCAGTTACGCCTTCCCTCAGATATATTAATATATCGTCTGCGTAGAGAGAAATGTTAAGTTCCGTCACACCTCTACCCCTGCCCTCCACACGGAACCGGGCCGCCAATGGTTCAATGGTAAGTGCAAACAGCAATGGGGACAGCAGGCAGCCCTGTCTAGTACCTCCAAATATGGGATAGGCTGCTGACACCGTCTGGCCCGTCCTCACCCTCGCCAACGGTCTACAGTACAGCCGGTCAACCCTCCGCACCCAGCCCTCACCCAGGCCCATCCGAAGCATCACTTCTCTCAGGTAGTCCCAACGCACCGAGTCAAATGCCTTCTCAAAATCTACCAACAAGCGCACTGCCCCCGATGGTCTCTCTGCCTTTGGCATATGCAGAAGTGCGAAAAATCGCCTGAGGTTGAGGGATGTATTACGTGCCTGTATAAACCCGTTTTGGTTGTCATGTATTAAGCTAGAGATATGCTGAAGTAGCCGATTAACCAGAATCTTACTTAGTATCTTAAAATCGCAGTTCAGCATCGAGAGTGGTCGGAAATCAGTTACCGACGCCTCCCTGTACTCAGACTTGGGCAAGGGGACCACCAATGTCTCCCTCATGGACTCAGGGAGTATACCCTGCTGGAGTGCCTCCGCGTATAACTCAACCAGTATGGGCGCCAGCATGCTCGCGTATTTCTTATAGAACTCCATAGGGAGTCCATCTGTGCCTAGCGTCTTGCCTGCTGACAACTGTGAAATGGCGTCTTTGACTTCCTCTAACGTTACTGGCCCGCCCAGTGAGTCCCTGTCCTCACATGCCAGAGTTCTTAGTGGTAACGAATGTAGGCAACTGCGCTCTCGCTCCAGAGTCCGTTTTATCCCCACTGTCTGCCCCATACAATACCCCCTGGTAGCGACCTTAAGAGTTTCCCATTCCACCCGTCTGGATGCAGTGGACCCCCTGTTAATGTCAATGTGGTCCGTGAGATAAGAGCGAAGCGCTTCCCTGTATGCCGGGTCATCCAGTGCAGCTAGCCCCAGTCTATGGAATAGGCTGTCTGGTCTCCGCGCATCGCCAAGTAAGAAGTAGTGGGTTGTGATCTGGGAGGGTACGTCCCAAGTACTCAAAGTGTAGAATTTTGTGAGCTATGTTCCCAGTGCAAACCACCCTGTCTATTCTGGTATGGACCTGATGTAGACCTGAGTAGTAGGAGTAGTCTCTATCCCCCAGATGCTGATTCCGCCACACATTCTCTAGGCCCCAACACTGCATCCAATCTCGCAAGCCTTTAGCTATTTTATGCGATAGTTCACCTGCTAATGGAAAAAGAGAACGGTTCAACTCAGTGTCTAGGACACCATTAAAGTCCCCTCCAATCATTAGTTCTCCCTGTTGTCTGGTGAGGCGGCTCGAGAGATGCTCCATAAAAGGGATCAGGTCCTGGTTAGGGGCATATATACTGCTCAGCACTATCAGTCTTCCATGCAATCTACCCTCCACTATCACAAACCTACCCTTCTGGTCCACATCAGCAGTTGATACCTCAAATGGGACCCCTGCTCTGATCCACACCAATGCACCCCATGCAAAAGCCGAATACGTGGTGGCAAACACCTGCCCTCTCCATCTGCATTTAAGTCTATCAACTTCTCTGGAGGTAAGGTGAGTCTCCTGTAATAGTGGCACATGCACTCCCCTTCTTTTCAAGTATGACAGGACTCTATGGGGGTGATTCCGACCTGGCGGTAAAAACCGCCAGGGCTGGGGTCCGCGGGAGCACCGCCAACAGGCTGGCGGTGCTCCTTTGGGCATTCTGACCGTGGCGGTACAGCCGCGGCCAGAAACGGAAAGTCGGCGGTGTACCGCCGACTTTCCGCTGCCCAGGGGAATCCTCCATGGCGGCGCAGCTTGCTGCGCCGCCATGGGGATTCTGACCCCCATACCGCCATCCTGTTCCTGGCGGTTTCGGCCGCCAGGAACAGGATGGCGGTATGGGGTGTTGTGGGGCCCCTGGGGGCCCCTGCAGTGCCCATGCCAATGGCATGGGCACTTCAGGGGCCCCCGTAAGAGAGCACCACTTTGAATTTCAGTGTCTGCTTAGCAGACACTGAAATTCACGACGGGTGCTACTGCACCCGTCGCACCCCTTCCACTCCGCCGGCTCCATTCGGAGCCGGCTTCCTCGTGGAAGGGTGTTTCCCGCTGGGCTGGCGGGCGGCCTTTTGGCGGTCGCCCGCCAGCCCAGCGGGAAACCCAGAATGACCGCCGCGGTCTTTTGACCGCGGTACGGTCTTCTGGCGGTTCCCGCTTGGCGGGCCGCTCCCGCCGCCCGCCAAGCTTGGAATGACCCCCTATGTCTTTTGGTCAGCGTCCCCATCCTCTGTATATTCCAAGTTAACAAATTGTAATCCGCCATTCTATCATATCAATAGCAGGGTGAGTCTTCTACCCCTTCCATGGCTCCCGCCCCAAGTCCCCACCTCCCATCTCCCCAATCACCAGTGTCAATTTCGGACAGGTAAATCTTAGCCCCTTCCGCATAACTAAAACACATAACTACAAATCCTAACTCCCCATCCCCAGGGCGCCTCTCCAACTGTAGATCACCCAAGTAACGGTGCAATAGCACAACCAAAACAACAAGTCATTCTGTGTTCTCGCCATTCACAACTCGGTGGCCGAGAAACCAAGGGGAGGGGGTCCGTGGCCATCAGGGCCCTGTATTCAAGCCGAAATCCTCACCTCAGGGCCAGTGCAGCGAAGCCTATTTCAACCCAGTTCATCAACGGTCTGAGGGGTCACCTTGGGGGCTCCGCCAGAACAACAGGAGCCCACGGTCGATGAAGTAGAGGCATGGTCCGAGTCTCTCTCACTGGACTCTGCTAAGGAATCTGCGCCCCTCATGGACGCCACAGCCTCCAGGACCGCTTTCTTTGCAGATTCCTTCTGGGTCGGAGTTGGCTCCAAGTTCAATCGATGCTTGCTTCGCTGCCTTCTTGGTCCTCTGTGGCCCCGGTGTCCCATGCGGTCCTTTTTGACGTGGTAGCCCCCCCGGCCCTGCGTGTCTCCAAACATTCCCATGCCTCGTCCGGGGACTGAAAGAAGGTGGTTTGGCCTTCGGATATCACCCTCAATCTGGCTGGGAACAGAAGGGAGTATTGGATACCCTCTTCCCGAAGCGCTCTCTTTACCGCAATGTAGGAGGCCCACCTGTTCTGTACTTCTACTGTGAAGTCCGGGAACAAAGTCACCACTCCGTTTGCCACTCTGAGGGGTCCAGCTTCTCTTGTCCTTCACAGAAGCACATCCCTTCCGTATAGTGCAGTAGCTTAACCACAACCTCCCATGGGGGCCTCCCCAGTGCCAGGGGCCTCAATTGCACCCGGTGCGCTCACTCCAGTGCAAAGAAAGGGGTAAGTTGCTCCGGGCCACATCAGAGCGCAGCCACCCCTCCAAGAAAGACACCATGTCCGTGCCCTCAGCACCCTCCGGAACTCCAACGATTCTCACATTATTCCTACGACTGCAGCCTTCTGCCTCCTCTCCTCTACGCTCCAGCCGGTGGACCCGGTCTGTCAGTTGCAGAACTGTTGCTGCGAGTTTCCCCTGCGTCGGAGAGAATTCTGCCAGAGCGGTCTCAGTCTCCTGGACCCTTTCAGCTAGCTTTTGGTGGTCCGCTCTAGGCAAGCCCACCTCCACCGACACTTGGCCAATGTCTCGCTGGAGCGTAGTCTTGGTGTCTTCTATTGCCCCCAAAATTTTGTCCAGTGTGACCTGCATAAGAGGCTGTACGGGGTCCGCCATGATCCCCTGGTTAAGACCGCCTGTATGTTTGCGGGCTTGCGTCTTGCCCTTATTCTGGTCTCTGGAGGTTTTCCGATCCGCGGGGCCGGTGCGCTAAGGACCTCCGCGTCGCAGCTCTACACAGCCCCGCAAAGCCAAACCTACAGTCAAGGGTACTCACCTCCGTGACCACCACCCCTGCTGTATTTTACAGGCCAGTTGGGAGGAACACAGGGTTAGTCCATTGTCATCCAGGGTGTTTTCGCTGCCTCCTCACCTGTTCGGCCAGCGCCCAATCCTGGCTCTCCCTCAGGGAACTAGCAGCTTCCCTTTCGCACCGGGCCCACACCACTAGCGCGCTGCCGCAGTCCGCTCCCTGTGAGTGATCAGTCCCATTTAGCGCCCAAGATAGGCACTGCCCCAGGGGCGTCCCCCTCTGTTCTCCATCAAGGTCCGCCATCTCCATTCCTCCCAACAGGCCGCTCTGCCGGCCCAGATCGCCACCAGTGCCCTTCACTCCCTGCCGTCACCACACAGAGAGGAAAGAACAAAACATCACAGCACCTCTATGGCGCGCCTCCCGTCACAGAGAGCAGCAATCGCTACCTGCTGCGCCCTACGAACTAGCACTCCTGCTATTCGGATGCCGCTCTGGCTCCTTCTCTGCGCGTCGCCTCAGAACCAAGCGCTCCCCCTCCGCAGGCCTCCTCCCAGTCGAGGCCGCTGGCTCTCCGCGTTGCGCAATCTCTGTGCCGATCGCCCCCGGAGGCCAAGAGTCGGCCCCCGATGGCACCGCTCAGGTTCGCGGTGACCACCCAGTCTGTGATCACTGCCTCCTGCCCCAGGCAGGACCGATTTAGAAGGATAATTGCTGGGACCGGATGTAGCCACAATTTCACGCGTCCGCCATCTTGGCGAGGCTAGCCACACCCCTCCACAGCAAACTGTTTGTTGATGCCATGTTTATGAAAAAACAGAAACTTATCTAGAGCACTTTTTTCCTATTTTTCCCCAAGAAACTCAGAACTTAGCTATATTTTGGCTATTTCCTCAGACCCCTCTAGGAGAATCCGCAAACCCTGGGTACCTTTAGAATCCCAAGGAGTGTGAAAAAAGAACACAAATTTGGCGTGGCCTCGGGTTGAGAGCTACCTAAGAAGCACTCTGCCCCCACCTATTCCCCCCCCCCAAAAAAAAAACAGTGCTGCTGAGGGTGACGCTGATGTCTAGGGGCTTTTCACACTCCTTATTGGACAACTACTGCTTACAGGCCCCAAAGACAAACAGGAAAGCACTTTGTGCTGTAGTTTCCCCTGCCACCATGTGATTCCAGCTCCTCACCGTGTGACTGTGTGAAGGGAGCTGATATCGTATGAAGAATCAAATGGGTCCCATATGCCATCCGGGGGGGGGGGGGAGGTGCAGAAATACTGCATTAAAAGAAAACAGCAGGTGGGAACAAGCTCTTGCCCAAGGGGGCACTCCCCTTCTCCCTAGTGTCTAGTGGGTGAATTCCCTGCTTGGAAATTGCCCTCCTCCGGCAATCCCCAAGCAGCTCTCCTCTGGGAAGTGGTACCATTGAAAAGGGGAGAGTCCCCCCTATTAAATGATATCTCCTCGATCTTAACCGGTTGTCAGGGGGCCAAGATATGCCCCAAGCATCGATGCAGTGAAAATTAAATGAGCTGATTGGCTCATATCACTTTCACTTTCAATGTAATGACTGTGCGCCATGCGCACCAATCGTCATTACACTGAAAAAAAAATCAGCCTTGGGTGCTGGGAAAGCACTTCCTCTCTGGTTCCTGCACTATAGGGATTTCCTTCCTCGTGTGCGAGGACGGCTTGGAGCCTACCTCAGCACACGAGCACTGATGTGGAGGACTGCATCGAATTGGATAAGCACCATTTAAAACCATTTTGTTTTGCATTGTTTATTTCGAAGCATGCAAGTAGGCATGTGGGCTGCAGGTCCGCAGCAACACAACCACCCCCCACCCTCCCAGCCCACCCACACACCTGGTGCCTGGTAGGCCAGACGGCCCTGCTGGCTGCTACTCTTCATATGCCTGTATTCTTAAAGGATTTTTGCTTATGCTTTTTTCGTCTAGAAGCTGAAGTTTTTTTCAGTCTATCACCATTTCCGCGCCATCCAGTTACCATTCTAGACCGAGAAGTGGAACTAAGAAGTCTCTTTGAAGTAAAGGGCGTCAAGAGGCAAGTCTCAGAGCACCTGCGCTTGACAGTGCTTGTTGGAGAGATTGTTCAAGAGTTCAATACACTGGATTGCTTTCCATCAGTAAAGGTGGCTTAAAAACTAATAAAAGAGCTATAAAATAGAGTCAAGCACAGGGGTAGTTCTGGTGCAAGAGCAAATAACGGGTGGAAGGCGAAGAAGTTGGAGCTGCAGTCAGGAAGGAAATTGTTAGCGGAGTTATTCGCTTGGCCTAGTATATGTTGGCATCACTTATGCCCGATGCTAAGATCATTAACATCAATTCATCGAACTGCCAGGGGTAGCGGAAGTGACATGAATGCACATTGCCCTCAATGTTCACCCCTGCCCACGTGCCTACACGTGCACTCACACCTACACAGACTCTCTCACATAAATACCCCCCCCCAAGCACCGCACAACATATAATTTAAAGCATTTTTGAATTATGACCTGCAATTGTATTTCTTGCACTGACTTTGCCACCCGTGAGGCCAGGGGTCGCAAAGGCAGTGTTAGGGATCGCAGCTGCGACCCCTAAATGACGTCCATAGAAAAGATATGAGTGATGTGTGCGCTCGCTTAATAGGTCTGTCAACTTAAAGGGTATAGGTTGGAACCCTCGCGTGGCCAGTTCACAGCCTTTTTTTTACCGAGTTAGATAAATTAAGTTCTGTGGAGTTGGGACGTGGTAATAGTGTACTTCGGTGTTGACACAGTCTTAACATCGCAACACTGCGGCAACAATCTGGCTTGAGGAGCTTTATATGTAAAACAATCATTCATACCAAAAATCACTCAATTCCGGAGCCCCCGCGATCCCAGCTGCTTGCAACCACAGCAACAGCAAACACCCCAACATCAACAGTCAGAGCGAGGGTGTGTACGGCGAGGGAGTGTCCCCAGTACAGTAATGCACAAGAATGCAGTAGATTGTGTTAGACCTGTCAGTCTGCCCAATCTTGAACCTACTGGATAGGAAAAACACACACGACTTCAGAAACCGGGCAACGCCCAGCCCCTTCGGCAACCCAGAAAATACGCCCGGACAGGTTTACAGTAAACCCCCGGTCGCATGTGGCCGACGGAACATGTAAAGCCACAGACGAAGGCTTCAGCCTGCTGCTGCGTAGAAGCTCCGAGGGCTCCTGGCACACAGAAGGCGAAGGAGGAACTTCTGCAGAACTGGCCAGTCTCTGAGTCGGAAAAGACGCCTCACGTTGTAGGAAGTTGCATTGTAACTCGACTCTCTCACTTTGCTGCTCCCAGCGAATTCCCCAAAAAAGGAGACGTTAAAACCGTTCAGCAAACACCATGTCTAAGCCAAATAAAGGGAGAAGACGTTCATCGGGTGCTGGCAAGGGATCGAAAGAGGTAAGGGCTGCCTGGTGATAAGGGGCAACTTGTCTGCGTTTCTGTCCAAGGAAAAGGTTTCAATCAAGCATGTTTGCAATCGAGCAAAAAGTAGTGACTGCAGTAGTGATTTATGCTCTTGCTATCGACCTGCATACTAGATGCCTGCACTTGAAGTGCGCAATTGATTTAATTGCTTTTAATGTTGGTGTGCAGGGATTGCAGGGCACTGTAATCAGGCTACTTGCACTGCGGGGTGAGTCACTAGAACATGGCAGGGCTTGAGCGAAGGGAAATCGCAGCTAAATTACGAAGCGAGGACTGAGCTGCGAGTGCAGGCCAGGCAGGGTGGAGATAGTCCAGGAGTTTATTCGGGGTCGAAGAGTGGGGGTGTCTGGGCGTGGGCAGGCAAACACTGTCCTGAACTCGCCATACCTGTCAGTGCCACCCCTGGCAAGAGGCCAGGCGCGGGCGCCCAGGAATGACTCCTAGCTTCACCCAGACAGTGAGGACGGTGTGAGGAATTCCGTTCCAGACAATTAAGGGAGTGACGGCCTCAGCAGGCTGGGAGCCCGCGTCGAGCAGTACCCACCCCACCCAGTGTAGATAACACAAGGACAGCGGCGGTCAGCGAGCACCGCCGTCTGAAGTGCGCACACCTCTCTGCACCGCTGCACACAAGACATAGCGCCTGGGCTTGGCACACAAAGCTTAAAGCACAACCAAGAGAGGGGACTATGGCTTTTGCGAGTTGGTGGAACGCCACGGTAAATGTTTGCTGTTTTCTTTTATTCTTTGGTATTTACTTTCATGTTGTTTGGCAGGCCTTCTCTTGGTTTCCGTGGGGGTTTCGAACGAGCGCGGATGCATGCCTGGAATGTGAGCTCTGCACTCTCGGGTATGAATGCCTTTGTGAGCTAAAGGTTAGAGTGTGTGTGCTCTACCTGAGCAAGGCAAGCCTCTGTGCGAGAATCCTGCGTTGCTCCAACATACTGTCTGTTAACCGCGCCGTGTTTGATTTATTATATGTCAGAACGAGTTCAGGCACAGATCCAACCAAGCAGCTATTGTAGACGCTTTAACCGGGCTAGTTTCGGCGGCTGGTGCAAAAACTGTGGGAAAAAGCTGCTCATGTCACAGTATCTGCATGTTACGAGAAGGGAAAGCATTGCTTCGTGTTATGCACTGCCTGAAACTTAACAAACTGTGCCTAGTGAGGTGTAACCATTTTTTTTAAAAGCGCTTTCTTTTAGTATGTTAGAAGACCGATAACAGAATGCATGTTTCCTGAGCACAAGATGACTAATGGCAGAAGTGGCATGTATTGTAATAGTCATTTGGCAAATACATAAGCCCTGGAAGAAGCTGTGCACGGAATGCTGCAGCGCCCCCAAAATAATTATAATGGAGTTCAGAAGGTGGAAGAAGCCTTTCAATGTTTTGTTTGCCACTTATGCTGAGGTCAAATGTCAGATTATGTCTTCTGTCAACTTGCTGGTTAGCTTTTTAACCTGGATATTGGTGTTTTCTTTTACTGACTGCAGTGTGAGCATTCTGTAAACCCAACTATGTGACAGCCTTGCTGTGGTACAGGGAGCGTGAACGGAAAGGCTCCAGGGTGTTAATTTGTAAACACAAAACAGAATCTAAATAACTGTAAATGAACCGCACAAATTATTCAATATACATTAGCAAATCGGGAAGCACAAGTGGAGCCCATTTAAACAAGGCGCTTTATTTGGTTATGCACCAATGATAAATATTCTTAAAACTAATTTTCCATACATTATTATTTGTGTGAAATATAGTTTATAGTTTTATCAGTAAAGCTTCATGTCTTCACAAATTTAGTGGCAATTTCAATGGAAAATGTGCAGTTGGTAAATGATTGCGTGCTACCACACCGTGATACATTAGTGTATGTGTAACAGTGTGCTCCAAAGTGCACCACTAGCTGAATACCACATACTTACCACCAGTACTTAGTTTGTGAAAAAATAAGTGCCAAGGCCCTTCTCAGTAGGCCACTGCAACTTGCACCACTCATTGACCTTGCGAGCGCTTCCATTGACTATTCCAACATAACTACTAACCTTCACGCTCTTACACATGTGACACATCAAACTATTCCAGGCCCGCAAAGCTATAGGAATTGCTAGGGCGGCAGGTATTAGGAATTTTTAATTTATATTTTTAATTAATAAACAACTACTGTGGTGTGCTCATTTTTGAATTGCACAAATTCCACCATCATGTGGCAGACTGTCATAAGTGCTTGTGTTGGCAATTAAGTGCTGGTGCAAAGCACAGGAAACTACCGGGTCAAATTAAGAACTGTGATATAAT
Source organism: Pleurodeles waltl (assembly GCF_031143425.1). Taxonomy (NCBI): domain Eukaryota; kingdom Metazoa; phylum Chordata; class Amphibia; order Caudata; family Salamandridae; genus Pleurodeles; species Pleurodeles waltl. Next base: position 537,368,906 of record NC_090436.1, read on the forward strand.
AGATATAGTATAATTATGCACCTCCAGTGAACTGGCTGCCATCCAAAATAAATACTACTTAAGGTGTTGGCAAACGTCTTATCAGCTCATTCATAAAATATAATCTGTAAGCCCCTAAAGGTCATCCTAACACTTTCACAGGTAGCCTGGTACACAGCTTGAGTGTCCTCACCCTAGGACAGACGTAGTTGTGTGCCAATATAGCATGGCCTACAGGGAGTTCTCTATACCATGATAGCCACCTGCATGCATGGTGGAACAAAGTTAAAAAGGCACCAACCTGTACCAAAAAAAATCCGCCTCTTGATCGACTTTAGGAACATGTGGCAATTTTCAAAACTTCACACTTTACCTCTCTTAAAAGGAAGCAGTAAATCTCATACCTGGTCGGATGACTTCAACCAGTCCTGGTTTTCTAGCCCATATTATGCACATTCTGGCAGCACTGGGTGCTGACCTGGAGGGGTGCTGGCCTAAGGAGGGGGAGATGTGTCTACCAATAAGTTATGATTTAACTTACAGTTTAAAAGCACCTGCTGAAGAGTTGCTTGTGCATCCAGCCCTCAGGCAGCAAGCAAAATTGCAAGATAACTTTTGTGATTAATGTTCCTGCTAGAGAGAGAGCAGAGTTTTGTCTAGTGGCAGTTTTGACTCGCCATAGAGTACCGCAGAGGGTTAATATGCCTGCTTCATAGTACAGATATGTATTCTATGTGGATAGCTGAGTGGATTAGTAAAGCCAGCCTTTAGCAGCACTTTAAAACAAATTAAATGTATGTGAGAGAGGGTTTATGGGCAGATGAGGGTCACTTTTGCCGGGTGTTAGTGATAGAATACCAGGAGTAGGTCATGGGGGGCACCAAAAAAGATTGTTGCACTGGGAGTTACCAGCGCTAAAGCCGGCCTTTCATTCTGGGATTTGTAGGTTACATTTTCCATTATGGGCATGCCATTGCTGTTGGATGAAAAACGAGGACTGGCAGAAAGTCCCCTCATGGCATCAGGCGAGTTGATTGTTATTTAAAAAATATGTTCTCCACCACTGGTTCTCTTTCACAACATTATCATAGTAAATGGAAGAATGAGGAAAACCAATATCTGTCTTTACCTTCTTTTTTAGAGATGGGGAGGCATGTGTGACAACAGTATCCCCACATTCAAGATTGTGGCATCCCAAGACTGTCATCAACTTGAGCATTCCAGTATCAGGATATTGCACATTTACACAGTCTTGGTAATGTTATTTGGTTATTACAAACCATGAAAGTGCACAAAACATAATAAAACAAAACAGTAAAACAAGTACAATTCATCATGCTAAAGCTTAAAATATGCAGCACAAAGTTAAAATGTCCTAATAATACCAAAAGTGAGAAAAGGGCACAATGTTAAGCTATCACACAGAGCAGGTGGCTATACAGCAGCACATAAGAACTAAAGTGCAAATGCATGTGCAAAAATACAGGAAAGTGCAACTGTAATACAGTTTAAAAAATATAACCATAAAAGACTTGTCTGTTTATATGATAAAAGCCAGCTGCAAAGATGGTTTATCTAGTAGGCCTAACATATGGCATGCCGGGTTAATCCATGTACAGGGGCTTGCTGAGTATGCTGGACAGAAAAGGAGGGAGTGTTCCTTAGTGTGGTTGTAATAAGAGTAGACATGGCATGCCGCTGAGCTCCCGCTGTTGGCTAGCCAAGTGCTTGAAAATGCTACAAGCGGACAAGTGCTGCTGTACAATTTTAAGTAAAGGGATCTCGCAGACGCAGGGTATCTTACAAATTTTCATAAAAAGGAGACATTTTAAAAGTTAAAAAAGATTGAGTTAGCACAGCTGCAGCTCCAGGGGGCATACGTTTAGCGTAGTGCCTTTCCCCAATTCTCACTTTTATCAATTCCAGGTTTCTCTGGCCGATGAGTTCAGGCAAATTCCAGAGATCTTCCAAGCCAAGCTCCATCAAGTTTGCCTTGATAGATCTTAACCAGATCTTCCTTGAAGCTCTAGGCCTTCCAGGGATGCCAGCAAGATCCTCTCTGTATGGTTTCAGTGCATCCAACTTCCAGATACGCACTCAATCAGCTAATGGCCTTAACTTTGCCACCAGGCTCAATGGCCTTATGACAAGATGAAGCTGTACAGGTAGCCAGGGACAGGCACTGGGGAAGTAATAGTAATGACCACACAACCATATTTTCCTCACAACCCAGTTTAGTCAAATTAGAATGCACCCATATTTCTCTTCAATATAATGCTGCAGTTAAAGCCTGTCCCCTTTATATTTGAAATGGAGGAGTAATAGGTTAAGACTTGGCAGGTTTAAGAAATCTAAGTACGGGACTAGTCCTCTATTTTAAAATAGCAGCACTCTTTTCTGTCCGGTTCTTCCACGAATTGGAGTCTGATATCCGAATGCCCAGATAATCAAAATCTCTCACTCTATCAAGGGAGACTCCATGTAGCAATAAGCTCTCACTTAAGACTTTGCGTGGATTGAAGACCATGCACACTGCAACAAAGTTGACAACCCCCTAGCAGTCTTTGCCAGCAGGAGGGTGTCGTCAGCAAACAAAAAGGCAGTGACCTTAGTTCTAGCTAAAATAGGAAAATCATTCTGACAATCGAGTACACAATCTATGCAACCATTAGTAAATTATAAAAACAGGGTGGGGGCCAGAACAAAACCCTGGCAAACCCCACTACCTACCGGAATATACCTCATTTGTTCCCCATTAGGTCCCCAACAAACCTGGGAATAAGTGCCTTCATGCAATCTAACTACAATATCAAAAAGTTCATGGGACATCCCCTGCTTTCTCAATACGCCCCTCAGTTTCTCTCTCAGGATCAAAACATTTATATGATCCAGTTTGGAGAACCACTGTCTCCAGGGTAATGGCTATTTTGCAGAGAATTTCAGTTTACCAGTTACTAATGGCTTTCACAGGATTTAGTTGTTACAACTGAGTATTTAGACAGTGAACTGTTCAATTTCAAGGAACGACATGGTAAATTCTCCTGGTTTAAGCAAAAGTACCACAATAAACTAGTACAGACCGTTAGAAGCTAAGATTCTGACATATATTTCTAACCACAGATTCCTCAGCTTGTGACTATTCCCCAGGCATCAGGTTGTCTGGAAACATCAAAGCAGTAATTCTGTGCACTGAAAGGAGGCATCATTTGGCTGCACTCCAATGTCAGGTTGTCTGGAAACATCAAAGCAGTATTTCTGTGCACTGAAAGGAGGCATCATTTGGCTGCACTCCAATGTCATTCCGCTCAAGAAGAAACAAACAGATCTGCATGTAAATTCCACAAATGAGTGTTTATGTCAGTCCTTTTTGTTCCATGCCTTCAGGCAAGGATCCTGAGCCACTCCTTAGTTTTTTCAAGTCATTTCATGATAGAAAATTAATTCCACATTTCTTTCAGTGTGCAAATAAAGATGTCACTTCCCAAGATGACAGGGCTCAAACTCTGCAGATGTCTGTGACAGATACCCCAACAAGATTTGTCTGTGATGCCTGGAGTTGGAACACGACTCCAGTGTCTGTGACTTCTGCATCCAGATGAATATGAAGTCCATATGCAACCTTAAAGCAAAGCATTATATCTCCAAACATCGGAAGACACCTTGCTGTGACTGGTGAAGGTCAAAAGGAAGGTCCTTTTCCTGCTTCCGAAGTCATTCCTGCAGTAGATCTTCATTGCAGTCGAAATCTTTGGGTAAGTTTAAAAAGAAGAATAAGAAATCTAAGAGGAAGTTGACCCCCTTCTCCCATTCTCAAACTCCAGAGAGGGCGCACAGGCTTCAGTGTGGCACCTGGTTATGTTCCAAACCTGGTTCTGATGCACCCAAAATTTCCAGGTCCATCATCAAAGATACAGCAAATGGAAGCCTTTAGAGAAGCAGTGTAGTGCATTTTTGGCATTTTACCAGTCCCTTTTGGCACGCCTTCAGATCATAAGAATTTGCCAGGGCCTTTAGTCGAACTTCCAATGGCAGATCTACCCACCATGCCACCTGCACCCCTCAAACCTGCTTCGTATTCAGCACCAGCACTGGTACCTGCCTCAGTTCTGGTGCCACCTGCTGCACTGGTTACCTTTGCATCGATGCTGGTGCCGAGTCCTCTGATGTCAGAGAAGGATTTGCAACACATGTGCTCTGCAACATTGAGCAGAATCCACAGAATCTATCCCAACCTCGACTGAGGTCATCTCCTGATCCTACTCGAGTGCAGCCAGCCTGCTACCCCTCAGAATCTGATATGTTATGCTTATAATGAGGTAGACCTCACACTTGACACAACTTTTAAGAACTGATTCAGGCAATGACAGTTTCAATGAAGGGGATGATTTCACCCTCTATTTTCATGAGACCAATTGATATAGGAAACTACAAGAAGCTAGTGGTCAGGATACTTTCAAAGATACTGGCCTTTATTTCTCCTCCTGGCCCTGCTACTGTAGAAAGCGATCCCTTTGCTGATGTTAGAGGTGAAACCTAATGTTCTTACAGAGGTACTCCACTCTGGTCACTTGGACAAAACCATGTTTGAGACAGTTAGTCAATAGAAAGGTTGTTTAGTGCTGTCGCCAAGCACCAGGGGACTCAGACTTCCTTACACAGCACCCCCATACCAGAGAACTTGGTGGTAGAGGTGTCCACCAGCAAGGTAAATTCTAACACTTTCCCCACCACCGACCTGATTGTGAGTCTAAATGCCTAGACACCATTGGCAAGGTGCATCATCCACAAACCTTGCTCTGTGGTCTGCAAATGCCAGCTGTCCTCTAGATGCTACTCTACTGCTCTTTGGGACATGGTAGCCCAAGTTTCACCAGCAGTTGAGGGTGACCTCCTGGTGTCCCTAAGCCAAGCTATCCAAGATTGCTAAGATTCAGTAACAGTTTTGATCTGCTCTGGTTTAGGCATGGCTGACTGCTTAGGGCAGCAATTGACATGAGTGTGGCACTTTAGCACCATGCCTGGATGAGGTCTACAGACTTTTCAAGTGATGTTCAGGCATTGCTAATGGGCATGCCATTCGATGGTTCTCACCTTTTTGGCAAGAATGTGTACGCTGCCCTGAAACGTTTTAAGGAAAGCAGGACCACAGCATCTTCCTTGGGCATGTCTGCCCCCTGCTGATAGTTTCATCAACAATTTTTTCCCCTTTGAGGCTACAGTAGGGGTTTCCAATAACACCAACATCAGACTCTGTCATCAACCCAACAGGTCTCACAGTCCTTTCAGGGCTGAGGCCACAGTTCTCAAAGACAAGACCCAGGTACATCAGGGACAACGGTCATCTCAGTCCCCTGCCTCTCCAACTGCTGCAGCCAAAAAAACTCTTTAGTGTGTTCTTTGTGGCACACAGTCACCCTATTAGTAGCAGGATTTGACATTTCCTCAAAGATTAGCAAGCTATTATGTCAGACAAGTGAGTAGTCCAAATTGTGAATTGGGGCTAAGCTCTCCCATTTCCTTCTACCCCGCTGCACCTTCCACTACCATCAAGAAGGCTGACGGAAGACCACATGTCTATCTTTCAGCAGGGGGTGCAGTCCCTTCTGGCCAAAGGGACCATCCAAAGTGTTCTGCCCTCGAAGTAGCAACTGGGAGTTACTCCCAAAACTTTCTTGAACTGAGGAAGGATGAAGACTTTCATCTGATCTTAGATCTTCACCCTCTCAGCGCCTTCCTGTGATAGGAGAAATTCAATATGCACATGCTAACTAATGCCCTCAATGCATTAGACCTTGGATCCTGGATCCTGGTGTTGTACCTACAGGGTGCTTATTTCCATACCCTGGTACTGGAGACCTTGAGGCATCACCTGCGGTTCACAGTAGGCCAGGAGCATTTCAGTGCACAGTGCTCCCTTTTGGCCTCACCAGTGCCTCTTGGGTGTTCACAAAAGTGATGGCGGAGGTCACAGCACACCTTTGGAAGTCAGGGGTAACCTTGTTCCCCTGCCTCAACAAATGGCTGTTGAAGGCGACATTGCTCCAGGCAATTATCAGCTGTCTCCAATCGACAGTGTCCTTCTAATACCACTGGTGTTCATTTGCAGTGTCTGGAAATTACACCTGACTCCTTTTCAGATGTTCAAAATTCATCAGAGCCATTCTTGATATGGTGCAGTTCATACCTTTCCCCCAGCGTGGAGAGTCAATGACATTTGGGAAGTGACTCCAATGTTCCTACCTCTGTCCTGGACTCTGTGCGGATGACTCTGAGGCTGCTGGGTTTGTAACCTCCTGTGTCCTGCTGCCGGCACATGGCACATGCAAACTCTGCCATTGGGTTTTAATTCCCAGTGGGCATAGCCTTTTGGCGACCTGTCAGAATGTGTCCCAGTTTCCAAAGAGACTTCAAAAAATCTTCAGTGGTGGCTGCTTGACTGTGATTGGGTCAGTAGCAGACCCCTCTTTTTACCCCATTCAGATTTGACAGTGGTGACGGATGCATCACTTTGTCAGTTGGAGAGGCCACCTGGGAGAGGTGGAGATCAGGGGCACATCAATGTGTTGGGGTTGACTGCAACTCACCAGGCATTGAAGACCTTACTGCCACCATCAGTGAAAAGCTGGTTAAGGTGATCACTGACAACAACATAAACATGTGGTACTTCAACAAACAGGGTGGGGTGGGATCTTGGGTCGTGTGCTAAGATACCCTACACTTCTGGAAGTGCCTGGACTGCCAGGGAATTTATCTGATGGTGAACCATCGGTCGGGATTTCAAAACTCCAGGCAAATAAACCCAGTCACCTATATCCTAGTGGAATATGAATGTTAGTTACACCCTAATGTGGCACAGGATGCCTTATATCAGTGGGGAGACCAATGACCCAGTCTTTCAGCCACCACAGAGAATGCACAACGTTAGCACTTTGGAGTTCCTAAGGAGGCTGTCTCGCTGAGCCACACTCCTCCTACAATGAATCTTAGGAAGACTGGGACTCTTGTATGTCTTCCCACCACTGTTCCTCGAGTTCTGAAGAAGATCAAGAATAACCAGGCCCAAGCCATCCTTGTGATACTGGATTGGGCCAGGACAGTGTGGTATCTGGATTTTCTAGGTATGATCATCTGTCTTCCGATCAAGCTGCTGCTTCAGGAGAATCTTCTGTTGGACCAGCAGGACAGACTTCAGCAGCTGGACCTGCGCAATGTACATCTCCATGATTGAAGATTGAGCAGTGACAGTTGACCTCATTTGACTTTCCTTCTGAGGGCTTTTATGGCATCTTGGTGGCAAGGCATCCCTATACCAAAATCGATATATGGACATATTTGGGGTTTGGTGTGGCACTCGTCAGGCTGACCTGCTGCTGGTCAAGTTGTCTGAAATTTTGTTGTTTGTTTTGTCCCTGGTCCCACAAGGACTTGCTTTGGGCACTGTTAAAGGCTATTTGTTGGCCCATTCTCCTTTTTTGCATTGCTGGATTACCTTTCATTGTTTAAATCTCCTGCTGTGATGAGATTTCTGAAAAGTGTGCAACATTTATTTCCACCAAATCCCTTTGTGATGCCACAGTGGGATTGAAATCTGATTTTTACTTTTTAATTTGTGCTCCCTTTGAGCCAATGCACAATTGTCCATTACGTCTACTGACCCTCAAAATGATATTTTTGATTGCTATAGCATGCTTCAGGCTCTTTCTGTTCAACAGCCCTATACCATGTTCTTCCCAGATAAGCTAGTGCTAATGACCCACACTTCTTTTCTGCCAACAGTGCTAATATTGTTTCATGCCAGACAGGCTATCACACTCCTGTCAATCCTAGATCCGGTGAGCAGCGGTTGGTTAGGGGCTATAATATGGTATACACGCTGAGCCCCTACCCGGGAGATTTCAAGCGGAGACAATAGACCCGACTGTTGCAGGTCCTGAAAAGTGGTTTTCCCTTTAAGTTTCTGTGACCACTTTATATTCTCGTTATTTATTTATTTATTTTCTCTGAGCACTTATAATAACGATTAGAAGAAGTGTTTGAACATAGGTCCTGAAGAATTCCCCCACACCTTAGATAAGGGTTCTTTAGGGCAGAAATGTTTTGGCCATAGAATACAGCACCTTCAGGGTTGAGCAAAATCTTCCCCCTGAGCACTCGATTTTGCATAGTTTTTAACCCTAACCCCAACAGACAATAATCAAATGATTAGGGCTAGAAAATGCCAGCTTTCCAAAAGTGGCATTTTCAGAATTGTTACTTAAAATCAGACTTTACATTTTAAAAGGATTTTAAATTACAGTTCATTTGAGTAGAAGCATGGTATTTCTACCTGCTCCCAATCAAAAGTTAGCATCTATTAAAAGTAATAAGGTGACCCATTGTTATTTAATGGGAGAGATAGGCCTTTCAATAGTGAAAAATTGATTTAGGAGCTTTTCATTACCAGAACATGTAAAACTTAAATGCACATCTTACTTTTTAAATTCAGTGCACCTGCCTTTATGGGCCACAGGACCTACCTTAGGGGTGAATTATATGTGATAAAAAGGAAGATTTAGGCCTGCCAACAGGGTTATTTTGCTGGTCGAAATTGCAGTTTAAAACTGCACCACTGTCTGCAGTGGCAGGCCTGAAACAACTTTTGAAGCACTTCATCAGTGGGTGGTAGAATAAGGGCTTCAGGCCCACTAGTAGCATTTAATTTACCATGTAGTACCATATACTATGTACTTAGAAGTAAATTAAATGTGCCTATCAGGTATAGGTCTAACTTACCATGTTTTAGGAAAAGAACACATGCACTTTAACACTGGTTAGCAGTTGTAAAGGGAACAGATTCTTAATACCAACAAAAACAAATTCAGAAAACAAAAAGCAAAACGTTTGGGGGAAGACCACACCAAGGATGTCAGGTCTAACAATTTTCTATTGCAAGGATATGTTTTTGCACAAAAAGCTATCTCACAGTCCTCTGAACCACAAAAATAATTATTGTTAGTGCTTGCTTTCACTGTGCAGGCCTCTCCTTGCCTTATGTCTCCACCCCTGGCCTGCACAGGTATTCACACCAGGCTTGAAAGAAAATACCCATTGTGGGTGCTAGTCTCTAGTATTCTGCCTATGCGCTATTACCTGAAGGTTACTGGCCAAAGGTAGAACATAGGGGTGTTGCAAAAAGTAATCTGACACAGATGTGTCTTGGAAGGTCTGGAGACAGTCTTCCCTCTGTCAGCTTTGTGAAGCATCCCATTGTTCTGTCAGGTCTGACTTAGGATGGTAGAGGTGCAAAGTAGGTGCGAGTTGACAAATGCAGAAGCCTGTTTTTAGGATATAGGGTTAGGCAGAACATATTTCACCTAGAACCTAGTAAAAGTGTCATACGTAGCAAATCGCATTATCCTATCATTCTTTATTTTCTCAGTGACACCCACTCTCACTCATGCACTTCTTAAAGCTTGGTGGGAAATAAAGACATATTGCTTCCTGTGACACACAGGGCCATTTTAACAGCACTTATTAAGCAATGAGACATTTGTTGCTCGATTAGGCCTTACCTCATGGAGAGGAATTCTGAACTCTGCTTTTACCTCTACTTAACATAATTTGAAAACAAAACTACCTCAGGATGGCCCCCTGGCCCTCAAGACAGTGTTTTATGTTGGTATTTCTATTCTGATGTTAATTCTGCCTGCAGAACACCTGAATGTCTGGTGGCTGATATTAAATAGAGGGGCTTGACTGAATGGAGGACAGAAAGTGCCTATTTGACCAACTGTGCAGCTTCTGCTAACCCCGCTGGGGCCATATGTTACTGAACTGAATGTTCTGGGACTTATCTTAAGGAACTGCAGGTCTGTAGTAAGCAGTATCAACATCACCAGAAAGAAACACCATGCATCACTCAAGGCAACTAGTCACAACCCAACCCCATTCTCTTTTGTGAACACATTTGGAACCCCCGTCTCCCTATCGCAATTTGTCTTATTCTGCTGTTTTCCAGTGAAAACCTTTGATAACTTTCTTCGTCTTCAAGGATGAATTAGTCTGTCCTTCCCATTCAACCACTAAGTAAATGGTCGCACAATTCTTATCCAGAAAACTTTTGCAGTGTTTTTTGGATATTTGTGTTTCATGCGTATTGTATTTGTAGCCTACTGGTTAATGTATCACTATCTACCTAAAAGCTATTTTTCTACAAATTCTCTGATTTGGTGGATACATTTTAGTTAATATTAGTGCTATTTGTTGTGTCATTACTCAGCACAATCTATTTGCATTTCTCTTAAGTTAGAAACTGTTGACTCCAAGATATCAAAGATGAAAAAGTGTTGTCTTTTGAAAATTGGTTACACTGGTGATTACAGTGGGTGAATCCAGTCACATCTTATTAGTCCTCTTTTTCCCATTCCCTGCAGTATGACCTGTCCATAGCGCACCGTGGCATGTTAATGCTAATATTTTCGAAGCCATCCCTGTGGCTTCTTTGATGTCACATGGCCTCTAAGCATACCTTGCTCCGTAGTACCTTTCGTTTTGTGACCGTTTACTGTTCTCTGACATCTGCAAATTATTTTCAATTGTGGTATATCTGTTATTCTCTTTCTATATAAAGAGCAAAATATAACATAGCTGCTAATTATGTCAGGAGTTTGTGACTTCAGAGAGTCTCTGCTGATAAAGCTTTTTCGGTCTTACTTTTCTTTACTGCTTTTGATATTACACCATGCATTCAGGTTCACACATGTACCATTTATTGGACTTCCTCTGAAAGGCATTCTGTCTGCAGTTTATTTTGGGATTTCATGTGTAACCCTTTAATCATAAGCATAGGAAATATGTTGTGTAAATGTTCGCTGGAAAATGATTTGATTATACTTCGCTAAACACTAATTGAACTGATGCATTTTAGACCAACAGAGATTTTTAGCGCTCTGAGGCACAACTCATGCTGTAAAGTTTGACTGCGTGTGACTATTTGCCGAGATCATGGCAAATAGTAAAAGCTATAAATTATGTTGGTGATGTGACTCGTACAATAATTTTGATTGACGGTTTAGTTCTTTGCCCTTCCCTCAAATAATGTGATGGATCCCACACTTCACTGTGGCATCAAAGAGAGACCTCCGTACAACAACTAATATTGTTAGGACCATTAATATTAGCAAACCGTTTCTTCAAAGCTGCCTTCACACCCAACATTATGCACTCTGGCCCTCATCTCCTTCTTCAGATGTTTCACAGACAGTTTGAAAGATGGAGGGAGGCGCTCAGCAGTGTCCGTAAAGCTCTGTGTATACATGACATTGGTCACATGGATGGCCTACAAACCCTAAAGTCTCGCAGCTGGGCCAACAAGAAGACAGATGGTCTTTAGGAAGCCCCTTGTCAGCCCTCGTATTGCTAAGTTCAGAATAGAATCTCAACTAAACATAGTAGCATGTCTACAGCAGTCTTGTATGTGAGTAGAAGACGTTCTGTGGCACTTTAATGAAATCCGAATAGCGCCCAGAGGACGGGTGCGCTCAAAACAAAGTGGAGGTGAGTCCTTAAATGATTATTAAGTTGCTTAATGTAAATGACGACCCCTTTTTCAAACCGGTTTAATTTCTACTCTGCAAAACTATATATGTCTTTAAGGGTTTTCTTATTTTTTTAATTGTTTTATTTGTGAAATCAAAGCATACAGTACGAGCATGGTGGCATTCAGCATACGAAGTTGTATTGTTAAACATAAAACGACAGAAATGATATGAAGCATGAACTGTTGAGTATGGATATGTACCAAGCTAATTTGGAAAGGGAAGAGATGTATCCGTGCATCAGTGCTACAAAGTAACTTAGGTGCTGTGAGCCTGGAAAGTGAGATTGTGTTTATGCTCAATCTGCCGTGTGCGAAGAATAACTGGGGGAAATAGGAGAAAGAAGGTGGGTGGGTTTGCAGGCGCTTCTACATATGGGCCGTTAATGGTCTTGGATAGGGAGCTCGTTGTGGGGTATTGCTATAACAGTTGGGGATATAGCTGCCATGCGATGCTAAGTAAAATGTGTTAGGTGGCGGCATTGAAAAGGGTTGGGTTTAGAGGTGGAGGTAAGGTTGAGGTGGAAACGATAGGTAGAAGCAGCAAATTCAGGAACTGGTACAAGAGGCAGTGGGAGAAACTGTAAGAATTAGCGAGTCACGGGGGCATGGTGTCATCTCGTGTATTTTGCCGGAGGTTCAGGAGTATTGATTACAGATGGGGAGTCTGCAGAGGCTGCATGCCTCTTCGTTGTGGAGTGCCTCTTCTTCAACTGCTCCCCATTTGCAAAGGGCTCCCCACCAAGCCTCCACTGGTGGCGGGGACACTGAATGCCAATGTAGTTTGAGAGTTCGAGTGACCAGAAGGAGTGCCATGGCCACAAAGCGGGTGTGGAGTCTATGGCTTCTCTTTCGCTTGAAAATGCCTAATGTGCTTGCTTCCCATGTGTTCAGATCCATCAGTTCTGTGACCTCACGGAATATAATGTGCACCGAGTGCCAAAAGTTCTGTAATGCTGGAAATGCATGTAAAATGTGTTTGAAATCTACGTCAGGGAAAGGACAATGCTGGCAAGTGATTTGTGCTGTTGGGAAATAGCGATTCAATAATGCCGGGGTCAGGTATGTCCTATGTAAATACCTTAATATTTTTAAATCTGGAATTTCGGGATACCTGTTCTAGGTGCATAATTGCCATGTCCCATTCCTTGTCATGCAAAGCCCTCCCTATGTCGTCTTCCCTTAGTTGCCTAAGAGTAGTGAGAGGGGTATCTAGGAGTTCACGGATTGCCTTAGCGAGCCAAGTAATGAGGTGGTGGCCTGCACCCATTGTAAGTATCGTGTGAATGACGGAGCGTGGAGGTGGTTCAGCATCTGCAGTGTTCCATAATGTATGAACAATATTTTGCAATTGCTAGTAGGTAAGGAACACTGCAGTGTGCAATCTGCAGTTAACTGGGCAAAGGGAAAGAGGATTCCGTCAGAGTATAAATCTCCCACTGTGTGTAGTGAGTGTGTTGTCCATGTCGTCATAGTTTTTGTGGTGAAGAAGACTGGAAAACAGGGAAGGCCTATCAAGGGGATGCTTGGTACATATAATGGCTTGTCACGGGACAGTTGATGTATGTGGAGCATACATACCCATGCTATTGACACCTGTAGGGGCCAAGGGGAGGAGGTTAGCACTCTGGGAAAGAGTAGGTTACACATTACTGCTGGTGTAAGAGTCCAACGAGAGTCCCTTGCCTCATCCATGTGTCGGCCTGCTGTCCAGAGTGACAGCTACTGTAACTGTGTGACTAGAATGTATGCCTCAAAGGAGAGCGCTCCCAGCCCACCCTATTCCACTGGGAGTTGCAGTTTCCTAAGAGCCACAAAATGGTGTTTTGCACCCATATAAGCAAACATATGAGTGCATCTAACTTTCTGTAAAAGTGGTGTGGGGGAATTAGTGGAAGAATGGTAAAAATATAACAGTCTAGATAATATGATCATTTTTAGTAGGGTAGTTTCACTGATAGGAGCAAGTGGGAAGGATTGCCAAAAATATATTTGTGAGTGGATGCCCGACAGGACCCTGCGGGAATTTTCCTCATACAAATTAAGTGGGGCATGATACAATTAGATCACTAGGTATCGAATCGCCTCAGGGCACCACCGAAGATGCATCTCCCCTAGGGGTAGCTCTCGCAGTGGCTGTTGAGGGCTGAGGGGGTATATTGCTGAATTGGCCCATTACACTTGTAAACCAGAGATATCTACAAATGCAGATAGGGTGTTTTGTAGTGGAACAAGACACATTGTCATGTCTCCAAGGTATATGAGCAGGTTGTCTGCTTAAAGTGAGACAGTATGTATTCAGTCATTCAAAGGGATGCCCCATTTATGGCCCTCTTCACGGAGGGGGAGGATTGCCACTGGCTCCATCGCCAAAGCGAAAAGTAAAGGTGAGAGTGGGCACCCATGTCTGGTCCTGCGCCCCACTGTGAAAGGATCCCAGACTTGGGGCCCTATTGGGTAAAGGGCAAGAGGTTTGTATATAATAATCAGGTGTACGCAAGTAGGAGTTTCCCAACGCCCATGAAAGTGAGCATATGGAATAAATAATCCCAGGAGAGAATATCAATTGCCTTCTCTATATCTAGGATAAGGCAGGCTGTGAGCGGATAGTCACACTAGATTTGGTCTTGCATATGAAAAAGTCGGTACATGTTTTGTGAGGTGTTGCGACCAGGCACAAATCCATTCTGGACGTGTTGGCATAATTAGTGTCTATCTACTTGCTAGGATCTTACCTAGGATTTTATAATCATCCCCCAGTATGGCAATGGACCGTTATGATCCCAGCAAGGTAGGGTCAAGGTCATGTTTCAGGATAGAGATCAATAAAGACCCACGTTGGCAACTAGGAAGTGTTCCTAGTCGAAGGGCCTCTTCAAACATCTCCACTTGGTGTGGCACTAGCCTAGTGGTGAACAAAGAGTAATATTCTTTTGGAAGGCCGTCCAAGGCTAGGGTTTTATCACGTGCCAAGTCTTTAATACCTTGCATGACCTTGTGTGTCATGATAGGGGTATCTAATGCTTCCTGGCATTGGCAGGAATGAGTGGATGTGTAATGGCGGTTAAAAATGTTTTTAAGGCAGTGTGGGAAATATTACTCGGGCCCGGTATATTTCTGCATAGTAAGTATAGAATTCCTGAAGGATTGCTTTTGAGTGCAAAAGTATTGTTCCCGAAGGAGATACATTTTCCGTGAATCGTGTAGTGGTCTCATTTTGCCTGACTAGCCAGATGAGAAGCTGTCCGGTTTGAACACCCTCTCTGTGGATTTGTACGCCATGCATAGCAACAATGAAACACTGTAGGCATTCAAGAAGTGTAGCATAGGACTCCTTTGCCTCTAAATATTGTGAAATATGATTGGAGTTACTGTCTGCCTTTTCCTCTAGATCTGAAAGTCAGCCTCTCCGATTTCATGTTCCAGGCTCTGACGGACTCCTTCTGTTTCCTGTAAACAAATGCCATGTGTTACTACTTTGAATGCATCCCACTAAATGGCTATGGAGGTCACCATGTTGTGGTTCTCTCTGAAGTATTGCTAAATCTGTGCTGCTTGCGTTTCCCAGAATACGGGATCTTTCAAAGTGTCATGTGGATGCCACCCTAATGGAGTCAGGGCATGTGGAGGCATCCACGGCAGATCCACAATGTGGGCATTATGGTCCGAGACTATTCGTCTTAGACAATCTGAGTGTCTTGTAAATGGAGGAAGGGAATCTGAATATAGAAAGTAATTTAATCTGATGTAGAGATTGTGTGGAATGGAATAAAACAAGCAGGGAAACAAGTAGAGTCTAGTATTGAGGTGATGTGATCTCCATACATCCGAAAGGCACCAGTGTTGAACCCAAGCTTGAAGTCGGACCCCATGAATGCTGGGGGGTGGGGAGCATGGCAGGGAGGGAAGAGCTCTATCAAGGGCCGTGTCCAGTATGCAATTATAATCTCCTCCTGGCAGCTAACACATTTCTGTTTAATGGACCAGGATGGTAGAGAGCGTGTTCCACAAGGAGCCCTGATCGACATTGGGGGCATAAATACTCCCCATCAAGGCGGCCCTCTAGCAGGGCATATTTTCTCTCCTTATCAAATGTGACTTCTGTTTCTTGGAAAGGAACTCCAGGTGTTACCCAGACAAGGGCACCCCTTGCACAGGCTGAAAAAGTTGTAGGGTACAGTGTTCCCTGCCATCTCCTGCGTAGCTGTTTGAGCTTCTCAGTTGTGTTATGCAATTCTTGGAGGAATATTATATGTGCCTTTTCCCATCTGGCATAGGAATAAACTGTTTAGCGCTTCCTGGCTGTATATATATACCTCTAACATTGAGGATGAGAAATCTGTGGAAGGCATCATAAGTGTAGTATTAGGGGAAGGATCCAGGGCAGAGTGGAGGGGGGTGCCTCTGACTCGAGTGACTGGTTGAGTAACTGTGCTCACTTACCACTATGTAGGTGTCTGGGGAATGAATGAGGGGGATAAATGGAAGGGACCCTGTGGTCTCTCTCAAGGGTGTAAAAAGGAGTGACGTCTGCTGGCGGAGTGAATGTTTAGAACCAGTTTTCAGGATAAGACAGGGGATCCTGAACTTTGACCCCCCCTTCTGGGAGCCCCAGGATATGAATGTTACTCCTCCGGAACCATCCCTCCGCGTCATCCTCTTAGGCCTTGAGCTGCTGTACTCTAGTTTGCAAGTATCAGATTGCAGCTTGATTGTCCGTTACCTGAGGTGTATCACTGCCAGTGACTTCTCTCCATCAGAGACCTTGTCCACTAATTTGTGGTGGTCATCTTGCAAAAGGCTGAGCTCAGTATCGTGCACCACCAGCCGGGTCTTAACCAACACCCTGGAATGTTCAATGGCCACTCGGACCTGGTCCAATTTGGCAGTTATGGAAGGCAATGCTGTGGTGTCTGGAAACAGGGTACCTGGCACGAAGGAAGGTGTTGGTTCAGCCACTGAGGGTGGGGCTGGTGTGACCGAGCAAAGTTGGCCCATAGCTTGTCGTTGAGGCATTGTCTATTTCAATCTCACACAGCATTCCTCAGGGTCATCCTTGAGTTGTACTGGTATGCATATCAAAAGGAGATGTGCATCTGGACTAAGACCAGCAGAATGGTGGTGTCTGTATCCCCTCTCTTTCTTACCGTGGAAATGGGTTGGGGCACAACAGGTCTGCACTGCAGTCGCTGTATCGCTTATCAGCAGACCCCTCACAATGTGATACAGTGGGGAAGGGGTCGACATACGCCCTTATGCAGCTTTTAGTGACATGGAATGCAGAGGTTGTGGTGTTGTGTGTGACCTGTTTAGGAATGTGCATCCAGTGCATGGCCACAGCACATTTGTTTGTGTCGGCATGTGCGGGCATGTAGGGAGCAGTGATGAGGTCAATTAGGAGGAACAGCAGCCCTAGTGTTAAAGACACCACTTAATTATGGGCAGAATCATCTGAGAGGGAGGCAGGCTCAAGATATATGAGTAGCCTTGTGCACTACTTGGTGTAGGATACAGTCATCTGGAATGTGGGCATTGGGGCCTGTAACCGGGCGTCCATCGCCGTGGTTATGAATGATAGCCCCGGGCCGACGGAGTCGTACCCCAGGGGCACCTGCAAGAGCACAGCCAACGCAGAAGAGGTCTCTGACCCGGATATCCAGGACGCAGCAGCACCGATAATAAGGAAGGAGAAGCGAGAGGGGGAGTGTCCTGACAAGCCCGAAGGAGACTTGAGGAGCAGGACGGAGACGGAGTTGAGAACGGCACCAGGAGTGGAAGAAAGAACTGGATCCAAGGAGGAAAACACCCGCGAGAACGCGATCGACAGAAGCAGGGACCCCGAGACAGCGGGAAGTCTGGAGAAGGATCAGAAGACCCCAATGGAGACACCGAAGAAAAATGGACAACGCCGCCTCGTCCCTGGAGGGGCGTGGCTTACACAGGTACGATCGTACCTTAGATTAAAGTTCCTGCCCGAGCGGATAAGGGGTGGGAGCGAGCGAGGGTGAGCCAAGAAGGGGTTAGAGGGAATGATTAAAAGAAGGGGAAACTATTCTTAAATCCCCCCCCGATATCTAACAGCACAAAAGGGGGTGGTGAAGTGAACCACCCTCATATACAATATATATAGAGAGAGAGACTCCTGTACACAGGGAAAAAGGGTGATTCACTATAAATGTATTCCTCCCACACCCCAACACTCCTACCCTTCCACACCTCTACTAACCCTTATAACCCTTCAAACCAACACCTGCACTTACCTGTTTTTCCCATTCTTTTCTTTGGGAAATCGGTCAACATCCTCTGGGGACGAGTTCCAGTTTCCTCCCGACAACTATCCAGATGGGATCCGGACCACCATTTAGAATGCCCTAGAAGAAATAAAACCTAAGTCATTATCTTTCTGGATAAAGGAAGAGGACAAGACCAAAGACATTTACTAAAGAGAGACCACATATACAGCGAAGGATTCTCTTAAATATATCCCTAATAAAAGGAAATTGAAACCAATGTTGCTGTCTACAGAGTCATTTGCATACCCAACTACATACAGAGTGGGAACCGACTACAGGGTCCTTCCTGGATCACTCACATAGCCTTTTGGGGAGCTAACCTCATTAGTAGCAGGCCTACACCTGTAGTGCCCAATGCTGGCTTGAGTGTGGTGGGTTACCACCCAGCGTATACAACCAGCTCTCAAGGAGGCCATGGTTCTTGTTTCAGGGAGAGGGCTTAGTAGTCCACAGGTGTAGATGGTTGGCTTCCCCTGGAGTGGCAGTTCAAGCCTTGTGGGCTCCCGGGGGGTCCTGGGGCTCCACAAATCACGTGTGAAGACTGGGCTGTGCACACCTGCCCCAAAGCATGGAATCTCAGTCATGTGCAGTTTGGCATCTCCAGGCAGGGTATGTGAAATGTTTGCAGGCCAGTTTCAACGGTGGATGTAGATTTAGCAAGCCATGGGACGGAGTGATTTCAGATCGCATCTGCCATGTTAGGTTTCAGTGTCATTGCAGACACTTGGAAGGAAATCTGGCAAATTGTTTTAGAGAAATTTTACCTTGAAGGAGCAAAGTGTTGTGAGAGAGGCGATAGAAATGTATGGAGAGAAGAAGGATAGGGCTGTATCTATATATGCCTATATGGAGTGTTTGATTGAGTGGTTAAAAATCTCCCTGATGGCAATATATGTCATAAATATCTAATTACCGATGCAATTATGCCTGATATTTCAAAAAAAATAAAAGTATGTGTAAGATACCCTGAGATGTGTAGTGTTACATAATAGTGTTACAAGACAACTCATTGGAAACAATAACACCTGCTGAACAGGTCTTTGAAAGAAAAAAGAATGAATACTAATCCTCCCAACATTCAGTTTAAATACAGTGGCAATACCTGACAGTTTACTGTGAAGATCCTTCAATAGAAGGAGAAATCAGTGCCACTTAATGAGGCAGGACCCTTTAAACGCCCAGGAGCAATGAAAGAAAATGGTATAAAAATGAATAAATAAATAAATAAAATAATTTCTATTAGCTGTTCCACTATCTCAAACCTCTTTCATTGGCAATCATTGATTCTCAGTTGCTGCTGCCAAAGCTTGGAACTCACAACCACTCTTTGTTCTGAACTGTCTTTTGAACGTTTCAGACAGTCTTTAAAAACCTTTCTCATTCCATCTCAACTTGGCACTCAAACACACATTGCACCATCTGTATCAGATAATTATCACCAAGATACTCCATTGTATGAGTGCTATATAAATGTCAAGAACATAACATAACTGTATATTGAAAGGACATTGTAAAGGACTATTAAGTGATATGTAGGCAGTCCTGTTTTAAGTTTAAACCTATGATAACAGATGAAACCCCACCGAAAGGAACACAGCCCTCATCATTGTAACCATATAAACACCTGCACAACCACAAACTAAACTGCCATAAAAAGAAAGGAAACTGAGAGAAAATGAGTCATTTTTATTTCTTCATGAGGGGGGCAACACAGTATAACTATGTTATATAAGGTAGCATCAAGAAAGACTGGTCTGCGATTATCTTGCTTGAGATTTGTCGGTTAGTGATGTCACTCAAAATATTGTTTCTTCTTCCAGTTTTGTGTGCTTGGATTAAATGTGCAGGGGTTTGAAGCACGTTCTAGGTCTAATCCTAGAGGATTCCCAGAGAACCTGGGAATATTAAAATCATGTTTGATCTGCAGTGCTTAATTCTTTGACTGGCTGGTGAATGGCTGGCACATAATAATTTTGGCCAATATCTACTGTCACATTTACCCACAAGCACAGAATGGCTAGAAGATTTGATACATCAGCCCCCTTTTCAACAAGTCTATATTGATAGCAGGTCAACTGCCAAACACCCCAAACTTTAAACATTAAATGCAAGCTTTAATGACAGGGATCTGTGAATAGAGTGTTGTCTCCTTGCAAATGGGACAATGTTGAAAACATGACATAAGACGTTCCACATACCATAAAAATACATAGCTGTAAGTTATCCCATTGTTATGCATGATATCTCCAGCTAATCTTTGATTTTTATGCAACTCCACCTTGCTGCTGGTGGTTTTTGAGCTGATAGTTACAATGTTAACAGCACAATTTCAAGCCCCAGAATACGTCATGTGTGTAAAAAGGTAAGGACTGAGTTAAAGTAAGACATTTGCCATGGGAACACTTGGCAGTTATGAACGTATACACAACAGCAGCACCATTTTAATGTAGTCAATCAAAGAGCAGAAAAAACAGTGACAAGCATGCTTAAACATCAAGTTCCAGGTGCTTTAGAATGCAGGTCTACAAATTAATCTGGTGTAGTTCAAATTGTAAAAGTTTCATAGCGTACTATGCTGTTAGCAGGGTTGATCACCGCTACAGTGTCACAATATTCAGTAAGGAGAATGTGAATGACCCCCCCAACCTTGTTCAGGAATGTGTTTATTAAAATTTTTGCATATAGGACTCTTATTTTTTAATCCATTAATAGTCCTGTGAACCAGACAGAGATTTCTGACAGTGAGTGTGCAAGGTAATGAGATGTGAGTTTGAGTGAGTGTAATACAAACACTTTCTTGACTTAAAACAGTCTTAACATAAACACAATGAAGGCACTGCCAATGGGAAGGCACTACATAGCCTGCATTATTTCCCCATTAAATTAAATATGTGCTTTATAACAATCAATGCAAAATACAACATATTTTTTTAACACTGGAAAATACAGTTTTTTTGTATTTCAGGGGGTTAGACAGTTGAATAAACACTGATAAGCAATCAATTCAAAAGGTTTGGAAAATACTGAGAACGACCCATTGAAATCCACAAAAATCATACACACTGAAAGCTGGACAGCCTAGCGATATGTGGTGTGCCAGTAAAAAGCACAGTCAATGATAAAATGTGTCAATTAAAGAAAAACAGCCCACTGGACATAGGGCTGTATGTACAAACACATTTTCCCATAGACACAGAATGGATAAAATCCTTTCATACATCTGGCCCATAGTCCTTAGTGCTCACCCCTTTAAAAAAGTGCAAACAGTGCCTTTTCATCACATAGAAGGAGTCACTCTTCAAAACAAATATCAATTTTATGGGAAGTGCACTACATCTTCCTCAAAACAAGATACGAAACTACAGACTTAGGGGCTGATTACGAGTATGGCGGTCCATAGGACCGCCATACCCGCTGTGGCAGTCAGACCGCCGCATTCTTGGCGATCCGATGAGGATGCTCGCAGTTGGACCGCCACAACACCACCGACATCAGCAGGATTATAGATCCTGCTGTGTCAGCAGTGCAGAAAGCGGTGGTCAAGCACGACGGGCACCACCGTGCTGATCATGGCTCCCTTTCCGCCAGCCTTTTCATGGCGGTGTCACCACCATGAAAAGGCTGGTGGAAAGGCACAGTTGGGGCCACGGGGGGGTCCCTCCACTGCCCACGACCGTGTTGCGGGCAGTGCAGGGGCACGACTCTGTTGTGGGCAGTGCAGAGGACCCTCTATCTGCACACTCAGAATGCGCACTGTCTGTCATGGCAGAAAGTGCGCATTCCAAGTGTGCTGTGTGCGGCAGTATTGGTCTCGGCTCTCTCTGAGAGCCGAAGCCACTGCCGTTGCTCTGTTTCCATCGGCCAGCATGGCGAAAACTTCCTAATATGGCAGGCGGTAGGCTGCCAGCTTGGAGGGGGCCTCCTATCCGCCGTATTGTCGAACCGGCAGCTGGCGTGCCACCATCGTAATCAGGCCCTCAGTACATCTCCTAGTTTAATGCAGAAACACATTTCATTGTTAAATGGTCTGACCTTTTGAGTCTGATATTTCTGATTCACTCTGTTTCACGAACATGGATTTGTAGCGGTGGTAATGTGAGCGAAGAATGTATGTATTAGATGAGAAGGATTGAAGTTGAGGAACATTAATGACACAGCAATACAATCCAGCTATACCACATTATGATAATACAAAACAAAATTAGTACAAAATGCTAAGCTCTTCTTGGGAAATTCACCCAGGTACCAGAATAAGTCTATCATATGTTTTCAAAAACAAGTTGAAAAGCTTGTTGTTTCAATTATATTTCAACTAGTGAAAGATCTTTCGGGATTACTTAACCCTTTGGTGGGTGGTGGGACCGGTCAGCATAGGCTATGATCGCCACTTCCCTAGTGGAGAACAGTCCGTCCTAATTTGAAATCCCTGTCTTCTTTGGGAATCTTTAGCCCTGCAGAGCAGCAGAATTTCTTTTCGGATCCTTCCTGAGAAGACGTAATATGCTTCTGGGGTTAGTTTTAGTTATTCCTGTTTTAACAAATGTTGCAGTGTTAAAGTTTGTTTAGTTTAGGGTTTTAATGTTCGATTTTAGTCTGTAACAAAAAGACAACAGTCGGAAGTGCATAATAAAAGGCTTACTTTAATTTGATTTGCAAAGAAGGAAAACAATGCTGCTACCAAGATCCCTCCAATGCCAAGTCAGTTCTTTATTGCTGGAAGTTTCCTGTGCCGTTAAAACTTAACTCGATTTATTTTTCTGAAAATTCTGCATATTAGAATGAGCTATTTATGAATTTCTGTGCCGGAAAAAAATAATTACCGACATCTGATTTTTTTTTTTAGACAGCATCAAGGCAGTGGCATGTAGTTTTTCTACAATGTCCACCTAATATATTTTGGAGGTGTGAAATTATGAGACCGATGGTACTTTAAGGCCACATAAAACATCAACCATAACTAAATGTAGAATCGTATTGCTAGAAGGATTCATTAAATAAAAATTAAATCTTGTAGTGTAATAGTCACTCTTTTTCAATGTGCACTCAGTTTCCTTTCATCAAGAAATTTGGTATTAATGTTAGGTGTCATTACCTTTTAAGAATTTTCACTATGAATTGATGGACATATGTTTGAAATGCCATGTAAAGCAAAGAACTGAAAGATCTTTCACGGCCACGTACCCCAAAGGTTTAATGATGAACACTGAATAAAATGTTTGGTGATTGTTTATTTACATCATGCCTGATGTACATTGATTATTGAATGAGAATGGTGAATTACTATTATAGCATTCCTGGCATACTTTATCCTGAAATCCAGCTTCAGAAGTATTACAAGAGTAAGCCACAGGAAAATCTTTGTGAATCAGGCCACTGTTTTCACTAGCACCTAGCATGTCACCTTACGTGCTCTTTCAGGTACTTGCTAACGTAACCAGTGCAATGTGTCAGTGAACACATTCAGGTGATTCATAAGCATAATTAATTCCTTCCTCCTTGCCAGGGAAAGACTGTCGCATATATTTCAATAAGGTAGACTGAGGCGCTATTAAAGTAAACATAGGCCAGTGTTACCACAGCTCAATAACAGTGGAAACATGACACTCCCAAACAGCCATCTGAGCGTCCAAACACAAGACTCCTGCTCGAAGGCCTCCGCCCAGTCACACAGGGCCATAATGGCCAGGAAAGGTAGGGAAAGAAAAGGCTCAAGAACCCATTAACATGGATCGTTTGACCTTATATCCGTTTATAAAAGATACAACATAGTCCTGTGAAACCCCTTAGTAGCGAGAGAAGAGCTTGAATAGTTGACCTGACTGTAGTTTATATAATCAAAAGAGATTTATGAGAATACACACCACTACCAGCAGCCTCTGGGAGAAGTGTCACGTTCTGCATTATAGACTCACCAGGGAATGTAGGTGTAAATTCATCACAGCAGAGAGAGAACGAACCCTCAGATCCACACCGCTGGCTACATGTGGACAAGCCTGGAAGCCATTGGTTTAGTTTTACTGTGATAGGGTGTCTATTAGGCTGTACCTCAAACAATCAGCATAGGAACTGACAAATATCTTTAAAGATAAACAAAACCTCTAGGACATCCCATCCCTGATCTAAGTTTCTAACCACAAAAGAGAAAGATAGCTGGTGCCTGTATTCACTTGTATAAAACATAGTACAATTCAGTATATGGAGGTATTTTCAAACATAAACCCTACCCCGAGTCAGGATAGCGAGAACCTCCCTCAAGTCACAATGGCATCTAGTCCACTGTTATTGTGCACTGAAAGGATCAAATCTTATACTGGAATTAATATTGCATGTAAACCAGTAGTTAGGACCTGACTTTGTGCATGTCTTCAGATAGCTGAATGTGCATGTTGCTTAAATTGCACAAAAGCAAAACAGAAATTCTTAAAATTGAGCTGTGTAGTCTAGTATCACTTTGAAATGATCTAGGATAGAAGTGGGAACACATGCCACACCCTAAGAGCTTCCCAAAAATGCGACTTCAAGAGATTGCCGGATGTGTGGTTGTCTTACACAACATAAGGCACCATGACCAGTAATCACCTTTAGCATTCTAACCACGGTGAATGTCATGCTGAAACTGGGGTGCTGCATGAAATAAATGCACTTACCTATGAACTCACGTTTGCACTGGAGTTGTATTGTGAATAAATAGCTAGAATGTGGTGGGCATCTTTCGTGTATTCCTTGGCAAGCACATACAGTCCAGGCATACTGATAGCTGGTTTCTTTCCAGACTGGGAAGACTTGCAATACCTCTGTAAATTACGTAGCTTTGCCAGTGCATGGATTATCAACATGATTGTCAATCCAAAAACACTGGTTGATATTTGAAAAGTACAGAGGGTGTTAGCAGAGTTCAGTCATGGCTTTCACATTCCATGTTTGATCTTCTCCTAATGAACAACATGCCACACCTTCATCATGTTCATTCTTATTAGTGAAATGCCGGATTATAAAGTATGTACTTAGGATATTTTGGTAATATTTAAAGGGAGTGTGATTATTCAAACTGCTCTGCGGTTGAGATGAAGCTCTTTTAATGTAATGGAATTTTTCTATACTAGAGGTGGACTTACACCTAGCTCAAGTGGTTGTCTGTATGAAGAGACACAGAGGAACCAGCTTTTATTGGAAATATTAATTTGACTGGAAAAGAATAGACGTATCAGATCATTGCTTTCACGTTTATATTACTCACCTCTGAACAAACAATTCAGTGGGGCACATCAACAATCAATGTCTAAACTATTATATTATCAAAATGAGATGACATGAGAGAATCTAGTATGATCAAACTAAATTTCTAATTGATAAATCTTCCTTTTCTGAAATAAACAATAACTAACCAAAGAGAAAAACCATGTACTCATATAAAACTAACCAAACAGAAATGTCCATGCAAATAGAGAATTTTAATACAAAAGAATATATCATATTATACACATAGACATATAAACATATATACACAACATGTAGAAAAAGAATGAAAAGCCATCAGCCTACACATAAACATATAAACATATATACACAAAATGTAGAAAAAGAATGAAAAGCCATCAGCCGACACGCGTTTCGTCCTGACTGGACTTCTTCAAGGCTTTATTTGCTTCTATGTCCGTATAATCATATACCATTTATCATCCTCTGTTTTAATCATAATCAGTCACTTCCTTGCTGTCTTCAAAATGAATCTAAATTACAGGAACCGTAAACCTCATGTATTGAGGAACCAACGTAGTTCAGGATGGCTTTGGATCTGATTTTGTTGCCTTGAAAAAACCCAGGACCTCACACATGTTGCATCCACATCCGGCCATTTTCTTTTTCTTTTAAAGAGCACTCAAAAGTTTTTTCCTATATGTTTAGAATGTGCATTTATTTCAAGTTATGAGTTGCCTTTTGTTGTTGATTATATTACTCACCTCTGACCAGACCCATTATGCTCTGCTGAACCACCTTCATATCAAACACAATAGAACTATACACCCCTACTTAGGGAAAGAAAACTGTATGTTGAACTTCATTTTGAATCATGTGTGCCTTGTCAACTAGATCTGTGTGTTTTTATGAGGGTATGAAGCTCAATGAATGGCTGAAAGGAGCATATCTTGACTGCTTTCTAGGCGTAGCACAAACTGGTGAAAAGAGGAGTGCCTCTTTCAGTGTTTTATTTGAGTACCTGCAGTAAACAGATTGGGATAAGCATGTATCAGGGATCTCCCTGTCCTGCCTCGAGTTCAAGGTTCAGCCTTCTACACATATGCTGCTGATAGCACAATTCCGCAGATCTCACAGGTTCTACTCATGTTTACTCTAGTGGTGTGGCTTTTGCTTTAGTATGTATTTTTTGTAGTTTTTTCTTTGTAACAACTCCACCCACCCTTGTCCCATGCTGGAAAGCTGATAATGTTCTGCAGATAAAGGAGAGTTGTGCATGCACCAAAGTGTGGGTCGCCTATAAAGCTGTGATGCCACATGTAAAGTTAACTGTTTGAGAAATAGTGCTTGACACTTTATAGATGCTAAGATTGGATTGAATGATTATCAGAAATAGGGTTTAGCTTTTGAAAATCTTTTCTTTTTCTGTTTTTGCAAGTCTTGATATTTGTTTTGTGAATTCAACTTGCAATGTTTTCCAATGAAATGAAATAGTTATTATATTTTCCATATGTTATGGAGTGCATTGTTGACATTGTTACTAGCCATTTTACTGGGACTGGTTTCTGTGTTGCAAGGTAAGAATGCTCATATGCACACTCATGGATATGCTCCTTTCAAAACTGTTTCCATTACTTCAGTTTGAGTGATCTATAATCCAGAACATGGATTTAGAGCTTTCGACTTCATGTCTTTTCTTCAGTCATACCTCACTGTCATTGGAGAAGAAGCTCATGTGGGGTTTACCTATCGTATATATGAGGGTTTGATTCTTTATTTGAAGGCAAGCAGTTTGGCAAGAACCTTTGTTTTACATCCTACTGTCATTGATCTTATAAACAGCACTCCAGGATGAGTAGCCACAGTTGGAAATGATGGTGCTTAACTAAGCCTGTTCTTTCCAAATTCTTCAGAAACCAAATATCAGGGACTTTCAACCTATGGTGGACTGAAAACCGCCATGTATGTGCAACCTGATTATTCTAAAGGAGAAGAGGAAAACATTCAGAGTTTTATTGGGGCAGCCTGAGGCAATTTTAGCATTTAGACCTTATCCTCCTTAAACATGTGCCATTCAAAGAGCTGCTGTGAACTTACAAGGTTGAGCCCATCCAGATATGATCCTAATATCTGTGGCGAGGACTTGATGAGCAAGCATGCCACTGGGGGTTACAACACAGAGGATGAGTCTCCAAAAAGTAAACAAATAGGGTTGCCAGAGTGAACCACACTTCATTAAAAGGCCCAATCAGAGCATGGACACTCCTTTTTGATGTAATTAATTTTAGTATCTAACAGTAACATATAACACTGGACTGACCACTAACCTGGGTTCCCGGGCAGCTTGCTGTAAAGCACTTCAACGCCTTGCCATGTCTAGTAAGTGTTATATAAATGCAATTACAATTACAAAATCTGTACTTCTTGTTATACCAGACTGCAGTTGGGAACAAGTAACAGGGCTAAGATCAATTCAAATCAGTATCAATTTCTGTGCAGACCTTACAACAAATTTGATGTCGCTCGTGCTAGCTCCACAAAGAGTGGAAGGGTATTTTGTGAGAGGGTATCATTGGTAAAGCATACTTTTGTTTAAAAAGTAGTTACCTGAATTCCTGGTGTTACCTGTTGAGTGTCCTGTGCCATGTTTCTATATGAAAGGCATGTTTTTTCTGACCCAGCACACACCACCAGGTATTCTCTTCACAAACTATTTTAATTATTCAAATTCTACATCTATTTGTAAAAGGCAACATCTTTCCTTTTGAGCTAGTCTTCCTCTAGTAATGGACAGGGATTGTTGCACAGTGCTACATTCTTCTGCTGATAGACAGGGTTAGTTGCACAGTGCCATACTGTTCCTCTAGTGATAGACAGGGATAGCTGCACAGTGCCACAGCCATCATGAGCTCCGTCCACTCAGAAGCACTCAACAGACCCATGTCCCCACAACATTTTCAACCTCGGGGCAAGGTGATCAGCAGCGAGCTCACCGCCATCTTCAACTCATCCATAACCATGGTCACCTTCCCTGAAATATGGAAACACGTAGAAGTCAAACGCCTTTTCAAGAAACGTCCATCAACCCAGCAAACTCAAGAACTACCGTCCCATCTCTCTACTCCCCTTTCCCACCAAGGTCCTCGAAAAGGCCTTTAACCACTAACTCACAGAACACCTGGAGATCAACAATCTTCTGGACCCCTCCCAATTTGTGTTCTGCACCAGCCACAGCACCAAAACTGCCCTGATCTCTGCCACTTACAACATCTGAACCCTCTTTGGGAGAAACAGCGGCCCTGATCCTCGTCAACCCCTCAGCAGCATTGATCATGGTATCCCACCACACCCTTATCAAGAGGCTTCATCAAATCGGAATCCAAGGAGACGCCCTCAAATGGATTGCATCCTTCCTCACTAGAAGAACCCAGGGAATCCGCCTATCACTTCTCACCTTGGAACCCAAGAACTCCACCATCTGCATCATCCCTCAGGACTTGTCCCTTAGCTCTACACTGTTCAACATCTACATGACCCCCTTGGCCAACATCATCAGAACCCATGGAATGAACATCATTTCCTACCCAGATGACATCCAGCTCATCCTCTCATTATCAGAGGACCCATCTACCATGAAGGCCAACTTCTACAGGTACATGACGGGCATCACCGACTGGATGAATAAAAACTGCCTAAAACTCAGCATAGACAACACGGAAGTGCTGAACTTTGGGAACAACACCGCCTCGTGGAATTAGTTCTGGTGGCTTAGTGAACTAGGACCAGCACCCACTCTGATAGACCATGCTTGCAACCTTGGCAGCATCTTGGACAGCAAGCTCACTATGAAAAACCAGATCAACTCAGTCTCCTCCGCCTGCTTCCTCACTCTTCGCATGGCCCATAAGATCTTCACATGGCTTCCCTTCTACAACAGACGAACTGTCAGTGAAGGCCTAGTCAACAGCCGGCTGGGCTACGGCAACGTACCCTACATAGGAATCACCATGCACCTCCTGAAGAGACTTCAGACCATACAGAATTCAGTGGTCAGACATATCCTGAACCTCCCCCAATGGATCCAGAACACCCACCACCCCAAGAAGCTCCACTGGCTCCCTATTCAGAAGAGATGTCAATTTAAGATGCTGAGCCATACCTACAAGGCCCTTCACAATCAAGGACCAGCATACATCAACCATGTCCTTAACTTGCACCAACCGTCCAGACACCTGCACTCCGCTTCCCTCGCACACACACACCAAAACAACAGTGGAGGACGCTTCTTCTTCTACCTTGCAGCAAAATCCAGGAACGATCTCCCCCTTCACCTACATGCCTCATCCTCTCCTCTGGAAATCCGGATAGGCCTGAACACCTGGCTGTTCAACTGAACCCCTTGGCAGCTATTTTCTCAGGCCTGAGAACAGAGCCTTTGCTGCAAATTCAAAGCTTTGCACATTGACTGAACATGTTGTTTGTCGAGCAAAAAGCTTTGTATAGTGGTACTTGTTTGGTGAGTGATGGCTTTGCCATACATTACACTCGATTGTGAATTGTGGATTGCAGTTTCCATCACTTGATATGAATTGAAGTATATATACCGTTAAAGAGCAAGAGTTGTAATGGCACCTTTGTGTTGCATTGTGACATAGGGGTCATGTGAGCAAGAGAATGATATTGTAAGAGGAGTGCTTTTGTGTATGTCACCTCCATAGGCAGTTTTTGAATGGTTGGTCACACCACAAGGCTATCTGTAGACTCCCCTGTAACTAAAAATGAATGTAACAAACTGATAGTAGTAACTACTTTTACAGCCTGGAGCACCACTATTTTTATTTCTTACGGAGGATCTTGTTAACATTAGCTACATGGCCCGGATTATGTGCCCTACACCCAAGACTAGACCTATGGTGCTAAAGTTCAACATAGCAGAAACATTGAGTTTCTTCAACAGATAAGTTATTTTTGGGTCTCTGTTTAATTGTACATAGTTGTAGGAATAATTTAGTTTTCTAGCACCTAGATCTTTAAAATGATTGCCCCAGAAGTATACCCGGTATGTATTGCACCCATTAAAATCAAGCACACCAGGGTTTGGAACGTACAAAGTGCAATAGAGGGCACTGGGCCTTTTTCACCCTTTAACTTCTAGCAGGTTTGACGTGCTGGAATGTAATTGCAGAAATATGAGTTGTGCAAGGGTCAGAAATGCTCAGCCCTCTCTTAATCAGGGCCATAGTCATTACTTCAGGTAATTCTGCTTTCTCCACCAGTGGTCCGTTAGCTGCCTTCAGAGCATGTACCTCCACACTAAGCATGGAGCTCATTGAGGATAAACTACCCTCTGAAACTACAGCCCTAGTGTGGGTCAGTGCAGGCCCTGTGAAGCCATCAATGCATGCTCACCTCAGCAACGGAATCTGGGGTTTCTGCACCCCATTACTTATCAGTAAGTGTACTTAATTCTCTTTCTCTTGCTGCCGGCAAAGGTTGGAAGCTAAGGGAACTGACTGTTTAGCAACGGTTCGCTGCTGAAAGCTGCCTGTCTAAATAACGATATCCTCCAGTTTCTCCTTAATAGGAGAAATATTCTATTAAGTGTCCATGCTGTAAAATTTTAATCAGAAATTTGAAAAAAATCAGATGCAAGAGAAGGTATTTTCTTGCAAGCTTTGCCAAACTAGTAGCATTTGTGCCAGCTGTGACAGAAACCACTCATATCAGAAGAAACGACCTTCCCTCTGTTAAAACTTGCATACAAGAGTTGCCTTTGTACAGCCAACTATTTGGTCCAACCTCCATCTCGTATATTTTGACCACTAATGTATTGAGCAAGGTCACTAAAATTCAATGTGAGTGTCCCACTTTAGGGGATGGCGGTGAACTCCACTCTGCCTGCGAAGTTTTCAGAGTTTTTCCTTTTCTTCACTCCACTTAGAGCGCTGGGTTATGAAAAACTGTGCATTTTTCCTCGTTCGCGCTCGCCAACGTTAAGTTGGGGAGCACCAGCGAGGAAAGTCTTACTTTAGACCACCTACCAGCGAGATTTCTCAACCCGGGCGGTCCCAGATGGTCACTACCACACGTGTTGAGAAAACTTCCATTCTCATGAAGGTGGCTGCCTCTCGGCAGAAAAGAAGCAGCTGTGTCTTGCTCAGCGTGTGGTGCGTTCGCGCTGATTTTTCAGCATGGACCAACACCTATTGCTAAAAATAAGCATGAATGGTGCAATCTAATGCACTCCGCTGCTCTCCTGCTTGCCGAACTCCACGCATCACTGCACAGTATTTGGTCACTTTGCGGAGTTCTGCGTAGCGGAACTCTGGGAACTCTGCCCAGGCCTAATATATATGTCTTCAAGGTAAGTAGATGTGGAGTTAAGAATAGTAAATCTATACTTACCTGTTTGCACTTACCTTCTCGATATTTTGATCCTCAATATGTTTGACATGATATTCTGTCCACATGATACTTTTGTCCTCGATCCACGTTCAGGTACTGCAATACCTAATATTCCAGCCTTCAGACTTCCTAGCTTCCCCGCTTATATTGGAGCTTACTGTATAGGTGGCCTACCTTAAGTCCAAAATTAGACAACAGGTTGATGCCTCATAGCATCCTGCCAGATGGTCCCAGGATAGCAACATACAACAGGGGCAACTTCAGTTCAGCACAAACAAATTAACATACTGTAGTCATCGTAATAATCCCCTAAAAGCTCGGTTTACTTTTGAGAGACGGAGGACAATAATAATTGCTCCTGACAGTGTATGTTAGCAGATTGAAAGTCATCATTCTATGAGAGTTGGGAATGGACCGGCATATTTTTATCCAGCGTGGGAGGGAGCCACAAAGGATAACTCTTTAAAATAGTTTGTAGCAATATTATATTGCTAACTGATTTTGAATTATCTATAGGACACGTGTATTTTCAGCTATAAACATTAGACTTCTTCAAGTATGTCCGCTTCATAGATTTGATTTATTAAGTAAGTTGCCCTTAGTCTGTGACGTTGATATAGATAGTGACGTGATGGAACATCAAGGTAATCGCTTCCTCTTTAAAGTGTGAGTATTTATTGCTTATTCCTCGGGTATTTGTCCTCTGCTTCCTGCCAGTGGCTGTCAGAGGTGAGATAAGTACACCAATACTGATTTATAAGCACAGGAGGGCAAACATGCTCTGCCAGATTTCTCCAGAGTAGCGATTCGTTTAATCCTCGATGGATGAAAGGCCGAGCCTGCATGCTTATGATTTCAACCTCTAGCTGAGAGGAGAGGTCTCATCTATGCAAGAGTGTATAAAAATAGTGCACGTAGTGGCATATGTTTCCAAACGTGCGCTTTTTAGCATGCGGTAAATGAACCAGGAAGGAAAGGACTCTTTCCTGTCACTTTGTTCATTGTATGTGCTAATGGGACAGCAGGGCCAGTACAAGACAACTTTATTTATTTGGAAGGTTTTTTTTTACTTTTGTACTCACAACGAGAAAAGGTCCATTTGGACATATAAATGTATTAATCACCATAGCAACTACTTCGGAAAACTTGGCCAGATCAATTTTGTTTGCATTTGGTCTTTTAGTATAAGTTGAAAATATTTGCATATCCCACGCTGGGTAGGGAAAAGAGGGAAAGGGAGAAGGTTGTGCAAATAAATGAAACCCAGCGAGTGTGGATTTATGCGCGGCTGTACAGTACAACACTCCAGGTGTAAATCTTTCATTATGGCTCTCTGCATAGGCTTCATTAAGGGACAGATTTAACAGCCCCGAGCGCCACCGGAGCGTCACTTTTCGTGACGCTCTGGTGGCGCTAACCACTGCTCCATATTTACAAGGCGGTGTCAAGCCACTTTTTGTGTCATTACGCCTCCTTGTAAATATGCGGCCCTCCGACGCAGTTTTCTGCTTTCTGCGTCAGAGGAGCGTGCAATGGGTGTTGCAGTGAGCGTTCCACCTCAACACCCTTTTGGCGCTGCTTCAGATTTATGAGTTGTTGTAAACCTGTGGCAGCACCAAAAACTAAAGCCACCCTTGAGGTGGCGTTAGCATGGCAAAACGAGGAGGAATGCTTTTAGGAATGCATTCTGCAGCACACATAGAAGAAGCAAAATGCCATGAATGATTGTTTATGTGAGGGAAGGTAGCCCTTCCTGCACATAAACAATCATTCCCAAATGAAGCTTTGGTACTTCTATGTGTGCTGCATTATGCAGCACACATAAAAGTGCCAAATCGCCATAATAGATTGTTTATTTGCAGGAAGGGACTTCTTCTTGCACATAAACAATCTATCCCCTCAACGCAGACACCCTTGCACCATGGTGCAAGAATGCCTGCGTTGGCTCAGGCAGCCTAATTTAGCTCTGGTGCAGGGGGAAACGTAGGGCTGCGGCGTATTCCTGTAAATACTGCGCATCCCTGCTTTTCAAAGTGGCACAGAGCGGCACTGCTATTTTTAGCACAGCACTGCCCTGCGCCACTTCGGCTTAAATCAGGGCCTAAATATCTTTTCGATTGTAGGTCAATGCAGGGCGCAAAAGGATGCATTCACTCACCTGACGCTTTACAACTGTGGTATTTCTGTTTCTTTTGTTGTGGTCACAATTTCTCAGTTGTATCACACAAATTCTCTTAACTTTGGTACTTTTAGATGCAGGGTGCCCCTTTTCAAGACATATAGTTAGACTGTCCCCCTAATAGGTATCCTTTCAACTCTTCCTGTTTCATGATACTGTCATTGTCGCTTTCAATATCATCTTCCTCTCCCTGAGGTACCATGACATGAACTGAAATACCACTCAGTGCTCACTGAATGATGGTGCTCAAATGCCAAAGCCTTTCTGCTTCAGTATTTTGTCTTGCAATATTGGGTATGTCCGTTCTACATAGGCATTTCTTAGTAAAGTTTGGGTTTGCTCTAGTACATTTTTTATGTCCATTACAAGGATTGTGTATTCCTTTATTCCTTTTTAAAGATTTTTTTTTCTTTGTTTCTGTGTGGAAGCAGTTAATTCCAGCATTTGTGGATGAGATGATACGTTTTAGCCAAGCTTTTTTTGCATTCCTACACACCAAGGTTTTGATTTGCATGTACCATTTCCAATAATACTGAGAGTAATGCGCATAGCAGGCGGAGTATCTTCTACCAGTTTTGCCTCTGAATGAATCCTATTCCATTTGGTGAATATTCTAATGTCCAATACAGAATACTGTGATCCAGTTTGGCCTGACACATGCTGGATTACGCTTACAAGAGATCATTATAAACTTATTGTAGAGTCCTACTATTCCTTCAGCTCCTTTCTCAACTTTTTCCAGGTCACATGTTGCATCCAGTTCAGGAACGTAAGAAATTACAGACTCAGCGAGAGAAGCAGTTTGCTCTTTCTAGTGTGTTCCTGCTCTGGGATAATTGTTTTGTCCTGTCCCTTTTTGGTAGTGCCACGATTTTTGATTTTCCCTAATTTATTTGCATTAAATCCACTCATTAGTTGCTGACCTCGCTTACATTTTCTCACTAGCCAAAATAGTGTGGTGACCCTCGTAATTCATTCTAATTATTACGTATTTATTTAATGAAATATTTAATGAATTAAGGTATTGAATATAGTTAGTAACACAAATACCAAAACGCAGTTAATAACTCCGGTTCATTTTAAATTTCTGCACAAAAGTTACTGTGCCACAGTTATACTGTGAAGGCTAGGCCTGGACGGTGACAAGTGGTGTGTGTGTTCTGGGGCTGAGGAGCCTGACTTCTTACATTTCCCTGGCGGTGCCCATAGGTGGAGGGATTCTGGATCCGCTATGTCGACAAGGTGATAGTAAGCTCGCTCCAGTGCTCCCTGCTGATCATGCTGTTAAGGTATGTTAAAGAGATCCCTCCTGGAACATGCATACTCACAACTGTAATACTTCTGTTAGCTAAGCGCAGCATAGCTATGCTCTGGGGGCTTAGTACCTATCGGTATGTAAGGCTGGTAGAGGATACAGGATATTGTCAAGAGCAATACTGGTTCCTGATGCCTGTTAGGTCTCGACTGTGAGATCCTTGGTCTCAACTGTAAGGTATATGGGGACGCTTACTTGGAACGTTTCACAGGAGGCAGATGATAGCTAAGCCATGAAGGCCACAACAAGATGAGACCTGTGAGTAGGGTCTACACTCCTCCCCTCCACCACCCTTGATGCCTCTTTTTCTCAAGCACAACATTACTGTCAGGGAAGGTAGATTAAAGATACTTTTAGTTTTTGGCCAGTCATTCCATAAGACATGTTAGAGATTTGTAACAGAAATGGATGTGTAGAACGGCCCCCAGCTATAATAGATGACTGTACTTTATACACTATTGATGCTTTGGTGGATAACCGTTCTAATTGATAGCCTTTGAATATTGATGTGTGATAACAATACCCATTGTACCAATGTGATTGTCTGTGGGGTCCTGGAAGGAGCACTATTGTTGTGTGCAAGTTCAAAAACCTTCAATAAATTAATTTAAAAAGAAGGTTAAGTGGTAATTTTGTGATGTAGGTTAATGCTCTGACATACAATAACTTTGATAGTTCGAGTTGGTGGAGAAAGGCAAATTAGTTGGCACATCCAATCAATCAATCGGTCGGTTCTTATAGAGTGCAAGCTTGTCCCCCTGGGGCAGGGTTCTGCAAAGTCAGTCCTGGAGAGCCAGGTCCATGCCAGATTTTTAGCATATCCACATTTAGAAAAATGTAGAATTCTGAAACATCTTGTTTCTAAATGTGGATATGCTAAAAATCTGGCATGGACCCGGCTCTCCAGGACCGACTTTGCAGAACCCTGCCCTGGGGGATCTCCAGGCTCTGTAGTGGAGCTGCAAGTCTCGTCTTGCTGGCTGTGGGGTCGAAGAGCCAGGTCTTGAGTGTTTCCTGAAAACAGTAAGAGAAGAAGTGGTGCAAAGGTGGGAGGGAAGGCTGTTCCAAGTCTTCGTGGGGAGAAGCGTCCACTGGTACGTTCACGGCGGATGCGAGGGACGAGTGCCTGGGAATGGGTGGATGAGCAGAGCTCTCTCGTTGGTTGGTGGAAGGAGAGGCGGCTGTTGAGGTAGGTGGGTCCGGTGTTGTGTAGGGCCTTGTATGCTTGAGTGAGGAGTTTGAAGAGGCAGCGTTTCTGTACAGGGAGCCAGTGGAGAGCCCTGAGATGGGGCGATCTTGGTTCTTCTGAAGAGGTCGAGGACAAGTCTCGCTGAGGCATTCTGGGTGGTCTAGAGGCAATTGAGGAGTTGTTTTGATGTTCTGGCATAGAGACCACTGCAGTAATCCAGGCAACTAATGATAAGGGCCTGGCTGGCCATTTTCCTGGAGTGGATGGGTAACCATTGGAGGATCTTTCGGAGTATGTGGAGGATGTGATAGCATTAAGAAGTGATGGAATTAACGTGTTGCTTCCATGATGATTCGTAGATTGCTTGTGTGGCTTGAAGGTGTAGGCGGGGCTCCTAGGGTGGGCAGCCACTATGAATCATTCCAGGGGGATGGTTTGCTTCCAAAGATGAGGATTTCGGCCTGAGTTAAGTTTGAGACAGTAGGTCTTCATTCATTCAGCAACATCAGTCATGGAGTTTTGAAAGTTGGCTCTTGTGTCTGCATAGTCAGAGAGGGACAAGACCAGCTGGGTATCGTCTGCACAGGAGACAATGTGGAGTCCGTGGGAGAGTACAATTTCCACGAGAGGGGCTGAGGAAGGAGCCCTGTGAAACACCGCAGATGATGTTCTTGGGGGAGGAGATGAAGGGGGGTACTCTGGATGTGGCCAGAAAGGAAGGAGGCACTCCATTTGAGTGTGTTGCCCTGGATTCCTGTGCTGTGGGGTCTGGTGAGGAGTGTGTGATGAGAGATGGTGTTGAAGACGGCAGAGAGATTGAGTAGGATGAGGGCCACTGATTCCCTGAGATCGATGGGGCACCTGATGTCGTTAGTGGCTGAAATAAGGACAGTCTCTGTACTGTGGTTCGGACGGAACCTGGATTGAGAAGGGTTCAGCAGGTTGTTGTGTTCGAGATATTCTGTGAGCTCATTTGATGAACTTTTCCAGTATTTTGCTGGGGAATGGGAGGAGCGAGATGGGACGGTAGTTCTTTAGCTCTTTGGGGTTGGCTGTAGGTTTCTTCAGAAGGAGCTTCACCTTCGCGTTTTTCCAGCAGTGGGGAACGGTGGCTGTGGAGGTGGATGTTTTGAGGATTTCTGTGAGGGGTTCTCCAATTATTTCTTTTACCAGGTTGTAGAAATGGTGGGGACACGGGTCTGTGGGGGATCCAAAGTGGATGGAGGACATGATGGAGATTGTGTCTTCGATGGAGATCTGTTTCCATTTGATGATCCGGTGAGGAGGTGCGGGGCGGGGTGCGGGGTAGGCCGATGTCAGTTGGTTAGCGGTCGAAGTTGCTGTGTATGTCGATTATCTTGAGGTGGAAGTAGTCCAACAGCTTGTTGCAGCGTTTGGGAAGGTTGGATTGTGTTCTCGATGGCGGGAGGGCAAGAGAACTCTTAATGACTCTTAAAAGTTCTTTGGTGAAGTTTGCTCTGGTTTCGATGCGGGTGGCCAGTGTGGCTTTTCTGGACATCCTGAGTTGGTGGTGGTAGTTGCTGAGGGCTGACTTGAAGTGGTCGAGTTTGTCAGGGTTTTGTTGGTGCACTAGTATCTTTCCAGCAAGATAAAGGAGGCTGCAAGCAGCGGTTATCACAGCTGTCCTAGTTCCAGGCACTGGGCGAGGGCGTGACTGGAGAGGAAGCAGGTTAGATTTGATTTTCAGAATGAACTGTATCTGAGATGGGGCGGCATGTTCTTGAATTTCTTAGATGATCTGGAGAATTTAAGTTTTGTAACGCTGTCATGTGTAAGGTATTTTATAAACCTAAGCAGTCTGCTAATTAGAGTGGCTACTGGCCCAATATTGCTTGGCTCTCTTAGGTTAAAAAGTGGCTTCTTGAGTCAGCATTTGACAAAGTTTTTTATCAGCTTTTGTAAGGGAGTCAAGCAGCAGAAATGTGCTATCACACATCTACTAGAAGCGCTATGGTGTTTAGGAATGGGAAAGAAACAAATGTCATTTAACTTGCAATTTGTCCACCATTAAATAAGGTGCTGAGGGCTTATTTAATGGTGGGCAAATAATGTGAACATCAACTATGGATGATAATTGTTGTAAAATAGGAGAGCTTAATTATTTTCACTCTTGGTGGACTTCTGTTCCCCACACCATTCTATAGAAGAGGGTGAAGAGGAGGAAAGGAAGGGCAGAGATTTATAACAATGTTATAGGCTAGACCTGTTAAAGTCCCCTGTTATCACCACTGGGACTCTTTTAGCTTTTTAGCTGAGAAAAAAGAAAGAGTAAAGTAATTGTTTGTAGGCTATGTAGTGTACACGTAACTTAAATTTCGTTTTTTTTTTAATTTTGAATCTCACATTCTGTTGAATAGATTGAGGTTTTACTTTAAGCAGTTTCAACAGGATTCCTTGTGAATACAATCCCTTTACAGTTGAGCAGGTGAGTGAATCACACAGCAATGTGTCTTCAATAAAGAAGATGGACAATTCATCAAAAAGTCTCATGAAGAAAGGTAGAATCATCTTCTAACCTGAACTATTTTTAGTAAGGAAGCTATTAATTAACTGCACATTAGTCCATTGATGGTGAAGTGATGAGTCAGTTCTGTGTCATTATTAAGTCTGGTTAGTGTCCCTTGCCATAGGGGGGGGGCATAGCTGAGATTCATAAGACTGGTTGCCAATATTATCTTTATAACGACATGCAGTGGCCATGTCGGTATAAAGATCGGTAACCCGGATGTTAAAATCTTCTGCTAGAAATGTGTTCTTGTAGTCCAAAACTAAGATGAAGAATAGAAGCAACCACTCAGGAAGGATGCCTGGGATTGTCCTCAGGGGATGGCAAGTGAAGACAATTATCATAGGAGAACCATTCAGTAAAATACAGTGAGTGTCCAAGGACTCAAATGAGGCACTGTGTGCCATGTTGATGAGTGATAAGTCAAGAAAGTGAGCATAAGACGTAGGCTACCTCTTAATTTGCTGAGGGCATGTGTGAGAGGAGTGAGTTTGCCAAATGTTAAGATATTTCATAAATAGCAAGCCAAATGTGAGTAAATGGTGTGGTGTAGGTAAGAGATTAAACGACTTGATACAAGAGAGAGTGAAAGTGCTCTTTGTTGTTATTGAGACAAAGAAGGCAAAGTCATTCAGTGAAACTGGAGGAGAGCTGTGGTTTAACTTTGGATCATACAGCAATTGGCCTACGGCCAATCAGAGGCATGTTAGGAGCTTAGAGTTTATTTATCAGTGTAGTGATTGCATTTAATCGACCAGCATCGGACTTTATTTGTAACTTTCAATTTTTTTTTGTCCAGTTTCCTCTATGTTGTTTGTGAATCTTTCTGTGAATGTTGAGTAGACGTTTGTAGTGGCTGCTTCCTGCTTCCCGTTTGGATTTACCATGTTTTAAATCTACACATCCTTTTTGCACCTCGACAAAGAAGTTGTTGAATTGTTTTCCCCTCTTTGAGTGCATCTGAGTATTTGACAATGGTCATTTTCTTTGGAGGCCTTCGGAATAAAGACACTTCATCTTGAACGTTTCTTTTTGGGTCGCTTTTCTGATAATTCTGATGAGGACAGGGATTGACAAATTCAATTTCTCCATATATGAATTGCACTCTCATTAGAAATCTCCCACCTTGGACTGAAAGGGACACATATCATTGACAGCAGATTAACATCAGTATATGGTGTTGTTTTAGTTTCATATAGGTGTTCAAGCAATACCACTACAATTTTTTCCTTTCTGGGGTAGTATATATGTTTGCCACATTCAATATAGTGCCATCTAGTAAGAATATGTCACCATATTTATTTGATCAAATCATGTTTTGTGTTTTATCGCATCTGTTTGACATAAGAGTTAAAAGCTGTCAATAGTTCTTGATTTCTTTTTGTCAATGGTTTGTCAGTGGTTTGGTTAGTGAAAAATAAATATCAATTTGAAGGTCCCTGATTTTGAACTCTAAAAGAAAATTCGAAACTACTGCAGTCAGACATAGCAATATGTGCTATATTCCAGGATAGCAAAGTTGTTTTTATTTAGTAGATGGCATGCTTATTCATATTCGAGAGGTGCTGCCCATTAGCGGCTGTTATTAAGGAATTCCTTTCTTCATCCCTCCTACCTTATAGCACCTTAAGTACTTTTGATTAGGGTGACTGCATTGCATCAGTTATAAAAGCGCAGGCTGGAATCCTTTTTTGGGATTTCTGTCCAGATATTTTCTGTTTTTTTAAAGCCACCCACACTACCCCAATACTTGAAAGAGGGTTAGTAACAGGGACCGTGTTCTCTGTGTGCTTGTAAACAAAATTCGATTGATGTGAAGGTATAATCCTTTCTAGACACTGGGCAAGCATCAGTCTGAAGCAGCTTAGGGAGCCATTAAGTAATTACTCCGAGGTCTGTTTCACATCTCTAGGATATTGTTTTACTGGACAAGATCTTACCACTGACACGTAAATCATCTGTGGTTTTCGTTCCCCTTTCCCCTTGTCTGGTTACCGCAAAGGTGTTTGTGAAATCAGGGGAAAAAATGTCAATGCGCCAAATGAGGCAGTACTGAAATAATCTGAAGAGAGGCACATTTTATTCTATTCACTGTACCTCAACCCTGATAGGGATTTTTCTTTATTGATTATGGCCTTTTGGCGATTATTCCTGGGGAAGGGACTGTGAAGACCTTGGTAATGAATGCTATGTCTTTTGCAAGAGCTTCACTCTTATGGGCAACTCATCGACAGTTATCAGTTTTGAGACACATTGTGCGAAATGCTATAGCTTCATCCACTTTTCTTTGAAAACAATCATTACAAAAACACAACACTATGAAAGAGAAATTGCACAACCACGATGTCAATCACAGTAAAGTTATGAATCAGTTATACATCGAAGGTGTTAAACCCCAATTATATTGTTGCAAACTGGGGCCACCACCTGCCTAGTGGGGATCGTGGGCATGCCAAGATTAATTTAGGACCGACCAGTGGCACACTGACATATGATCCTACAGAGGCATATGATCCTACTGTACCAGTTAATCATGTCAATCACAGGTATGTAATACATTTCCTGATCACTATTTAAAATACTTCTTTTACTCCAGTATCGCACGATTCCAATTTTACCGGGTCAATTTGAACACAAAACAACTGGCATGTGTTTCATCTCATTTGATTTTATCAAGGATAAAGCTGACAATGTGGCCAAATGTCAGTGTGGCTATTTAAGTGACTTCTGATGACGTGGGGAGGTTAGGCACTGATGATGCTGCTGTATGTCCCTATCTATCAGAAATGCAAATGACGTGTCACCATAGATCAATGAAACATCCTTGCGTGCTGCATACAGTCTAGTAGAATGGTCCTTAAGAGTTTGTGCATGATAACACTACAAATCCGCCTGTAGCAGGTTGCAGAGAACAGGGAGTATTTCCTCCAATTCCGAGCCTTTGTCCCCTTCTGTGACTCAACCTTCTATTGGCAATGGTCATACTTGTTTCCTTTAGAAAACCCTTCCTAGAGTACCATATACACTTTGTTTAAAGATGAAATCCGTGTCTTCTTCTGGAGTGGACACGCCATGATTTCACCTCTGTTGAAATAAACTTTGTTCTCTTGTGCTTAAGTAACTTATCTAATTATAGATTCATGTATTTCTGGCTCAAACAGTTTGGAAACAGCAGTCTCCATCTAGCTATATAAATTGCTGGAATTCACCATTCTGCAAGGTGACTATCAGGTGGTTTGTTGTCCCAACCATGGTATAAAATCTGTCTTGTAAACAGTTTTTGACAGCCTACATTTGGCATCTGATATCGGTGGTAAGTCAGTTTGGACCTTGTAACCACCTTTGACACAGTCAAACATAGCAGTCTTGTAAACCATCTTGGAGGTCTTCGTTAAGGGGGAATGATTCTAAAGAGTTAAATTGTTTATTTATTTTTTACCAACGAGGTGCAGACAGTGTTCAATTGACCATTCTCCTCTAAACCGAATATCAAATGTTGGTGGTACAATTGAGCTCTTCACCCCTCCCACTTCATATGACATCTGTGTGGAGACTCTTGCCTGTTACGTTCAGTCCCTGGGCTGTCATTTCTTATTGTGTGCTGACCATATGTAGTTTCATCCCTATTTGGATGACGCTCTGCGTGCCACATAACAGGGTTTCTAACACTGCATACACATAATCCAGGGGTGGATGAACACCAAATTGCTCATGCTTAACTTTCCTAAAACAGAGTTTTGAAACCTTTAATCCACAAGGAATGTGCCTTTGACTTCAGCAGTCTTTTCCATCAGAAGTCATGGCTTTGTCATATATATTATGTTTACTGTGGATGCGCAAATCACTTCACGTTCCTTTCTGCTTTCTGTCAGTTGGAAACGCCAGACTAGTCTTGTCTTATCTTACATTCTCTTGTAGAGCTGCCATAGTCACTGCCTTCGCTTAGTCAATAACTGATTAAAACCACTGCCACACTGTCTCTCGGCTTGCTAAAAAAAAATATTTTCCTGTTCGACTTCGATTATTAAAAATGTAGCAGTCCTTCTGTGTGATCCCTGAAAAGATGAATAGATGACACAGTTGTTGCACTCCCTTTATGGGTTTCCAGTACATGCTCAAGTCCTACTGAAGAGCGTGGGCACTGCCCATCACTTCCTGAAAGCAATGTTCTGTTTAACTTTAAGTAAGAATGATAGAGTTTTTTCTAACTTGACCACAACCATGCTGAATAATAATAATGTGCCTCCTGTAAAGAGTGAACGGAGAGCCACGCGGGCTCTCCGTGTTTGTGTAGCGTGCTCAACGTGTCCGGGAGGGGCACTGAGCACTAAGGTATAAATAAAGGACGGAACTGTGGTGACGCAGTTCCGAGTGTGGCAGCTAAGATACTGGTCTGTGCGTGGTCCTTAAATAGTACTGCGCCGAAACTACAATGGCGACGAGCGGGATGCGAGTCATCGCAAAATAAGTGCCAAACATATAAGGTTGTAAGAGAAAAAAACAAAACGAAGTACCGGACGAATGGTGCAGACAGCTGCTGCAGCAATTAATCACGCGGTGCGGCGTCAACCTCGGGGAGGAGCGAAGCGAAGCCCGTGGCCTCCTGGTGTGCCTCGCATTAGCGGAGGCTGGTGCCATCTGATTTCCCGATCGGGGAAATCCTGGAAGGTGAGCCCTGCCCCGCTCCGCCCCCAGAAGAGGATCGTGTATGGGAGCGAATCGCTCCGAAGAGCGCCCTGCCCTAGGGCGTGCCCTTGCTGCCGGGAGAGCAGCTGAAATTGACGAGGCTCGTCAATTTCAGCTGTGCGCTCGATTTATGAGCGTCTCCAGATGGAGGAAAAGCGGCGAGTGAAGAGCGTTTTCCCCGAGGCTGGGGGAAGTTCTAAAATCGACGGAGCGCTTTCCCCGAGGCTGGGGAAATAGTTGAAAATCGACGTGTTTTCAAAAAAAAAAAAAAAAAAAAGCTGGGGAAGTGTTAAATAAAGGACAGCAGTAATAAAAAAAATAAAAAAAAATTAAAAAAAAATGGACACATGTGCTCTCCGAGACTGAGGAGGTATATAAAAAAAATAAAAATAAAGGATAACAGAAGGTAGAAGACCTGCCAAAAGAAAAAAAACCAGAAAAGGGCAGGAGATATCTTAACTTGTGCAAAGCACTAGAGTGAGACAGTGCAAATATGAGTGCCCCACCACAAGACAACGCTAATAATGCCAATCCTCCTCAACCACCAGGCAATCTTCAACTTCCAGCGCAACTAAATAATAGTATTCACTCCTCGCTCACTTCTTTACCACCGTTTAGCCAGCTGATTGACCCAGCCACAGCTGCGCCAAGGTGGCGTCTGTGGATAAATCGCTTAGAAAATTATTTTTGTGCTACCCGAGAGACGGATGGAGCAGTGCGCAGGTCTGTGATGCTTTTGATG
This sequence comes from Pleurodeles waltl, assembly GCF_031143425.1. Classification (NCBI taxonomy): domain Eukaryota; kingdom Metazoa; phylum Chordata; class Amphibia; order Caudata; family Salamandridae; genus Pleurodeles; species Pleurodeles waltl. Next base: position 537,412,993 of record NC_090436.1, read on the forward strand.
GGTGGAGATGAGTTACAGGAGCTTTTTGATTCTCTCCCTGATACAGGGGATAGATCTGATTTTGACGCAGCGGTGACTGCTTTGAATAGACATTTTGATCCTCAGCTTAACTCCGATTATGAACGTTTTAAGCTCAGACAGGCGCAACAGACCGAGGTCGAATCGATGGATATGTTTTATGCCAGGTTGAGAAAACTGGTAAGCTCGTGCACGGGTCTCAACCAACAAGAAGAGATCCGAGCACAGATCATTCAAGGATGTCGATCGAATGCGTTGAGGAAACTTATCCTTCGGCAGCAGGGAATGTCTCTTGATGACATTCTGATTCTGGCGAGGTCGCATGAATTATCGGCGGTACGAGCAGATGCCATGGCGGCAGTGAGAGGTCAGTCAATGGCTGCAGCGTCATCGACTCGCATGGTTCAAGTCAAGGAGGAACAAGTAGATGCCGTCCAGACACGTCCGACAACACCTCGTAAGCTGAACCCCGCTAAACCTAGCGAGAGAGCCTGCGGAAGTTGTGGCTATGAACATCGATCGAATGCTGGGTGTCCCGCAAAAGGGCAATCATGTAACCGCTGTGGTAAGCCGAACCATTTTGCTAAAATGTGCAGGTCCAGGAGAAACAAGCCAGGTGAACAGAAAGGAAGAGAAACTAATGTCAGAGCTGTATCCAAATGTGCGGAGGAAGCGAGGGATCAGGCGACAGCGTGTGGTCCAGTGTTTGAGGAAGATGAAGATGAGGACATTTTTGTTATATCTTTCACGGGAGGAAAACCAGGGAGAAAGAGGCCGCCGCCTATGAGTGATGTCTACGTCAATGGCACGCGGGTTTCTGTACTTATTGACACTGGAGCGTCTGTCAATGTCATGGATGAAACCCTTTACAAAAAATTAGTACCTGCCGCGCCACTTATGTCAACAGCTACTAAAATATATAATTATGGGGGAAGAGAGCCACTTCCCCTCAAAGGAATCGTGGAAGTAGCCGTAAGCAGTGGAGATAGGTCAGCAGATGCAAAGTTCTATGTCGTAGCCGGGGATCGCGGCACACTGCTAGGGTGTCACACGGCTGAAGAGTTAGAGCTGGTATTCTTTGCGCGTCAAATATATGACACTCAAGTGGAACGCCTCCTCCAGGAATTCTCACAGTTGTTTGTGGGACTAGGACGTTTGAAAGGAAAACGTATCAAGTTGCACATAGACCACACCGTGATTCCTGTGGCTCTACGACATCGGAGGGTGCCTTTTCATTTACGGCCAGTTGTGGAGGAAGAGTTGCGGTTGTTGGAAGAACAAGGAGTCATTGAAAAGGTGGATGGGCCTACGCCGTGGGTGTCCCCGTTGGTGATCGCACCGAAACCGAAACAGCCGGGAGCGATTCGTCTATGTGTTGACATGCGCCTGCCAAACAAGGCCATTAAGAGAGAGAGGCACATAACCCCCACTATGGATGACATTATTGCGGATCTGAATGGGGCCCAATGGTTCTCCAAGTTAGATCTTAATGCAGGGTATCATCAGTTGGAGTTGGACCCTGAAAGCAGGAACATTACTACTTTCTCGACACATGTGGGGCTAAGAAGGTACAAGAGACTGAGTTTTGGAGTGTCGGCAGCCGCTGAAGTATTTCAGAATGCGATTCGAGAAACATTGTCTGGACTGCCCGGGGTCATTAACTTAAGTGATGATATCTTGATATACTCCAAAACGAGGGAAGAGCATCATCGTCATTTAAGGTCAACGTTGAAACGATTGATGGAAGCAGGGCTAACACTTCATAAGAAAAAGTGTGCTTTCTATCAAAACTCGGTAGAATTTTTCGGATATGTGTTTTCAAAAGATGGTTTGCAAGTGGACCCACGGAAAGCTGAAGCGATCCGTCAAGCCGCTGTTCCGCAAAATCCAACGGAAGTTCGTAGTTTTCTAGGGATGGCCACGTATTGCGGAAGGTTTATACCACAACTTGCCACCATGTCTGAACCTCTTCGACGACTCACAAAAGGGCAGCACAGGTGGGACTGGACCCCGGATGCGCAACAAGCCTTTGTGGACATTAAAAATGCGTTGCTGGATAAAGCGACTATGGCTTATTTCAACCCTGGGAGGAAAACTGAAGTAGTGGTGGATGCGAGCCCCGTTGGGCTTGGAGCTGTGCTCTTACAAGAACAAAGGCATCAAGAGTGGGTCCCTGTTGCCTACGCTAGTAGGGCGCTGTCGACAGTGGAATCCCGGTATGCGCAAATAGAGCGGGAAGCTCTAGCCATTCGCTGGGCGTGCCGCCATTTCCACCTATATTTGTATGGGCATGAGTTTCAAGTAGTGACTGACCACAAGCCGTTGGTTCCCTTGTTTGCGGGTAGTCCACGTTTGGCACCTCCAAGGATTGAACGATGAGCTGTTCTACTTCAGCCGTATAGGTTCACAGTTGTATATCGGCCTGGTGTGAACAATCCTGCAGATTATCTGTCGCGACACCCGCCTCCGAAGGTGTTTGATGATCATCAAGAACAAGATGAAGAAAACACTGAGCTTTTTGTTAGCATGGTTGTGCAGTCGGCATGCCCAAATGCACTTCTTGTAACTGACATTGTGAACGCTACCCAGGAAGATGTAATGTTGAGTCACGTCAAGGAAGCATTAAGTCAGAAAAGGTGGAAATATTTTCTAGAGAAGACCCACATGTCCAGCCCTGATCAAAGAGTCGCTATGCAGAGTATTTGGAAGGTGCGGGATGAGTTATCAACTGACAATGATGGGTTGGTTCTGAGAGGAAGGCGAATCGTGCTTCCTCAATGTCTCTGGTCGAAGGTGATTGAGCTGGCTCATCAAGGGCACCAAGGAGCGGCTAAAACCAAAGCAAGACTACGGGCGAAAGTTTGGTTCCCAGGTATGGATACGCAGGTTGATGAAATGGTAGCGAAATGTCATTCCTGCATTATCACGTCAACAGAACCTTCGAGCTGCCCAGTAATAACTGAACCGGCCACCCTGAAACCATGGGCAAAAGTGAGCATGGACTTTGGGAGCTTCCCAGATGGCCGGCTGACTGCTGTTTTGATTGATTCATATACCAAGTTCCCAGTGGTAGAAGTTATAGCGTCAACAGCGTTTGAAAATGTACGACCCGTTCTACAAAAGACGTTTGCTTTGTTTGGTTTGCCGGACGAAATCCGAACTGATAATGGTCCTCCTTTCCAAGGTCAAGAGTTCAGATCCTACCTTGACTGTCTGGCAATTCGTCATCGTAAGATAATGCCTTACTGGCCCCAGGCAAACGGGGATGTGGAAAGGTTCATGCGAACTTTGAACAGAGCTCTAAGGATTGGAGTAGAACAGAATGAAAATAGTGAACAATGTCTGCATCAATTCCTGAGTGCATATCGTCAAACGCCTCATAGCACCACTGGCTGTGCTCCCTCCTCTTTGATGTTCAAAGTGTCTCCACGTGATTGTATTCCTTCCGGTTCTAAATGGAAACCTCCTGCATTATACGGGAAAGCCACTCAGAACCGGCGAGAAGCCACCAACCAACGAGCGAGTGTTCGACGGCGAGCGAAGTATCGAGGGTTCCAAGAAGGGGATCGAGTGGTCGTGAAACATCGACGAGGAGGAGGAAAGTTCCGAACGCCGTTTGAGCCCGACGTATGGGAAGTAATTGGCATAAAAGGGTCCATGATAACTGCAGAAAAAGGGAGACAAAGGGTAACACGAAATGTATCGCATTTTAAGAGGGCTCGTCGGAAAGAGTCGGCCAGTGATGAAGGAGAGATAGAAGACTTTTCCGATGATTTACCACTACCGGCTGAGGAAAGGAAGGATGCTACAGAGCCAACAAGGATCGAGCAAACCAGATCTCGTTGTGCTTTTGAACACGGGACTGGTAGCACCAGAAGCGTGAGGTATAACTTACGCCCTAATCCTGTGCCGAATAGTCAGCTGAGAGACTTTGCTTGTTGAACAAGGTGCAATGACTGCCCGCCATCTAATTTGGACCTTGTGAGTGACATGAAGGGTTAGGGTGCTAAGAAACAAGTTTGTAGTGTTCTCAGTTATTAATTCAGTGTGTTTATTCATTTAATTTTATATTGAGGGTGTTACGAATGGACATGTTTTCGTTATTTGTTTAAGTTCATTTTGTTTGTCCCCTTCCATGTGGAGCAAAACATGGGAGGGATGTAAAGAGTGAACGGAGAGCCACGCGGGCTCTCCGTGTTTGTGTAGCGTGCTCAACGTGTCCGGGAGGGGCACTGAGCACTAAGGTATAAATAAAGGACGGAACTGTGGTGACGCAGTTCCGAGTGTGGCAGCTAAGATACTGGTCTGTGCGTGGTCCTTAAATAGTACTGCGCCGAAACTACACCTCCCAACCTTTGATAGATGTGTAATTTGGTAATATTCCAAACAGCTATAAAGCTGGCATTTCACTTCGTTTTATGGTTACTGGCGGGGGGTTTCATCATCAGCATTTGCTGGTTAGTACCAATAGACCGCTGGGGATGTTTTAACATTTTGTGAAAATAAAAATAATATAACCTGTAATCAAATAACATAATATATTCTGAGATCCATGAAAACGCATTTTGTCATATGTGGCACAGGGGCTGGGACATCCAAGTTAGATACTAAAGAGAAATGTCAAAGAATAAATGAGAAGCGTTTTTAAGGCCATATTTGTGGAACAAAGAGCCCTGCAAACAAGGCATTGAAACCAAATGGAAAGTGATTGATACCGTGCAGAGATTTTGTTAGGCTGAATCACTAATAATTGTGTGTCTAAATTGAGCCTGAATGGGAAACCAATATGAAAATGTAAATCCTCAATCCTTATAAGTGGAATGTATGTTCTGAGGTATACTTACTGATTTGGAAATTCTGTACACATGGCAGTATTGCAGCATTTAAAAGCCTCAGTCAGGATCACTGACTGAAAATCAAAAACAAAAATATAATTTGGACCGAATGTCAAGTCAAAAACATTGAGGACCAAAACATGGAGAAGGTAAGTGTAAATACATAAGTGCAGATTTACTCTACTTAACTCCGCATCCACCTACCTTGACAATATATATTTATATATATATATATCAAGATACATATATGTTGAGTTATATATAGTAATACTTCGCTTACCTACAGAAACATACCTTCACAATATTTTGTCCCCGATATTCAAGATACAATATTTTGTTCCACAATATTTCTGTTTTCAAAATTCTGTCTAACCACCCATGAGCACAGGGCAGGAATGTGTGCAGTTTGGGAAGTATACAAAGTGTATGTTTATCGATATTAACATACTTGTTACAGGTAGTTGTTGGCTGTGGAGTCATAAGCAAATGTGTACCTCTCAAAGGGAGGCGGATACATTTCTCCAGGTGGAAGTGGGTGGAGAACACTCTACCGCCGCCCGCCAGGCGGGAACCAGCATTTGGTAGGCAGACAGTGAAAAGCTGGCCGGGGCCCCTGCACTGCGCATGCCCATGCCAGGGGCCCCAGGACACCCGTTACCGCCAGCCTCTTCCTGGCGGTGAAAACTGCCAGAAACAGGCTGGCGGTACGGGGGTCAGAATCCCCAGGGCAGCGCTGCTTGCAGCGCTGCCCTGGTGGATTCTCCCAGCCGGGGCAAAAACGGCGGATGACCGCCGGCCCCGGCAATCCGACCGCAGCTTTACCGCCGCGGTCGGAATGGGGATTGAAGCACCGCCAGCCTGTTGGCGGTGCTTCCGTCATTCGTGGCCCTGGCGGTCCAAGACCGCCAGGGTCAGAATGACCCCCTCTGTCTTTAATGGGAGTGTAAGGAAAGGAATTTCTTCATGGGGCAAAATATTTGTGTTATTGAGAGGCAAAGGGCCAGATGTACTAAGATAGGGCTTGCAAAAAGTGGTTGCGAGGTGTGCATCAGTTTGTTTTTTGAAAATCCTATACTATTTTGCAAACTAATATAACTGTACTAATAGGTCAGTTCACAAAATACCAAATCTCAGTGGGTCGTAACTTGACCTAACTCATGAATATTAATGATGTATGTTGCAAATTGCAAATCACTGTGATTCACTGCCATGACAGGGAGGATAGCCTTCTGGGGTTAGCAGACCACCATGTCTGTGATTGCTTTTAAACATAGCAGTCTTTCTCTTTACTTTTCTTTTTTAAACTCAGGCTATTTCCCTTAATAGAAAATAGGATGTGTTAAAAAATAAAAAATACATGTTTTTTAAACTATTTTTTAAGAGTGGGCATTGGTCCCATAGACCTCTCCCTACTCCAGAACGATGTTTTTGAGCTGTTTGAGTAGGCAGTATAATATTCATGTTTTGCAACCAGACTGATACATACCATAAGCAATCACAATTTAGAAGGGGTGCCCCAAGCACACCTCTTTCAAATGGCGATCCCTAACGGTTCTTTAAACCCATTTAGTGACTCAGTAACATGCTAAGGATGTATACATTCGAAAAATAATTTTTGTTGTCGTACACTTTGGGATTTATCGAATTGCAAACTTTGTGACCAGAAAATGCATTGGTACATCAGACCCAAAAAAGTTACATTTATAAATGTACACCTGGATCACATTACCCATTCAGAATTTTCTCACAGGTGAGAACAATTCACATGCAGAATGTTACATACTGGAGTATCACAGCAAAACTGTTGCTATCGTACACTTCCTGGAATGCTTCTGAGATCAACTGTAAATCTATAAAAAGCTGGAACTGTGTATCTGCCTTAGGAAAATTGCATGGAAACAGATTTCCTACTTTTTGTCTTGAATAAAGCCTATATATTTTAACTAACTAGGAAGCTGCATGTTAACTGACCTTCAGAGAAAATCCCTATACAATAAAGGACTAAGGGCCAGATGTATCAAAGGATTTTATCCATTCTATGTCTATGGGAAAATGTCTTTGTACATATGGCCCTAAAATACTTTGCCATAAAAAGTTTATTTTTAACTTAGATAAGTAATATGTTTGTTTAATGCAACAGTGAGGAATATAATTAGGCAGGCTGTGTCTATTACCTAAGATGAATTGGACGAGTGCCACATCATAAATTTATGTACAAGTGTAATGCAATCATATCCCAGATGGTAAAACTTCGTATAAGAATACATACAATCATATCAGCTAGTTGTGATCATAGTGCCAATGTCTGTTCAAATTGTATTTCAGGCCGTGTAGGGAAGGGTAGAATGAGTGCTATAAAGTGTACAAATACCCTGTGCTGTCCCCACACTTTAAATGTTTTCCCTAGTAACAAGCGAGACAAAATCATTCGGAATCACTGGGAACATGCACAGTTTTCTAAGTCATTTAAAGAAAGTATCTTGGTTTCATATGAAACTATTGAGCAGTCGGAAAGGACACTTGAATAACAATCCATTGATCAAGAGTACCAGACACAGGTGACAATTTCCGAAGAATTCCCATTGTCGGAATATCATAAATTATGTTGCATTATTGATTTGATTGGAATGCAGACAGAGTTATCAAACAGATTATTTTAAAGATAAACTGATTGCATCGATAACAAGCATTGAACAATTGCTTTTTATTTTTTTAGCATGGCGATAAAAAAGCAAGTGGATCCACCACCCACGCAGCTGACAAGAAAGCACCTGATGCAACAGAGGTAAATGGGATACTACTTTTTAGATTTTACTAAAACCCTGATGATATGTTTGCTGATCTACTAAGAACATAGAGCGGTTTCGGTTGAAGTAAGAAAACCAACATGGAAATAGTTTATTGGTTTCATGCTTGTTGGAGACAAAACCCAGGGATAAAATAGACATTCTCACACCTAATATTTTCTATTATGTTCAGTGGCATTTGAAGTGGCATCTGTTGTCCAGTACCAGACTTTCAGTACAGATCTCATTGCCGCAGTGAATAACTATCAGGAAAGTCTGGGTCTGGCTCACAGTGAGCTCAGAGAGACCTGCAGACACAGCAGGGTAGTCTTGGAAGTATGCTAAGTGTTACTGTGCCACTTATTACTTTGCAGTCTGCAAATGAATGGACTTTGTGCTGTTCATTCACACAGTAAGTGCTTTATTAAAACATTTTCATTTTTATAATTTAATACCTTTTCAAGCCCTAGGGAGAATATATTGTTTGCTGAATAATACCATCCATTCATTTGACTGTTTATGTATTTTCACTAGTGTCCGCATATTGGGAGTGTACATTTAAAAATGCTGACTTTTTACGCTATTGGTTGTACAAAGGCCACTGCTATCTGTGTTTTCAAAGAGTAAAAGTTTAGATTTCCTTTTTTATTTTATGCTATTTTGATGATGTTGTTAATATATCCAGATTTTAGTGTATGACCGCTGAATAGACCATTGTGTAATTTGCTGAAGACATTCTCTTTTACTTACACATAACCATTTCTCAGCAGTCAAACTGAGGCGAGCTCTTGAATGAAAATCGTCTTTTTGCAAATATAATAGAGGACTACGTCAGCCACTCAATCTGTACACGTGTGTCCTTTTGTTGTGCTGTGTCCAAAAGATGTGAGGCCATATTAACATGCTTCAAACCCGTATTGCTGTATTGCATTTTTACTGTGTTGCTTTGCTAGAATGATGACGTATGGACTGGAAGTCTGAATTAGTCCATCCCATCAAATTTCCTATTATCTGTGACTTTAAGGGTATAAGTGGGCTAGATCTGCCACCTTCCCATTCCATTTCATGTTTGCCTGCTAGTAATTGGCTGTATTGTAGGATATGTACGGTGAGTAACCTATGGTCATGATAACTGAAACTGATCAGCTACTCTCCTTCTTGAGGGTACAGATTAACATTTAAAAGTTGTTAGGCAATTGCACTTTTAAGGGAATGAGAGATGTCCTAAAAGTTAATTGGCTGTGTTTTTACGCAAAGTAACAGTTGCAAGATCGTTAGGGAGCATTTAGATAAATCCTGAAGGTGCTAAACAAAACAATTCCACCTGTAATCACGGAGTAAGCAAAACGTGCTCAAGTTCTAAGCAAATTTGTACATTAAACTGAATACACTGTGAATATGTATATCTACTGGATGTATTGAAGCTGACAATACTATCTATTGCACAGTTTTTAAAAATATTGAGGTGCTCCAATATCTTCTTGGCTTTGCGTCTTTGACATTCCAGTGCTAGATTCATTTCAAAATTCCATCCTCACCCATCTCTTGAAATGCTCTCAAATTTCTCTTCCGCCACCTTCACAGCATCTTCCTTATTACTTACTTTTTGTGCATCATCCATATGTAGAATAACTAACAGAGCTCACCAACATTTTTTTACAAGTCAGCAGCCACCTCTTGCTGTCCTTTCTTGTTGATGGTGTTAAAGGGTTTAAAGAACTCATCCATATTTCTCGTCCTCTCTGTGATTGCTGCTCAAAAAGATGAAGGAACTAGTTAAGGGCTCATCCATCTTGAGTGAGGCAGTGAGATATCTATGCAGCTTATTTGCAGACATTTTTCTTGGCCTATCACCAACATGATAACAAGATATAATTCTGTCAATGGAAGGAGTATAACACTTCCATGGAAATAGGAGGAAAGGAAGAAACATGGTATTTCCGGCCGCATTGGAAGGGGTTTGAACACAGGGAAAAAGACAAAGTACAAAATTCAAAAACATGTTTCTGAGCTGCGTTTTGTTCACTCTGAACAGCTGCAAGTATGGCATTCCCTTTGCATGGTGGAAGGTAGGATTTCACAACAAATATCTAGGAATACTCATGCAAACCTAAGACTTTGCAGGTTTCCATGCATATTCTTAAAAGCATTTGTGAATACCTAAAATTCATTATTCTGTACCTGGGTGAGGAAGTTAACCTTTTTGGGCAGATTTCTGAGACTTTTTCGGAATCAGGCCCATTATTAATTACATAATTACAATAATTTATAAGACATCTGCTTCATATCCCCACTGTTTCAAGAGGTTGGTGTAAAGAGTTACTCATATGACAAAATATAGTACAAATGTGGAATGTCTGAATTTTGGAAGTGTAGTAAGGAAGACCATTGCGTCCTAGAAAAGTTTATTTGAACCACCAAGATGGTCATGCTATGCTTAAATCCAGTAATGATTGAGTGGAAGAGTTAAGAGGGTACAGAGTGATGAGCGAGAATTGGCTACGAAGGTAATTATAGCTAAAAGCCACACAAAGAAAAATAACATCTCAGACGCATATATTAATTAACAAGAGTTGTTGAAAATAAAATATTTGATATTGGATTGCAGTATCCTGTCTGAATCCTTTTCTGTACAGAGTGTGACCTCGCCCAAACCCTACCACCCAAAACCAGCGACCCCAACACCGCCGCTCTCAACCTCAAGCAATGGCTTGACGCCTGCGCCAACACCCTCGCTCCACTCAAGAAAACCAACAACACCCGCGTCAGCAATAAAGCTCCCTGGTTCACCGCAGACCTCCAGGCCTCCAAACGAGAATGCCGGAAAGCTGAGAAAACCTGGCACCAAGAACAATCAGAGAGCAACTTCACCGCCCTTAAAGCAACCATGCGCAAACACTACCAGCTCATCCGGACCACCAAAAGATCTTTCTACAAAGAACGAATTGACAACAACACACACAAGAGCAAGGAGCTATTCAACATCATCAAGGAACTCACCAACCCCAAGTCCTGCTTCAATGACCCTCCCCACTCACAAGACCTCGGCGACTCCCTCTCCATCTTCTTCCACCGCAAGATCACAGACATTCATGGAAGCTTCGCAATGCTGTCCCCACCACCACCACTACTGACATGGCGGACCCCATCGTACCCTGCTGCACCAATGTACTGAGTGCCTGGACCCCCACCAACGATAGGGAAACCACCAAAGCCATGAGCACCATCCACTCCGGCTCCCCCGCTGACCCCTGCCCTCATCACGTCTTCAATAAGGCCAGCAAAATCATCGCTCCCCAGCTCCAGACCATCATCAACAGCTCCTTCGAGACCACCATTTTCCTGGAAAGCGGGAAACACGCCGAAGTCAATGCCTTACTCAAAAAGCCCAAAGCCGACCCCGGAGACCTAAAAAACTACCGACCTATCTCCCTACTCCCCTTCCCCAAGAAGGTCATAGAGAAGATAGTCAACAACCAGCTTTCCCGCTTCCTGGAGGACAACAGCATACTCGACATCTCCCAGTCAGGATTCCGCAAAAACCACAGCACCGACACCACCCTCATCACCTGCACCGACGACATCAGGACCAGGCTAGACAAAGGTGAAACCGTTGCGCTCATCCTCCTTGATCTCTCTGCAGCCTACGACACCGTATGTCACCAAGCCCTCCGTACACGCCTCTTGGATGCCGGAATTCGCCACAGAGCCCTGGACTGGCTCACCTCCTTCCTCTCTGAGGCGACACAAAGAGTTCGCCTCCCCCGTTCCGGTTAAAGGCTACGAAAACCAACTGCGGAGTCCCCCAGGGATCCTCACTCAGCCCCACCCTCTTCAATATCTACATGGCTCCACTAGCCAACATCGTCCGATCCCATGGCCTCAACATCATTTCCTACGCTGACGACACCCAGCTCATCCTCTCCCTCACAAGGAACCCCGCAACGCCAAGAACAACCTCCACACCGGACTCCTCACTATTGCCAACTGGATGACAGCAAGCCACCTCAAGCTGACCTCAGAAAAAAACGAGATCATTATCTTTAGCCCCAACAAGACAGCATGGGACAACTCCTGGTGGCCAGCCACCCTGGGGTCACCCCCAACACCAACCACCTACACACGCAACCTTGGCTTCATACTAGACTCTTCACTCTCCATGGCCCAGCAAGTCAATGCCATCTCGTCCTCATGCTGCAACACCCTTCAAATGCTCCACAATATGTTCAGGTGGATTGCTGTAGAAACCAAAATAACGGTCACCCACGCCCTCGTTAAGCAGCAGACTGGACTACGGCAACGGCCTCTACGTGGGAACAACGGCCAAGCTCCAGAAAAATCTCCAGCGCATCCAGAACGCCTCAGCACGTCTCATCCTCAATCTCCCTTGCCGCAAACACATATCTGCCCACCTCAAGGACCTCCACTGGCCACCCATCAACAAAAGGATCATCTTCAAAATCCTAATCCATGCTCACAAAGCTCTCCACGACACCGGACCGGCCTACCTCAACGATCGACTCAACTTCCACATCCCGACAATCTCGCCCTCGCAATAGTTCCTCGCATCCACCGTACCACAACTGGCGGCAGATCCTTCTCCCACCTCGCAGCCAAAATCTGGAACTCACTCCCCGCCAACCTACGTAAGACCCAAGACCTCCTGACCTTCAGGAAGCACCTTAAGACCTGGCTCTTCGAGCAGTAGCACCACCACCGCCCCCCCCACAGTGCCTTGAGACCCTTCTGGCTGAGTAGCACACTCAACAAATAATTTTATTGATTGATTGAGTGTGGTCTAAGACTTGTGCAGTGTGTTTCAGGTAGAGGACCTTAGCATATAATCGGTATAACTGTGTAGAACTGTTCTATGGGTTTCGTTTTTCTTTATATAAATAATGGACCGTAGATAAAACGTTTCGGCCCATGGAAGGTGAAACTGTTACCTCTTAGAAAGAGGATTAGGTAAAATATTTTTTTTAAGAAGGGCACAAACAGGTAAGTGTCCCAGATATGGAGAACAGCTGGGTAGCACACAAGACTAGAACTCTCTGAACTAGAAAAAATGAGTATGCACTAAGTACAGTAGGGGCGTATCGAAGAGAGATAAGTCCCTCAGTGCCTGCATATTCATTAGGCGAGATAAGGCCCTTTTGCTGCATATTCATTAGGCGAGATAAGGCCCTTTTGAAAAATTCAGCTGGTTGGTACCACTATTAGTGGGCATCAAATGATGCTGCATTGCAGCTGAAAATGCAGGGTGGTTGATAACACAGACAAAAATGCTTTTGGCCTTTTGTGCCTACTTTCATGTAAGCAATGTATACGTTCATGTCAAAGAGGGAGCAGTTTTGTAGTTCGTGAACATGGTATAAATAGTGTGTATCAGAAGAACGGTAGGGTAAGTTCTATAATGAGAATTCATATAATTGAATTATAATGAAGTCTGGGATTGAGGTCATGTGAAGCAGTTTTAGATGGTGTCGATTTGTGCATGTGTTTGCTTTTTTTTTTTTGCAGCATGAAGATTCATTTCAGAACCTGCCAGGGAAGATGTTTTTCTAGAACCACACCCAAGTGAGGCATCTAACGTGTACTGACTCTTCCTGACTGCTCAGCAATTCGTTCTTTGGTTCAAAGCTGTAATAGGACAAACAAGAGGCAGAAACTGTGGGAACTGAGTTGCTCAGCTGATTAGGCACAGTATTACTTGACAGTAGTTCAGTTAGAGGTACCAGTCTTGACATGGCTGCTGCTTATTTACACTCATGTGTCTGTCTTTTTATTTGCAATGTACTTGTCCCCATATGCCTTTCAAGGGAGAGGCTGTTAGATCCACTGGGTACACACCTACAATACATACAGCAATGACAATGCACAGCTCGTGGATAAACAGTGCTGCGAGGCACGATGCGCGTGGTGGCACTAAGGAAGCATGCCTCCTGTATACTGCAAGATGGCACGCTGTGTTTATGTAGCTAACAAATGGCAAAGCACTCCTCCAGTATAAGGAACAGTTTATGTGTCCAGGCATGCTGAGATCTGCACCCGTGGACGCTGGAAGCTGCATGAATGATGCCAGGTGTTAGACAAAGCATCATAGAAGTTAGCACAGTGTAAAATCACCGGAACCAACATTCGGCAATTCTTCTAGCGTCAAGGTTCACAAGGACAGACCTGCACAATGTGTATGGGAGAGAGACCCTGCTTGAGTCTCGGTGCCATTTTAGTATCAAGCAGTAGAAATGGGGGTGGTTGGTAAGTAGAGAGAGTGACAGAGAGCAGGGCTATTATTGATCTTGCCACAGGTTCTCTTGGACTACGGTCTAAAAAGCATTTTTGTGCACGTAGGTGTTATTTAGGTGCAGAAACTTTGCAGTTAGAATAAATTCAGATGTTTTACACGTGCAAATTCAAGCAGGAAATGGGCAATATCTGCAAGTAGGGCAACTTTCCATGTCTGTTTCGGTGGGCATTGTCAACATAGGAAGTACCCACAACGTTTTCTTATTGTGAGTATTATCAAACTTTCCCGGTGATTTAGTTGTGCACATATGCTTTGCCTGCAGTAAGAGTGCAAATTCATTATGTAAGGGTCCAATATTTATAGTGATGTTGGTGAATAGATTTCTCCACCTTGCAAAATCTCTCTCAACAGAAGAGGTTGTAAGTCCTAATGCAAATATCTGCAAGATATCTCACAGTTGTCTGTCCATCCTGAAGTACCGCACGGAAGGGGCGTGTAAGAATATCGAATATCTGTGTTGATTTCCAAGCTCCCTCTTTGGGAGTTTAGTGAATCTTGAAATCTGGAGCAGACTTCTGAGAGTTATAGATGTCTCAAAATTTTGATAGTCAGATGTGAAATATTGAAAGATTTCTTTGTGTGCAGATGGAATGACGCTTGAGAAATCTTGTCCTTCATCAACCGTGGATTTCATGTGCATCATTCTTACTGTAATGCAAACGACATAAATGCATGCAAGCGCCTGTATGTTTTGAGAATGCATTATCTCAGGAATTCATGAAGTCGCATTCAAGCCAGACCTCCAGTAGTGTAATGAAATTGGAGGGCCCACCCTGCAAAGAACATAGAGGAGGCCCGACTCCGGACTCACTCATGCCAGGATACTGTGCTGAGGCCCCCTCCCCCCTTGAGCTCGCCCCGTGGGCCTTTTTTACGACAGTGGACTTGCCGTGCATCAGAACTGTCAATACAGGTATCTGACTGGGCACGGAAACTGACGCTCGACTAATAAAACCCCGGGTTACTGTACTTTTTTTTTCCAGGAAAGGTTCTCCTGTTCGAACAATGTCATGAAGGTAAGGCCATCTGGTTGATTTCCACTGGCAGGTGTGTGAAACAGCTATTGATCTGAATACAGCTTGTATGGACGTAGATTTCATTGGTGCAAGAGGTGCAGTGGCACCAAGCTTGGCGTGGGAGGAGGGGTCCTGAACCACAGCTTTAGCTGTGCTTTGCCACCAAGCAACGTGGATGGGCGGCCCACTTATCCTGCATGTATTAGGGTCCATGGTACTGTTGCTATGACACTGGCCTTAAATCACAAGTTAAAATGTCTGTTATATCCTGCATGCTGTCACTCACAGAGGGAACCACAACTAGCTTTATTTGGCTACAATACATTAGACATGCATACCTGCAAATACATGTTTTTTTTTTATCTCAGTCAATGGCAGTAAGATTTGTGTGAAGTTTTTAAACTTCTCCTTTGAGGTATTTTATAGATACCAGCTTTTTGGAGTATGACGGTGTGTTCTGCAATGGCATGTATATGGTACCTTATCGTACGTCACAAACACCCCTCTTGTCGTTTCACGAGGGTAAGGAAGCTGGTTAGTTGTGTTGTTAAATGAGACAGAAGGTCAGGATGGCACCAAATGCTTTAGTAGTCTCAGTCTGTAAGGACCGATTTTACCACAGCTGTGACGAGGGAGATACTGTGCTGCATTGGATGGGCGAAACTGAACACCTCAATCAATCAGGATTTATGAAGTGTGGCCAATCACTAGATAGGGTATCCAGGTGTTTGGAGGCCCAGGAGGCTTATGCGAACAGCCAGGTTTTGAGGCCCATTTGGAATTCCAGAAGTGGGGTGATGGTCCGGAGGTGCGTGGAGAGTCTGTTCCAGGTTTTTGCTGTGATGTGAGAGAAGGAGCCTCCTTCACTTCTGCTTCGGGACATGCAGTGAGTGTGGGCAAATGCAAGGGAGGCAGAACGTGGTCTTCTCGATGGTGGTGAAAGTTCACACGGTGATTAATGTTCCAGGTCCTTGGTTTTGTAAAACATTGTGGGCGTGGGTCATCAGTATGGATTGGCATCTCTTCTGTACAGGGAGCCAGTGGAGTTGCCTGCGGTGGGGTGTGCTGTGAGTTCGTCGGGGAATGCCGAGGATAAGTGTGGCTGTGCCATTCTGTATGGTCTGAAGTCTCTGTAGGAGGTGTGTGGCAATTCCTACGTAGAGGGCATTGTCGTAGTCCAGTCGGCTTGTGATGAGGGCCTGTGCCATGGTGCATCTTGTGTGTAGGGGTAGCAACTTGGAGCTCTTACATAGCATGCACAAGGTGAGGAAGCAGGCGGAGGAGACAGCGTTGACCTGTGAATTCATGGTATACTTGTTGTCAAAGATGATTCTGAAGTTTCTGGCATGGGTCCTAGGTCTGCTGGCCACCAGGAGGCATTCCATGTGTTGCTGCTGTAGCCAAAGATCAGTACTTCTGTCCTGTCTGTGTTCAGCTGCAGGCAGTTCTCCATTCTGTTTGCACATTAGGAGCAGCCTTGGTTTCACCCCTTATTAAATCCACTCACTGTGGGTCAACTCTCAGACCAGAGGTGGCGACTGCCATTCCAAACCAATGAATGCAATCTTTAGAATGTTCTCATGATTCAGGCAACCCAGTTAGTTCGAGACGGAGTGGATTATGAGGCAAAGTAGTCCACACTAACGTTTAGTGTCTAGGGCAAAACAGAAGTCTGAAGACGGAATTCAACGTCTTCTGCAGACTGGTAGGCACTAATGGAAGGAATGTTTGATCACCACTATTTGATGGTGTCAGGTTCATTATAATGCCCTGTCTTTCCCTCTTTGTTTTTCTTGAGTTCCAAATCTCCCCAGTTATAGAAAAGTCTGATTCAGATTAGTCATCTAATCTGCTGGACATAGTAAATTCCAGTTTAAAACAAATCACTAGATGGTCCCACGGACGAGCCTTAAAATGCAGGTTCTATCACTGGGCCGTCTCCCCAGCTTTAAAACTGGTATTTACTCCTGCTTCCACCCTAAAGCTTTGTACACTGTCGCTTGCGAAGGGTGCGCCCCAGGCAAAGCTTAAGGTCCTGTCGGCAAGTCAATGACTCGCTCTACCACTTTTGCTCCGTGAGGCAAGGGATTTTTTTCAATGGGTGTGCTTGAGAATCACTGCTCTCACAAGTTCTCTGACCTAAAAGTTGAACTTTGGCAAATACTAGCTGCTTCTTCTTCACGCCCATGGAAGTTCCAGTTTTACACCACTGCCGGAGGTGGTCCAGGCAGTGTGACACTTTTGTAGTCAAACCTGTGTAATCTGACGATACAAAATTGCTATTTTTTTTTATCTTTTAACAGAGAACGATACGAAGGGCAGTTTACAAAGTTTTCATTCAGAGCATACAATACTCCAGTGATCACTGTTTACATCTGTGGGATGTCTCATAATGGAGAACTCCTGATTATGTATATAGAATAATTGAAACATACCATAATTACTACAGGGAGTGCAGAATTATTAGGCAAATGAGTATTTTGACCACATCATCCTCTTTATGCATGTTGTCTTACTCCAAGCTGTATAGGCTCGAAAGCCTACTACCAATTAAGCATATTAGGTGATGTGCATCTCTGTAATGAGAAGGGGTGTGGTCTAATGACACCAACACCCTATATCAGGTGTGCATAATTATTAGGCAACTTAACAAAAAACAAATATATACCCATTTCAATTATTTATTATTACCAGTGAAACCAATATAACATCTCAACATTCACAAATATACATTTCTGACATTCAAAAACAAAACAAAAACAAATCAGTGACCAATATAGCCACCTTTCTTTGCAAGGACACTCAAAAGCCTGCCATCCATGGATTCTGTCAGTGTTTTGATCTGTTCACCATCAACATTGGTGCAGCAGCAACCACAGCCTCCCAGACATTGTTCAGAGAGGTGTACTGTTTTCCCTCCTTGTAAATCTCACATTTGATGATGGACCACAGGTTCTCAATGGGGTTCAGATCAGGTGAACAAGGAGGCCATGTCATTAGATTTCCTTCTTTTATACCCTTTCTTGCCAGCCACGCTGTGGAGTACTTGGACGCGTGTGATGGAGCATTGTCCTGCATGAAAATCATGTTTTTCTTGAAGGATGCAGACTTCTTCCTGTACCACTGCTTGAAGAAGGTGTCTTCCAGGAACTGGCAGTAGGACTGGGAGTTGAGCTTGACTCCATCCTCAACCCGAAAAGGCCCCACAAGCTCATCTTTGATGATACCAGCCCAAACCAGTACTCCACCTCCACCTTGCTGGCGTCTGAGTCGGACTGGAGCTCTCTGCCCTTTACCAATCCAGCCACGGGCCCATCCATCTGGCCCATCAAGACTCACTCTCATTTCATCAGTCCATAAAACCTTATAAAAATCAGTCTTGAGATATTTCTTGGCCCAGTCTTGACGTTTCAGCTTGTGTGTCTTGTTCAGTGGTGGTCGTCTTTCAGCCTTTCTTACCTTGGCCATGTCTCTGAGTATTGCACACCTTGTGCTTTTGGGCACTCCAGTGATGTTGCAGCTCTGAAATGTGGCCAAACTGGTGGCAAGTGGCATCGTGGCAGCTGCACGCTTGACTTTTCTCAGTTCATGGGCAGTTATTTTGCGCCTTGGTTTTTCCACATGCTTCTTGCGACCCTGTTGACTATTTTGAATGAAACGCTTGATTGTTCGATGATCACGCTTCAGAAGCTTTGCAATTTTAAGAGTGCTGCATCCCTCTGCAAGATATCTCACTATTTTTGACTTTTCAAAGCCTGTCAAGTCCTTCTTTTGACCCATTTTGCCAAAGGAAAGGAAGTTGCCTAATAATTATGCACACCTGATATAGGGTGTTGATGTCATTAGACCACACCCCTTCTCATTACAGAGATGCACATCACCTAATATGCTTAATTGGTAGTAGGCTTTCGAGCCTATACAGCTTGGAGTAAGACAACATGCATAAAGAGGATGATGTGGTCAAAATACTCATTTGCCTAATAATTCTGCACTCCCTGTATAGTTCACAGGGGCAAAGCAATTTACTCACTCCTTTAAGCCACGTCGAATATAGCGAGCACATAACCAGTTTGGCTTGGATAGATAACTTTAGTCCACTGTTCCACACGTTGCAATGGCTCTCAGGAAGAAATGTAAGTAAGTTACTTCATTTTATCGTGCCTTGTGCTAAAATCTGAAGGCTACGAGAAACAGACTAATCGAAAATATTTCATTTAATTTTCAATTTAAGTCTTTGAGCACCCACTATAAAGCAAGTAAAAACATAGAGAAAATCCGTCACTTACCAGGTGACTAAACTTTGGGAAAACTTTGGACATGCTCCCTTCTTTTGGCTACATAATCAGTTGTTATTTTGAAAAGGCATCAAAGTGTTACTGTTTTAAAATAAAATCTAGATTGAAGGTAATTTACTGTATGAGTGCGCCGGTATCACGTATGGTAGTGAAGATGTCGAAAAAAAAACTACGGAACCCTTCCCTCGTTTGACCTAAACATGGACATTCCATTGAACCATGCCCGCACATTATAGGTCCAGCATAACATGAAATAACATAACAAAACCCAGCTTAACACCACAGCACAGCCAACAGAGCTGTGTAGTTTAGACATGGTCCGATCATTCAATCACGGCAGCTCTACATTGTCTATTCAGGCCGATTATAACCCCACCTCTGAGGTGGCCTTTCAAGTCTTGTGTTCTTTCCACATTTCTTCTGCATCAGATTTCGTAGGCCCAATCACAACGGTCGAGCTCACAGGGAGCTTCTAGCTACCGGCCCAGAGCTCACTGCGATCAGGCAAGAGCGCTTCCCTTCTGCCCCGTGTCTCCTGCATCATGTAATGGACCATTCCAACATTTCCTGGCTCGATGGGCCCTGGAGCATGTCCTCTCTCACACCCTCGTGTACTCAGGCCTCTGTTGTTACCCATACTACTGGTGCCAGCTTGCATACTTCAGCGTCACGTTCGACGTCTTAGAGAGTGATCTTGTACCACTCAATACACCACTCCACGTCAGCAGAGAGTTTCTACTCAGGTGAGTATGGTCATTATATATGGTAGCTACGTGTGCCAGTATAACACAACCCCTCCTCCCCCCACACCCACACCCCCCCCCCGTAAGCAAGGGCAACTTATCTGCTGTGTTAGCGAGTAAGGTTTCTGTATATTATGCTATACTGTACTTAATGCAGGACATGGCTTTAGACATCTGATTTGCATTATAACCAACGCAACGAAAATTCAGCATTCGGCTGTAAACAAACGGCAGTGACACAGTATGACGGGTGTTTTAAAAGAAAAACACTAGTGACATGTCCGCTACACAACGTTTGTCTGCAGTAAATGAAGCACATGCTACCATATAAGAACATGAATGAAAGACAAAATGTATCAATTTATTAATGAAAAATTGTCATCATGCTTCTCTATAAACTGAATTGTGTTGTCTTTATTTAGTAACAAAGCCAGTAATGAAGAGAGTCCTTAAGAAAACAGGAATGGAAAGTACGTTTTATGAAAGTATGAAGGAGAAACGACTTTTATGTACGCTGAAGAAACTGCGGGCCTAAGAAACAAAATTCCAAATTAACAAGCATGTGAATTAATATTAATTATACACCACTGCCAGACACGCTCATTAGAATGCTACGCCCTGCGTCTCGAGTCTAGCTTTCTCCTGCTGTCGGTAATAATGCATTGAATCATTTACAGCATTTCACAACTGTGGCTCTTTTCTATCCGCTGATAGTCCTCCCCATCACATGAGGATGTGCAGCAGTCAATCATGATATGGCCAGTGGCGGCCGGCAATTTTTGGAGGGAGGGTGCAGGCGGGAAGCACACTCACACTCATTCATTCACACACGCATGCACATCCATTCAAAACACTCATCAACATTCAAACATACTTGCACGCACCAAATATTCATTAAAAAAACACACACACACTTACCTTCAGCTCGGAGGTCCATGGAGGGTTGGGACTGCTGCCTTCCTTCACAGCCAATAATGGAAGGCAGCAGTCCCAACCTCGTCACAGAGTGGGATGGGGATCAGTGAGACTACTGATCCCACCCCACTCTGTGACAAGGGGTCACTGATTGACACCCACCCTGGGTGCTTCAGGGCTTAAACCTGAAGCGCCCAGGGCGAGTGTCAATGGGTGACGCTTTCCTCGTCACCCAGGGGAGGGCCTCGAGGCACCTTTGCTTAGCTGAGGAGGTCAAACCTACAGGAGCTGTGACCTCTTCAGCCCAGCAAAGTTCAGCTCAGGCAGCCAGGAGTCTGCGCAAATCGTGCATGCCTCACTCCTGGCTGCTTGAGCTGAACATGAAGAGTGTGTCAGACTGACCTTTGTTCAGCCTGACCGGCACTCGACATGAGGGGCAAAAGGTGGGGGGCGTGGTCCCTCCGCCCTAAAGGACGGGCCGCGCCTGGAAATGACATCCCTCTATGCTATGGAAGGCTGCTTAATGTTAGATTTCATCACAGTCCTGGAAGTGAGCCCTTATAAGGAACAGGGGGAGTATTTATGATGCAGGTGCCATCGACCCAGCAATTCGAGAATGTGGTGTTTGACGGCTGAAATGTGGTGACTTGAATGTAGATCCTTCTAGCCGACGTACTAAGCAAAGTAATAACCTAGGGAAACATAAAAGAGAACATTTCCAAAAGAATAAATATAAAATTATATTAAGATGATGCCTGAACAAACTGAATGGTATAGGATTACCAGTATTCACCACCGTCTCTCCAAATATTAAATACTATTACCAGCTAAACTTATGTAGAACAGTTTGGTGGATATGATCCTGAAATAAATTACTAAATACAACTGTTCATTAATGACGTTTGTTTATGAATAAGGATTTTTTACTTTACCCAAAGCATTATATTTGCACACTGGAGCTTGTAGACTTCATAGCACTATTAGTATTGCTCCTTTCCTTCAAAACTACGCTCAAATGGACAGACATGTATTGTCGTTTTCCTTTCTTGGATGCAGTACCTTAGAGACATGTCTACTTCTCTTTGAGCATCAGTCTTTCTCAAGAGGTTTTGACTGTTTTTGACATCACACTTATACCCTCTTTAGTTTCAAGTCAGAGCTCTCTGAGGTTTTGTGGGCCTCAGATACATCTAGCAGGGAGTAGCAGATGCTACCTCGGACTGGCTCTTGCGTTTACCAACCCTAGTTTCAGGAATTAGAAAGATAGGAACAAGAAAAGAAAGTAAACAATACTCCAAGAGCCATGCCTGCTTTCTGTATTTTCAGCGTTCAGCAGTAAAAAGTAAAAACTCTTACAGTGGTGAGAATGGGACTAGGTCTTAACAAGGTGATGTTAACATGGTTGTATCATTGGAGGTCACAAAGTCACTTTTGCTTCTCCTTGTGAACCCAAGCATAGGGGTGGTTTGTGTTTTGCATCCAAATTTTGAGCAATTCTTCCCCAAAGTTTTGAAGGCTTGTTGCATTCGCCCAGTCACACTGTTGACAGCAGACTTCAAAATGTGCCAGAAGTCAATTTCCTTTCATTTTCTAATCATGAGGCATGTCTGTGTTTTCTGCTTATGCACCACTCCTGCTGAGGTGCAGCACACCACAAAATATTTGAAGTATACAATGAGGCTGATTATAGATTGTTCTGCAGCCATTCGAAATGGATTGAATATTCATTTTATGTGTTTCAGCAGGCTTACTCATTTGGATTGCCTGCATGTCTCGAGCAGGATCAGTGAGAAGGGATAGATATGGAATTCTAATACTTGTATAGATTTCTACTAGTACTTGTGTGATTTTTGTGGGTCCCCAAACGATCAAAAATCAACTTAAATCATAAGAGTAACACTATAAGAAATACATTTTTGACTTTTACAGGACTTTACCTGTAGAAGTCAGTCTCATCGAGGTCTGTTCATCATTCGCAACTAAACACTTCGAGTTGGCACTTAAGGACGTGACTTTTTTCCTGCAGTCTTGAGAGCAACAGTCATGGAAAGAGGAGTCTCCAGCATGCATGTCTGCATGTACGGGAGGCAGCATGAATCTTGGTGAAAAAAGGACACAGTGAAGTCCTGAATTCCTTGACCTGCCCCTCTCCCTCAAATATGCAATCTAACTGTAATGTCACATTTCGGTGAATGCATCAAGACAGTTACCCAGCCAGAAGGTAATTGTCATTATTTCTGAAAAAGTTGTAGTTGTAGTTGTAGTTGTAGTGATCACAGTTCACCACTAGGTCTAGGAAGGAATCAGAGAGACATACTCACAAACTTAAAATTAACCATCTTCCTACAGACTTAGATGATGGTTTTCTCTCCCCAGGTTGACTGAAACTTTCACTTTAGATACCTTTGGTAGAAAAGATCAGAGGCCACTCTTGGATTTGAGAGGTGAGACCTTAATTAAGTATTCATGTTCGCAATTGTCCTCTGTTTGGGATATCGGTGCCTTTAAACAGGAGCCTGAATAAATGGCTTAGTTTGTAAAAAAAAAAAAAAGTTAATTTTCTGCAAAATGTTATCCTTTCTGTCCTCACACCATTTGGTTTATCATATCTAAATTATTTGCGTTGTTATACGCTTGTTGGAAATCTATCGGCATTTCCAGTTTTTGAATCAGAAACGTGTTTACCAAAGAACTGGCGTAAATCATGTACACTTAAAATCTTAATATTCCCGGGAGCACTCACCACACCCCTGCCATATTGGTCAGGTCTAATGTTGTTCCTAAAATCGAGCTTATTGTTGATGCAAAATGCGTTGCCAGTATAGCTGCTAACAGGGATGCTGCCATGCCATGTTTTCCATTTAACCAGCAGCCAATACATTACCTGCAAACATTAATCATTTTATGCACTTTATCAATGTGATAAAGAGTTTAATCACACAGAACAGGTACATCCTCCTTAAAGTGGACTCTGAGGCACTGCCTGTTTCTGTTTCACTCATTTCTCCAATCAACCTTTTTTTTTTAAACACATTTTATTAGTTTTGAAATAGCAGCAGTCAAACAATCATTATCTCCCCCCATGTCTAGCAGTGCAGTCTTTAATCATATATTCCCATTACATTACCAGATTTCGACGGTATTCACATACATTTGCAGTATATGCACATAGCACTGTATTCTGTGCCTTGCTCCCTCATCCACCTTCTTTTTGGGGTTCAACTTCTGAAACCACTTGACACCCCTCCCCCGCTGGTGTAGTGCGACAGCTCAGCTAGTAAGTTCTTTTGAGCTGAGGTGGGTGAGTAGTGTAACTGTTATGTAACTCTTCCCCACTACTTCCCTGTAGCACTTCCCTCTCTCTCTAGACCTCCTGGGAGTTTCTCAGGGACATAACCAGTAGTTCCCTAGGCCTGCGCGTTTTCCATTGTTCCTATTCCTTTGTGTGCCTCTCTATGCAGCAGGGTCCTTCCACATTCTGCCCATCTCTCCAATTCCTTTTCCCAGGGATGCAGGTACGGGCCTTTGGGGTTTTCCATTTTCTAGTGATTTCCCTCTTGGCTAACAATAGGCCCAGATCCTGAAATCTGCGGGTGATTTTATTCTTAGCAGTATGTGGGTACCAATGCAGTAAGCAATGGGCGGGTGTAGTTGGAATCGTTTTTTTTATAATCTCGGCAAGGCGCTTTACAACCTTCGTCCAGTATGGAGTTAAGGCCGAGCAAGTCCACATCACGTGTATAAAGGTCGCCCCCACCTCTCTGCAGTGATAGCATGCCACTTCTTGTGTGTTGAAATATCTATTAATCTTTTCTGGGTGTAAATATGCTCTGTGTAGGATATAGAAATTAGTGAGCCTAGATCAGGCATTTCTGATGACTCTGGGGATTCTCTCCAAGATGCCCTGCAAATCTGTCACTGAAATAGGGCGGCCCTTGCGCCATGAATTGGCCGGAGTGTCTTCATTTGTAAATGTCAGTAGAGACAAGTAATTGCTTTCACTGTCTCTGCTGCTTGTAGAACATAAGAACAACATGCGTGGGTATGCGGTTCCACATCTCTTTGCCATTGAGATATAAGACTTCTCTTGCCACGTGGGTGTTCTCATTCTCCTTCTTGACAGTGAATAACCATATAGTTTTGTTACTTTCACTAGCTTTAAAGAATCAATCAAGGCCATCCTTCTCCCCTGCATGGACCCTTTCCCCCTATGAGGTCAGACGTTCTTTAAAAAAGACAGTAACTTTCCATGAATCGCCGAACCGCTGCAGTGACTTACTGAAAACATATTTCTCACATATATTGGAAACTACTCCAAGTCTCTGGACACCCGTTCTTGTAATCACAAGCAATGCAAAGATCTTGCCTTCCGTTTAAGAAAGCTCTTCTTTGAACGCAGACTTGAGCTTGTGAATTAGCCAGAGCTCCTACAGCACCAAAACGGGAAGAAAACGATTTTCATTTAAAAGTAAGAATTTATGCCAAGTTTTTTTTATTTATTAGTTTAGGTCTGTTGGGCAGTACGGTTGACAAATAGAAAGGGCATCAATAAGAAATGTATGTTTTAAAAAAAAACATTGTTTTTAATTTCATCCAAGATAAGAAGTGCTTGTTCATCTTGGGGCTAAAAACTTGGGGGCTGATTAAGAATGCATCTAAAGCTGCAAGTAAGACTTGAGCCTAGAAAAAGTCATAACTTAAGCAAGTTTACTTTGCATACGATTCAAAAGGTGTAAAAAGTGTGTAGGTGCATGATTAAATAGTGCCATCTGTGTCCCGCCACAATTTTGTGTGCCACGTGTCCTCCTTAACAGTCAAATATTTGAAAATTGCATTCAAGTAGATGTACATTGTCTATATGCAAAACATAAACCATTTTTCATGCCTGTACAAAAGTTTAATGATTTTTTAAAAATATATGTTAACAATTTGTGTATTTAGAATTACTAGTAAGCGATAATATTGATCTAACAATTGCGATGCTGTCTCATCTCCTGCCTTCAAACCTTGAAGACTTATCACTTGTATCTATTACAGTGAGGGAATCATTGCTACCGACTTTCCATGCTTACGTGCCATGTGTTGGGTTTGCTGTGATGAGGAATGTCTGTGTTACAGATGTCTTCTTCCACCTTACTCCTGGTGGAGGTGCATGAAGCAGTGGTACAGGCAATCTTTAGATTCTACACCAGACTGACATACACGCTGCATATATTATTTAGTTTTGCTTCTTTCCCGTCATGGACTTAAATGTCGTGACCAGAGACCATGGATTTTTTATGGAATGATACTTATGGAGTGCTATTGCTCAAAAAGAGAACAAGCAAAGCTTAATATCCGTAGAGCTGTTTCCCCGTTTTGGGAATTTCTGAATCAAATTTTGTCTTTTATGCTGGGGTACATACCAAGTCATCATTATACACTTCCTTGCAGGTAAGCCATAGCACAGCATCACACGCACACAATAACTTAACAAAAGAAAATATCAGGACTTAGAAAGAATATTATTTGTTCTTTGCATAGAAACTTCCAAGTTTAAAAGGACCGTTCATTTTCTGTGTCTATTTCCTCACCCTCCAAGAAATACAATTCATTTTCCAGTGGCCAGGCCCATGGCACCAACGAGAATGTGTCCATTGACCATGATATTATCCGAAAAAAGAACAGGAACATCAGTAAGGCTGTGAGCAGGGGCGTGAAGGGGAGCAGAAACATGATCAATCCTGGATTTTTCAACACCGCATCAGACTGCCACGTGAAACCACTTCTCAGTGTATACATCTTTCCATAAAGATCATGGAGGCCCAAATCGGGAACAAGGTCTCTAAAAATCCTGAACACATCCTCTGCTCCATTGTAAATGGAAGCATCTTGTTGATCTGCATTTTTGGAACTCAGTTGAAATCCCCTATCAGATAAACAGAGAATGATCCTGCCAGAAGAGTCTCAAACATAGTAAACAATGTTTTTCTTTCTTTTTTCAAAGATGGTGCATAAACATTGCATATTTAAAAAATCTTACCATTGTGCTGGGCCTTAAGCATAACTGTAAGTCAGGAACCTGGCTCACTTGCTCGTCACCAGTGTCCCTCTGAGGTATCCGAGCCCTGCCAAAGTATGCTGAAGTGGCCATGCAGAGAAATCTGCTCTCCCTATGGCTGTCTATGCTTCATTTTCAGTCCTTCAATCGGTACCTCGCTCCCAGATTTACTCTCTTCAGCATTATGCTGTCTTCCTTTTTTTGTATTTTCCACTCCTCCATGTCATACATGTCAAAAACAATGCCTGCCGTGTCCACACATTCCCCACTTTGATGGTCCACCGCTTCTTATGCCACAGTGTCAACTGCCTCCTGAAGGGCTTGTACCACAGAAGCTGCCTGATCCGTGTTCGCTTCCTTCCCCTGCCCACTGCTAACAAAAACAGTAGTCACTTTCCCATGCTGGCCTCCCGAAGATGTATGAGAAGTTACTTTTTGTGTTCTAGAAGCTGCTTTTGTCCCTCCTGAGTGCAAACATAATCGGTTCTAATAGGGAAAGTAATAACTTTGTATCATATACAGTCACTTCCTCTTTATCATAGTTTGGTGGTGCTTAAGGTTGATTCCCTTCCATTGCTGTCTATGGCATAAACAACTTTGTCTGAAGAATGCCTTACCTTCAGTTGGCATCTCATCTGTGACTTGCGAAGGCACATCAACCCTCTCCTTCCTTGCACCGACAGCTTCGGCACAGGAGTTCCCCCTCCTAGGCACATCTCAAAAAGATGCTCACAGTCCCCACACAAGTTTCAGTTCTTAGAGGCAGTACAGTTTTGTACGTTCTGCAACTCCACAATTCCTTCAAGTAGTGTTCACTCGAGTTTCCTTTACATGACTAGATCTTTTCCATGGGCAACAATGGATGGGCTGTCCTTAGAACCAAGAGCAAAGATAGCTGGAGAGTGCGACAGTCTCTCACTTCTGTTTGCGTCCTATTTAAAAACTACCATATATCAACATTTCCCATTCATAATTTCACCTACAATGATTAACTTTATCCCCCCTCTATTTTGTAACAATAACTCATAAGAAAGATGTCAATGTGAGAATGATTTGTAAAGGAGTTATACATGTGAAGGGTAGAAGTTACTTCAATTAGTTCAGGTAAGACAGTTTGGTATAATCTTGCAATAGTGACTTCTCCATATATAATGCACTTTCAGTAAGAAAATGCTTTTATAAATGCTCTGAAGGGTCGCATTACTGAATATTGACAACAGTAGTACCATGGTACAAGAATAGCCAGAGCTTAGTATCGAGGGACAAAATATTGTAAGGTAAGTGCATATAGGGGAGCATAGATTTACTATTCCTAACTCCACATATACATAATTTGAAGATATATGTACCACATATGTGGAGTCAGGCATGTAAAATCTAGATTGACACCTGTCAACATATATTTTTTAATTTTATCCTTGATATTCTACCCCATCAATATTGTGGGTTTGACATTTAGGATGCACAACTCTCTTAAGTAAAGGAAATCCTGAATAGACATTAAATCTTCAATCGTAACATTAAACGCTATCCTAAATACTTTCTTAATCTGAAAAAACAATCACTTTCTTCTTCCTCATGTATCCTTAAATTACATTGAGCAGAGAACTGGTCATAGTGCATGGCACTGCATGCAAATGCCACAGCTGCGCAAGGATTTTTTTGTTTTCCTTTTTTATGTCAATCTTGTGTTTTTGGCAATGCAAAGTACAAAAATGGCAATTAGTAGGATTGATTGTGCTATATGAAAGTATTGCCCAAGCTGATAGACCTTGATGGCGTTGTCAGTTATAAGTCAGACCTGTGGGCTTTGGCAATACTTGTTTAAAAAAAACAAGACTTGTTGGTTTTGCCAATGACTGTTAGTGTATTGTAGTTGTCTGCATTCACTGCCCCTTGGTTATTTCCACCAACAGGCTTCTGTTGGGCGCTACTAGGTGATAGCGCTAAGAACAGCCATGTCATCGGTGCAAAACCATAAAACATACCTCTTGGACACAATAGAACAGGGCCCTCATTTTGAGTCTGGGGGTCTTGAGACCACCAGACTCACCGTGGTGGTCGCACCCGCGGAGCTGTATTACGAGTATTACGAGTTGTGGGATTTGGCTGAAGCCAAACCACCACAACTCCACCTGGCCCGCCGCTGCGGTTGCACCGCCACAGCCGGTGGCGATCTCCTCCAATCTGGCAGCAGGCCTCAGGCCGCCGTCCGGATTATGAGGTTGTACACCACCAGGCTTTCCGTGGCAGTCACCCTGCCACGAAAATCCTGGTGGTCACGCACCTGGCGACAGGAATCTTCATTCCTGTCACTGGCACACACACGTGTCACCACACACGCACACATCCCCCACCTGTCCATACACTCTCAGGCACCCCCAACCCTTCACACATGCATTCCCATACACACCCATTCAGTATACACATACATGCACTCAGACACCCCTATTCACTCGCATTCATCCATACAGACACCCCCACTCACTCGCATTCATCCATACAGACACCCCCATACACGTGCACATACATGCACACACACTTGCAGACACGCGTACATTCTGTAACGCCCCCCCTCTTTCGGGTGCCCACTTACCTCTTCCGTCGAGGAGGACGTATGGGAGGGGATGGGTCCTGGCGATCTTCCCTCACCACCCCCACCATGCCAGCAGGACACTGCCGAGCCGTATTACAGCTTGTAATACGGCAGGCGGAGTCATGCTGGCGTGGCGGTGCCAGCGAGGGAACAGCCTCTGCACCACCGACCACCAGAACGAATGATGGGTGCTCTTTGCCTCAAAAATGGCGGTGAGCAGCCACCACTCATAATATGGTGGTCTGCTGACTGCCAGCACTGGTGGTCGAATGGCCGGTTCGGCTTAGGCGGTCAATTGAATTGACCGCCAAAGTCGTAATGAGGGCCCAGGTGTTGAATGTAAATGCTGTTTCCCAGTGAAATGTGACTTCACCGGCTCAGACATGTTTAGGAAGGGATGGTTACGGAGCGGAGCCGCTCCCTTGGCACGCCCTGCAGTGGAACGCTTGCTCAGGGCTGACAGTATCAGCCACAGAGCTACACAGCATTTCTGGTGTGCAGTGCTTGACGTTTATCACAATTACACAAGAAACGTCAATCAAAACTACCAGGTTATGTTCAGCCACGTTTCATACTATCAGCTAAAAATCGGTGTTTATTCACTAGGTTTCAAAATGGAAACGTTGTTCTGTGGTATATGTACTGTCTGCAACACAATGTACTACAAAGCCCCGTTGTCAGAGAAGCAAAGCTTTACTGTATTTTATTAGTGTAGCATTAAGCATGCTTAAAACAGCTATAGTCATAAAAGTACGCCGCAGTCACTGTGTAGAACCTAAATTACCACTACTACTGGTCGCCATTATGGGTCAGTCAAGTCACAGCTTAAATGTGAAGGCAACAATATATGAAAATTGAAATCGTAATAAATACTGTACATATTTAGTTTTTAGCTACTTCACCAAGTAATTACTTAGAAGCTACAAATTGAGAAATTGGTTATTTATTAACCAGCAGAAAAGTACTTCGTTTTCAATTGATTTCACAGACATGTCACCACACAGACAGGTGAGCGACTGACCCAGTAAAACAGGCTTTTCAGAACTGACCAGTTTCTGAGTATGTATCCCTGATCTGGAATCCAGATTCACATTCTTTAAGAAGGTGTGCCCTGCCTCCAGGTTGACACATTACTGATCTCTGAGAAAGCAATGTGTCATTAAACTTCTTAAGTTACATTCTATCGCCGTAGAAATAAAAAAGGACAGGCCTCAAAAACACATTGTATACTCTTCCTCAGAGCCCCTGTTGTATGGTATATGACAGTATTTGTTCATACAAACTGAACAAAGAATCCGTCAAGGAGAAGAGTATTGAACCATAACCACAGTGGAGGATTCTCTGCATAATGCAATGATGGGGACATCAACAGGTGTACTGCAGGACCCCTAGGGATGTGGCAGGTGCCTAATACTCTTATTGCTGCTGGGAAATAAAACAACTTACCAGATAGGTGACACAAGTAAAGTGGTCCTTGGTCATCACTCTACTCAGAAGCTGGACTAGGTTCAGATAGGGAAGTAATATCTGAAGATAGCTTGGTACACAAAACGTGACAATGTAGCACTGTTAATCGAAAAAAGCGTAGCATAGCATCTAAAAACCTTTAGGTTTAGAGTTTATGAGAAGTGGTAAAGTTAGGCTAATTGTTCGTTTTAGGGATTAGGATTAGGATGCATGATTAGGATTAATACACGCTTTATGGTTGGGGCACTGTTACGATTAGTTTGAAGAATTTATTGAGGGAGTCAGTAATTTGGAGAACTTATCTGTGATTTATAACTAGGTGCTTTTTATGTATAAACTATCAGAAATTTAGAGATTTACAATGTTTTGAATAGGAGTGGTCCAGTTTAGAGTTTGGGAGACGGAGTACTAAAACTAATGACCCCTACACCCTGTGAGTTTTCTGTGGGGTGTGGGAATTAATTCTTTGTTTGACACTAAAATCTGGTGGTGATAGGCATAAGAAAAAGGAGATCACACCATCCACCCTAAATAGAGCGGGTGGTTTAATGCTCTTCCTCTGACGACCCTCATTCTGTCAGATCATTGGAGGAAACTTCCCATCAACAGAACCAACTGGTGCTTCTTCGACAGAAAGCTTAAGTCTTTGCAGCTTGTTGGAGAAGCAGTATATCTACCTGAAATCAATAAGCCTGCCTGCTCTGAAAGGGAAGGAGAGTGCTTAGCTCTGCAGGAGGAAAGCCCAGCGGGAAGGGAAAAATCAGCTTACATCGTCACTACTTGCTTTGAGAGTCATCACCTTGTTCAATGGCTGTGTCTGCCCTACAGCCAGAAAATGACATTTGAAAGGGGACTGCCACCACCTGATTCAGGACCTTCGACGGTGAATCTACATCCTGTCTCTAAAATGAGTATAAAGTTGGGTTCCAAACCATTGCTGTGAGACAGTGCTGGTTTATGCCTGACAACCAGGTGACAATTTTCCTTTTACAAATACAAATGTAGTTCTCTTTTTTTATGTTTTTATTCTAAATTATTCTATTGTCTTTTGTGCCATTCTGTTCACATTTCTGAACCACTAGTTCTTTAGGGAGATATAAAGGAGAAAGTTTATGAAAATTGGCAGTCCATCAGTTTTGGTGGTATTTAAATAGCTTAAAGAGGGTGGACAATTCTTGGTGGTGAAAGAGGAAAAGCAAGCCAACTTATTTTAGCGACCTTGCACTCTTGTGGAGAGTTTGATACAAGCGACTAGATAGCCATAAAACAGGGTGGAGATTGGGCCTCATCCAAGCTACATACAACGAGGTAGAAATGTCCCTCTTCTCTGAACAATGTCAAGACTTGTATCTCAAGGCTTAGGTGCTGTCTCAGGGAGTTCAAAAGGGTTAAGCCTTCAGCATAAAAAAGAGTTGCCTGTTACTCTGTTTCTGAATCTTGGGACAGCTTTTGGAGGAGATCATCAAAAGTAAATACCCTACCCTTGTGTGCATTATTTGTTGCTAATAAATACATTCTATGTATGCGTACAGTTCCATAGAACAGAAATGCTAATTGAACATCTCAGCTCCTCAGGCTGAAGTAAATTCCTGATTTGGAGGGAAATGATCAAAAGGGAGTGTGAGTTAGCAGCCATAAGTTTTAGGTCCATTGCCTGTCTGGTAAATCTGTGAATCAAAATGTATCACGTAGTGCTTATCTTTTATTATATTTTGTTGTGCGTGAATGTGAAACTAGGCTCGGACTACCATGGTCAGTTTACATGGTTCAATGAGTGTATCGTTGTGAAACGCATTTCAAAACAGTGCCAATTATCAATGCAAAGTTAATACATAATTACCTTATATTATTGTTTACATGCTGGTATTTTGGGAACACCAAACACCTCATTAAAATTGAGTTGTTTTTTGGGAGGGTACTACCACATCCAGTTAGTACCTGTTGCGGCGGGTGCCATATTTATCGAGTGCTTCATTACCTCCCGATCCCGAGTTGTGTACTTCATAATCTGGGATAACTTCACAATCGGGTAATTAAATGGTAATACCACTTTTCCTCATCTACCAAGCTGGGAAATATAGAATATTGTTTTTTCCCTGCACAAACTCTGTCAGGCACTACATGGCAAAATGTTGATGCTCAAAAGAATCAAATGTTTGGGTACTACTTGTAATACAGATTGGAGCGCAAACTCAAGTTGTGTCAGAATGAAGACTACCAGCTTTCTTGGAGTAAGGACCTATGTGGTTTCAGAGAGCTACATCCAAAAGCTATCGCATTGTTTACAAATTAGAGCTGGGCGTCCTGGCTTGAATCTGATTCAGCCCTTTGGATTTAAAATTAGTTCGAATGATTTGAACCTTTTCAAGCTGGATGTTTATTAAACTACAGGTGCTTTGAATCGTGAATAAAGCAGTGAATAGAGAGTACTATTGACTCAGCTTGTCTCGAACTGTAGATTTGAAAGTATTTGCAAAACTCTACAGTAATACTGAAATATGGAATAGTGATGTTTAAGGAAGTAACATAAAAGGGCCATCACTTCCGGAATGGTTTTGTAATGCAAATGAAGACGTATAGGACTGGATTGATATATGACAACCTATATAGTCACACCATCAATCCTGAAAATATATTTCTATACATCAGCATTTTGTTGTTGTAGCTCTGTAATTTCTATGAAGAAAAAGTTTATTCTGGCTACTGTTACACCAGTGTTTAGAGCGCTGGTCGGTTTTCCCCATGTTCTCCTCCCATCTCCAGTTCCCTTAAATACAATTAAAAAGCCACCTGCAGAAGGAAGTTCAGCATGTGCTGGAAAGCAGAAAGTCAAACGTTCCCGAAGGGGGCTTGCAAAAGCTATGAAACTGTCCCCAAATTAGTGTAATTTCTGTGGTTAATAATAAAATGTATTCCTAAGAATGCAGACAAGCATTTAGTTTGTGGCGCGTGCACACTTGTTCCTTTTTTATTTAAAAAAAAGACATAAAACATTCCATCTTCGGTTTAGAAATAACAGAAATAAGCGCCCTCTTTCAAAGACAGCTGACCCGCTGTCAATTGAGTAATCCGGCCCGCTCCTGCCTTATACCCTCATGGAAATATAAACAGTGGGGGCGAGATTTTCTTTGCGTTTTAAAAAACAAGTTTGAAAACCTGTAAGGCAATTACAACATTATTTTAAACTGCATGCTGGAGCACAGTCAAGCAGCGTCTAATCAAATGTTAGCTAATACCACCCCCACACACGTCCTGCGCACTCTCCTGAATGCAGAGTGTGGCTGGCTGTCTCATCTGGCGGTTGTTCCTGCTGCTTTCATGTCCTGCAGGTCAGCTGGAAAGGAACTATTGCACCGTGGGTCTTATTTTCACATCTTAACGCCTGATGCGATTGTGCTGCTGCCCTTATACTTCATTGTTTTTTATGTTTGCAAAATGTTGGCGGTGAGAGTATCCGAGTACAGAAGAATGCTACAAATATTGTATTTAATTTCAGCCAGAGCTCTGATATGCGCGCTGTACCCGTAATCCCGTTCATTCATGCATTCAAACGATGCAGATCTCGTGCACGCCAGTCATTGCCATGACCTGTACCGCGTGCACGTGCTGCTCGGACCCGGAAGCCCGGTGCTGGCTCCCTGTGTTAGCTGAGGCCCGTGTGTACCGAGCGGAGGCGGGTTTAAAGGCCAGCTGCCCCGCGGTGCGAGAGATCTGATATTCACTGTACAAACAAGACGGTATCTTTTGTTTGATTTTCAGTGCTGGAAACGCCCCTTGGCTTCCTGGCTGGAATGCTGGAATTCACCGCCACATCTCGGCTTTTTGTATTTTTCTCTTGATTGCTACAGGAGGCAAGTGCAAGACTTGACCCATAGCACACCCAGACGCGCTTAAACAGGCTGAGCGAGCTGCGCCTTTCGAAACTAATGTAGGCGCATCCATGAATCACTACTTCACGATGAAAACTTTTTCAGTTGTTTTGTTGAGGAACCATGAACAGCCCTAAAGAGCAGGCCTGGAATAAAGTCTAGAAGTAAGCAGGGGCGTGAAAGCCACGCGCTTTAGAGAGCAATGGGGGGCGTGAAATCGCTTTTCAAGACTTGTGCCGTAGGATCTACCCCAGTACAATGGATCCCTGCCTCTGCCTGAACACTTTGTACGTGTATAACAACTCACAGACGTCAGTGGAAAGGCAGAGCAACATAAGGCATACGGAGTAGGCGAGCCACATTTACATTTGATGGTTGTTAAAAATCACTTGGCGCTTAAGACCACCTCCCATGATTGTTTAAACCTGTAGCTGCTGAAAGCTTCCCCGAAGAGCTGTCTCTTGACTGACATCACTCAAATAAGCATAGTTTACAACACAGCTTTAAGATATATATTTGGTGCATTGTACATAGAGTGTATATACGTAAATATGTTATTATCTTTTCTATATATAACTAGATTTTTGTATAAATATATAAATATAACTGTACAGTATGAAGGAGGTCCATAGCCTTCATGTAGCAATTACGTTATAAAGGGATTTTTTCCCCTAACTTCATAAATGTAACCTTTGAATTTTGAATTTGGCTAAACTCCGTTTGGTAAAACGAATACACGTGAAAGAAGGCATGACATCTGTGAAAGCACAGGGTGTAACATGCTCTTTATTACCATTGTTGAAGCATGAAAAAGGAATCACGGTACACTCGTGCCTCGCATCCCGTGAATCATGCTCTCCCCAACACTCAGCAATGATATTATATGTTACCTAGTGGCGGTCGCCACTCGGTAGTTATAGTTAAGTCAGCATTTTCATAAGAAATGTGTATTTTTTGTGTTGCTTATAACTTTGGCACTGTTTGACAAATTTCCAAGGAACGTCCCAAAAAGGTGCTACTTTTTTATTAGTTTGTGCGTGGGTAATTTTGGGTGTCCTGACAAGCGAGGGCTGAGATAAAGGGAGAGGGTCACAAAACCCCAAATCCCCATGCATTTTCCATATAATTATTTAAGACAGGCTATAGGAAAAGCTGCTGAACAGAATTATACCACAGTTTGCAGGAAGCTAGATCTTCGTCCGCAGATTGTGGTTTTTGGTGTAAATCCTTTCAGCAGTTTTAAAGAAATTATGGGACAAAAATATTTTGAGCACACACCCATCTCACATCTTGTCTATTCAGTTTGAAATAATAACGCCACTGTGCACTTATCTGGGATGGCGGCTGAAGCTCCTCACTTGTGTACAGTGTGTGTCGCCTTGTAGAAGCACTGGAAGAAAAGAAAGCAAAGACTGCACACATTCTCGGGATGACAGCACACACGCAGCTCTGATGTTAGAAGGACTTTTCTAGAGTGTATCTTTGCACATACTGCCTGAATAACGCCCAGAAGAGGATAACAAAAAAAATATGGCTAATCATTGTACGCTTTAAAATAAAGTGACACAAAAATTGGCCATGCTGTGCACTCTATCCTTCCTGAATTGTCTGTCTGTTCCATCACTGTGCCCGAGCTTGGTGGTTCCTGTGTGCCAAAAAGCCAATGGCAACTTAGCTTTTATGCTATTTAATGCATTAAATAGCATAAAAGCTGCGCCGGCATTGGATGGATACGGCAACGCCGTGCCCCAATGAAGAAACAGAGGGCTGCATTAGCTGGCCCACCCCCTGCTGTCTAGGCAGATTGGATTTGGAACTGTAAAGCCTGAAGTACGCATGTCAGGCTGGCCGAGACCTGAGACCGGCCAGCCTGTCATGTGCACTGTAAGTACAGAGCTCTG
The DNA here is from genome assembly GCF_031143425.1 of Pleurodeles waltl. NCBI lineage: Eukaryota > Metazoa > Chordata > Amphibia > Caudata > Salamandridae > Pleurodeles > Pleurodeles waltl. The sequence continues at coordinate 537,449,781 of NC_090436.1, forward strand.
CAGCTCTCCATGGCAACAGCCACGCCCCAGCCCTTCGTGATGGGCCTCCCTATACAGGTAATTGCTGCCCCACCAAACACAACTTTTTAAAAGCACCACACGTAATTCACAGCTTAGAGTATTATATTTTTATTCCCAGGGTGGGTTGTAGATGAAAGCAGTGAGTCAACGCCCTTCCACTCCTTAACAGGAACCACCACTGGGCATGATGCGGTAGCACATTATCATTTACAGACAGTACATTTCCAAGAAATGGCCAAAAACCTTCCTACTAACTTTCAGCTTTCCTGATAAAACTATATGGTGTATTAACAATAATCTGTGACAATTGGGTTTCAGAAAACATATTTATCATTTGTATGTCACCAAGTAAAATGTTGTGATTTGTTTTCATCCTATTAAAATATTTTTTTCATCATTCAGAACTACATAAAATGGGCTTTCACAACTACTGATATATATTTTGAAATGCTTGACAGTTGACATAGTAGCTATTTAAATATGTGTTAGGAAAATTCTGACACCCCTCAGCCTTTCATTTCACACTCCTTGTACAGCAGGTCAGACAGTTTACTATACAAAATCCTGGAATTCCGCAGTCAGAGAAGGAAAAGTAATTGTAAGAAGACTAACTGACTTTTGACTTCTGTCTCAGAAAACAGAACAACTGTGTCAAGATAAAAAGATTTAGAGGTATCTTTATTGCGCCTTCACTTTCTGACTTTATTGCTCCTTCACTTTTGACTGCGATTAGGTCCTAAAAATAACTCAACCTGATAAAATATGACTCACCATAGCGAGTCAGTGAGCAGATTTTCGAGTCCTGCTGTATCAACAATTTATTCATGAAAGGTAAACAAAATTTAAATTGTCTAATTTCATTTGGTGTCAGTCTTTGCTGTGGTTTGAAAAACAGTTTTTTTCACGCTAACTCACTCACAATTAACATTTACATTAAAACGTACATAGCCCTCACCATGCACAGTATGTCCCTATATTGCCATCTCAGGGATCTGGTGACATTTACAAACGGCTTGCCCATTGGTATTGGTCTTGTGGTTTATAATATCACCAAGGACCCTCAATTACAATATTGGACCATTTTACACGGTTACCCGTTATGTGTGCTCTGTATACGAATACAAGATTCAGGCTTTTTCATAGAAACAGATGCCTGCCTCACAACAGGTCTGGAGTATCACTCTGGTTAAGCCTGTAACTATTACAGCTGAGCTCTAGGAAGAAGAAAGGATAGTGTCTCTCCTCCATGCTATGTTTTGCTAAAACCGTATAGTCATTTTAGTCATAGCTGACCTGTCCCAAGCCCTTTACATGTAGGAGGAGGTAGTGAATACAGACAAAATACTACTAACTTCTCAGTGTGTAGGGACACACATTGTCAATGTTTTTCTGTAAAGATTACCTTATGTTTACATTGTATCACTTCTTTTTAATTCTATTTGACCCAGTGATCAATACATTCTGAACATTTAATTTCATACATTTACATGTCGACCACTGTATATTTCGTTTTACAGTCGTATACTATATTTAATTAATATGACGTATTTCTGAGTCTTATTTTGCTTGATGGAGTTAAAATATAACAAAAAGGTATATATACAAAATTCCGCTGTAAATCTAAGAGTTCACATTACCACTTCTGTTGCCTGCATAAGTACGCCCAAGTGGTTTAACTAATATGAAGATCTGTATCTCTCAATTAGTTTAGATGTTATGGTCATTACTTTTTAAGGACTTTTTAAAATGGAGACTTCATAAGTCCAAGATGTGGTACGATTTTAATGTCCAATTCACCCCATTATATTTTTTGTTATATGTTCGGTGCCGCATAATCTTGGTTCTTATTGATCTGATACACATCTTTGAAATATCCTGCTACTGGATATGTGTTATCGCGATGGTCTGTCTTTCTGAAATGATCAGAAACGTGTTCTTAGTGGGGGGTACGTTGTTACCAACATATCTATTTTTGGCCAAAGGGTACTTCGGTAATACCATAACAAGAATTAAACAACTGTCAGGTGCTGCTTTTATTTATTCCAGGCTGGCATGGATGGTATTTTACCAACCCAGAGTTGTAATACTGTACTGGAATTGTAAAATCCATTTGTCATTTTTAGCTCTGCGTGCATACCACTTGCTGATCCTAATTTAAAGGCTTGCAGAACAGTGGCAAAAGGTGTTGTAATGTTTCTATCTCCATGTGGATTGCATTGGTCTAGTCCTATTCATACACGTAGCGCTTAAAAAACAGACATATTTGATGAATGGATTTGGAATGTTGAAAGATAGATAGATATATATATATATAGATAGATAGTTTTAAAAAGAAATATAAAGGTTAGGATTAAGCTAGCAAGATAACAAAGTGATAAGATGAGAAGGACAGTGTAGTGGTGGACCATGTACTAGTGAAAAGTAAAGTTATACTGCCTTACCGTTGATGTAATGGAGCCGATGTGGTGATGGTCCATGGTTGTGGATGTCAGTATAGTAACACACAACCCTGGTGGGTATTCTGTGGGCTTTTCGTTCATCTCATTATTTTCACCTTGCAGGATTTACAATTTGTATCCATTGCTTCAGTTTTAGATGTCTATTATTTTTGTTGCAAATCTCGGACGTAGTGACTGCTCATTGCATCACGTTTGGCACAGTGCATAAGCAAGCAAACTTTATCTTGGATGAGAAGGATGTCACATTGTTTACACATCTTTCTTACTTATGTGCCTGGGTTTGTCTCTGTTTACAGCCTGTGGTAATAGTCATTTGGTCTTCATTTGTGTATGTTTATTGTTTTTAAATATTAATTGCCATTAGGTATCCTGCAAAGTTGTCTTCAGTCATTTATCTTTGCTATGTGAAAAGAATACAGCAGTAGACTAGTATCCATGCACTTGGTCACTCAATCACTCCTTCATCCATGGACTCACGCTGCATCCCATTTTCACCTCACCCACTCATCCTGCTACAAAATAACAAGCACAGAAAGTCACTGGACAATGAAAATACACTTTTCACCTAGAAAATATCCAACCGTATTGGCTTTGCCAGTGCTTATTGAAATTAGAAGCACAATTTTGTAAACCAGAAGGTAGCATAAAAAGGGAAGATTGTTGAAGTTTGTTGGGTATTAGAAGCATAATAATGGGTCGTATATATCACTTCATTTCACTATTTTCTGTGTCTATGTGCTCTAAATAACGTGTCACTGTTACTCACTATGATTGGTTTATCAACCTTCGAAAGTTGAAAGGCTGACTTGAACTGGACAGACTTCGACCTTGTGACCTCTAGTGCGCATTAGATGCTAGCTGTGAACACTGAACCACCTTCTCAGTGAAACAGGTTGGGGTGGAGTGGTCTGGATCATCCTGTACATACCTAAACTTCTGTATGTGGCTCGGTGCCAACTAATTGCATATTTTAGTACAGAGTGAGTAATCAGCATCGTTCCTCCTTTGACCTGCCAAATCTTTCTCCAGCCGAATCTATACAGTAAATTGGACCAGCACTAACATTGCGAAACAGTGATGACTAAGGCATGGTAAGAGGAACACATGCAGTGCATGTTTCAATTAGAAAACTTAGTCAAGTAGGCAAGGTCGCTCATTCACTTAAAGCACAGCCTATTTCATTCACCTGAAGAAGGGCCAGAGGGTCTGCAACAAACCGATACAAGGGTGATGAAACCCCAGGCCTTATACAACGACTAGTGTCTGATCTCCATCCCGCCTACAAACCAATGAACTGGCCACAGTGAAAGAATCTGTCTAAGAGCAACCGGCGCGCAGAGCTGTCATTCACTGGCCAGGATCTTAAAGAGGAGGGCCCACGGCTCAAGGTTGGGTCTGTATGGGTGTGTTTATGTATAGTCTGTGTCACTGTGATGAAAGTCAATATTCAAGGATGCTTTCAGCTGATGAGTACAATTTCACAAAAGCTCATTGCATTGAGTGGTCAAGTTAAGGCTTGCCCAAATTAGATTTTAAAACCCACTGTCACATGGACCTTCAAGTCTCTCTACCGAATCCTGGGTAAGGAGAAACCACAAGTAAAGTCTTCCTACAATTCCTAAAATACTGGGGTTTACCTGAATAATTACTTAAAAATAAACATGCCAAAAATAGGAGATAGGACATTTTTCTTTAAAAGCATTGGTACATGATCAAGAGCCAGAGACATGGGGTGCAAGTGGAAGAATCTATGAGGAGAGAAACTTTAATGAAACATGCCCTGCAACATCTGCCATGGAAGTGGGGTGCCAGAAAAAGGAGGCAGAGTGGTTGCGGGAAGAAGGGTTGTAGAAGACAGTGTTCTCGGTATAACATCTAGAGCGAGGGCTCTCGATATATGTCAATAAGGGAGGAAGTAAGACGAAGGAACGAGGGAGGACTGGTGTTTCTTTTCCACCAAAGACAGGCGGGGGACGCAAAGAAAACAAGCAAGAGTTCACCTGGGACCAGCAAGAGGATTAAGGAGGCAGATGAAATTAAAAAGCAAATCTCAGGAAGGAGTAGAACCCAAAACAATCTTTTCATAAATTTTCATGAGTCAGGGGACCTATAAGACTGGGGTTTGTCTACCCGACACTGAACTGCAAAAGAGAGGTCAAGGCATCATGCACTTAATGCGGGTCAGTCTGTATACCAGGTACTTAGAGATGTGCAGACACAACTCAGCGCAGTACAGGTTACCGTAGAGTGCACCCTGGTGAGCTGGAGGAAGACCATCGCCACCAGTTCCACAACGGTGAGGACCTGAGCTAATTCTGTGCACTTGATGTGGTAATCAGAGGGACATGTTCTAGCTTTCAGTAGTTTCTAATTGTGATCCTGGAGCAGAGATACTCCACGCTGCTCTTTAGGACTGTAATATGGACCTCTAGGATATGGTCTAGAGAAGGACTCAGCAGGGACGATTGGCTGAAAAAGGCCTGGAGCATAAACAAGACACATCTTCCCCAGTGGAAGACACAGCTACTCAGGCTAGTAATCAGAAGGAAAGCAGCACATATGTGTCAGGGCAATAATGTCCAGAGAGAAGTAAGCCCACAAGTGAATACACTGCAAATCATCTCATACAAATGAAACAGGTGCATATTGGGGTACATTGGCACTGAATGTGCATTGTTCACATTCAGCTAGTACTTTATACCAGAGGACCTTATCATCAAGCTTTGAGTAGCCGAGGGACTTAGCCATTCATCCTCAGTAGTTATTCGTTTGTTTCAAGTCGATTGCTATACCAAGTACTATAGATTTCCTATCACCTGCCTGCGGATTCAAGCAGGTATTTTTAAAAGCCTGCCACAGCTACTCAAATAAATTAATTACATACAAAATTCAATTCCTCAAATATTTGGGTTTGTGAAGCAGAGGAGAACACTAACAATCAACTACTGCTACCAGATTTGTATATGTACAGACCTAATACAGAGACAAAATAACATTTGTATTTACAAACATTTCCACGAAAGTCCACGATACTATACACACAACAGTAAAACCACAAACCCAGCTTACTTAGAACATCTAATAAACAGCAAATTCCAGACGACAACCTTTCACCTCTAGCGCTAATTATTCCATGTACTTCCTTCATAAATATTCAAGGACCGTAGCACCGTAGTCTCTTATGTATAAAAAAAAATCTGATAATTCAGATGTCAGATGTCATGTATGAAAAAATCTGATAATTCAGATGTCATGGCAAATCATTATTTATGGCACAAAGTTCCAACTGGTAGGAAAGGGTGTTTCAGACAATTGCAGAACAACTGCTGCACCCACCATCAGGCTAATGACAATAAAACTTTATGTCAGGCTTTCTCCTGGAAGGGAGCACGAAATGAACTAACATCAGAGCCACTCTTTAAAATCATTATGATTGGGGTTCAGCAGCATATACTACAATACCTTTGTTCCTAGTTTGACACATTATTTTCAGTATCCCTTCGATGATGTGCTAGAGACTTATAATTGGTGGCTTCTACCCATATGATGGGTGCCCTGGACCCGAAAGAGTGGAGAAGAAACTCTTTTTTCAGGAACATGTGTCAGGAGAGGGAGCAAAAAGGCAGGTTTTTGTTTTCTTGCAAAAACTAAATAAGGTCGTCAGTGCATCTGATTGTACGTGGTAAAGTTCTTCTTTTTAGCATTTAGAAAGAAATAAGTGTCCTGTCTAAAAAGTATTGACAAAGAACCAGAAGCATATTGGTAGTGGAAGAGCAAAGGGCCGTTGTAAGTCGATATTTGACAACTGGTTCATAAGCGAAAGCCAGGCCTGTGCCCAGGATGGGTTGTGAGATGCCTAAGCACATGAAGATAGCACATTGTGCTACCAGGACCAGTGAACGGAAGCCAGGTGCAACGAAATGCAAGTCTGATGGCTAAGATGAAAGATGAGCCCAGCCTTGGCCCTTTGTGCCACCTGGAGACTTGATAGATGATATTTTGGAAGGCCCAGACAGCAAGAGAGGTGCAGTATCTAGAGTGGTAAGGAGGGTCAGCACCTCCTTCCAGGTCATTACAGAGTTTCCAGCCCTGGATTTTAGTGGTAGCCTAATTCAATCTCAGTGTTACAGTTCAAGCGGCAAGAGAAGGGGAAAAGCGGCAAGGGAAAGGCAGAAGAGGTAAAATTTTCCTCACAGTCCTCATGAGGAAAAAGCAGTAGGAAGGGTGGAGGTGACTTTGTTTATTTGAGTTTTCCGTGACAGGCTAGAGTCAAAGATGATGCCCAAATTGCAAACGTATGTAGCTAGCTGAGTTTAGGCACCTAATGTAGGGACCACCAGCCTGCTTCTCAAAGACTCAGACTTGAGTGATCAGCACCTCTGATTTTCTCAGGATTCAGACTGGCTTTATTCAGATGCGTCTAGTGGCTGTGTCTGATAACCTGTCTTTAAAGTGTTTGCGATTGGCAGGCGTGTCACCGTTCATGCAGATGATCAGCTTTGGGTCATCCACATAGAGAAACAAGATTAAGCCATGAAACCTAATTAGGGCAGCGAGGATGGCAATAAAGTGATAAAAAGCATAGGGCTGTCTGCAAGTTCTGGAGAAGGGTCCCTGATGTAGATTTATTCAGTGCCGGGGAGACAGCTTTGGCACAATCTGCTAGGAAAGAATAAGCCAGTTCAGTGTGCGATCTCTTTCTTTTATCTCTTGAAGCCGATGGTGTGGGAGACAGTGTTTTATGTTGCAGAGAGCTCCGGTATGGTTAGTTCCACCTTTTTGGCGATCATACAAGACTGGGACAAGGACAGATTCGGTGCAGTGAGTGGAACTAAAACCGACCTGTGGAGCATCTAGGCTCTAGGGTGTGATTGTATTCATTCAAGAAATTAAGAGAGTTGACTGTTTACTGGCTCTGTGTGACCTTAAACAGAAAGGGCAGGAGAGGGGCAAGAAAGAGGTTGGAATTAGGAAATTAGAATTAGGAAATATTGAGAGAGCACCAGTGCCAATTTTCAAAAGGGAAATGCAGCTAGGATGAAACACGCCTACTGGTAAAGACTGGTTAGAAAGGATAATCAACACTGGAGTCACTGCGTCATTTGCAAGTTTTGTAATTTGCAGAGGACAGGGATCAAGTAAGAAACTACAATTGAAAGACATGATCTTAGGCCATATTATATTTTCTTCATATGATCTCAGGTCATGTGATCTTTTCCTCATATGATATAGGTCGTATGTACTTTTGCTCAGCTTGAATAATGAAAGTTAGTTGGGGTGGCGGGGCAAAGAGTGGCAGTAAGTTATGAAGCAGACACAGGAGTACGCATAGTCAACGGAGGACCTGCTTGAATGAGAGGTTGGTCTTTAGGATCTTCTAAGACTCTATTCTATTGTAAAATAAATTAGTAATACAAGCCTAAATGGTCTCATATGGGTGATGACCGTCGAGAAGAGTGGAGGGCTCGACGGTCATGGGATGATTTTAAAGACACTGGTGTCGCGGGCAGTGACAGTGTGACTTAGCTTTGGGCCCAGGTATTGCACATTCACATTTTATATTTATGGATGACCAGCTTGTAACAGTGTCTGTGGCTAGTGTCATAGTTGAGCACCTCCTTCCAGGTCATTAAGGAGTCTCTCTGCCATTTATTAACTTTTTTCGTTGTGCTAGTTCAGAGGTGAACCCGGACCTGTAAAGAAAGTAATTACAATTATCGTCATGGTGACTATTTCTTTGCCAAGTGGAGGTCTAACTTCTGCATGATATTTAGATTAGAGTCAGAGATTTTATACCAAGCTCGGATCTGCTGTGGAGTGGGAGAGATAAAGATTTATGAATCAGATTAGAAGGAAATATAAAAAGAAAGGGCGAAATGGTCTGTCCAAGGAAGAGGAAATGCCTGGTTGATGCTGATATTATTGAAGTTAGTATACATATGGTCACGCGTGTCTCATGTCATGTGAGCTGGTCTGCTGACTCATTGGTTAAGGCCAAAGGTGGAGAAGGCCTCTTGCAGGTCCAAAGTGACACGACAGATCTTGCCTTTGGCCCAGGCTTTAACATCACCAAAAATTAAGAGCGTGGCTGCGAGGACTAGAGTATGGTAAGATCTGAGAAGTTAATCATAAAATCAGAGATTGACCCAGCAGTGCCACAGATCAAGTGTCACTTAATCGAGCGTGTAGGAAAGATCATGACACCACGTAAAAATAAGCTATGTAATGGAGAAAGCAGGAGAAAGTCAGGCTTACTCTGAGCGATTGTTCTGTTGCTTATAGCAAGGTTGCCGTCTTCTTTCAGGGGTCAGGCAACGTGAACAAAATTGTAGTGAGAACGGATTGCCATGGATATATTAGGACTAAAACTGTCTTTGACCTTGATTTAATATTGAATTACACATCCAATTCAATGTCAGTTACTTAACAAAATATTTGGTGGAAGTGGATGGGGCAAAAGTCAGACAGTCTAGTGCATGGGTACTCACAAACTTTTTCTCGGGGGCCAAAATTGCAGTATGGTTTGCGGCCGAGGGCCGCACTGAAGTGACAGCGGGGGGCGGGGCTTAGAGGGGGAACAACCACCCCACCCCCTTTTTCAAAACAATGCCCCTACCCCAGTAACACACACAGCGCCATCTGCACACAGCGCCATCTGCTCTCACCCCTACCCCAGTAACACACACAGCGCGCACACACACAGCGCCATCTGCTCTCACCCCTACCCCAGTAACACACACAGCGCCATCTGCACACAGCGCCATCTGCTCTCACCCCTACCCCAGTAACACACACAGCGCGCACACACACAGCGCCATCTGCTCTCACCCCTACCCCAGTAACACACACAGCGCCATCTGCACACAGCGCCATCTGCTCTCACCCCTACCCCAGTAACACACACAGCGCCATCTGCTCTCACCCCTACCCCAGTAACACACACAGCGCGCACACACACAGCGCCATCTGCTCTCACCCCTACCCCAGTAACACACACAGCGCGCACACACACAGCGCCATCTGCTCTCACCCCTACCCCAGTAACACACACAGCGCCATCTGCACACAGCGCCATCTGCTCTCACCCCTACCCCAGTAACACACACAGCGCCATCTGCACACAGCGCCATCTGCTCTCACCCCTACCCCAGTAACACACACAGCGCGCACACACACAGCGCCATCTGCTCTCACTCCTACCCCAGTAACACACACAGCGCCATCTGCTCTCACCCCTACCCCAGTAACACACACAGCGCGCACACACACAGCGCCATCTGCTCTCACCCCTACCCCAGTAACACACACAGCGCCATCTGCACACAGCGCCATCTGCTCTCACCCCTACCCCAGTAACACACACAGCGCCATCTGCACACAGCGCCATCTGCTCTCACCCCTACCCCAGTAACACACACAGCACGCACACATACAGCGCCATCTGCTCTCCCCCCTACCCCAGTAACACACACAGCGCCATCTGCACACAGCGCCATCTGCTCTCACCCCTACCCCAGTAACACACACACACAGCGCACACACACAGCGCCATCTGCTCTCACGCCTACCCCAGTAACACACACAGCGCGCACACACACAGTGCCATCTGCTCTCACCCCTACCCCAGTAACACACACAGCGCGCACACATACAGCGCCATCTGCTCTCACCCCTACCCCAGTAACACACACAGCGCGCACACATACAGCGCCATCTGCTCTCACCCCTACCCCAGTAACACACACAGCGCGCACACACACAGCACCATCTGCTCTCACCCCACCCCAGTAACACACACACACAGCACACACACACAGCGCCATCTGCTCACACGCCTACCCCAGTAACACACACTACATTAAAAACAAATAAATAAATAACCAAAGAGCCTTACCTGACTCAAAGCACTGTAAAGATGCCACAAATCTGGAACAGCAGGCAGGCAGGCGGGCAGCAGACGTGGAGCCGGTGACAGCAAGCAGACGACCAAAGCCCCGTAAAAGTTAGCTGCAAGCGCTGACTTTTATGGGGCTTTGGCTTCCACGATCGTCAGGGCAACGCAATAAACAATGGCCGCCGTTTGTAAACATAGAGGAGGGCCGCGGGAGCATGCTCCCGCGGCCCTCCTCTATGTTTACATACGGCGGCCATTGTTTATTGCGTTTGGTGTGCGTCTCGCGGGCCGCCAAGTTAGGTCCGTGGGGCCGCTGGCGGCCCGCGGGCCGTACTTTGAGTACCGTTGGTCTAGTGCATGCAACTGAGTGTGGCAGTGCTGGGGCAAAGATCAAACATTCCAATGCATGCAACTAAGTGCAGAGGCCTTCTTGGGGACACATATGATGATGCCGTATCAGGGGGTCACTGAGAGAGAGGTTAGGTTGCAGATAGTGAAGAACTAATTGGAAGAGAACTTTGATGGTCCTTCAGACTTGTAGGAGCTTTACGGAATCAAAAGAGCTGTCCTCTTCTGAATACATTACTTAATGTCGCTGTGGTGTGAAGGCCGATAGAGTTGTGGCAATAAGGAGGACAGAAAGACTGGCCTGCTTCTGCCACTCACATCTGCTGTGCAGAAACAGGACTGGCACTAAAGCTGTCCCAGGGAATTGTTCCATTCCTCCCCGGGCAACTAAAAAAATAGTCAGAGCAGGGCACGACACATACTGCCACAGCTTGATAACACATGGCATTCCTCAAGCCTCGTCCCTGTCCGCTTACTGTACAGTATTTATCAGAGATCAGAGCATTGAGGCTTGGCTTTCAAATTCTTGCTGATTTATAATTCAGTCTTCATATGATTGCTCCTCGCCCATTAATTTCTTGCCTTCATGCGCATGATAGCCTTGTATGTAGCATGTGGCTACCTGTCAACAGCCAGAGGGCTCGGATTGTACTACCTACAGTAGCCTTTGGACTTGAGTGTTGCATCGGTCCGTGTTTGGAACTATCACATAAATCTACAAAGTACTCACAACCCTTGCAGTGATCCTAGTTAATCAGAGGAAATCTGCTAGGCCCTTAATACTCTCCATCCCTCCTCCAGCCACCCGACTACAGAACAACTCCAAGTACACAACACAGCCAGAAGTCATATTGATTGACACTCTGCAGTACAGGAAAGCTTGGACTGGAGAAGATTGCACCATCTACTCTTTTATGCACTTTTGTATAAAACAAAAATGTGCATATCTTACAGCCTGCTGTACCTGTTAACATAATTAATAGGACATTCCCATATAACTTGTACTCTGTAAATCAGGGATGTTCAACTTAGGTCCTGGAGGACTGGGTCCACGCCATATGTTTGGGGCAGAGACACTCAGTGGAACTAATTTACTTAGAACTTATCCTAAGGATCAGAAATGGACCTGGCCGTTTTGTACCTATGTTCACAACTTTTGTAAACTAAGTTTGCCCTTCACTGGATGTTCTTATTTGAGTCTCTACTGTATGTTACGAACAGGTACTCTGAAGGTGGCAGAAGGGGCATGTTTATTTTCTTTATTTTTAATATTTGTCAACAAACTAATTGCAAAACTCAGACCTATTCAAGTTAGCGTTTATTCATGGTTCACTAAATCATGACATCTTTGTCATTGAAAACATCAACCTGTAATCTTCTAATGAAAGTTTGTAGTAGACCTATAAAGACAAAGCTTTGATTAAAGAATCTCAGGTACTATAACAAGCATTTACAATGCATCGGGTCTCGCGTTTGCTCATGTTAGAGCCGATCGCGTTGTAAACTCCTAACCCGACTTTTCACCTATCGGGCAAAAGTGCATTTATGTACGTAACCCGAAAAAAGTGAAATCAAGTAGGTAAAGCGCTCGACTTCTGCCAAGCGAGATCGGGCTCGTAAATTAGTTTAAAAAAAAGTCCACCAGCCCGATGGAAAACAGCGAGCCTCGCATGTTTTCTGTACTTGGTCGCTGCGCTCGAGGAGGGCTAGCCACCGGAAAAGGCATGACCTATGCGTGCCTTCGACTAATGAAAGCAAGCCGATTTAATTAGGGAAGCCCACGAACCAATAAAAAGCACTGACGTGAAGTTGACAGGGCTCGGAGCCCTTTTCTAAATACTAAAGAGTCTCCCTGCTATACGCATGCGCGAGCGCATGCAAAGCAGGCTCGACCCTAAAAATGAACGGTATTGGTTCCGAAAGTTGTGAGTCAAGGGCTTGTGTATTTGTGAGGTACTTCCCTAGCTGTCTGCGAACTGCAAACTTTTTACAGAAGGTTTCTTAAAATACTTTAATCAGTTAAACAGAGAATTAAATGTTTTGTGTGAGAAAACAGGGCTGATTGCAGAGGCCCCATAACTTTTTGCCCCCATTTTCCTCTTTTTGCTGGTGTTTTCCTGACTTTGATGGTGCCCTGGGTACTGCTAACCAGTCCCAGGGCCTGTGCTCTGTGTAAAATGGATATGCAAATTAGGCTAATTATAATTGGCTAAGTTAACCTACCTATAAGTCCCTAGTATGTGGTAGGGCATGTAGGTTTAGGGACCACAGCATAGGTGGTGCACACCTAGGTGCACTGCTGAGGTGCCCAGTGTCATTTTAAAAGCAAGCCTGCCTTGCTGGCTGCTTTTAAATTAAAGTTATATGCAAATTCGACTTTGGAATTAAAGGTACTTCCAAAGTCTTAAACTACCTTATTTTTACATATAGGTCACCCCTAAGGTGTGCCCTATGTGCCCCTAGGGCTGGGTGCCATGTAACTATAAGCAGGGACTTTATAAAAATAGATTTATAAGCCCTGGTGAGGTAAAAACAGCCAAATTCGTTTTTCCCTCATTGAAGTAAATGGCCTTCATAGGCTAGAATGGGCAGACTTTATTTTAAATTTTAAAGTCTCCTTAAATGTTGCATACCAAGAATTTGGTATCAAATTAATTGTTGTAATAAATCCTACAACTTCCAGTTGTTGGATTTAATATAACTAGTTCAGGTAAAAAGTTTAGACTTTACCTAAAAAGTTGCCAATTTCAGCTCTGCATTGTTTTTGCTGCTGTGCTCTGATTGGCCAGCCTGCAGCAGCTTCTGCCAGGCTGCCTTGATGAGGTGTGAAGTGGCCAGGCTTCACACAAAGGAATGTGCTTGGGGGAGAGAATCTCCCCTCAGCAGATGGTGAGGCAGGAAGGGGGAGGGCTGCCAAACTGGTCTTCAAAGGCAGAGAAGGACATTTGCAGCACCCAGCAACACCCCCACATCCTGCAACCCCAGACAGCTAGGTGCCCCCTTGATTAGATTAGGAGAGGGCAGGAGAGGGGTGTGTTTATGATTTTTAGCCACACCAGTGGGTGGGCTCAGCCAGATGTAACCTCCAAAAATCAGATTCATCCATGTTGGATTTTTAGAGACTGTTGCCTTCTGGGATGGATTTTTGCCACACTTCCCAGGAAGTGGTCATCACAGGGGGACGACCCTGTCCCTGATTGGAGAACCAGGGCCCCCCTGCTTTTCACCCAGGAGCAAGGATAAAACTGGCAGACCTGCCCCCACACCTCAGATCCCCTCCAGAATTCAACAAGAAAGGAACTAAAGAAGAAGAAGGACTGCCCTGCTGGACCCCTGGCCTGCACCTGGACCCTGCACTCAGAAGGACTGCACCAGCTGCACACTTGGGCTTCACCACAAGAAGGACTTTGCCTGGCTTCAACTGGTTCAAGGAGGGACTCCCTGTTTGCTACAGGTGAAAAATTGCTAAACCAGAGTCCCCTGCACCAACTCCTGAAGAAAGCGACCAGCTGACCACTGTCCAGTGGCCAAAAAGGAGTTTGCGCCAGGTGCATTCTGGGAGTTGAAGTCCGCACCCCCCAAGGACCATCACAGAACTTCTGGACCCTTGGGGTGAGCTGTGGACCCCAAAAGAACCTTAAAAGAACATCTGGGTGAAGCCCCAGAAGTTTGGAAATGATTTGAGAATTTTTGGAAAAAAGCTCCAGAGAGGGACCGACCCGCCGCGGAAATTCTAGCCGGCTTGCCTCAACCGCGACCCGGCCTGACTTCGTGGTTCGTCCCGGTAAAGAAAAACATCCAAAAAAGAGACTAAGTCCGAATGTAAAAAGTTGACCGGGACCTCCCAGCCATCGTATCCGAGAAGGGCTCCATGGACGTCGGATCAAGATCCAGGTTTACCCCGGTCGAAGGATTTTCATCTCGAAAAAACGACTAAGTCCGAAGGTAAAAGTCTCCACCGAGGAAACCCACATCGCGTATCCGGACAAGGGCTCCAGGAGGTCGGATTCAACTGGCAGGTTCGTCCCGGTGAAGAAAAACTTCAAAATAAAGACTAAGTCAGAAGGTAACTTTTTAACCGAGGCCTCCCGCGACCTGTAGCCGAGCAGGGCTCCATCGCGGTCGACCTAAAAGTTTGACTTTGCCCCGGTCGAGGTGCAACCAAATGACCCGATTGGCGCTTTTTGTTTCTAAGCGCTAGAAAAGTAATAATTCTTTAAAAATTCATATCTCTGGTTCCCCTGAACCGATTTTAATCGTTTTTGTGTCATTTTAAAGATAAAAATATAAACTATTTTTATAAATTGGTTTTGGATTTTTAAACTGTTTCCTGTGTTTTATTTAATTACTGTTTTGTGATATTTGAATGCTTTACACTTTGTCTCCTAAGTTAAGCCTTGACGCTCGTTGCCAAGCTACCAAGGGTTGAGCTGGGATTAATTTATTGAGACCTAACTGTACCTATGTGGAGGTTAGTGGCTTGTTGCTAGGTGTAGGTACCTACCTGCCCTACCAATAACCCATTTTCCAACATAAGTGAGTTTTATATGAGACTCGTAGATAAAACCAAAATATTATAAGCAGCACATAGGTGGTCATTCTAACCCTGGCGGTAAAAACCGCCAGGGCGAATGACCGCGGTAGCACCGCCAACAGGCTGGCGGTGCACCGCTGGGCATTCTGACCGCGGCGGTTCTGCCGCGGTCAGAAGCGGGAAACCGGCGGTCTCCCGCCGGTTTCCCGCTGCCCTGCAGAATCCCCCATGGCGGCGTAGCGCGCTCCGCCGCCATGGGGATTCTGACACCACCTACCGCCATCCTGTTCCTGGCGGGTCTCCCGCCAGGAACAGGATGGCGGTAGGGGGTGCCGCGGGGCCCCTGGGGGACCCTGCAGTGCCCATGCCTATGGCATGGGCACTGCAGGGGCCCCCGTAAGAGGGCCCCAAAAAGAATTTCAGTGTCTGCCTAGCAGACACTGAAATTCGCGACGGGTGCTACTGCACCCGTCGCACTCCAGCAACTCCGCCGGCTCCATTCGGAGCCGGCTTCATCGTTGCTGGGTCTTTCCCGCTGTGCTGGCGGGCGGCCTTTTGGCAGTCGCCCGCCAGCACAGCGGGAAAGCCAGAATGGCCGCCGCGGTCTTGTGACCGCGGTGCGGTCATTTGGCGGTAACCGCATGGCGGGCGGCGCCCGCCGCGGTTATAATCAGGCCCATAGTTTCCTGGTTGCCTGATGAAATCAGGGATCCATCAATATAGTCAATAAAGTGAAGCTGGTTTGTAACCGTGGTGAAAACGATACCCCCTACAGATTGAGACCCTTCACCTGTTCTGAAATAAAGCGGATCTCCCAGGTATGGGCAGTAATCTTAGGAGAGGGACAAGGCTGCATCAGCCAATCCATACCCATGTGGAGGTTGGTCCGTGTGGCCAAGAAGCCTTGCCCTGTCACTTCTCTATGATGAGAGTGATTGAGATGTGGAGCTACTGTGGCCAAAGAAGATGTGGAGCAGAAGTGGGCTCTGAACAGTAAGTGGGCATCAAAAGCCAAGAGTCTTAGTTTACATATACTATGGCAGCAGCCAGACATCCAGGGTTTGATGTCTAAACTCACTCTGAGGAAATCTGCTGTCCAAAGGAGGCAGTGATAACAGTGAACTTGCCTTTTTCAATCTGGGCTGGAAATGGATTCAGTGACAGGGTGGCCACATGAAGAGCACAGCACCCCCACATCAAGAGCTCAGGCACACCTTGATAGTAATTATTGCAGTCCTGTTCTAGAACATTTTTTTCCTATGAGTGAAAGGGAACTATGCCAAGCACCCTATGGCAAGGACACTACTCAGTCATCGAGAAGAGGCTATAAAAGGGCTCGAAAACTATAAATGTGGGGGATGGGGGGGGGGCTGGCAGGTTTGTTGAAATGTAAGTTAAGAATTTAGCACTTGTTAAGATTAGAACTCTGATCTTGGAAACATGTGATTGAGAGAACCCTTTGGGACAGGCTTAGTGGGCAGCTGTCTAGTTCTTACAGGAGTCCTGCAGGACAAGCACCTGGTAGTGTTACTGGGCGTCTGTTGGTGCATCCGAAAGTCTGTGCATGTACTCTAACACTAATACTCACATCAGCAAGGTCCCCGTTTTGAGTGGCTGGGGAAGGTCACTCCACTGCTATTAACAGCCAAGACTTTTTTGGCAGAATGACATTGTCCTCTCCCCCGGGTGGAATTTAAAGTGATTTTAGTGCATGAGTCATTTCTTAAAATGTGTTCCTTTGGAATTACTCACCACTGAACACCCATGTCTCCACCTAAGCTTTACACCGTTTTTCACTCCAACAGGCTATTGTGACACCAGCGTTTATGCAGGTTTAGAGTCTTGTGAGGATAAAGTGCTTCAGTCTTGATGTGCGGTACCTCAGAGAGATTATCACATTTCAGGTATTTTACTCTCTATTTGTTGCTTACAATTTGGGAGCTCAAGGACCGATCTTATGCCCTGCAACGGTCTTAAGCAGGTTGATCCGATGGCAAATCCTACAGGCCCTGGTCATGTGGGTTGCCCCTTGCCCCTTTGGTTAGGATTTGCATAGGGCGAAGTGTGGCGGCCACCTGTGCTGAACTCGATAGTGTGCACCTGAGAGACACTTGACGTGGCTGCTTGGGACACCTCACAAACATAGGCACTGGATGTGCGGGTTCTGGGGGTGCAGCAGCACCCTTATAATAACTATGCTGGAGTTCAGAAGTTCAATGAGCAAGAAAGATGCCTTTAAATGATCTCTTTATTTTGTTACATTTGCTGTTCGTTCAAACACAGAGGGCAAATGTCAGGCTATTTCTTTCACCAAATTGCTACATACTCTTTTAACATTGAAAATTATATTTTCTTTCTCTGACTGAAAAGTTAGAGGATTTTTTTAAAGTAAACTATCTGACCATCTTTCTGGATTTCATAGAGAGTGAAGGGAAAGGCTGCGGGGTGTCAATTTTTTATAACAAAAAGAATATTGAAATGCCTGTAAATGGACTGTGCAATTATTTCAAAATATAGCAGCATTTAGAAAAGCACAAAGTATGCACTTTTTTTGTAATTCTAAAGTGTGATGGAAATAAAGATAAAATAAACCAAGGCACATTAGTTGGTGATTTCAAAATATAAGTATGTGCTACAACCCAATTTCCGCACATTGTGGGAGTGCTGTATAGTTTTATCAGTGAAAGTGCATGGCACTACGAATTTTATGGCCATTTCAGTGAAAAGTGTGTTGTCTATAAATGACAGTGTGCTACCACACCATGCTTTCGTACTGTATTTATGACAGTGCTCCAAAATTCATCACCAGCTACTTACCACACCTTTATTAGCCCCCTCCTGAATGGACGTGGTTTATTTGCTATACTTGTTCTTTGTGTGACCTTTCTTTTTTCAAAATCCCTATGACTTCAAGGATGAAATATTGATGGCTGCACCCCTCCTTTGAAAATTGTTCCAGCCTGCTCACACGGCTTTATTCAGGCTCACCGCCTTGCTCCTGGCAGGCGGCCATTCGGGTTGTTTTCAAACTTCATCACTGAAACAGTATCGGGTTAGAGGAGAATAGATGTAGGTACTAATTAGTGGCTACTGATATTTTTAGGGTTTAGAGGCTAATGAAGACATCAACACGACGTAGGCCTATGACAACAAATTATTTCCGGCAATATTCATAGAATGGCTGCCCGATTCTAGTTTGTTAGAATTTAGATTGTCTGTTTGCCCTCTCACGCTGTCATTTCGCAACAGTGGTTACGAGAAATGAAAGTTCGATATGTGCTGCTCTACTTCCACCTAGAGCATTTTTGAAGAACTACAACAATTTCTAAATAAAATGCAGGTAGACATTTTGTAAAATGTATATGTGGTAAGGGCCGAACATTATGTTAAATTACACAGCCCGCGACTCCCAAACAGCTCTTTACAACGCAAGATCTTAAATAGTATTATAATCTTTTGGTTTAAATGTGACGTGGCCATCCAATTCCAGACATAATTTTGGACTTTCGTCAGTCACAGAGGCGGCAAACGCTTTAGATCTTATTTATTTATGTAGTTGTTCACTGTTTTACAACAGCATTTCGCGTTGAAATGTTTTACAAAGCAAAAAGAAGCGCAAGACTATAAATCTCGATGAGGGAGAGAGATAACATAGTCCTTTGAGAATGGCGCCATTGTTGGTCGAAGGAGGCCAATAGCTGCAGTCATAGTAAACAGAGGGAACCAATAGAGGCATGGCATACAAACTGTACATGTGTAGAAGTGATTTTTATTTAGTAACATTCATTGCTCAACTGATGACTTTTGAGTGCATTTTCAAATCCGTTAGGTTGCAGAAGTTATGAATGTCAGGTTGTCTATAGTTCCAGCGAGAGGGTGCCAGGATGCAGAATGCCCTAAACCCGGACGAGGAACAGGGCGGTTTAGGTAACAACAGTAAGCTCTGTTTGGCTGACCTGAGGTTATGGAGAGAGTGTGTCCAAGGGGTAGTCATGAGCAGTGTAGTAACAAAGGCCCCCGCAGCGCATGTGGCTCCCCGAGCTCCAGGGAGCCCCCTCAGAACAGTACACTGTGCACAGGTGGCAGGCCCCTGACTGGGTGCAGAAGTCAGGCGGCCCCCTCCAGGGACCTTGCCTGGGAGGGGGTAGAGGGGTCTGAGATTGGGACTCAAGTTTTGCTACCGTACTCGTCAGGAGCAAGGCTTTTGGTGGATTTTAAGACCAGTATGAGTAACTTATAGATGGCTCTAGGCTTGGTACAGCGCCGTCGATCCTTTTGGTAGATAGAATATGGAGGTGGGAGTGTGCTGAGGAAAACTAGGAGTGCTGATACGGAATTTGATGACTTTGTCGAGCGGAGCAGAGTAGCTGGGGGAGGGTGTGTGCACCAGTAGAATGGTGCAGAAGTAAAATGGGTGAACCCCAGGGAGTGGATGAGTGTTTTGGCAGTGGTGAAGGACGGCAGTGGTCACGTCTTGCAAATGGGAAGCAGTAAGTTCTGCTACTGAAGCCGTGTTTGAGATAAACGCCTCTATCTTCATAGATATGTTAAAGGGAACACCCAGGTTTCTGACTGATGGGTCAAAGTATTGGATCTTGTTTGAAGTCCTGACTGCGATTGATAATCCTACCACGACCCTGCGTCCCACCAGGAACCATCCTTAGATGATGCTGATTCCCAAACAGGCGTGTCTGCTGGCTCCAACGCCTTCACATCCCATTCCGCTGGTACCTGAAATTCCTTGCCACAATCATTTCTAGTCACTGAGCCATACCTGGCGTCAAGGCAATCTGCAAAACATTTCAGCTTTGACCAGTCTGTGTCTTTCCTTTCTTCAGCACACATCTTTGGGTTCACGAGGCTGTGTAACTGCACGTGTTGATGATGTTTGTAGCCTCTATTCCATTGTGTAACGTTCAGCCATCTTCCTTTTATTCAGCCAGTCTTTAGACTGGCCATGACACCGATGCTGCGTTTCCAAGCGTGTGCGATACCATTGCAACGCCATTGACACCGCTGAAGACAGCACCAGCTGCTTGTTGTGGTTCCTGACCCACACATTCTGCTCAGCGGGACTCACTCTCTTCCACCCATACTGTCTCCACGTTTTGGATTCCAAACATATTTTATTTGTTTCAGAGAGAACCAAACATGTCTCATTTGGCCTCTTAATAACACATTCTTGCAATCAAAGTTGGGCTATTAAATACGGGAGCGGCTGGTTAACTCTTGTAGGATTGAGTTTGTTGTATATATTGATGTTAGTGGGGATAGATTATGAATGGGACAAAACAGTTTATACCTTATTCACTGGCTCAGATTGAGTTTGGATTGGAGACATTGTGGGCTTCACCACCACTGGCATTAACCAGCGGTCGAAAGCCAGTGGCAGCCGCACTCAGTGTATGTATGTATGTATGGAGGTATTTGTAAAGCGCATTCCGGCCCGGGGGCATCGAAGCGCTAACTAAGGAGAGGCATCAATGTCAGTGAAAAAGAAGTTGAAACAGCCAGGTCTTAACCCGTTTCCTAAAGATAAGATAATTATGCTCTTTTCTGAGATCCAACGGGAGAGAATTCCAAGTCCTAGCGGCCGCTATAGTGAAGGCTTTATCCCCCCACTTCACCTTCTTAGTGCGGGGAACCTGGATAAGAAAGGTACTGGCAGATCGCAACAGCCGTGTAGATCGGTACCACTGAAGTTTAGTAGTCAGATACTTGGGCAAAATCCCGTGCGTGGCTTTATGAGAGATACAGAGAGCCTTAAAGGATATCTGTTGGGCTATGGGAAGCCAATGAAGATTTCTAAGGCTTTCCTTAGCGGAGGCAGATCGTGGCAGATTCAATATTAATCTAGCAGCTGTGTTCTGCATGAGCTGCAGTTTTCAAAGAGATTTTTTGTCCAAGTTAAGCAAGAGGGCGTTACCATAGTCCAGTCTGGACATGACCAAAGCCCGAGTGGCGGTAACTCTCCATTCTTTTGATAGATAGGGGAACATTTTCTTCAGTTTCCTCAGAGTCCACATGCAGGTTTTTATGGTCAAATTGACCTGAGGTTGAAAAGATAAATGGTCATCGAAAAGAAATCCTAGGTTCCTAGACGTGGAACCCGGTAGGGGCAAAGTGCCACACTCTTTGGGCCACCAATTAGGGGACCACTGTGCCCTACCTATCCCAAAACAGAGAACTTCTGTCTTATCACAGTTCAATTTTAGCCAATTGGCCTCCATCCAACTGCTTACCGCCGACATGCAGGCGTTAAACCGAGCCGCGACTATCTCCACATCTTTATTGATATGAATAATAATCTGAGTATCATCTGCGTATGAGGTAGGGGTGAAGCCAAAAGAACATATTAGTTCTGCCAGAGGGGCCACATAGATTAAATAAAGTGGGGCTAAGTGATGAACCTTGAGGAACCCCACAGGGCAGAAGGTAAGCAGGGGACTTAAAGTCTCCGCAGCTTACCGTAGACCACCTGTCAGTAAGAAAGGACTTGAGAAGCTTCAGGGCCTGGTCCCTGATACCCACATGATGTAGACGTTCTAACAGAGTGTGGGGGGCAATGGTGTCGAACGCCGCAGAAACGTCTAATAGGACCAAAACAACACCCTGTCCCTCATCAACCAACCTCTGAATAGTATCTGATGAGGAGATGAGGGCAGATTCCATGCTATGGGACTTCCGAAATCCAATATGAGCAGCTAGTGAAAACTGAAAGGTGCTAATTTAAATTTATATCGGTAGGAAGCCAGAAACGTTCAGATGCTAGCAACACAAACAAGAAGCCACCTACGTTAGCACTTCAGTGGGATAGAAAATCTTCACATGTTCCAGAATGGAATGAGAAAAAACATTATCCCCTAACATTGCTCAATATGTATTCTGCATTTTGTTTCATTTCTTCTCTCCTCCCCCTCATATGTCGATGATCAGTCCCACAAAGGTATACACCGTGACTCAGCACCAGAAAAAAGTTGATACTCAAAACATGTATTTGTAAAGGCACGTCCACCATAAAGGGATATCTTGGCGCTGAAATAGAAGTCACCCAACTCGATGGTACTCGTTTTATCGACTTGGGAAGGATGAAAGGCTAAGTGGACCTGCTGGGGCCACTATGCCGAACATAGGTCTCTGCAGTGGATATATTAGTCCTCTGCGCCACCAGATCCAGCTTAAATAGCAGATGACACTTATAAAAATACTCAAATCTGGGCTTCCACTAACTTTGTCAAATTGTCGGGAATTTGAAGATATTGGTAATTGTTTCTTATAATAAACCATTATGTCCACTCTCTAGTGAACTTTTTTGTAATGGCCCACATCGCTGTTCTATTGTTGGAGTTGTAATACTGGTGTTTTTTAGCACATGCATTGTGCGATATGGAAGGACCAACTGTGTACTGGGAAACGTTTATCTGCCTCTGCATTTCTGGTAAATGTTCCCATTTATGGGTGATTTTTTATCAAAACAACGCTTCTATTATTTTTTTGTGAAATACAACATTAAATGCGACCAGGTATACAGCGGAATTAATAGTGCTGTTTTCAGTTCCAGGACATTTCAAGTGAGTAGCGTTTTTGTTAAGCAACAAAACAATGAGAGATAGATATGCAAATAGCAAAAGGTAAAAATAGTTTGTACTGTACACCATTTCCCACCAGCAAAACAAAAATAATTGAACAGTTGGTCTGACTTTGGGGAAGTGATGTTTACTATATTAGTTTTTAAACGTATGTTTAAATAACTTATCACAAGACACGATTTTCAAAGCATTGGAGTATAGGGTTTCCCGTGTCCTCACTGCACTGAAAGCGCAGAATCGAAAGAGTACTTAAGTGTACTGCGATCTTTCTTTTCATCCCTTCCGCCTTCTGCCCCGCTGTATGACCATCACTGACCCGTGCACAGCAGAGGGGAATCAGAGCGCAATGCGAATCAGCAGTCTCCATGACCCCACATCCTTTCCCAATGCCCAGGGCAGCTTCTTCCTTCATTGATCAGTTTCCCATAGTCATGCTCCAGTCGATGTCCAAGTCTTCAGATAGGGTACCTTGATGCTTTCCCATTCTCAGGTGTATCTCTGTGCACTGGGGTAATTTATATTAGGGCAGCTCAAACCGCTTCATCCCCAGTAATGCCATCTTGGGATATAATACACTCAAAATGCAGAAATCGTTGTGCACTCCCATGTCATATATAAGGAAGTGCTCGCCGGCCCTTGTGACATATGCAGATCAGTATCGCATGAATACATGACTTGTAATAACATATTCTGTGATATTTAAATTTGGATGCGTTAGAACCTACACTGAATGCCATACTCTGCAAAGAATCGAGCCGTGTGACGCAGACACTGTGACTGTATGTAAACATCTCCTGTCGCGTACCTATAAGCTGGCTGAGGTTCGATTTTTACTTTCTAGTAATTTGCAAAGTGTACATTATATTTCTCTTAAAGGCACTGCATGGACAGTAAGCCCTCTCTTCTGTGTCTACAGCTCTGTGCTTTTTTTGTGCATCTATAAAGCGGGAGAAACATAAGCCTTTCTTGTATGTAGAGCTTCTTCTGCCTTGTTTTGGCACCCCATGGTCCTTGCTATATTTCTTTTAATAATGTACTGCGGCTAAGGCTAGCTGTTTAAGGGGATTGTGTTTCAGGGTGCTTTCACTGGGCTGCTACGGCTGAAAACCACCTTCCCTTTCTACTGGTCTATTAGTTCTTGACAAAGGTGGAAATTTGAGCTGGGAGCGAAGAGGATCCCCCTATAGACGTTCTGTCCCCCTCTTTCATGTCTATTTCCCTGACTTAGTAGTCATTTTTGACGTTTTGGTGGAAGGCACCAACCCTTACAGAACAACTCCTCACAAGAACTCTGATTTGGAAAATGTAAACAAAGCATACATGAGAGAACATAGACACACGCATCTCTACCTCTGAGCTAAACAGTCCTTCAGAGGGCATCAGTAAACTTCAAAGCACCCCTACTAGAATACTGGAAACTGGACTAAGACCTTCTCAGGACTGATCTTGACGTACTATCTAGGGTAACCCTGCATCTTCTCCAGACCAAGGACCAGTCATCGTCTTCTACAAGACAATCTCATGTAGAGAGGTGTGGGCATCGTTCTCGGCAGAATCCCTCTTATTACTGTGCAGTGAGTACTCTACACACATTAAGAGTACTGCTTGCCTTGCCAGATTAGTGCACCACATGAAGTGATCCATTCAGCAGTGCCTGACAACCAGTGAATGAGACCTTCAAGTCTCTTAGTGAACCCATTTTAGTTTTCCAATCCTGGCTTCTTCTCCATGTTTTCTGCAACAGACAAAATAATTTCCCTCCAAGATTAATTTGCCACCTTTCACCTTTCAGAATGAAGCTATGTGTGATGAGCAGGCATGTATTGACGTAGTATGTGACATGATGATGTGGACTTATAGAAAGTGAGGAATGGAAAGACACAGCAACCATATTTTGAGTACACCAATATGCGGATTTGCACTGAAGATCAAAATGGTGGTTTGGGAAAACTGAATGAAGGATCATAAGGAAGGCACAATAGAAGAGATTTCAGAGATACTGAGGGGCCTCAGGTTTGTGACTCTAGATGCGCTCAATACGACCTCTACAGTGAAATTGGCAGACAGTAAGTGCTAGACAGAAACCTCTGAGGACAGCCTTGTCTCCATCATCAATTAGCTCAAAGTTTGTACCTTTAATTTGGCAGCAAGAAGAATATTTTTTAACTTATAGCGTTCAGGCTGAACATCCCTTAAATTAAGGGTATAGATGAGGCTGTTACATCGTCCTGTTACTCCTCAGGTTGTCCCGCAATAAAAGAAAAAACAGCACGTAATCAGTTCTGAGAAGATACTCGAAAACTAGAGTCTCTACATGACTCAATTCTGGAAATGTGCAGAAAGTTCCTAAAAACATTACAATAGAAAGGCTTTCTTGCTTGGATCTCTGCAGAGTCTAAAGCATGCTAAAAGACATAG
Source organism: Pleurodeles waltl (assembly GCF_031143425.1). NCBI lineage: Eukaryota > Metazoa > Chordata > Amphibia > Caudata > Salamandridae > Pleurodeles > Pleurodeles waltl. The sequence continues at coordinate 537,475,044 of NC_090436.1, forward strand.
AACCAGTTATAACTGTAGAGAAAAACTGCAGGCCTAAATTATGTGCATTCGACTAATAGCGATTGTGTGGGGTGCTGCATATAATGGATGCAAATTTGCACCCAGTTCCAAGTTGTAGACTTCAAAATGGAGAATGCCACACACACATGGTCCATGGTTGCTCAGATTCACACGAATCCGAACTTTGCACTTGTTGCCCTAAAAGCTCTCATCATGTTTTACCTAGCCAAGATCCCGTATGCTGATGGTTAAAGGGTGCAACAAGTGCATATGTAGATTGCACATCCCGGGCCTGTTGCAGGTGTAGATCCTTGTTTCCCCTAAAACAGGATCAGCAAACCAGTTGTAATCACGGCCCAACAGGTCATTTACACCTGCACATAAGTGCTAAAACTGGTGCCTAGAGCAATTTTGCCCATTTTAGCACAAGGGAGCGGTTAGGAGTTGGATGGAAATTGCCAGTGTAATACTGTGTGCAAAGAGTAATTGTTAAGGACAAAAATAGTGGTATGCCTCATTAACTATGTTCAGCAGATGAATTCAGACAAACGTGTGCGGCTTCAACAAATAGCGGGCAGGGGGTTGTTCCGATTGTATTTGGCTTAGTTTTCTATCTCCTGTTGGGGCCTCCAACGGGGGAAAGTAAGGGCATTAGCTGACAACATGATACCATATAATAAATGAATAAATTGCATACCTTTACTAGCAGTGTGAACAGTGTTTAGTTTTCCATTCGAAGGAGTGGAAGGCAGGTTCAGGGGCTTTTGAAAACAGCTAATCACCTTCTGTGGAGATGAGAAATGCAAGGGTGTGGCCACACCCTGGGAGTTGCAGGGCTGAGGCAACAAAACCAGATTTAACGTCAACAAGGTGTTTCAGTGCGTGTACTCGACATCATTAAATTAAACAGACTGGACCTGCAACATTTTTGGTACTGCTGCAGGGATTCCTGGCATTTTAGCAGCATGCTCCAACACCATTCTCATTGTCCTCTGGTTATATGTTGGTCACTTATGGCTGGGTGGGGAAATAGTATCTACAAATGGTTGTTGTCACAAGACATAGAGGCTGTCAAAAATATACATATTATAAAAGCGTGATAGTGTAATGAGAAGACGGGAAAATATGCTGCCAGTTACAAAATCAATTTTCAGTTTTGCTGGATTAAATTTGTGGTTCTAGTCATTGCGGGTACCCTAAGTTTGATCAAGGCGCGTATCGTAAAGCGTGAGTTTTTACAGATAATTTCCTGCTTCAGTTGTATTCTAAAACAAACAGAGGAGACATTGTCAGGGAGTCTATGTGAAATGCTGCTTGAGCTTTAAACCCACAGGTTATATCAGTGGTCCAGAGGAGTCACTTCCATGGATCAGAAGTTACCAAAGTCCTGGTCTGTGCCACTGGCTATGGCAGCACACTATAGAATGTCCAGGTCAAGAAACCTTTGGCTAATTCCTTGATGATCCCTGTGTTCTCATTAAGGTGGATTTACGGTTCATGGTGTACACGGAGCCCCGGTACTCAGCAAAACGTTTACACATATTCTCACATTTCATAGTAATGCTTCTATGCAAGTCTGAGAATAGGTTACTGCAAGGATTAAAAGCAGATACAATTTCATTTTCATCCTAACCAACATCCTATTTAGTGTCTGATATCCTGCCAACAACTTAAAAATATCTGGCTGAGCATCAAAAGCCGCCCACTCTTAACAACTGGGTGTCAGTTTTGCTTATAAGTGTTATTCTGTAGTCTGCATGTGTCAGGGGGAGGTTGGCACTGTCGACCTACATTAATGTCTATAAATGCCTGAGGCATGGCGAGCACAGTTCAAATGACTGGAAGTCTGCATGTATCTAGAATGTTAGAGGATTAGTTAATGGTGTCAGGAAATGATATATGGACCAGTCACTGTAATGCATGTCCTGTATCTGGCCATTCGTGTCCATCTGTACTCAGAATGACCTCCCAATAGCTTCCCAAACTCTTTGATCCATGTGCTGCACATGAAGACCTGAGAGTGATGATCCAGGGATCCAGTCAGAGGTCCGCTAACCCACGCCTAGCTGTACTCTGTGTCTGTGTATTTGCTTTGGTGTACAGAAATGACATTAAAAGTATTCTTAAAAAACCTGTTCAGCTCATTGTCATGTTTGGGGGAAGACGAGTGCTGAGTGAAGCAAAAGAAGGCGCTTACAGCAGTTAAAGCTTCTTGCACATAATAACCGTGATGCACACAATGGTGGCGTGATAGTTGGTTAGAGACACGTCAGATCCTTGAGTTGACGAATGTGTCATTCGAAATCTATGCTGCAGGTGCCCAAGGAGGTGGCTGCTCTATGGAGGAGTGTGTTCCAGTTTGAGGGGTGTTAAATGTAAAATGACGTGAATCCTTAGGGTGTATTCTACGGTGTACAGAAGGAAGGCTCTTGGGTTTGTGTTTAGATACACAGGGAAATCAATATACAAGCCATAGGGTATGAGAAGGAGCTGGGGGTATTAGCAGATGTATTTATTCATTTATTTATTAAGTAAAGGTACTTTTGTGAAAGTGCTTTCGCAAAGAACAATAACCATTGACAATGAAGAGGTACTGTAGCAATATTGCAGGTATTGGATCGAGATTAGCACTTGCAGTTTGAACAGGTGGACTCGTAGGGCTTTTAGAAATAATAGCAGATTAAGGATCAGTCTTAGGTTCTGCTGGAATCTGTTTGGAAATTCCTGGGGTTTGGCAGGAAAACGCCTGCTTCAGTGTCTGTCTTCATGGCTTTCAGGATCTCCAGTAGGAATCTGGTTTTACCTCTTGTGTTCTTCCCCCTCCTACGTTGCGTAATTTGTCTTTCAAATAGCTGAAGAAGCCAATGCGTAGTGTTATATGTCTGTGGTTGGCTATCTTAAAGTCAATTACGGCTTTGAGGGGGATAAAAGTAGTCCTTTTAGAATTAGGGTTTTCTGATCTGCTATTCTAGCCCCTTTGGCGCGATGAGCTGCAACATCAGGAGTGGCTTTTACTGACGCCAGAGTAGATTGTGGGTGACTTTAAAGTAAACAATTGCCCTGTCAAGATGGAAGCAAACTATGGACTGCAGCGCTGTTGTGAAGTCTGCCTGCTGGATGTACAGTTCTAGTTTCCTTAAGAGTAATATTTGAAATGAAGCAGTTTTCATTAGTTTCGCAATGCGAGGTACTATTATGAGATTGTGGTCAGTGTATTTGACTAAACTAGGTATATTTTCAAGAGGTCTAAATGAGCAATGGAGGTGGCACAGGCGGAATACTCAATACTCAATACTCAAACTCTTCGAGGACTGCTAAATTACTCCTGGAGCTTTGCAGATTGGGAGTTAATTGTGATACATTTGTGCGGATGAACCAGAAACATCCCACTGTTTAATGGTTCTTGAAACGATGCGTGAACAATAGTTTTTAAAAAGCGAGCTGTGTCCTCAAAGTGGATGCTGAAAAGCTCGTTTTCACATTGACGTGCAGAGATCCTAGGCACTTGGCCCTGGGGCAGGTGGGTGTGTACAGGTGGCTAGCCTGCTGCTGGTCTGGCAGGATAGGCAAGTATGTCATCTAGGGATCGTGTGCAAATTAACACTGCCTGCCTGGCTGGAAAGGATTCACCGCTTACTTGTAAACAACAAAGATACCATCACTGGTTTAGAGAGGATGCTGAGCAATAGTTTAGGATTCGGAAGTCGTATCAAGGGATAGTAAAGCAGGGAAATGTAGTAAAATAACAATGAACGCTGGGAGGGTGGCCTAAAGCAAAACCAGTCAAGCTGGGTGTCTCACTGAGGATGTTGGCATGGTGTCAGGTCACACTGCGCATGGCGGAGCGTAGAGAGCTGGGTAGATGGAAAAGGAGGCCTTCTCTGTAGCAGTGGCCATAGGTGGCACTAGGCACACAAGGCAAAATTAGTTAGCGGTAACCATCATAAAGGGAGAGAATGCACATTAGTATCAGGGTATTCTACCACTTTATCATTTTTTTGTTATTATCTACCTGCAATTACATCGCCTTCCGAACATCAACATATCATGAAAAGGTATATCTAGGTAAGATTTACTCGGCTTAACTTCACACCTACATAGCTAGATCTCAACGTAGATATGAAGTCAAGAATAGTACATCTATGCTTACCTATAGTTACCTCCACTTTATTGGGGTAATATATATTCTGGAAATAATATTATTATAGTCCATAATAGAGACGCAGTGTATTGACATACAGCTGGGTATAGGTTAGAGTGTATGTAAGGACAACCTTAATGCTTACTGTTCAATAGGATTAGCCGTCGTTCCGAACAAATGTGGCGTTTTCCCCCAAAGCAGATGTCTTGGTCCATGGCTCATGTGTAGAGTGCATCCTTAGGCGAGTGAGATGTCAAATAGAAACCTGTGTCTGGGCTGTAGTTCCTCTACGCAACGAGGTCCCCTGGTCACAGTGTTTGGATAGAAAGAACTCTTCAGGCTATCCTTCGTTTTAACAGATGTCAGTCTAGGACACTGATTTTTAAAAATGTTTTTTTCTGTTCATTGTCATTAAAACCCATTCTACTCCCTGCATTACAGTGTCATGCCTGCCTCTCCTATACCCCTCTAATGCTGAGGGTATAAATGACACTGTATACTTTCACGAACCACCTATATTTACAGCATCGATTACCTACACTCACATTTTCTTGGCATTGGAAGAGGCCTTAAAATAGAAGATGAGAAAATGTCAGTCTGTCATTAGTAAGAGTTTGACTCTGTTCTAATTAAAAGGCCTGTGTTACTTGGCAGTCTTTTAAACTAACACACAACCATAAGCTGGCATATCTGTGGGGCTGTAACACATAGGTTTGCCCAGGAGGTGCCAAGAGTGCAACATTCACTGGATGTGCCATGAAACTGGTGCCATTAACAAGGAAGGTCGAGAATAAGACACAAGCACAGAGGTAAACAAGAGATAGAACTGATTTACAAAAAAAGGTAAATTACATTCAATCACCCCTCACCTCTTTCACCATCTCTGTGTGACTCCTAACTCACTGGGCATCTCGGGCATCTTTTGTATAGGTTGTACCACTCGCTTAACAAGACAGTGTCAGCTGGTCACACTTATCTTGTCACCCTTTATGCCTGTTTGTTTGCACACCAGATTTTAGATTTTTAGGTCTCACCTACAGCTTTATTAGGGTCGAGCCTGCGTTGCATGCGCTCGCGCATGCGTTTCGCAGGGAGACTCTTTTGTATTTATAAAAGGGCTCGGAGCCCTGTCAACTTCACATCAGTGTTTTTTATTGGTTGGTGGGCTTCCCTAATAAAATCTGCTTGCTTTCATTAGTCGAGGCACGCATATGGCATGCCTTTTCCGGTGGCAAGCCCTCCTCCAGCGCAGCGACCAAGTACAGAAAACATGCGAGGCTCGCTGTTTTCCATCGGGCTCGTGGACTTTTTTTTCTCTAATTTACGAGCCCGATCTCGCTTGGCAGAAGTCGAGCGCTTTACGTACTTGATTTCACTTTTTCGGGTTATGCACATAAATGCACTTTTGCCCGATAGGTGAAAAGTCGGGTTAGGAGTTTACAACGCGATCAGCTCTAACATGAGCAAACGCGAGACCCGATGCATTGTAAATGCTTGTCTGTTTGTTGTGGGAGAACTTTTGTGAATAATCAATACATAGAGAGGCCTATGTGTCAGCCCCTATTGCATGATTGGATGGCTTCCTTGTCTAAGTTTCTTGCTTTTGATGTAATCGTTTCCCTCCCTAGAGTTGATTTGGCGCACCGCTGGAGCATAGCTCATTTACCATGTGTTTTATAGGATGAGTTGCATCCTTCCACTCCAGACATGATAAAACTATTTTTCCATCTTTTTTTTAGCACTCCAATGGATTCCCTATCTCCCAACTCCCCATTTCCCTTGGCATCACCACCCTCTGTTTTGATGTTCAAGACCCACTGTGCTCCGCCAGCTCTTTGAATCCTGTGCTGCACTTTTTATTCATGTATATATTTATAGATTTTTTTTTTTTTTAATGAAAGTGCTGTGGAGTGGGCCTGCAGCTGCGCTCTGCTATTGGGCCTCATTTCTATTTCTTTGTGCAGCCTTAAGATAATGTTTTGTTTTTTTAATTTACCATTATAAAATGGTAGTAGCGCACTTTGGAACCATAAAGTGTAAAAAATAGTGAATTGCCAGTGCAATCACAATGCTTGTGCGCACATGCAGAAACATGGGCCCTTGTCTTGGAATGCTTTCACTTTATTAGAAAACAAAATCCAAGATGGCCCCCCTTGCGTTCGAAAGCATATTGGTGCCACCTTGGAATGTTTTTATGCGCTCAGTGATCCGGTCTTATTCTTGTGCTAATGGGATGTCTTTCATCACATACGTCACGTTTTCTACTACTGCATTTTCTCAAGAAATAGGAGTGCACTCCAAAAGGACATTAATAGAATTAAAAGGTGACATTTTTGCTATCTGATTCCCCGTTTTTCATCACGTAGACCATTGACCGGCTCAACCATACCTAATTACACTAACACCTACAATGCAGGTTTAACAGTTACAGAGCATAGCATCAGAGCAGAGAATGCCAGCAGAGATTAACTGAAAGTCTCTTTTTCAATTTCAACAACACTGAATTTGGAAAATAAGAACACCTGCAATTTAAGCCCCGAGGAAATAACAGTTAGTACAGAAGACTATGAAAATGCATAACAATAAGTTTACATGCTTTGTGTTTTAGTTTTTTCTGGTTGCATTTTTAAATACCTGTTTATATTGGTGTGGAGCCTGTAGCACTCTTGTGAGTGTACAATAAGCTTGTGTTTACGGGCGATGTGACTAGCCCATCTTAGGAGGTGTACATTTTGTCAGAGAGGCTTGCATCAGCATCACTTTTATTTGTATTTGACAGGGAGCTCGTGTAGCAAGGGTGGCATGGGCCCTTATACAAGCACGGGAATGCCCCCCCCCCACTCTAGGTTTCGGTAATGAAATACAACAATATTTGAGGTGCAGAGGGCCCTCCACACTATTTGGACCCGGTGCTGCTGCACCTGCTGCAACAATGATAAATGCCTTGCAGGCTCTCTGCGTATTTTTACTGAGGCACCATAAACTACTGAATGCTGCCTTGCCAGTTAGTCCCTCTAATTTCCCTCCATCTGCTACTTTGTTTCATATTTGCTGCTGGAAAAGTAGTGAAACAATTGTGGTCCCTGTTTCTTATTGTAAACATGTCATGTTTTGTTACATTTGGTTAATTTTCCGTATATATATGTAAGCAAGTTTTTCCAGCCCTTTGCATGGACTGTTGTTATTCACTGCCTTGAATACTTGCTCTCTGGTATTTGTTCAGTCATAGGTTTACTTACCTTTGTCTGAATAGTTCCCAAGTTGTAATAATGGAAAGAAGATACCAGTCTCCAAGCAGACACATCAGTGAAATAGACACCTTTCAATCACTCACATCACTGAGATGTGAACATGCAAAAGTTCATATCCTACATATTGATGATAACGTAAAGAGCCTTGGCGGCTGGTGACATTTGAAAGTGAAGGGTCATAAAAGTTGAGTATGACTTTTATGTAGCTAGCGAAGCGAATATCTTTGGCCAGGGGAAGGGAGAGGGATCATCCTACCCCAAAATAAATTGAAAACAGATTGGCAAATGGTGCATTTTAAAGCGCATGAATCTAGTGAGAAAGCCAGGATTATAAAACAGTGGGAAAGCGTAGTCTTGAAGTATTAAACACCTTAAAAACTGGCACATATCTTTATTAATGTGTTCAACAGTTACTGTAATGTGCAAATTGACAGTGCCACAAATTCAGGCCCTTAAAAGTGTGTGTTGCTCAGTGTCTTGCAGTGCATGTGGCATTGACTTCAGAAGAAATTTCTCTAACCAGGCTTCAGGAAGCACCCACAGCTCCTGGCTGCAGTCAATCATATAGAAATATGTGAAGCAGGCCTTTAAGTGGGATGGAAAAATGTGGGGATTCTCCAAAAGGGAGCATGTGAAAACGTGAAATAAATTTCTGTGATTTCGTTAGTGTGCCATACAACCGGTATTTTGGTTTCTCTCTGAGATGTTATCGCATCCAGATACATGACACAACAACTGGCATACAACTAAAACCAGCAGGTACTAATGGCTTTGTCAATTTTTGTTAACAAAGATTTGTTATCAATAATTAACATTGGAAATGTTTAAATTCTGAGATCGTGAGACTGTGAATTAAATATTATTGAGGCCTGTAGAAGGAGTATTGGTCGTCAGCTATGTGCACTTTATGCTAGATATGTATGCCCTTTTTCTCTGCACATCTCATCCATCTGCACATCTTCAACTCAATCACTTTCCTCTCCAGCACCCCCTTTTTTATCCTCCATCAAATGCACTTCCTTGCAACTGCCTCACTTTGACACCCTCAAACATACACTGCACTCACTCACATTTAAGCAGTTTACTTTCTTTTATTTTTGAGCAGTAAATATTTTGACACAGGAACAAAAACCCTCCTCGCTTTTGGGATCAATTTAATGGGGAAACAAATACAGAAGTTCCTCTCATAAAGGGGCCAGCGACCCGCATCCAGGGCCTGGGGTGTCACAGTGGTGAAGGTTAGCATTACCAAGGGTCTCAGAACAATATACATAACACGTTAGCATTGTAACACTTACCATTACAGAGGACAGAGAGCAAAATCACACGTGCTTGCCACCAGGCCTACTGTATGACAAATGAGTAAGGGACGGATCTACGCCTGTGAATGACTGACATCTGGCCTCATACAGGGACACAGATTCCAAAGCCTGAAACCGTGACATTGTCAGTGTCACTGGCCTACAGTGGATACCACCATAGACTAGAAAGGGCTTTAGAAATGTAAGCCTTACATCATGCATCACATTGCAGAAAGTTGATTTACTGGTTGGCTTCCGTCTCCTGCTTCAGAGCGAGGCGGGGCAGGCACATTAGACAGGCAGTCCAGACTTAAATACATCGATTTGTTTAGGAATACAATCATATCTCTAAATAAATCGATCTAGTTAATATCTTCTTAGGTAAGCGTGTAGGAATTTCAGAGGGGCGCAATAAGCGCCCTGATATAGAGATGAGATACACCAAAGCACTGAAGCACACACCATGGAAGCATACATGTCACTAGAACGCAAACCATCAGAGCATAGAAGCAACTGATACAGAATACAATAGTTAATATAGAGTTCTAACACATCCAAACTGTCTGGTAATAAATATTACTAACACAAACCAGCAGATCATTTACATCACTAACCACAAACCATCAATTCATACCTGTGGCTAACACACTAATCGCCAGGTGCTACTTAGCATTAACAAATACATTTTTAGATGATTAATGGTATAACCACACAAATTGTCAGATCATACACAACATTAACACACATACCATCATATCATACACAACAATGACACACAGATCAACAACTTTTAAACATCACTAATACACAGACCAGCCGACCATACGTACCATAAACCCCCAAAACATTAGCTAGCTTTTAGCACTAAAATAAACAATCAGATATCCCACTGGCCCTTAAAACATAAGATCACTGGTGTTTGTATCTTACAAACCATCTTATCATTGACTTTGATGAGACATGATCAGTGTCGGACTGGAAGAGAAAATACGCCTGGGCACCAAAATAAAAATGGCCCCCATGAGTGAATCAGTTACCTTAAAAAAGAGGCCTGTGTTTGCGAGTTTGGGCAGTTTTGAGCTTATAACGATAAGCTGTAAATGTGCTTTGCCCAGTATGGCAACACATGAATTTGAACTCACTGCAGAAATGTTTGTTTTAATATCAGGGAAATCAGCAGTAAAAGCAGACCCAGGGAACCATAAAACAGGCCTACAAATATCCAAAAGCAGCCCACACACTGTCCTGTCTGACCCGCCCATCGGCCACTACCTAAATGCCCAGTAGGGCAGTCTGACCTTGGACATAATCCATCCGATACATTGGCGTTGTAAGCCAGAGGGTGGTAGGTGCTGCAGCACATCCACATGACCTTGGCAGTATGGCAGTAATGGGGTGGTTTGTTTGTTTTCTTTTGCAGCTGTGTATTCAAAGATTGACAGAAGATAAATGTAGTTCATTCCAAGATACAAAACTTTTATTAAAGGATGTGTCATATCCTCTTTAATGTGCAGCTGTGCTTGAGCCACTGTTGGTAAAGCCAATAGCGATGACTGGCCATGTTAAAAGTATAGAAACATTGTTTTCATGCATTAAAAATGGTTGCGAGTTGCATGACGTGACATGCATTGAGTCGTCATTGTGTGACATGCAACACTGGCAATTTTGGAAGTATAGAAAACAATATGCCTGGGATGTGTCCTGACCTTGCACCATGAGGATGTAACATAGCTGCCATCTTGAAAGTATAGAAAACATGATTATCATGACGAGATATTGCATTAAACAATGCAGCGGGCATCTTGAATCAAGCAATGTTTTCTATACCTTTAACATGGCCGGCTGTAACTATTGGCTTTGTGATGCTGTCATTTTTAAAAGTATCTGGCATTGGCAAAGCCTATAGTGGCTACCACCACAGAGTAGAAGGGTGGTGGTTGGAGAGGGAAAAAAACAATTACTTAGAGTCATAACGTCAGCAGAAGAAAGAAAAACCTTATCCTTTTAAAACAAGCTATGCTCCAGAGGCATGACAAAAACAGAACAGGGAGGATTGCCCTCCACTAAAGAGCAGGAAACTGAAATTGACAAGACATCTAATCATGAACAGGCAGCTGAAGCTGTTTGTAGCAAGAACACAAAAATAAAGTAATGTCACTTCACTTCTTGGGACATCTGTTCTTTTTACATTAGTAGACTGTTAGTGCTAACTTTGCACCCTAAATGTGGTGAAAATGCAGAAACACAGTTTCTGCACGTTGTTACATATTTAATTGTAAATTGAACATAATAATAGTCCAACTTCCAGTTGTGGTAGCGCAGATACTCAATCGTAGTTTCAACATGACACTTCCAAAAAGAGTAGGTGGCGTTACCATCTTTATTCAGTCTCCAATAAAATCTACCTCACAACCTAGTCCCAGAGTTGTGTAATTTAAGCATGTAAGCATACATTGTGCTGATGTGGGATGACAGAGAGGAGAAGGGTACAGTAACCTAAGGTCATGGGCAAATGACCCATCCCTACTTTGGCCCTCTTGGTTACCATGGAGACAGGGAAACTCGTCGAATTTGATCATGTCCTAATGCATCCATTGAGAGTCATCGAATCTCATGTTTCGCCATTGGTTACTGTGGAAACTATTTTCTTGATATCCACGTGTGAGCTAATTGCCATGTGACATAGTCAGTTGTCCAAAGCATCCCCCTCGCCATTTTGATCCATGCAGTGGTTTTCATGAACACTACTTCCGGTGGAAAAGACAGAAGGTACCAAATTCCAGGAAGCCTTGGCGACATAGTCCATGGCCTCTATCGGTATTCATACTTCACGTGAGATAGCTGATCAGTACACATTTGCGCTGTGCTCCGCTATTGACAACAGTACACTTAAATCTTGTGTTGCCACGTGAAAAGTGTTATGTGCAAGCTGGTATTTTCACCAAAAAAAATTCAGACGCTACTGCTGGGTAGAATAGACAAATACTGATCAGTTGTGGGTTGGTGCTGAACGCTTGTGCCTTTGCTACGGGCAACACAGTGTACATGTTTCAACACCGCTGTAAGTGGTGGAAGCAGTCTTCAGACTGCAGAGCCATCAGTGCAGATCATACTCAGATTTTTGCCTTATTTTTTAGAAGTGAATCTGGGTATTGTGAGTCGGATGGAAAACGCTGAGTGCCTGAAAAGGAATGTGCGTGACAGAGGAGATGTGGCTCAAATAAGATCCTGACAAAATGTACATGTATATTTTATGTTCTGATCTTAATAAAGGCAACTGGCGAATTGCAGCAAGACGCCCCTTTTACATGTGTCCAAGGTGCACAAAAATGTTGTGTAGATTTTTCTGTAGGTTCAACATGCAGAGCTCAGCTAAAACCAGACTACAGAACAGAGTCTGTGTGAGGCATGAGCATGTCCCGGCTACAGCCACCCTCTACCCACAGACTTCAGTTAAACAGGAAAGATATGCTAGCTAGTGGCCAGCACTGTTGTTTATGCCACAATGAGTGCATGTATTAAAACATAATCTCAAAGCATCACAGGATTCCAGTAGCTGTTTTTCCATCAAGCACAATTTGGTGATAAAAAAGTTTTTAAACCAGTGCATGTCTGGTCACTTGATGGTTTTCGTAACTAGGTTATGGAAAAACCTCAGGCAAATAAATAACGAATTCGTTATAGTAATACTCCCCCAGCCGCAAAGCTCAGACTCACATGGTGGGAGAATAGGTAGCACACATTTTCCAGGTTGCCCTAGTATTTGGGACTAACCCTCCTCCTCTTAAACAATGGACACCTATAAGGATGAATGCTAAAATACTAAACTTGTTTTTTTTAATTTTATTTGCCCTTCCGGTGAATGTATTGCTCTTATGTTCCATTGTTATTATTATTGTTTCATCTTCATTGTGACATCTATGCATGTCCCCTTGACAAGGTCAATAATACAAAGACTGACAATCACGCATCTCTTTCTAGAAAAAACCTACAAGTCCCACGAGCCCTACAAGCTCTGCAAGCCCTACAAACCCTGGCACCAGCCAACCACCAGGAGCACAAGCAAGTGCGTCCGGTTCTGCAGCAAAGGTAAGGATTCTTTCAGACAGCATCCGAGTGTTACTGTGGTAAATATTAACACTGATTTCTATACTTATGGTCAACAATGTATTTAACAGCAGAGATGTACTTAACAGAAGGGACACTATCCTGTGCTGTTCATAAGTTCTTTCTTTTTGCATTAATTATCCAAGATGCACTTCTCATCTCTCAGAGTCATGACTGCCCAGAGTTTACATCACACAACCAAAGAATGTGGAAGGTGGCTTGTGAAAAACTGGAGATCCATTCAATTTATGTATCATGGAATAACTAATGTTTGCTACTCTTTCTGAAATCATTACTATATTATGGAATTTGGAGGCAAAATGATTCAAGCTCTAGAGCCGGCAATTGAAATTCCACAAATTAATTGCTTCAGAATGTTGTAAAGGAGTATTTGATAGGACACTCTCTTTTTTTGTTGCCCCTAATTTTAAATGTAATGTACAAAACTTGGTAAGGAGACTTTTTTTTCTAAATAATGTTTCAATCATAGAAAAATTCTAAGAAGATGCAAAAGACAGGTATGTCCATTAAAAAATGCAAAATATACATTGATGAAGCAAATGAAATCTGAATCTCAATGATGTATGAAAAGAAATGGAATAATATTCATGAAATCCTGAAGCATAAAGACACTTGGATGTCTTGGTTAATTCCGACATGCCTTAACTACGACAATTACGTGTTTGGTTCCTGAAGATCATTGGGTTAGATTCCTGACAGAGGTTTCTGCAGGTCCAATAACCAAGGGGAAAGCCAATGTCTACTTACAGGATTCCGAGATGTTAGAACTGACCTCCTTGGGAGAAGGTGGAAGTTTAAATGTTCCTGAAATCTAAGTAGGGCGTCTGGCCCTGTTAATTTACCAAGGTCTATATTGGGCTGTAACCCAGATCAGTGTGCAGCTTAATTATTTCTATCTTTGCATGGTTTTTCAAGTTGGAAAGACCCTGCAGCAAGGAGTAGGGCAATTATAAAACACATACTTAAAAAACGATTCACATACACACCCCGTCTGCCAATGATTCATTTCCTTTTTAGACACCATAACAAAATCTTCACAAAAATCAACTTGTTACTATTGAGTCATTGGGCCGATAATTCACTAAATGATCTCTGTAGAGCAAGCAGGATTTTAGCCAGGGTGCTTCGCAGTTGATAATTCTTGGTGTTATGGAGATCTCCTAGAGGCTCACTAAGCGTCTAGGCCTACTACTGAGGAAGTTAAGGCAGCTTTAGTTCTGTAAACAAACAGAAATTGTGGAATAAGTTGAGGCACTGAAAAATAACTTTGGACTTGTTATCACCTATTCAGCTGTTGCCATCAGAATTGGGCACATGTTCAAATTAAATTATCTGGAAAATTATCTGCAGAGATCCTAATCAGGAATTCCCTGGTGCTGGCCTTTTTGTGTATTTTTTAGTAGATTTGCCTGCTGTGCTGAAGTCCTAGAATTCCTTTTGTCCTAAGATGTGTTAAATATGCATAGGATAATAGTATATGCGGATGGTTTTGAACTGCTGAAGATAACCCCTATTGGTTTGTAGCACATGCATTTCGCACTGCAAAATTACAGTGTAGGCAATGATCCCACTGTGGTTAAGGATAACGCCAAGACACGGGTGTTTGGCAAGTGGATTAATTGTTCTCAGAGTGGATCAGGAATGTAAAACTGGAGGTTGTAGAACTTGATCTAGACATTATATTCATTAGATCTTTCTTCTACTACACCAATATAAAGAACGTGGACATAAAAACAACTGCCCAGTTATCTGGCTTATATAATTTAGTAGGTTCCATAGCGGCTAATCATTCACACCATTGATAACGGGGATAAGAGTCATGGTTTAATATTTTAGTGCTAGATGAAATTATCAACTCCAGGGAGTAGAAGGGAAAGTGCTTAAAAGGAACTCGTGCAAGATATGATGAGATAAGAGACATGAGACAGTAGTTGGATGTTACTGCTTGGGAACACTTCTATAAAAGTAGAGCTATTATCTATTTGCTGGGTTGTCTGACTCGCCTCAAATTAAACTATCTGCTCTAATTTTGGAGGAGCCTCTGATGAGGGGAACAGCACAAACAGAATGCCAAGATCTATCACCATTTCCAGGGATTGTACAATGACAGTAAGGGGAGTGAAAATATGCTCTCAATTCAAATACCTGTTTAATTTGTGAAATAAATACAGCCTAAATTGTGGGAATGAAATATGTAACCCACTCACTCCACCTCCTGCGTAATGTTACTGGAATAAAATATTGACAGAAATTTCCAGGACAGAAATTAAGGTTGGAGAGGCTTAAATGGAGGGTGTGGGATCAACTTCAGATGGAGAGGTAAAGGTTACATTTAGGTTGTTGGTGCAGCTAATGGCTATTGTTTGTGTTCAGTGCCTGGGGATATTCTCTGATTCATTCTGTTCTGATAAATCGTCGTTCTTTGTACTTCAAATATGGTGTTTCTACCCATCAAAGATTCAATTATCATTTTTGTTAGAATGAGCTTTTTTTGAAGTTGGAATATGGCTGGTAAGAATTTTTATTACTGATAAAATATTGGCATTTTAATTTTTATATATATATATATATATATATATATATATATATATATATATATATATATATATATATATATATATATATATACACATACACACACACACTTCAAAAACCAAGGGTTACAGGGACGTTATAGGTAAGCTCACATTTTAAATGTACAAAACCATAGAAATTCATCTGTTATAGTAAGAGTTTTCTCAAGTAACAATAAATTGTGACCTAAGGTAACTATAACTTGTGCCACCGCCATGCACATTTTTTTGTCAAAAAGGTTACTGCAAATATTACATTGATATTATTAATGAAATTATCAAACATGTCATGAGTGCTTTAATTTTTGGGGTAATTAGCAGTGCATTGTGAGGGTGTGAGTTACAGTAACCTTAGGGCACAAGTTATAGTTACTTGTGATAACTCTAACTATAACTAGTGAATGCCTGTGGTTTTGTATGTTTAAAATGTGGGCCTACCTATAATGTCCATGTGACCTTTGGTTTTTAAGTGAATTTATATGTTTTAAAAAAAATTCTATTACCTAACTATGTCTTCCCTCTAACCTTTGTTTTTTTCCAGTGAATTTCTATGTTTTTTTACATAAAGTAGTTTTCATTACTATACGTTAACCCAGCCACCGCCTTGCACAGCCTTTTGCAGTGCGTGGTGGTGGTTGGCTGCAGAGGCCTGGCCTGCCCCTAGAAACACCCAACCATGCGCCGCGCACTGACTTTGGTCATGTGCACTGGGGGTATATATATATATATATATATATATATATATATATACACTCACACACACACCTATCTTCTTTCAGAGGAACCCCCAGGTGGACCAAGTCCCGGGTGCATTGCCCCCCCCACCCCAGGGACCGCACCTCCCGGTGCTAAAAATATTATGTGTGCAGGGGGCCACTGACCCCCCGCAGCCCCGTGGAGCACCGCCTCTCCGGGAATCATCTGTCCTCCTAATGCAAGGGGGCGCGCAGCCCCCCACAGCCCTGGGGACCGCCACTCCCCCGGGGCGATTCATAAAATAAGTGTGGGGATGCCGCACAGCGCCTCGGAGACCACCAACTTTACAGGGTCTTACTCAAATTTAATTCAGGGGGGCCGTGCGCCCTCCCCTGCAGCCCCAAGGACCACCACCACCTCCCCCTGGTGATTCATAAAATAAGTACAGGGGGCCGTGTGGCCCCCCTGCAGCCCTGGGGACCACCACCTCCCTGGGGCTATAATTAAAAGAATGATAGGGATCCGTTTCAGACCCCCTGAGCCTCTGGAACCAACACCTCCCTGGGGCTACACTTGTTTGAGGGGGCCAAGGACCCCCCTCGTGGAGCAACTGATGGCCCTGGGGACCGCCACACTCCAAGGCCGGCTCCACCCCCGGGACATAGCTTTTTTTTTTTTTCTCTCTCTCTCTCTCTCTCTCTCTCTCTCTCTCTCTCTCTCGCTCGCTCTCGCTCTCTCTCTCTCCCTCTCTCTCTCTTCTTTACATGCAGTGACTTTCAGCATGGGCCAGAGTCGCCTGTGGCATAATGGTTGAGGTCACAGATCCTCACACTGGTACCGTAAACTAACTATAACTCACACTGTCTCCATGGCCTGCTAATTACTCCACAAATTACAGCTCTCATGTCATCTTTGATAATATCAATGTAATATGTACAGTAACATTTTTGTTGAAAAAACTGTGCATGTTGAGGGTGCGAGTTATAGTTACCTTAGGGCACGAGTTATAGTTACTTGAGATAACTCTAACTGATGAATTTCTCTGGTTTCGTACGTTTAAAATGTGAGGCTAACTATAACGTCCCTGTCTGTAACTTTTGTTTTTTTAAGCGAATATATATATATATATATATATATATACATATATATATATATATATATATATACTCACACACACACTCCATCGTTTAATCATACAGGATGTGAACCAGTCGGTCTTGTTACCTATATTACCAGGGCTATGAGTCCTGTCTCAGCATTTACTCATTTAGGGCAGCCTGTACTTAGAGAAAAAAGCGTTGACTTCGGGTCGAATGTTGTTACCTAGGTTCATTTTATGGCTTCGTAAACACAGTGAGAGGGGTAAATCTGATGCTCAGTTTAAGGTTGTCCTGTACGGATGATGTCATGTTGCTAGTGTGATTATTGTTAAATGCAGCTGTGTGATGAGCCTTTACTAAGAAGGTGAAGAAACTGCCTGTCAAATGAGTCAGCATTTGTTTTCCACTAACGCTGATGCTTCACTTGTGGAATAAGTGGAAAAACGGGTGACTTCACCAGAGCACTCGAAATTTTTCACACTGGGTAACATTTTCAGTTAGCACTTTGACACGAGCATGAAAAATATCAAGAGCGCAAGACTAAGAAAAAAACTGCTCAGTCAGGCATCCGGCTACCGCTGGACAGTACCCACCAGCATTCCTGTCTTATTTCATCAGTGCTCTCGTAATATGAATGCGCTCATGTTGGACATGGCAGGAAGCCAGTAGCAGATAAACATTTCTCAGATGTTTTAATGGTAGACACGTTCGACATAATGTAGAAGAGTCGCTGGCCTCGTACTTGGTGGCACAGGAAAACCTCTCCCGCCTGCCACGCGCCACTTAGCGCCTCAGAGCAGCCAGTGGGCAGGAATACTGTGATGAGTGGAATAATGCTGTGGACTCGACAGGTCTCCCAGAGGTGGAGTTTTGGGTTTCCCCATCAATGAACATATTTATAAAAAGGATAGTGCTTGATCTACTGTGTTTTCCTGTACCAAAGGAGTTGTGCTGCAAAGATGAGTGCCAAGGTCATCTGTCGTCCTTTTGTAGTTTATTATTGTTGGGTTTACACAATTAATCTTCAAAGCTCTAAGCAAAAGAGATGCATATCCAAAGCTTCTCTTGCCTCCCTCTTTTGGATTAGATGTTTCTCAAATAAATTTCCATGGGACCCTGAGTTGTAAAGACGATTACATGCTTTTTCTCACTTGCCATTACTGTGCTATTAAATTATTCAGTGATAAAGTTGTCCAGGAATTCTCGTTCTGTGTGTTTTCTCCAATCCGTGAGCTGCCAGTTTGCTGGTGGGCCTGAGCAACATCCCCGATTCTTGTTTGTTTTAGGCGATCCTCTAAAGTTTATCTAGTGCTTAGTTAAATACACCCCCCTTTGTGTGGTTGAAACGGTCAGAGTTTTCGGGGATGGACGGGCCTTACTTAGTTGACGGGGCCCACAGTTTCAAGGCCTGTCAGAGGGACTGTGCGATTTTCATCATCCTGTCGTTAACTATATGGAATGTGTGAGGCAGGGGCGTGGCAGTCCGGGTTGTAGCATTATTTAACTGTCCATTGTGATATTTTTATGCTAGAGCTGAGAAAACTGGAATACATAAAAAGGGAATTATTGAAGCACCACTTAATGAAATATTTATTAAACCACAGTTCATCGTTTTTTATGTTTTAAAAATAATTTCAATATTGTTTCCAGTGGCTGTCTTAGCAATTTTTCGATCACCTTCTGACCAGGGAGAGACATTAACTGAAACCAATAATTGTTCCCCATTATATCGATCACTGAATAATTCCATCGGAAACGGTCTTGTGTTCTCCAGCTCTTACCGTGTAACTCAGTGTGAGCCCCTTTCTGTGTTCTGCGGTCTGTGTCCTGCTGATATGTGAGGCATTGCAATGCTCCTGCGGAGTTTTTCGATGCTGCATCGACCCGGCCCTATAATCTGATACAAAAACAAAAGTATAGACTCGGGGGTAGATGAGTCGAGACATGTTTACCCAGCCTACACGGCACATGCATTGCAATGTTCTCCAGCTCTCGCCTTGCTGCCTCTAACATTAATTCTGAACTGAATAACCTCTTCTGTGTGATGACTGTGCGTCCCCGTTCTTCTTCCAGGCATATTTATTGTAATTTCCTATGTTATAGTATGTCCAACTCTTCTTGAAGATCCGTTGAATGCTCTTTAAGTACTTGTTCCTGAGTTGTTCCAAGTCCCACCCCCCAGTCTCATGTTATCCTGCAGGATCTGCCACTGAAACATGTTTCCTACGCTGCAGTGTTTTGATTTAAGGATTAAGGCCATATCATATCTCATGTATTTCTCCTTTGTTTATCAAGCACAAGACTAAATGCTTTATAGGACTTGTGTTCCGAATTGTGTGCTATTTTGGTAGCCCATCTGTGGACCGCCTACTGTCTGTCCTTATCCTTTCGGAGATGTGGTCTGGATACAGTACTTCAGATGACATGTTACAATGATGAGTACAGTACTGATACAGCATCTGTTCCCAGCGGTATTCGTCCCACCGTGAACTTTGACATTCTTTCTCAATAACTTTTCTGCATTGTTGAGCCATATTGAAGTCATCCAACATAGTAACTACAAACCATCCAGTTTGTTGTTTTTTGAAGACATCATCTCCCAGCTCTAAAGGTATGACTTTGCCCTTCGATACATTAAAACATATCAGCACCTTCTGGACAACCGTACTAGGTTTTGTAATAATGCCTCGTTTGACGTGCTCCCTCTGGTGCATTAATCCTACAGCAGGCCACCACGTCAGCTGAAAATAGCCACCCTGACCTTCCAGACTCTCTAAAAACCTGATTCCTATGGTACCCTATGCCGTTCTACATGAACTGAATGTTTAGCCATGGTGTTGCTGCATTTCATATTACTCAGACACTTTCACTCATGTGGCAACATTGATCTTTTTTCAGAGCTACTCAGCCTACTTTCTATTTATTGCCATGGTGCTACATCAGAGGCTTTCTTGAGATCTAAACAAGCCCATTGAACAAGCTCCAGAACTGTTTCTCACACTCTTTTGTTGTAGGTACCCTCAGTTTGAGATAAAGAGGAAACTTCACTGCTCATTTTCCACTACTGTATTTTCCTTCCTGGAATATGCTTTCTTTTGGTTACTTAATCAGCCTTTCTGTAGCCAGCTGGTCTCATCGCTGTTGCATTTCATTCAGGTCTTCTGCTCAATACACACTGTAACTTCTAGATACTTCACATTTCCTGTGGAAGGCTATATCTGCTACAGTTCATATTAGTATGCTTTCCACTGGAACACACTAGGAATACACCAGTTGCAAAACAACAAAGAAACACTGCCCTTAGAGAATTGACTCTTCAGTAAGCAATGTCAGAAAACATATTGTTAGATGCTTCTCATCCAATGAACAAGATTAATATATATTTAGCTCTGGATCCCAAGGAAGGCTCACCTCGGCCAACTAATCAGCCCATTTCTTTAGCTGCTGCGTTTAATCTTTTAGTCATTGGTCTGATGTGACAGCAACTGACTCCAAAGTCTTTCAGAATCTGCTACTGATTTTCACCTTGTAGGTACTATTTACATGCACAAAGTATGTCTTTGTTGATCAAGCAGTTTTCACCTTCTCGTGGCTGGTGTTTGTTTCAAAGATATTTACTTGGAAAGTCAGGAAATAAGGTCAAAGAAACAATATCAGCTAATCTGAATCAAAACAAAAAGCTACACTATGACACACCAGGAAAATTGATCAGGTTACAGGTGAAAAGAGGAAGATTGAAGGCGGAAACAGTGCCATTCTTAGATCACTCTTGTACTCCTGTAGGACATGAGAGTTTGCATACGTTTTAAAGGTGATAGAGTGGTTTCTACCCTATCAATTATTTTCATTCAGCCAAAGTGTTTATGCAGTGATGGTTAGCCATAAACAGAGGATGAGATCTAAAACACAGGTCTATGTGGAGTATGATAAAAAACAGGAATTCACTTGAAAAACAAAGGTTAAAGTGAAGTTATTGCTAGTTGTGCTGATAACACCCTAAAGTATGTTTAAAAAAACTTCTTAAATTCGCTGAAAAGCACAGTTTTAAAGGACTGTTATGGTTATAAAACAAAAACCTAAAAAACATTGAAATTCATCATTTATGATTTAGTAAATTGTGCTTCCATCATGCACTACTTATGACTTCACAAATTACATCACTCATGACATGTTAAATGACATCTAATGACATCATGGATGCTATCTCGAATAAAATCGCTGATGACATCATCCATTATACTGATATTCACATTACTCCACAAACCCTAACAAAATGATAAAAAAAGAAGTAGGAAAAAAGGGGCCTTTGGTCGTATACAGATTACCTTTACTGCCTGCAGAGGGGTGGGTATGGGGATTGAACATATGACAGGCTCTGTAACTAACCACCACTGGACACGGTTGAAGACCTTGCACAGTGGCGATTTGGCTTACTACAGTGGGTTGGGCACAGGCACTAAACCATGCAATAGAGCTAAAAGCTGTACACAGCCAGGGTTTGTCACAAATATTTAAATGAAGGCCCTGCTGTAAAGCCACGCACGGCACCCAGCAGCTACTGCGCACACATAAAGGTCACGTGGAGCAGATATTCCCTGCCTGTGGTGTGCGTGGTTCATGGACAGTCCTTACATCCATAACCTACCACTATGGGCAAGGGCTGTGAGTAGTGGGGTTTTACTGCCTGTGGAAGCTTGAGTGCAGGCCTTGGTCAGAATTCATGCTCTGCTGCACATTGATGAAGGATGTACACTGGAAAGGATAGCCGCTCAGAGACAATTTGATTTGGTTCAGGGCATGTCTGTTGCCAGGGCTTGAGGCCAACCTCATTTGTGCACAGCTAAGGGCCGTGTGCTACATGTGTTAACCACCTGCGGAGTCTTGCCCTTATGGCCTGGTTGAAGGACAGCTTGACCAGCCAACCCTTGCTGTGCATTGTTAAAGGCTGAATGCATTGTGGCTCACAGAGAGTTGGGCACATGGCCTTGCCATGCAGCTAACTCATCGCTACACATGTAGAGTATTGGTAGCTTTAGATGATGTCAGTTGTGATGGAAACAGTGACGTCATCAGTGATGTAATTTAACGTCATGACTGATAAAATATGTGAGGTCATTCGCTGTGCGTGGTGAGGTGCAAGGTATGGTTGTTTTACTGAACCATAACATGCAAGTTTCAAAGGTTTCTAGGTTTTGTTTTGTAAATAGTAGTGCATTATAGCTGTGTTTTTCCAGTGAATTCTAGTGGTTTTAAACCTACATTATGGTGGTATATGCAAACCTAACCGTAACCTCAATTAACCTTTGTTTTTGACACAAATACTTGTGCAATAGTTTTGTTTCTATAAAATCTCAGCATTGAGTTCGTTCTGTTTTTTTACTTCCCTTCCTGCAGAACCTCTGTGCAGATCCTGTTGGGCTGGGTGCACTGGCCAATACTTACAGCGACCAAAAACAATTCTTTATTTTTCTTTCACATGTTATGGCCTGTGATCAGTCCCTGTCCTTTAACAACTTGTCAAGGTACTTGGGGCCTAAATCATAAAGATCTTTGATAATGGATCCTGAATATAGTTTTGCACCAGAGGGATGTAGAGAGGAGCTCTGCTACCATAAAAAGCTTATTTCCTGCGATTTTGTACTAAAGTGTAGGAATTGAAGTTTTGGTCGTTATTTTTAAGGCAGAGCCAGCTATGTGTCACAGCAATCACTATTAATAGTGGTGAGAATGTGACAGGCATTACCAGGCACA
The DNA here is from genome assembly GCF_031143425.1 of Pleurodeles waltl. Lineage (NCBI taxonomy): Eukaryota > Metazoa > Chordata > Amphibia > Caudata > Salamandridae > Pleurodeles > Pleurodeles waltl. Next base: position 537,497,985 of record NC_090436.1, read on the forward strand.
TACATTAGTTGTTAGAGCCTTTACTACTTGTCACTGAACATCTGTGTGGATAGCTTAGGTGCTACAAGGTGCTGGATTACTCTCTCATATTTGAAAGTTGGGATCAAACCTTGAATTGCAGAATTGCCTAATTACGGACTTGCAGATTCTGCCCTGAAAAAGTCAGCATAGCATTAATCAAGGTTTAGAGCTGCAGCCTCTAATAACATGTTTAACATAAGCATTAAGATACTTAGAAATGTTATGACAATTTGTATTATGGAAGACATCAGAGCAGGCACACATCCACTGACGTGTTCCACACAAAGGTCCCAGACAAAGCTTGGGCAACTAATTTATGAGACTATTGGTTTGTGAAACGTGCATGTGAATAAAAACCAATACCAGTGAACACACATATTTGAGAACTGCATCAGTGAGTAGATGTAAAGTTGGGGAATGGAAGATAGAATAATTAGCTGCTGTGATTCATAAATAACACTAGAGCAATTGCAGTGGCAGACCATTTAAACAACTCAATAATGGCCAGTGTATGTACACAGTAATGTTGTTATGCTGAGAAATATAGATTGGCAAATGGATTACAGAAATAAGTAATTCAGAGCAAAATGGTTGAGGTAAGGTTGGTTTGTTTATCAGGAGAAACAGCCTGCTGATCATCTGACTTTAGATTCCTTCTGACGATGACAACTATGGTTCCCCCCCATGATACCATATGGTAGGCACTGTAAAGAGCAACTACCGAATGCCACCAGCTGTAGATTACTATTTGTGCCTTTTTTTCCTTGAGGGATTTTAAAGGAAAACAAAAGTCTCATGCTATATTTGCAGGATATGCGGTGAGGTATCTCATCTTTCCACAATCAGCTAGCAGCAATCCCCACAGGGTTGATCCTCGAATAGTCACAGGCAAGTAGCCGAACAATTTTCACTGTGCCAATTGAAAGAAATCTGCGCTCATAATAAATTAGAAGTCTGAAAATATTTATTAACAAGAAAAAATAATAAGTGGAAAACAGAGCTGGGTGACAAGGGGATCTTCCAGAACCATTGAGCAGAAAAGCTAAAACACACAAGTACAGAATGCAAAGGTATGTTTCCCCCCACAGGGCTCCAGTGGTGATCATGAAACAAAAGCAAAAGAAAAAGAGCTACTCAGGTGCAGAAACTTACATCGCGTGATAGTTGCGGTTTAGTACACATTCAACCCCCAAACTGAAGCAATAAAACCTTCAGAGGTCAGCAAGCTGTTCAAGAATTCTTAGCTGCGATGGCAGGCGTGAGAGAGAGGCTTTATGCGTGAGAGACAGGCACAACTTGGTAACATTGGTTTATACACTGAGCAAGAGCTTCGCTGGTGTCTGCTGGTGCTACAGTTACACCAATGCACTTTTTCTAAATTCCAAACAGTGTGGAGTCCATGTTTACAGAATATAGCTGGTTGTAAGTTCATCCTCACAAAGTGCAGCTGAGTCAGTGGATTGATCGTTCTGGTGCTGTAAGGACACCCAGTAATAATACTACTGGAACGCGGCTGCAATGCTGGAGATATCTTTATAGCCCAGGGGAAAGAGAAACATACCATTGTCAATTACCATAGAGCTTTCATTGGTTTGAATCTTAAAAGATCTGTTGTATAGTGTTAGAAATGGGGTTTTTGGCTGGCAGTCAGGTTACCCCCTGTCCAAGCAAAAGCCCTCACTCTAGTCAGGGTAAGTCACACACAATCCAAGATTATCCTGTGCCCACCCTCTGGTAGCTTGGCACGAGCAGTCAGGCTTAACTTAGAAGGCAATGTGTAAAGTATTTGTGCAATAAATCATACAATACCACCATATAGCACCACAAAAATACACCACACAGTGTTCAGAAAAATATATAATATTTATCAGGATAATTGTAGGTCAAAAAGAATAAAGTTGCAATGGAAAATTGTAGAGATATCACTGAAAAGTGATATAAAGTGTCTTAAGTCTTTAGAATATAAACAAAGTCTCTTTCAAACACAAGTACCTGGTTTAGCGTGGAAAAATCTCCTCAGAGGGCCACAAAAGAAGAGGTGCGTGGAAAAAGGGTGTGTGCGTCGATTTCTCCTCAGCACACACGGACTTGCGTCGTTATTTTCCACGCGGGGAAGTCGTGCGTCGTTTTCCGGCACGCGGACAGTCTCTTTCTATGGATCGCGGGGATTACCAGATGTCCCGGGTCTGTGCGTGGATTTTCCTGCTTGTTTTCCGGCTGCGCGTCGTTCTGCGGGCTGCGTGTTGAAATTACGATCTCACGGCAGGCGTCGTGTCGATTTCTCCTCTAGAGGTCGGGCGGTGTTGTCCTTGCGAAGCCGTGCGTCGGATTTCCGGTCGTCCCCAGAGCGTCGCGTTGATCAGCGTCGGTGTGCGCCGTTTTTCTCACCGCGGCACAAGCTGTGCGTCAACATTTTCGGCGCACGGAGCGTCCAAGTGAAAAAGGGAAGTCTTTTTGGTCCTGAGACTTCAGGGAACAGGAGGCAAGCTCTATCCAAGCCCTTGGAGAGCACTTTCACAGCCAGACACGAGTTCAGCAAGGCAGCAGGCCAATAGCAAGGCAGGAGTCCTTTGTAGAAAGCAGACAGGTGAGTCCTTTGAGCAGCCAGGCAGTTCTTCTTGGCAGGATGTAGTTTCTGGTTCAGGTTTCTTCTCCAGCAAGTGTCTGATGAGGTAGGGCAGAGGCCCTGTTTTATACCCAAATGTGCCTTTGAAGTGGGGGAGACTTCAAAGAGTGGCTAAGAAGTGCACCAGGTCCCCTTTCAGTTCAATCCTGTCTGCCAGGGTCCCAGTAGGGGGAGTGGCAGTCCTTTGTGTGAGAGCAGGCCCTCCACCCTCCCAGCCTAGGAAGACCCATTCAAAATGCAGATGTATGCAAGTGAGGCTGAGTACCCTGTGTTTGGGGTGTGTCTGAGTGAATGCACAAGGAGCTGTCAACCAAGCCCAGCCAGACGTGGATTGTAAGGCACAGAAGGATTTAAGTGCAAAGAAATGCTCACTTTCTAAAAGTGGCATTTCTAGAATAGTAATATTAAATCCGACTTCACCAGTCAGCAGGATTTTGTATTACCATTCTGGCCATACTAAATATGACCTTCCTGCTCCTTTCAGATCAGCAGCTGCCACTTCAACAGTGTATGAGGGCAGCCCCAATGTTAGCCTATGAAGGGAGCAGGCCTCACAGTAGTGTAACAACAAATTTAGGAGTTTTACACTACCAGGACATATAACTACACAGGTACATGTCCTGCCTTTTACCCACATAGCACCCTGCTCTACGGGTTACCTAGGGCACACTTTAAGGGTGACTTATATGTAGAAAAAGGGGAGTTCTAGGCTTGGCAAGTACTTTTAAATGCCAAGTCGAGGTGGCAGTGAAACTGCACCCACAGGCCTTGCAATGGCAGGCCTGAGACAAGGAAAAGGGGCTACTTAAGTGGGTGGCACAACCACTGCTGCTGGCCCACTAGTAGTATTTAATTTACCAGCCCTATGCACATAAAGTGCACCTTACTAGGGACTTATAAGTAAATTAATAGTCCAATCAGGTATGATTCAAGGTTACCATGTTTTTAGGGAGAGAGCATATGCACTTTAGCACTGGTTAGCAGTGGTAAAGTGCGCAGAGTCTAAAAACCAGCAAAAACAGTGTCCACAAAGTGGAGGGAGGCAGGCACAAAGTTAGGGGTGACTACCCTAAGGCTGTCAGGTCTAACATATAGCCTTACTGATGTAGACCAGAGTGCGCTGATGAGATATTGGGTTGTATGTAAAACGGCCTAACCCAACCCAGGCTTGAATGATCACATTCTTGCACTGTTACCTACACTGAGTTAGTACAACTATTAATAAGGAGGGTGGGTCACTAAGCCCTCCTCCACCCCTCCTTGTGACGCCTTTAGCAGAGGCCTAGACATGTCACTTTATATTTTACATTGTTGGAGTGACTAAGTTCAAACAAAAACGACAAGTCTGCCTTTTGATTTGTGTATGCTGAGATGAAATACTGATCACGTGACTGTAGGGTTATTAAAGCAAACATGGGAGTGCCTTCAAATATTTCATGATCTAACTAAGAGGGATGCCATAAGCCTATATCATATTCCAGTATCTAAAGGGCTTGATTCAGAAAATGTCTACTCAGCCTATGCCGTGGTTGTAGTATTACCAGCTGCTGAAAGCAGAGGGATAGCAGAACTTAGAAGCAGCATTGTCATAAAAATTAAGCATATGAGGGCTGATGATTTTGTCCATCAAGATCTATAAAGGAAATACGTTTGAGAGATGGTTGGGCAAGTCGAGTGACACCAGCTAAAACTTGCAAGAGCTCTTGTCCTGGCATCTAAAACGCACTTGCACTGCAGCAGGTTATTCCCTTGAATACGCTTTTAAAAATTCTCGTTGAGGTGACCCCAAAGTTTGACAGTGTCATCACCCTGCTCCTGTCATTTCTATCATTATAAAGTTATTTATATCTTTTAGTTGTTTGATCTGGCTCCATTACAGCCTTCTGGTGACCCTACTAGAGTACTGGCCCACGGGTTTAAGATACAATACCCATCATCAGAACGCTGGTGACTTTCACCTGAATTGAAGCTTTGCAGTAGGATACACACTCTGCATTTTAATATGGTTTGGTCAGGTGTTTTGTGAGGGGATGTTACTGTAAATGCAATTAAAGTAAGCTTTACCCAAGGTTGAGAAATTAGCAGGAAAATCCTAGCACATTTTTTTGTCAGAAAGCCAACAAGCTAATAAGCCTAGCATGATGCTATAGCTGCTATGAGTCTACTTGCAAATATAAGAGTTTTATAGTTAATTATTGAAATAAAAATACCAGAAAGATTATAATAAAAGCTAAAAACACAGCAAGAAGGCTGCTTTGGTATAGTCGATATTGAGAGCAACCACTTCTGTGATACCACAGCAGTGGCTTTAAAGTGTCACTCTGCACCCTGAAAACACATACTTAAAATGAATATCTCCCTCCAATGTGTGTGAAGAACCAATGCAGAAGGACACTTGCTATAATTCTTTCGTTTCCATAGTCATGTGAGAACTGCAAAAACTGTTGCATTCCAAAGAAGTTCGTTTTTAAGCAACTAATCTGAAGGTGTTTTGATCAGATTTCGCACTCCCTCGGAACGTTCTCCAAGTTCGCTCTTTTTATTCTAGAATAAGATAGTCTGGTCATCAGATTTGTAGTCATTTTGACACAGCAGGTACCTGGTATAAATATGAGAATCATTTAATTTAAATCCCAAACTCTGCTGTTGAATCCGATACTCATATGCCTCGGAATGCCACTTTTCCACCTACTATCCAGAGATTAATTTCAACAAACAATTGTCCGCACCAGTAAACACAATCTGTAGCAGCAAGCACCCAGTGATCCTGGTTCTTCCTGAATCAGGATCAGGGAATGCCCATCATCAGATCAGTTTTTTTGTGCTTGCTAGTCCAACTTAAGTGTGCAAAAAGTTTGTCAAATAAATCGGTTCCAACAATTACCAGAACATGGCTATCCTCAGAATTGAAACGTGCAAAGGCACTGCCCCTATTAGAAGCATGTAGCATGTTAGAATTGGGGGTGGGGGTGTCCCTTGCAGGGCTTTGTGAGGTTGTGCACCTGCCTTACGTTCCCCTTTTCTTTGGTAACCTAGTTTTCTGAGCTGGGTGCATACAACAACAATGTGAACACGCTCGGGCCTGGTATGACTTTGAGCGGGGTCTGTGGTCTGGAGGGGCAGACAACACATGCTCTCCCTACTACATGGGACTAATGTCCATGTACCGACTTCTGGAATATTGGCAGTGGTGGCAGCATACTTTTTTTAACCAACAGGTTTAGGAAGGATCTTTTTCCTTGATCACGGTTACAAGTGAGTAGCCTACCGGCCTTGTTCCATAAAGTCGTGCTGATGCACTAAAGCCAGGTCCTCGCGCAGACATCCTGTGCGTGTATAGTATGAGTACTGAGAGTATAAAGTGACGCATAAGCAGGATGAGTTTTGCAGATGAGTGTCATGAGACCAGTGGGATCTATTTTGTATTGCCCCGGTAAAGCATGGCACAAGATGGGATCCGCATCATAGCCTCCCAGACTAGCAAAGTGTTTTGTTGGTGTTCTAGAGGTTTCTTCCGGGATGCAGTAGACATTTAGGAGTAGGAAAATGGACACAGAGCTGCCTTTAAAAAATGGAGCAGTAACCTTCCAGCAGTTGTCTGCCTGATCATTCCCTCCTGAGCATTCGCAGTAGATGAGATTCATGGTGGGGAGAGGTGGTAACAGCAGTTCCTTTTTAGTGCAGAGGGTCCCATATTGTCAGGGCCTGCCAATACGACAGCAAGTAAACCTGAAATGAATTGGGTCTAAGCTGACACGAGACACTAGAAATTAGACTGGAGCCTATTTGCTAAGTAAGCGGAGACTAAGTGCCCTTGTGACTGAACTAGGGGTCACAACCACAGCAATCTGTTGCACTTTCAGTGTAGGCTGCACCTGTGAGTTTGCTAATTACATTAGTGCATTTACCTGCACAACCTCATTCTACCCCTGTACCTACATTTATATCCTTTTTGTTTTAGATAGTAAAGTACTTCTCCTTTCCAAAAAGATAAGCACTGTGTTGTGCTCTGTATGTTCTGCACGCTGTGTCGTGCCGTCACGTGCTGCCTGCTGTTGTGCGCTTCGGAGTCCCTCGAGCATTCACGAGGGGCGGTTGGAGCGCAGCACTCGGAGAGGGCTGGAAGACGCTTCAGCTGCGGTTTGCTCGACGCAAGATAGATAAAATAAACTGTGTTTTTAAAACCAAGACGTATATTTACTGTGAATACAACACACTGTTTTGGGCAGATGTTAGTTTGCTCTATTGGGTGATAGTTCAGTGCTGAGTCTCTGCCCCATACCTAGGAAACCTTGGACTGCTTACCTTGCGACCCCCAGAGTTAAGTGCTGCAACTGTGCACTTGGTGCTCAGTTTTTAGTACCCTAGTAGGTCAGGTTACGGAACTACTGTGGTTGTAGTACAGTAGCTCCTGCTTTTCCTAGAACCACAAAAGTGTTCTGAAATAGCATAAGCTTATACCAGCATATACATCTATATCTCCTTCTGGAGTGCCATTACGAGTGGCCTGGTAACACCGATAAGGCTGGTAATGGTTTAGAAGTGATATAGAAACCCTTGTTTTATGTTTCCTAGCCGAGTCTATAGAACCTCAACACCACAGAGGAAATTGCTGGTTGGGAAACAGCCAGTTTTAATTTGAGCCTGTGGGTTCCGGTGCTCGGCACAGGCACATAATTGTCACCATTAGCACTTACGACAGCTGTCACATGGTGGCGAAGTCTTCATGATTTAGAGATTAACAGAACAACAGTTGTTTATTAATTCAATATACATATACATATTGGGGGCCTCGAACAGTCTGAATTGTCACACTTGCAGCAGTGTTATGGTTAGTAGTTGTGTAGCTTCTGTCTGACAGCGGCAATGGGTGGTGCAAACTGTGGTGGCCTCCTCACAAGGGCATTGGCACTTATAATTTTACAAATTAAACACTGAAAACTGCCCAAAAATAGGGGAATAACAAGTGAAAATCAGTGTTGTAAAACTTATTTGACTGTTTATTTCTCATTCCCCCTGGTCCCACTAGTGATCTGGATGCATATCTGCAATGGAACTGATGCAGGTTTTTTTGCTGTAATGTAGCCCTTAGTAATGAATCTCTCCAGACGCCTTAACATTCTACTATGAATTTACAAGCGTTTGGGCAAAAGTAAAAGCCAGTGGTGTAATGGTACATAAGTTCTTCTATATAACTGCCTACTCACTAAACAGCAGATGAACTTCACTATTAACCGACCCAATGTATAATAGTTGCAACCAAGAAAAAACATGCCCACAGTAACAAAAGACTGTCAATAGCTATTGTATTGTATGATATTGCCCATTTAAATAGCTGATGATACCTGTTGGGCGCTGAAATGCTTGTGTACCTAGTAGCACACTACACCATGATGGGTGTGTGCTTGGAAGTGTGTCATCTTTTATTTTGATCCCATGAGGGAGCTGTTTCTATTTCACGTATGAGAACCACCAAGGTACAGCTATTGTGTTCTAGGATACAATGCTTAGCTGTGTGATGAATGAAGAGACGTGTGAGAGAGGCACTCCTGTTGGCACCTGATATAAACAGTGGATCATCCCTGCTTTTCACACTCATCACACAATACTTTGTGACTTACTATATTACATTGGTTCCTCATTTATAGGTTAACTTGGAGATTTCACAGTGCACTGACTGTGTTATTAAAGGGAATCATGTGCAAGACAGCTACACAAAATATTCTGGAAAACTAATGTGCCCACTTCAAAAGAAACAGAGTAAAACATAAGAACAAACCTCCGGCTGTCCTTAAGAAACACACTTTTATACATCATTTTTTTTTTGTTTTTGAAGAGAACACTGAAGGGAAACATTGCTAGGTATACATGTTACATTGGGTGACAGGAGTCATATATAAGTACTCAAAGTTGGTGTTATATTGGCAAATAATAGTCTTAGTGCAGTAGTGACAAGGCACAATGATTGTTCATGGGAACAGGTTACAGGCTTCCTCAGGAGAGCATATAGAGCGGGGACTCCTACAGCTAAAAATAAAACAGTAGGTACATTCCTCGTGATATCAAGGGGACATGGGGGATCACGAAGAAAAAAATAGCAAATACATCAACACAGTACTATACATTGTTATTAATGATCCTCGGTCCATGCATCACAGTTTTAAATCCTGTTGTCAGTTAAGGTGCCGAAAGGAAATCCAGCGAGAACCACATATATCTCACGGCCAATGAAGTGTGAAAAACTAAAGAGGTGTGAGAGCGATAGGAGAGTTCCCTAATGGGTGCCGGTTGTCATTCTTGGCTTCTGTGTTACGGATGTAAGTGTCCCAGTTTCTCACTCCCAGCCTGAGTAGGTCCCTGGATCACAACAAGTGCAATGTAGTGGCTTCAACTCGGGCCCACAGTAGGAGCATAAGCAACTAGTGTTTCATGTCTGGTTTTGAGGGTGCCTTTCAGGTCATTGCTATTTATCGCTTAAAGAGGACAAACACCAGGTCTATGAACAGGTGTAGCTGTTTGTCCCCCTTAGCTTTGGGGTGAAGGCCCAGGAGACAAGACTCGGGGTAAGTAGAAGCGTTTACCCACAAGTTCCTCAGTGGTATTCATAACCTTCAGCCAGGTCACTTGCAGTGGAGGGCATTCCCACACCATGTGGTCGAAATCAGCATCTGGTAATTGACAGCAGGGGCATTACGCTTGATGCGGTGAGGGGATAGATAAGTGTGGTTTGTGTAATTAAATTGTGTGTATTGAAATCAGGTGTTCCTAGAGACTTCCTTTACTTGTCTCAGTTTTCTTGACCATGCCTTGGCTGTGAGTGGTTGAGGGAGCACATTATCCCATCTAGTCTTTGCCACGATTGGGTTACCCATCGTGACGGTGAGCAAAGCGGAGTGTAATGTAGAGATAGCACTGTTTATGTTCCTGCATATGAGGAGGGTAGTAAAGATGGGTGATGGAGTCGGTTCCATCTCTCCTGCCCCCCAAGTGGTTCGCACAAGTTGTCTGATGGCATGATAAGTCAAAAAATGACCGGCACCTATCCTGTACTAAGATCCTGGGAGGACTTAAGTGTCCCATCGTTGTAATGGTCGCCCAGGTGGACGATCCACACCTCGTTCCAGGCTGATACATCGGGGTCAGTGGGCACCCAGTGAGCTTGCAGGAATTGCAGGAATGAAATCAGTGGTGAATACGAAGCATGATTGTTCACATCACCTATGTAGCGGCGCCAGCATGCACATGCCATGGACATCTAATGCGTTTCACCTGGTGGACGGCAGGCACAGTCTATAAGCTAGGTGTAGATTCCAATTATGCCCAGGGTGTTGTAAACTGCTTTTTGTTTAGGGCTGGCGTTCCCATCCAACCGGCTCATCTGCCATTGGAGTTGTGCTGCGCATAGTATAATTCGAAATTAGATCCCCCAAGCCTCCTTTCAATAATGGCCAGTGTGCGATAGCCAGTGCCACTTATTACTGCCTGTCCCCCTTATTAAGTCCAGAAGTAGACCAGGAAGTTCCTGGAAGAAGACTTTGGGGAGTGTCAGCAGTAGTGCTGCAAAGAAATACAGCAGTCTAGGTAGGCTTATCACTTTAGATATTGCTACGCCTCCCAATGGGGAGAGAGGCAATAATCGCCAGAAGAGGAGGGATCCACGGACCAAGCGTACTGCCCGGCCGACATTACCCTCCCTGGGGGCTGCTTCTGAATGGTATACATGAATACTTAGTTATTTAAAGGGCTACACCAGCAAATTCGGTACATAGGTGTGTCATCCCTGAAGGGTTTGGGAATCAGGGTCAGAGGGAACAATCAGGACTTGGAGCAGTTGACTCGAGCCTCCATGAGGCGGCCATGCAATGGTCGCGCACTACCACCTTGTGTGCGTCCCACAATAAAGGGTTCGCCCCTTTATTGTGTTTGAAATATTGCCTGAGGCATGCTGAAGTGTCTTCGCAAAATGGGGTATCGAGCAAGGCCTCCAGTTGTAGGCACCATGAAGGGAAGCGTAGTTGCAGCCTGCCCCATTAGATACTACTTGGAGTGGGCAGTGGTCTGACAGTGTGTGTGCCAGGTATTCTGATCTGACTACCTGCGTCACTCGTTGTTCAGTACATAGTACTAGGTCTAGTCTAATGTGGATGTCATGTGCTGGAGAATAAAATGAATATTCTCGTCATTCGGGTGCCCCATGCACCACACCCTATGTTATGCCATGTCTATGCCATGCAGGACGTGGTATATTCTTGCATTGTGTCACCCCATGTATGAGTGTCCTAACAATGTACAACCATGTGCAGAGGTTCCGAACAACGTCTGTCAAGTTAAACCAATAAGAGAATAACCAACAACCAACTCTCCCCAGGTCGGTCGACTCAAATGTCGACAGCCACATACCCACAACAACATACCAATAAGTAAAGAAACATGTCAATAGGGTAACCATTTTGGATTCTCTGTGAGTCGTGGAAGACACGATCTGATGTCATGAGCCTGACGTGGAGTGATTGACCATCCAAACCAAGCATGAATCAGGTGTGGACCTCGGGAAGGTCAGCTATAGTTATGGGCTTCAGTTGTCAATTCATATCCTTGTAACATAGACCAATGAGTGTCATCAGCAGACTGTGGGGTGATCACATGTCCTCGCGCTAGTGTAGCCAGTGAAGGCCCAGAGGCCCCTGTGTCAGAGCCAGAATGTAATGGTTGAACCACATGCAATGTGGTGAAGGAGTTCATGCTGAGTTGCAAAGCTTCTAGCATTGCCTTGGCCTGTTCATCCACCGCTTGATCTTGTGTTGGCTTAGTTCTGATGGTTCTGCATTTACGACAACAGGGGTGGGGTGTCAGCTATTCCCCATCGTTAGATTCCTCAGGTAGGGTTTGAGCTATTCCTTTTGCATGGCGCCAAGTCCAGAAATCCTCTGGTGTAGCAAAAACCTGGGCTCTCTCACCATCCATCCCGTGCAGCTTCGCTGGGGATAGCAGAGCATATTTATAGGTCAGTTCCCCAGAGTCGTTGTTTGGCCCTGCAATAGGAGCTATGAAGCTGCTGCACTTCTGCTGTAAAACCAGGATATGCAGTGATTGAGGTGCCTTCCTACTGCCTGGGATCTTTTGCTCAGAATTGCTAATGCACTAGGTCTCAGTCCTGGAAGTTAAGGAACTGGGCAATGATGGAACGCGGTGGGGTTCCCAGAATGGGTGGTCTGACAGATATTCTGTGTATCTTTTCCACAGAAAAGAATGTGGGTACCTTGCCTGCCAGCACAGTGTTTATCAAGCATTTTTCCATAAAGAGTTCCATGCGGGGGCTCTTTGCCCTTTCAGGGAAGCCCAGTAGGTGGGTGTTGTTACATCTAGACCACCCTTCGGTGTTCTCTATCCCTACGGTGCAGTGCAGAACTCAGCAGCTTCGTCTGTGCCTCTAGTTCTTGCACTATGGTGTGCAGTGTGGTTAGTGAAGTTTTTGGTCTTCAGTATAGCTTGTAGAACCTTTTCAAATTGGGTAGAGTGTACCTGAAGGGTGCTCTGTAGGTGGGTCAAGGACTTTGTAGTGCGGGTGGTGGAAGAAGATGATGGCGTTGGGTCGTTCAATAGGGATTTATTTATCTTAGGTTTCACCATCATGGCGGGTCGGTGCAAAGTGCGGGGCACATGAGCTGATGGGCAACTCCTGCAGCGGGCAAGTACAGTAAATAGTCAGGTGGTGCTTCCTAGTAGGGACTAATCCCTAATGCTTCCCTGTCTCACAGGATATCCAGTCCAAAGCGTCCTGTGGCAATCTCGATTTGTCTAATGCTCCGGCTGAATTGACCCCCCCCTCCACTTCTGTCTGGGGTGATCACAGACCATATCAGCATTGTACTACCCAGCCACCTTGCTGCCAACGTGAGGTTTCCCCTGATGCCTTCCAGTAGGCCCTTCCTACCTAGTTGTGACAGGTCGTTGCGCTTAGGTGTATTATTACCACATCAGGCTATGTGTGCCATGTGGCTAGCAGCTCCCCCAGTGTGGCCTGTAGATGCTCCAATTTCATGGCCGTGTAACCGAACCATTCTATGTTTGTTTGCTGTGGACATTGCTCCCTCCTGGAGCCTCTCACCTCCCACCAGACTCGGGCTCTCTGTACACAGGAGTGTCCAATCACCCATGCGGTTCTTTGCTCTGCACCTGTATTTGGAAGTGACCAGGGGGAAGTAAGGTTCTTGTTTGTTTGTCCCAGCCTGCTGTTCTGCCCCTGTTGGCGCGGGAGACGGGTGGGAGGAGGGATATGAGGGGGTTGGATGGCAGGTAAGGGGAGGAGCTACTCATGCTTGCCTGGTTGTTACCTTCTGATGTAACTTTTATAGGCGTTTGAGCTCCACCTCCCAATTGTTTTTATGCCTACCTGCGGCAGGCTGTGTTGGGCTGCCGATGTCGCCGCCCCTTCTAGCCTGCACCACCCTTTCATCAAAATGAGAGTCAGTGGGGTCTCTTCCCGTTACTAGCTTACTAAAATGTGCCACTGCAGTTAGATGCACCTGCGCCCACAACTTGGATTTCTTCTGCGTGAAAGCCTTCTGTGTAAATTGCTCCACAGCTTTCTTCACTTCCTGGTGGTCCTCAAAGGCCCTTGTACTGTTCTTGCACAGGCGGCATAGCGTCTTGCTGTCTTTGGGGCTAGGGCATGCTCTATCAAAAGTGACAAGTCCCCTCCCCCAGGCCCCACAGGCTGCACAGAAACGTTGTCATCTCTTGTTCTGCTTCTGGAGCTAAGCTCCTGAATCTCTCCATCTGGAACAGAGAGAGTGCATCTACTTTAGTGTTATTTATGCCTGGGACGTGCCACGCCCTAATGTCTAGGTTGTTTGCTGGTTGCACTTTTACAAGGTGGCGCAGCAATTTTAACACTGTTGTGCACTGGGATGCCCCTCTATTAATCGTGTGGACTACCTTCTGGTTTTCCAACCACAGTGAGTACTTCATGTCCTTCAGCTGTTCTTGCCAAATTGTTAGGGCCACTACAATGGGGAATAATTCAAGGAGCGTGATGTTCATTGTGAGGCCCGTTGCTGCCCATGTGTGTAGCCACTTCTTGGCACACCATCTATTCTTTAGTAAGGCCCCAAAACCTATGCTGCCTGCTGCATCAGTATAAAGTTTGATCTGCTTTGTGGACACCCAGGCTTCTTTCCATATTAAGGTGCCATTGAACTCTACCAAAAATAACAGCTGAGTCCTCAGATCCTGCTTTACCACTGAGTCCAACCTGACATGGTGGTGTTTTTTCCCAAGCCCCCTCGTCAAATGCATGATTCGCCTGTCAAACCCCCTTCCTGCTGGGATGTCTCTCGCTGCTAAATTCAATTTACTGATTAGCCCTTGGAGCTTCCCAAGTGTGACCTTCTGCTTGTCCTTCACCAGGTCCTGTACTTTTACCTGGGGCATGCTGGATGTGCCTGCTTCTGAGTCCAGCTCTATGCCTAAGAAAACCAACTTGGTGGTAGGACCCGTTGTCTTATCCTCTTCCAGAGGTTCCCCCAACTCTGCTGCTAAAGATTGGAAAGCCTTCGATAAGTCCTGACATTCTGATCCACAGGGCTGCCTGAGGAATAGGAAATCATCTAGGTAGTGTGGCTTCCCACCCCTTGGGTGTCATTTGTGCAGAGCCCATTCCATGAATGTGCTGAGTTTTTCAAAATATGGGCACAGTAAGGATCAACCCATGGGCAGGGCTTTGTCAAAATATGTTTCCCCCTCAAATTTGAAACCCACAAGGTGGTAACTCTCTGAGTGAACGGGGAGAAGCATGAATGCCTACTCTATGTCTGCTTTCGCCATCAAGGCACTGCACCCTTTTGTGCGCACTATTGCTACAGCATCCTCCACTGATGTGTACCCCACCGTGCAGTCGTCAGGGTCAATACCATCATTCACTGGCTCGCCCTCAGAGTAGGTCAGGTGGTGAATAAGCCTGAATTTGCCTTGTTCTTTTTTGGGGGACCACTTCCAAGGGTGGTATTACCAGACCAGTGGGGGGCTCCTCTCAACCAGCCCTCTACTCTCCCCAGCTCCTTCTCTTTGTTAATGTTTTCTCTTATTATCTCAGGGTGTCTTCTTCTCTTTGTCCCTCTTGTGGCTGCTTCCTCTTCCCCTTTTGCATTCAGCTGTGTGATGCTGCCCTCCGCATGTGGAGCACACATGCCTGAATTTGCAAGCTGCCCCCCCAAGTGCACTCATCCTTGTCAAATTTGAAACATAGCACTGTTGCACCCTTCCCAGTTTGTGACCCCCCCTTCCACTGTGTGTACTGATGCTGTTTGTAGAAGGGCTTTGCCTTCTCTTGCCTTCCCTTCTGATAGCTCCTGCGAAAGGAATGCTCGCTCTTCCCTACACAGCTCTTAGCCTCACTTGCTATCATCATCTTGTGCATGGAACCTCCCATATCCTCCTCGTCCCATTCCATGTCTGGGTGAGCTTACATTTTAAGCCTGAAACCTTTGTCATAATCTAGCCAGGCGTCCCCTGTAAATTGCCGCTGGGCTTCCTGTATCTTTGATTCGTAGAGCCATAAATCTTTAGCACATTGGGGAAATGTCTCTACTATGATGCAGGCCATGATTCTAAACACATCCAGCCAGTTATCAAAATTCATCTCTTTCCTCACCCTGTTTCTCTCTCTCCTCTCTTCCTCTTCCTTGTCTACTGAGGTCAAATCTGGCCCTTCGACCTGGATCTCTAAGAGCAATAAAATGTCGATGAATTCCCTGAGCCAGATTTGCTCCTTGACCGCTAGTGGTATCATACTTGCCAGACATGGTGCTCGGGATACCATGTAGGGCCTCCCTAGGCTGCCTTCTTTATATGCCTGTGGGGCCAACCCCCCAGCTGATGGGCTGCGCCGTCCGCGCACTTCCACTTCTGTGTCACTGCCCCAGACTTGTGTTTCTAGTGCCCTGGCGCCTGCGGATTTTAACTTCTCCTCCCCCCGGTCGGGTGACGGTAATCACTCGCTCAGCACTTTTGCTCTAGGCGCAGGGGAACCTTTTCCTCTGGTGTCACTGAGGGCCGTGTCCCCCCTGGGTTTGCCCCCCAGACCCTCTTGCTTTGCACGCTCCACCCTGCTTCGCAAATAGCAAAGGCGTCATTGACTTGAAGCATTCCTCCACAATCACACTGATTTGCTCACCATTGTTTGCCTTCGCTCGCTTGCTAGGACATGGGGCCCCTGCTGCTAGAGATTCACTTGTCACTTTCCTGTCCCCCGTTTTGCCTCATCTGATTGCATTCTGCTTCCGCTTCTTTGACTCTCCTGGTGGCTCCACCTCGCCCCTGGCTGTGACGTTAGGCCCGTTGTCGGTGTGCTCCTCTTGTGTTGGACCCTCACTTTTTCCACCTCCCACGATCTGTTTCAGGATCCAATATTTGATGTGCATTGAGGCTGCCTCCCCTGCTGCCTTGATAATTTCCTCTTGGTTGATGCCTTGGTTCTCTGTGATGAGCTATGTTGTTGCTAGTCTCTGGTTCCTTGCTGGCAGGGCACGTCGGCCTGCATGGGCTATCCCCTGTTTTTGTGTTACTCTACATGGGTCGCGTCGCACACTGGGCTGTCCCCTGTTGAGTTTGTGACTGTGGTTGCAGCCAGGTCACGTCGCCCACAGGCCTGTCCCTGGCTGCCCGCTCTGCTTTGTTGCCTGGTCAACTCAGGTTACGTCGCCTCATAGGCTGTCCCTGGTTGAGTATTTGATTGGGATTACAGCAGGGTCATGCCACCCAATAGGGCTGTCCCTGACTGCCCCCACTGCTTTTCTTCTGGTCCACTCGGGTCACGTTGCCTTTTAGGCTGTCCTCGGCTGACCTGTGCTGGGGATATATTTGAGGGCTGTGCTGCCCGCGAAAAATCAAATGCTGTATAATTTTTTTTTGTTTTTTTTTTTTGTACGTTAAAGGGCGTTGGCTGGATTCAAACCCCTGCACAGGGGTAGACTGCTCTGAAACGTTGCTGCCGCTCTGACCCGTCCCTAAATGCACACAGCTCTCACCTGGGCCACATGTTTTTAATTGAGCGTTCCTGATACAATGTTGCTGGTGCTGCCAGGGTTATCTCAGCCCGGGTATGAAAGGGGGGGCGTGGCCTTGCACTCCACCCACTCCCTGCTAGTGCCGGCTTTCCTCTGAGCTCCTGGTCCCACATTTAAAGTGTTGCTAGCACTGCCAGTGTTAAAACAGCCCCAGTGTGAAAGGAGGGGGGCATGGCCTCACACTCCTCCAGCTCCCTGTTGCTGCTGGCTCTCCTCTATGCTCCCGCAGATAGATGTTGTTGGCGCTGCCAGGGTTAACAGCCCTGGTGTGGAAGGGGAGGGGGCGTGGTCTCGCACTCCGCCCACTCCCTGCTGCTGCTGGTTCTCTTCTTCGCTTCCGGATTCCACCGCAGCTTAGCCACAGATGCGGCCGCTCTGCCAAGGGCCCCTGCAGTGTTCCTGCTCACCTACTGGCAAGTTGCTTCTCCTCGGCACCGCTCTTTCCAGGCACACGGCAATCTCGGTTCTCGGCTCCTTCCACCTGTGTCAGCACCTCCGACGCTACCTGGTCTCTTCACTTCTGTGGCACCTCTTCTCCTGCATGCACATCTCTGCAGCCTCGCTGGTCCACTTTTGCTGGAAAACGCCTTCACCTCTTCAATAACCTCACCCCGGTAGGTCGCCAATCCTCCTCCAGTTGCTCTTCTGCTGTGTCTTCTTTGCGTGGCTGCCTGGCCGCCCAGGTGAAAAAGAGGGGTTCCGGCCCGGGCAGGGTCTTTTTAAGCCCCCATTCGTGCCCCTGGGGCAAGGGGGGAAAATTCAAAAGATTCTTTAGCCCCCATTGGGCCACCCAGGGCTGCCCCCTTTCCAATTCCACCCTGCACCAAGTGCACAATGGGCAGGGGGGTGGGGGAAAGATCTGGGGAGGCCACTTCCGGTTCCCCCCCCCCCTTTGTTTGCATGTCCACTTTGGTGCGCTTTCTTGTGGGCCTTGGAGGGGGTTTCTGCTCTGGCCCCTCAAACCCCCTTTGGGTGTGGGCCTTCACCCAGAGTCCCTGCTCCTGTCGTGTGACGCAGAGGGCCGCTTGTTGGCTGCAGCGGTGCCCCTGCAGAGGGAGCACAGTAAGAGAGTCTAGTGCCCTCTGCAATTCAGGGACCCTTATCGGCAGTTCAGAACCTCCAAACGTGTTGCCTCCAGACATTCGTCGCTCACCTCCAAATCAGTCCACACAGCAGTCTTCTTGTGTCATTGGCACCATCCCCCAAAGCGGGAGCTCCTCGAGTGCAAGGAAGCTGGGATGCACACCATCTCACTGCAAACTTTTGCTTTGGATGGGGAGGCTTACTGCAGGATGCTGAGTGGGCAGCACGGAGCTCTTGATTATGGGTCCATTGTGGCCCCATCTTGGCCACTCCCCGCTTATGAAACACTTGAGTGTGGCTTTTCACACTTCATTGTTAAAAAAAAAAAAAAAAAGAGGCCTGCTGAGACTAGGGGCCATATGTACAAACACTTTTTCCCATAGACACAGAATGGGTGAAAACCTTTGCTACATCTGCCCCCTAGGTTCCTGGGTGCTCTTTTACAGAACTTCTGTTTCTTTTCTCAGATTGGCTCCTCCAGCAATCGAGCTGGTAAAGGTCATTACCTCCCGTCCCTCCCTCGCCTTCCTTTTAACCAATGAGGCCTCCTGCCTCCCCCCTAGACCCTCCCTTCCCCTTTCAAAACCCCCCCCCACCCTTATCCCCTCCTGTTCTTTTGTCTAGCCCACGCTAGACGGTTTTCTTTCCCTTTCTTACCTGCACGGCGGGGCCTGGAGGTCGTCGATGGAGGCACTCCTCGGGACGCGGAGCTCCGCGAGGAGTGCTACGGCTGGGGCGCGTCTTGAACGAGCAGCATGGTTGCTCGAGAGGCGTGTCCTGGAGGCCGGCTGACGGGGTCAGCCGGCCCTCTGTGGCTGGGGCGTTAGTTTCCGGGTTTCCGCGCCGCGGAGCCGCGAGGACCGAGGAACTTCAATTTTTGGATGCTGGTCAGGTAGGACGGGCGTTCTGCCCGTGGTTTTTTGGATTTTTACAAGGATTGTGACCTTTTTAGGGTTTGGTGGAGCCCTGTTAGGGAGGACCAGGGTCCTATATGTAGGGTAGTGTTTTGGAATGAAAGGCAGTGTTATTTTGGTTACCATGCCTAAAGCTCCAGCAAAGAGACGTGGTTGTCTCTTCTTCCTCCTCGGAGGTGGGAGGGGAGGGTAGCATTGCTCTTCCTGAGAACCCACAGGTACCTGGCAGGGGTACTCCCCTCATGTCTAGTGAGGAAGTGCAGGATATGGGTGAAATGGCTGTCACCAGGGCACTGCAAGCTGGCGTGGCCAGGACTGATCAGTCTAAGCGTGCGCAATCATCGGTAGCGGCAAGAAAATCCTCATCGGAGAGTGAGGATGAGGCCCCATCAACGTCATCTGGGGGGAAATAGGTTTCCAGAAGAGGTAATGTGGGAAGTGATGACACATGTTCGGGACAGTTTAGGTTTCCCTGTGTTTCAACCTACAAACTCAGAGTCTCATTTATTTCCTCAAATATCAGACGCCTTTTATGTTTGCCATGCCTTTCCAGGGACCTGTGAAGGATATGGTGTTTCGTGAGTGGAAGGATGTGGAGAAGGCTCAGGTTCCACGATTCCTTCAGAAACTTTACTTACTTGAGGGTGAGGGGGTTTTTCCTCCTTCAATACGCCTGGACTCTATTCTGGCTACTCTAATTGGCAAAACGGCAGTCAATCCGGAGGATTGTGTGCCTACGTATGCCACAGACCGTAAAGTGGATTCAGGTCTTAAGAGGGCTTTTGCGGCGGAGAATCTGGCGCTGAAGGCAGGGATTTATTCTGCTTCTGCGTCACAATCATTGGTTCAAGGCTTTGATAAACTGGCGGTGGCTGTACAGGAAGGGGCGGAGTGTTCGGAGCTCCTGGCTGGTATGGAACAGCTGGCCAGATTATTGGCGGATGTGTCTTCAGATATAGTCCGTACTTCGGCTCTGGCATCTGGGTCTTTGATTAGGGCTCGTAGGTCCCTCTGGTTGCGTTCATGGAAGGCTGATCCAGGGGAAACGGCGGCCTTGTTGAGACTGCCGTTTGAGGGTTGTAACTTGTTTGGAGAACTATTACCATCCATACTTTCCAAGGCGTTTAAGGAGCGGAAGCATGCCTTACCTTATAAAGGGGTTTCTTCTTCGGGTAAAGGGTGGAAGAAGCATTCCAGATCTTCTCCTACTAGGGTTGCTAAATCCTTTTCGTTTAGGAGACGGCGTTTTCATCCGCGTTTTTCACCTAAGAAGTCTACTCCTGAGACCCGGGGTGGTTTCAAGAAGGGGTCCTGGCATTCGCTGTGGGCCTGGCAGAGGGCCGGTTGGGGGATGACTGTGTCACTTTCTTTCAGCTTGGGAGGACAGTGTAACCGATCATTGGGTACTAGACATGGTGACCAATGGTTATGTCATAGATTTTGTGGCGGTTCCTCCAGATTCCGGGGTGCATCCCACACCTCTGCCTTCAGAGGGGTCTTGGAGTGGAGCATTATTGGACGGAGTGCGGGACTTACTGGTCATGGGGGCCATTTCCCATGTTCCACTAGACGACCGAGGTCAGGGCACTTATGCGGTCTTGTTTCTTGTGCGGAAAGTTTCAGGGGGATTTTCAACCGGTGCTCAATCTGAAGGAGGTGAATACCTGGATCAGGACAGTGCATTTCCGCATGCTGTCCATTCGGACTATTTTTCCATTGGTCAGGCAAGGGGATTTTCTGGTGTCACTGGATCTGCCGGATGCTTACCCACACGTACCGGGGGCATGGTCCTCTCAAAAGTTCCTGAGGTTTGCTGTGGGGCAGGATCATTTCCAGTTTTGCGTTCTGCCTTTCGGTCTGAAATCTTCTCCCCGAATTTTCAGGAATATGCTGGCTCCTCTAGTGGCTTTGCTTCATTCAGAAGGGGTGTTTCTGCACCCTTATCTAGTCGACATTTGGATTCATGCCCATTCACGAGACCTTTTGCAGAGGCAGGTGGCCCAAGTTCTGGGGGTCCTGCAATAACACGGGTTTTTGATTAATTGGGTGTAATCAGACTTTGTGCCGTCCCAGGATCTGGTTTTTCTAGGGGCTCGGTTTCAGCCTATTCCAGGGTTGGTGACTGTGTCCGAAAAGAGGTTGGATGCTCTCCAGGCTTTGGTAAAGAAGGTATGGTTACTGTCTGCTCCCCAAGCTCTTCTATGGTTGCGACTGCACATTTGGCGTCAGTGATATTTTGGGTTCTTGGGCACGTTTCCATCCCCTGTGCTTGATGACGTGGTTCTTGAGTAGGTGGGATCCAGGGTCCGGTTCTCTGAAGGACGGGGTTCCAGGGTCCGGATTGATTCACAGAGAGTTGCAATGGTGGTTGGATGCAGACCGCCTGAGGGTAGGGGTGTCTTTGTCACCTCTGAGACCCGTGGTGGTGACGACGGATGCCAGCCTCTCCGGTTGGGGGGCATGGATGGGGTCAGCTCAGATTCGGGGGTTTTGGTCCCCTCGGGAGGCGAGTCGGTCATCTAATTGGCGAGAATTGCGGGCTATATTCCTGGCTCGGGTCCATTTCCAGGATTCCCTGAGGGGGTTGGCGGTTCTGGTTCGCACAGACGACTTAGTGGCCGAGGCTTATGTCATTCGGCGAGAGTGGTAAATGTTCGGGCGGATCTACTGAGCAGAGTGATTCCTTCCTCTCAACTTTTCTCTCTCCGGAGGTCTCTGTTTCGGCATCTGGTTCGGCTTTGGGGTCTTCCAGTGCTGGATGTGTTTGCGTCAGTAGAGAATGCAATAGTGGAGTGCTTCTGCTCCCGGTTTCGGTGTCCCCAAGCATGGGAGGTGGACGGGATGTCATGTCCTTGGCCGCAGGGCCTTTTATATGCGTTCCCTCCGTTTCAACTATTCAGGGCGTTTCTGTTAGGTGCCAGTGGCTTTGAGTTCTACCTTGCTGGCTTCATGGAGACGTTCAACTTTGCTTTCTTATGGTAGACAGTGGAAGGTGTTTTCGTCTTGGTGCTTAAGTCGTGAGTTGGATCCTTCCTGCGCTTCTCTCTTTGAGGTGATGCAGTTCCTGCAGGACGGTGCTCGTTTAGGGTTGTCAGTGGCTTCTCTTCGGGTACAGTGGGCGGCTATTCAGGCATTTAGGGACCATGGCGTAATCTTCAAGTTGAAGGGCGATTGATGCCTGGATTTTTTCAGGGGCTTATTAATTTATTTCCTCGCCCGGTCCGTTCTTTTCCCTCATGGGATCTGTCCTTGGTTTTGGATGTGTTGACGGGGGCCCCTTTTGACCCATTGGGGGACTATGATTTGCGACGTCTATCTTTGAAGACGTTCTTTTTGGTCGCCATTACTTCGGCTCGTCGGTTGGGGGAATTGGGGGCATTGGCATGTTCCTTTCCTTTTTTGTAAGATTTTTCCCGATAGGGTGGTTCTGGTTCCGGTGCCTTCCTTTATTCCAAAAGTCAATTCTTCGTTCCATTCCAGGCAGGCGGTCATCCTTCCTTCATTTTGTCCGGATCCCTCATCTGGGGAGGAGGTCCGTTTGCATTTGTTGGATGTACGTAGGGTTTTGTTGGAGTATCTGCGGGTGGTGGCTCCTTTTCGTACAGGGGATTCACTGTTTGTTACTTTTGGTCCGGCGCGCTAAGGTGAGAAACCTTCCACGGCTTCCTTGAGTCGGTGGGTTCGATCTTTGATTCTGTTGGCCTATTCCTTGAAAGAGGTGGTTCCTCCTCTAGGGATTCAGGGGAGGTCTTCCAGAGGCATGGCGGCGACGGTGGCAGAGCTTCAGGGGACTTCAGTGGTGGAGATTTGCAGGGCCGCCACTTGGGCTTCTCCTTCGGCGTTTGTGCGTCATTATAGGCTATCGGACTTGGGTGGTTTGGAGTCGGTGTTTGGTCACCGGGTCTTATCCTCTATGAGATAATGTTTGGGATGTTCTTGGTGCAGGATATTAACTAAGGGTCTTGCAACTCGATGTCCGTCTCCGGTGTGTTTTTCTTGCTATGTCTCATTGGTTAAAAGGAAGGCGAGGGAGGGACGGGAGGTAATGCTTCCATTTTCTTACGATAATGGCATTACTCCTAGTCCTACTCCCTCGCCTTCCTTTTCCGTTCCCTCCCACCCTCCCGGTACGGACTGTCCGAGTTGCGGCTTGGGCTTGGTTTTTGTACAGGAGGGGATAAGGGTGGGGGGGGTTTTTGAAAGGGGAAGTGAGGGTCTAGGGGGGAGGCAGGAGGCCTCATTGGTTAAAAGGAAGGCGAGGGAGTAGGACTAGGAGTAATGCCATTATCGTAAGAAAATGGAAGCATTGCATCTCACATTAGGTCTGGGTCCTTGCACCTTTCAAAGCCGAGTCGAGCTCATGCTCAACTTCATATATTCCGTTTCTCTTAACTAATATTACATATTTTCATGCAAGCGTTTAGCATGCATCTTTTACAGTAAATGCATAGTAAAATTAGTAGGTGGCCCCTATTACGTCGTTCCCTAAAAACAACCACAGATTATGGCCGTGTAAGTGCGCTCACATTCACATTCAAGGCGCTTCAGAATTGCAGGAAGTGGCTTCATGCTGTGCGCATAGGTTTTGTTCTCAGAAAAAGATTCACATATTATTACCAACTAGGTGGAGCAGATGAGGGCCCCGGGTGGGGAACCGTGACGCAGCGCTGGGCCGGGCTGAGAGCGTCACGTGTGCCAACAGGAGGGTTGGTCAGCAGAGTACTTCTCCAAACTGAAGTCAGAGAGGACTGGGGAGGCACTGCGATGGAAACAACCTAATGCACAGGATCTATATGCAGCGGTAAATCTAGTCTGGGATTAGGAGGAGGCTGGCACTGACACATAATTTCCAGTAAAGACAGTATACAGTAAGTACTCGGCATGGAGAAATGCTGCGCCGCGGTTTTAGGTTGTCCATATTAAAAATGGATTCTTGCTTTTTTTACTTTCGGCTTTTCCACAAACCGAGCCATTGTGAGCTGCCGGTTCCTGCGGATGTTGGACGCAGTGGGACATGTCTGTTCCCTGCTCTGGCTTGCTGTGTTGTCAGAGGCGCCCAGTACACAAACGGAGTGGGAAAACCATACTCGTCCGCTCGAGAAATGTTCCCCGCTGATAACTCTCTGCTCAGTTCTGTTTGCCGGGATCCCAAACAATATTTGCACGGAACCTACACATTGATGTTCGGCTCTTTAACTGCGCTTGTGCTCCCCGCGATGTGTTGTTTTTCTAACCCGTAACGCTTTTATCGTGCCAGGCAGTGAGCTGGTTCATGCCGCAGAGCAGTCGCACTCCGACAGAAAGTTTGGTAGCACTTCACTTCAGTCCCTCGAAGCCTCTTTGCAGGGTGTGGTGAGCTGTGCAGACGGAGCCCTGTGTGGCAGCTTGTGGAGCAGTGCACATGCATGTGGAAACTCCTTCCGAGCACCGCCCCGGCCAGTGTGATTCCAAGACTTGAGGGCCGACCCTGCAGATGCATCAGCTGCTTGTGCTGTGGCCGAGCCCTGGAAGTGGTCCAAGCTTCTGTCTGACCAGAAGGCTGTTTGTGTGACTGGTACATTAGCTGCGCTTTTGTCTCAGTGGCGTAGAGCTCGTGGAGCACCAATTCAAATGCGCCCAAATCAGCTACGTTTGCCTCTGTGAGGCTCTGTTGTGTGGCACTCAAGCAGGATGCGACGTGTGAGGGACGGAAGAACGTGTGGTTTACCCTATGTGTGGACTTCTAGGCTTCTTAGTACACTTGTTAACTGGCTGCGGAATTTCACTATAAACTGACGTTAGGGGGTGAGCCGGAGGGGGGTGGCAAGCGTTAGACCCATTTTACATCTTTCAGGCCTCTCTTTGCGTCCCATGCAAGTTTCTGTTTTGCACATTTACATGATGGACCCGGACAGCTCAGTTCCTTACCTGATAACTCGCATCTTTGAAGGAGAGGCTACTAAAGTGCGCCAGGAGGCCAGCCCTCGCTCACAGTGCGTCCTCCCATGTGTGTGGCTCTGGAGCTCATAGGACAGGTTGGTTTCCCTGCCTCTGTGAGCCCTGCTAGGAGATTAATGTACAGTTCTGAGGTACCCACAGAATTGCAAAGTGCTCCTTCGTCAGTCGCCCCCGAGCGACTGCCGGTGCATTGGTGCGTGGCAGTTCTGTGCCCGGTTACCAAAGGTGAGACTGAACGTGATTCCCGTTCACCAGGATGGTGGGTACTTGGTTGGAGACAGAAGCTTGACCTCTAAAGTCTTTTTGACTCCTGGGGTACTTTGGAGGGAACTTGGAGGCGAGACTCGAGGCAGTATAACACAGTTGTTTGGGTCTCACGAAGAAGGAATGTCCAGCTAGAGCTTCTACCGAGTGAAAACATTAAATATATATGCATAACACTAAAAAGTAAAAATAAATAATGTAAAGCAAGCAGCTCATTAAAACAACGGAGCTTCAGCAATTTAGTACAAAGTAGTAACACGGAGCAGCCGTTTCACAATCAAGACATAAAATTCCTGATCATTTTTATGAGCATGATAACTGCTATTTGTAATCAAGTGGTCATAATTATATGAACCAAAGACTCTTTCTTAAGAACCAGACGCCACTGACTACCAATCCTCCCATCACGGATTATACCTTCTGCTGTACTGTCGTTGATCAATAGTTGAACACGATCAAAAGTAAAATTACAATTACAATACTGTGTCCTGTAGGCAACCTGTGGGAAGAATCTCCATTTTGCTTTCAGTATATTTTTTACAGGAAATCTGCTCTTTCTTCCACATTAGGGTTTTCAGAGTATCTTAAAAACTCAAAAATTGTAGATCTTGAAACTCTAGAGTTGCTGGTTATATTGGGTCACTGTGTTCACTCCCAGTAAGGAAACGTTGCAATATTGAAGGGAACACGCGGGCACTTACTTCAGGACAACATGGTATTGTGGACCCTGCAAAGGGATCGCAAAGACCACTCAGGACTTGCTTCAATCTCTGGATCCGGCTCGCAGGCAAACAAGCAATTCACCGGACATCTACATAGCCATGAATGGTGAGTCGACCCCAGACGTCTTTTGGGTTGCAGGCCACTGAGAATAATACTGGCCTTGCGGATTTTGCCCGCTGGTCTGATTTTAGTAGTTACCAAGTAAGGTCAACGTCAGCATGTCCTGCAAAGTTGAAACAAGTAAATCTGGGCAAAGAAAGGGAGTTTGCTATAGAGTAGTGTAGCTACAGTGCTATATATATATATTTTTTTTAAGAGCTATGACGCTGTAGGAAACCTGGAAAAAACGGATAGGGCATGCATTCTTTGCCTGTTCATTTAAGCTTTTTGTTCTTACTTAAACCTTCTTTCCATTGTCACAACTTGTCGATATAAGCACTCGCCTGTTCTTTTGGACTTTTTAAAGGAATTTGAAGACCGTTGTTAGGTGGTATGTTTAACAGTAAAGTGCAACAGAGACATTATGTGCCAATCATCATAGGCATAGTTTTCGAACAAGCAAGTATTCCAAACTGCTTACTATGTAGAAACATATAATAAACTTTTTTATTATAGAGCGTATTTGATTTTACCCCAGAGGTGTTTTCGACATCCAGGTCAGAATGTCATTATTTCTGGAAACATGAAATCCTAGATTTACTAAACCTTATTGTTTTACTAGAATTATTACAGTGCATAGCAAAGGCACTGTCAGTTCAATAACGTAATTTTGTTAATTAAACATAGGAACATCTCTATGAGGAATGTATATTTATTTCTTCCATTTCATTTACTGAATATTGTTTAAGTAGTAAGTATCTGCTTTTTCTCGGTGCATTTTATAGTAACTTTATTTGTGTTTTGTCAAAGAGAGGGTAAGGGGGCCGGAGGTGGGGGGGATCCCCATCTGCTGGGACTGCTGTCTGCTTTCTCAGACTGACATGAGTGACAGCCTCCCTTGTTGCGCTTCTGAGGTCTGCGTGGCTAGGCTAGAGCTCCATTCTCCTTAAGTCAGGCAGGCCCTCCAGACTAGGCACTCTCGGTATTTCCCCCGACTCAGGTTTTCCTTTGCCACTGCAGTAGACAACACTGTGCTCTGGGCGCAGACTATCAGTGACAAGTGTTGCATGCTTTCAGACTCCTCTGGTGCTCAGATGCTCTTGGCTCCGATCCTTTAGCCTAAGCTCGGCCACTCTCTATAATGAGTGGCCGGCCCCTCCTAGCCACGGCCACCACTTCTGAATTAGGTAAGTCATTGCCTAGGCTGTGGCCTCCGACTGATCTGCGGCACACAGCTATAATCCTTTGGGCAATGGTGCCCTCCATTGTGGAGTCAGCATAGCCACAGGACACCTCTGGGCTACCAGAGTGCACGGAAAGAGTGAACTGCACGTCTGGTACAGGAAAGAACTCCCAAAAGGAAGCAAAGAGTTTAGTTCATATCAGAATTATTAAAGGAGGGGAGGAAAGCTACTGTGTTGATTATCATCAGGTGTTTAAATGAGTGTGACACAATAATAAAGAATCCTTTAGCTGCATACATCTCCCCAGTCAATATAAACTCTCTGAAGCTGGGAAATGCTAGCCTCAGAAAGTTTAGGAATAATGTTTTGTAAAGGCATACTACTTTTTTGAGTATTCGATGGCCTCACCCTGACCTCACATACCCTCTCTCCACCCACATACCAAGACGTTTGAAAAACACACCCTACATTTATATTAACCAACACATGAATCAAACCAACACTGCATTTTAAAGGTGAAAAGAATAATGCGTTTTGCTCCTGCTTTAAGAGTTTCAGGATTTTTGAGTTGGATAAATATGAATTCATTTTTATGTTACCCTTCGCCCAATGTAGGAAATTGTAAAATGTCACCTGGAAGTTGGCATCTGCCATGATAAATTCTGATTCAGATGGTTCCTTTTTTTATTGGGACTGTGCCCAAGACCACCCTGGTCACCTAGCTAGCTGTGCTATGGATCAGAAAGTCCACTAGAATACTGGTACCGCAAAGACATGCTGTGGAATATTTCAATGGTGAAACTAAGAGGCACACAGCTTCTGAGGTTCAGGAAGGAGGTACGGGTCGTTTTTTTCCCCTGGCTCTTCAAGAACTGCGTAAGTTGAGAAAGGCAAGCATGGCCAAGATAGGGCCCTAGATGACTGTATCTATTCCATCCCATGGTCCACACCTATCCTTTTGCTGGGTGAACCCAATACGGCATTGTCCAGGTGTCTTTAAGCAGTGCAAGATGGGGCATCGCCTTGATTGTTTATGGAGAAACTCGCAGACATAATGGACAGATATCTAAGGGATGCAGAAGGACAGATGGCTGTATCCCTGGTTCGGCAATCCATAACATTTATTATATGTCTTGCGGGTGCCTGTATATAATAGATCACAGCAGATCCTGCTGTCCTTCACCTATCGCTCCAGCTATTAAAAAGGGCATGTTATCCTAGTTGCCGTATTGGCTCACCCTTGTCAATATAAGAATATTTGCCTTGACTGCTGCATCTATCACAGAATGCGAGCTGCTGGGCCTTCATCCAGGAGGGTGTATGGTACTAACATAGCTCTTGGCCTAAGTATCATCTGACATAATGGGATATTCTGGCATACAGCCTCGAGGGGTTAGGATGGAGACCTGCCGAATAGCTGATTAATGTGTGTGTGCTCTATCGCTCACATTTCTTCCCACCACAAAACTATTATGTACTGTGACCTAAGAAAGGACACCAACACAGCTGTGGCCACTCACCTAGAACGTTTAAGCCATGGACCACGTGGCAAAACAACACACATCCAAGAGGGAACTCCTCCACTGTGTAGTGTGCTACCCGTCTCTCATGCGATGCAGCACATTGTCATGGCTATGAAGTGCTATACAAATGCAACTACACAAAGCCTTGGGGTGGTTGTGTTCCCCAGGCTGCTCTCGTCAAACCCACCCCTACAGGGATGTCAGAGAGCTGTTTAGTGCGTTCTGTTCGTGGCGACAAGTAGCTGTGAGAATCAATATTTATCAGCTCAAAGCAAAGTCCTGTAGTTCCCAAAAACTCTATGATATGGCTTTGTGCCAGTTTAAGACGTTTTATTAATGTAGCGTTTCCTCCGAGATAGTACTCTGATAGGGCCGATGGAAATTTTGAAAAATATTTGTTTGTAATAGAAGGCAACATAGTTATTTGCAATCTTATGCAGAACACTGTAGCTTTAGAAAATAGGACGTAATAACGCATTTTGCTTCCATGGTATTTGTAATTTGTTTAGTGTGTGTCTGCTCTTTTGTGGGTTCTTGGCGTCTAAAGGCTGTCGATTCTATGAAATGTGTGTTAGGTCAGATATGTGGGCTGTCTGAGTGTGCATTGCTCCATGGCTCCAAGTTTCTCAAGAGGCGACTGTGAGGATGCAGCTTAATTTGGTTGGTGCATGTGAATGTTTGGGGCAGGATGCACGTGCTGTTGCATGCATGTATATATGTGGCCATGCAGAACATGCCCTCTGCCTAAGGTGGTGAGATGGATAAATGTACTACTGTAAAGATCATGTGTCGATAGGATAGCTTTGGAGCGGCAGTAGTTTTTCAAAATCAGTGGCATGTGACACTTACAAATGGGAATGGTGACATGCGGGTGGGGTAGGATTAGTGTACTGTTGGTATTGACTAATTTTCTCTGAGATGGCCATTTGCATTGTGTTGTAAGTCAAGACGATGCAATTACTTACAGAAGAGGTGGGGTGGAGATGTGGCACACGTTGCATGGATATTTGCGTTGCTTATGAGGTATTCTACACCACAGGCGCCCTGTGTAAAGGAAGGAGGTTCCTGAAAAGTGTTATCATTGGGGAAGCATCAGAAGGGAAAATATGTCTGGGGAGAGGTCTGAATGGAAATGGCCTGACTGAGGAACGTTCAGAGTTGGCAATAATATGGAAGTAAAGGTACACATCATATACGTGGTCTCAATGGCTGATTGTGAGTGGGATTGTTCTTTGAGGAGAGAGTATTGAAGAAAATGTTATGGAAAGGACAGCGAGGGGCTTGGAAGTCTGTAAAGAAATCACCTATAAGGGATTAGCTTGGATGGGCGTTACCTGCATCATAATATCCAATTTTCTGTGCATTGCATGAACTGTTGTCTCAGTGTAAGTGTCTGCCTGACCCGGGTTTCAGGAATCTCTTTCCCAGTTCACTAGATGTCCAAGTTTAGTAGACAGAGGTGATGGACTGGTACTTTCATATTCATATACTGGTGTGTATCCTGTACCAGAGTGTGTGCCTTCTTGGACCAGCACCTGGCTGTTCCGACGTGTGTGTGTTTCTGCTCGTTTCAGTGTCCATGTAATCTCTGCCACGGTGTTTTCTGGCTGTGCATGTGTCTCCTGCCAAGGGGTAGCAGTCCCTGATGCGGTCTATTTCCCTGTTTGAGTGTCAGCGTCTCCCCGTTTGTCATGCCCCATTGTTGTTTTCTCCCTTTCCAGTGTTAGTGCCTTCTGTTCCAGCTCGTGTGTTCTTGTTGTGTTGCTCAGATCATCCCATCACAGTGTCTGTGTCTCGATCTATAATGCAAGGTCCCAATTTATAACAGACCGTGAATGGGGATTACGTTCAGATTACCGCTACAGTAATCGAGATAAATGTACTGTTAGGCTGAGAAATAAAAAAAAATGACAGCATGGCTTACTGAAATCAAGGAAAACTGTACATGGCGGCACAAGTTCCACTTCTGTTGGTCCAGATAATTGAACTAATAATTTGTTAAACGCGCCCCCCCTTTTGTTGGGGTTTGTCAAGTCACCAGCTTTTCAAGTTGTGCTAGAGATGGATGTTTGTCTGGACTTTTCAGCGGTGGCATTGCTATTGCTGGTCTATAAATAGTGTGATACACTACATCCAGACAGCTTCAGAGACATAGTATTGCTAAGCACCCAATTTGTCCACGCTATTAAGGGAGAAACTTAATGGTCTTCCAAGGAAGGATTGTGGTCCTGTAATCAAATTGATTCGACTCGTGTCTTTATTCTGTACATTCATGGGCTCCATGGCTTTCTGTACAGTAGGCGGGGCCAAAGTGTGGGGTAGGTTGCTCTGAATGGGCGCTCTCAGAGAACTATTCGCCTTCTTATCTCATGTTAAGTGCATTTGTACAGTGTGTTCCCAACTTCTGAATGGTCCAGAAGTGATGACAGTCTGGTGCCCTTTCACAGCGGTGGGGCCCTCGAAGACG
Source organism: Pleurodeles waltl (assembly GCF_031143425.1). Lineage (NCBI taxonomy): Eukaryota > Metazoa > Chordata > Amphibia > Caudata > Salamandridae > Pleurodeles > Pleurodeles waltl. The sequence goes on from NC_090436.1 coordinate 537,528,892, forward strand.
AGAGTCAAAGTAGCTTGTTGATATTGTATTTGATTCTGTTTCATAATGTTTAGCGGCGAAACACATTGCAACTTGTTTGCAATGCTAGAGTAGATTAATACATTGTTTAATGGTGGGTTACATTGGATAGTAACTAACTCTAGCATGTTATGGAACTTCAGAGAGCGTCCTGTGCATAGATGCACGTGCCGGAGAACATAGGTTCTGCAAGGGGTTTACAAATGTATGTTATTCTACTTCACCACGTTGTATATTTCAAGGTATTGTTGCCCATTGTGCAGCTTTAATGCCACTTGATATGTATGTGAGTGTGTTGAGTTTAAGTCACCTTCATGATGATTGACATGCAGGTTGATGAGAGAATATTTGTGTGTCAGTATGGCTAAAATGGGTGTATGGTTGAAGTGCAAACCTCATAGCCGACCCGTTAAATGTATTTTCATTTCTTGGGCCAATTACGCTCTCCAACCAAAAATAGTGAGTTAGGATCTCATGTTGCAGAGGGCTAAGACATCTGACTGTAAGTGTCTGCCCGTAATCTACAATGGTGTTCAACATTTTCCATCAAATTATGGGCCCACGTGCATCAGAATCATTTAGTATGTTGCTGACATATCGATATTGGATGCTACTTGCATCGGATAATAGTGAGCTCTAAATATCATATGTATTCACCATGGTGTAATTCCTTTATTGTTAATCACTCCAACGCTCCGATTATTGTAATTTGAGAAGACTAATGCGAATAATCTGCTATCTTGATGGGATTAACTTCAGAGAGGTGTTAACTGGTAATTTATTGAGGAAAAATTTTCTTTTATTTGGACATGTGCATTGATTTGGCCGCTAGATATTGTGGTTTCACCTCTGCATCCATATGAAAGTCGTATACAAGAAAGTTAGTTCGGCCATTACATTTGGTTCCTTTAAGTAAGCAGTTCTCAAGAGTTTTACAGGTAATGATTACAACAAGGCTCTTCAACTTCAAAGCTGATTGCCTGTAGAGATGATTGTAATTGAACTATGCCTCAGTGTTTTGCTTTGCTAAATCTGTCTTTGTATTTTAAGGCTTTTATGGCAAAAAAGAATACTCATGCAGGCATAATATGCACAGAGGGCGATGATCAACCCATGTCAAAACTAGATTCTTCTGTGTGCCTTCTGCTCTGACTGGTTAGCAGTATTGACATACCAGCCAATGATTTCAGTTTAGATGGCAATTGCAAAGAAATTAAAAATATGATTAAATATATCCTGCCGAGTTTTGCTAAAGAAGCAGATCGTATGCCTGTATGTCTCTTTGTAGATAGAATGCCTTCTAGAATGAAAATTGTCAAAGACAAGGCTAATTTGGTTTCGGTATCTTAAGATCGACAAACCAACTGCAACTTGGCTGTGCATTCCATAGACAGAAAAAATATGCAGATTTTGTGGTTCGGGAAAGGTGGAAAGTAAATTTACAAATTACTCAGCTGTGTCTGCTTTACAAATATTTATGTTAAAACTTGTATCAATTTGTAGCTCAATATATCATGCTTGTGACCATATAGTTGTTTAGTATTTTTTGTAAATGTGTACAGTTTATATGACAACCAAGAAGAAATTATATTAAATACATAAAAAAACAGCAAAGGTGTTACGTGGATAGGGATTTTGCAAGTTGAATAGTAAGTGGAAGGAACACCGCTGTCTCAGTATGTAGCCTCTTTGACACCTAATGTGAATTTAGAGCAGTCATTTGGTGTCAGCTTTGTTGGTGGATGGATATATTTTACATGTGCTTGGACGGACCACGGGAAACTATCAAAGTCCATAAGAGGTAAGTGTGAAAATGTTTAGCTGTTATTAATCACCGTTGTTACTTGGCTTTAGATGCTCCCATTCAACTAGTCCTCTTTGTACACCTAGGTTAGGGGTCCTGCCAGCTTGTGAGCGAGCTCTTGGAGAACAGACTGGAAATAAAAAGGAGTCTTAGCACTCTTAGCTGTCTGGTGCAGGCACCACTGACTGCCTCCTTAGGCTATGAAAACAGTAAGGAAGATGTATGAAAAATGCATGGAAAAAGCGTGTTAGCTGTTTGCACTGTTTGCTCCTGTTTTCACCATGGCTGCAATGCGATTTATCCACATGTGGGGCATGCAGGGGAAAGTGGAGAAGAGATGTGGGGAATGTGTAAGGAACCTGTTTTTAGAGTAGTAAAATCCCTCTTAACTTACGCAATTGTCTCCTAGGATGTATCCTTCCACCTCCAGAGGAGTACTTGCAATGAAGCGCATGAGGGACTATTATAAAATAAAGCCTCTCTGTTGGCTCTTCGATGCTCATTCTGATCCCTTCCACATTCCCCTCTTGTGTCTGTTCCTGCTTGTTCCCTCCCTCTTCTCATGTGTCTTGTCTCACTCCTCATTCCTCCTGCCTGCACATCTCTTCGTCCCCCGCCACACCATTTTACTTTATTTCTAGTTTCTCTTGCTTTATGTGCTATCATTAAACGTTTCAAATCAAACTATAAAATGAACAACACAACAATCGGAGACAAATGGTCAAACTAAGAAATAATACGGCCACAACAATAAAGAAGACAAATAAAGGAGCTGGGGGTTACTATGGATACAGATGTTTACATATAGAATGTCAATCTACATCAGGAGGATTCAACGATTTACTCAGCTAAAAAAAAACTCCTACTTCTGAATATAAGAAATTATTTAGAACAGGAGTGTCACTAGCCAAATAAAATGACTGGATATCATTCCAAAGGATACATATAAACCTGATGTAGGAAGAATAGGAACACATCATATACAGAACATACTTACAAACATAGGTTCCCAAACCCCAATACAAACATTTAATGCTAGGGATAGTTGTAAACCAATGTAAGTAGTGAAAGGCTTAATACATAACATGCTAAAAAAGACAGACTGTGGGTTCAATAGAAAAGGCAGGTCATATTTAGGATAAACAAACACTTATTACTTAGGAAACTTATACACATGCTGCATTGTTAAGTTAGCTGTGCTGAAACACACAAGAGGCCTAAGCCACATTAGAATGAGAATTTTTCTTTGGAGATGTACCAACTGTTGCGTTCAAAAACTTCACTTAGCACGTACAGGGTGGAACAAAAGGGTGTATCCTGCCTTAGTGCAAGGGTCCTAAAATCCACAAGTCATTCATATCTTGGTGAGGGGAACTGTGTAAGGGTCACATAAGCATTTGCACAAGGCAGGGCTACCGTGAGCATCATGTAACATATAATCACTTGTCGTGCAGAAAGATAGAGATGTTGAATGACGTCATTGTTACTTACCCACCCATGAGGCGACCAATAGTTGTGCACATGCTCTTTTCGAGAGGTACCTCTCCCCTATTATCTTATCTGTACTGCTTGTTCATGCTTACGTCAGTGCTGAACTTGTGATCATAGTCTTTTTGTGGTTTTTACAGTATAAATGCCACTGCTTGTGAACTAGAACTTTGAACTTCAGTCATAGCCTCTATGTTGAGACTGCCTATCGTTCCCAGCTGAAAATCAATTGAACCTATATCACTTTGTCAAATTGATCTGTCTTATTTTATTAACAGATTTCCTTCTAACAAACCCAACAGATCCACCCTTTCATCCAATATTGGCAGGTATACCATCACAAGCATTATTGCGAAGCAAACAAAAAGTTTTCATGCAACTTTCAGAAATTGTCCTGCCCAACAATTTTTTTCAGTGGCAGAATAAATAGTTCCTACAAGAAGCTGGAGATTCAATATGCTCCAATGTAATGCCTTGTATAGCAAGTACATTTACAAACTATTATGAACAATATATATTGAGTACTGATGAGTGGAGGAAGAGATTACCCTTCTATGGGCGCTTTATGAACGACTTCTTCTGGGTGTGGTTTGGAACACAAACATAATTAGAAACTAACATACAAAGATTACATGAATTCTCTTCAACAATTTGCTTTAGCCAAAATATGCAGAATGGCAGTCTCACATTTCTGGATTTACAAGTAACAAAGGGCAATGATTGATTGGTAGCCAAGATGTACACAGCACCTACAGATAGAAACAGTTTGTTACCGGCTTCCAGCCTCCATGCAGAAAAGTTAAAGAACAATCTCCTGTACGTAGAATTGACAGTAAAAAGGAAATCCTTACATGAGACTTTTTGGACATAGGCTATGCAAAGAGCATTTTGGACAAAGCCGTTCAAAAATCGTCCTTATTGAAAAGAAGGACCTATTTCAGTATCAAGAAAAAACATTATCTAATTACTAAACAAATTAAAGCAGTACTTTACGGGAATTGGGAAATAATTGAACATGATCCAAGTTCATTTTTAATGAACCACCATTGGTAGCATTTGAGAATGTGAAAAGTGTAGGAGCTGGTATCATTAGAGAAACAAATGAAGCCTCCAGATTAAAAAAAAAAATCTTGCAGCAGAGAAACTGGGAACTTTTCCTTGTTGGAACTGCACAAATAGTAATTTCGTCTTGACAGGATGGATGGTATTCCTTCCCTACACTGGTAAAAAGATCACATTAAAGCTTTTTGCAACCAGAGAGAGCCAGGACTGTATCTATGGAATAAAATGTAGTGGATTTTAGGATGTGAGAATGACAGAAAGAGAAATAAAAATCTGGTAGAATGAACACAGACCAAACTTGAGAATGAAGAACCTCAAATGATCACTAGTAAAATACTGTGCTGATTGTGCACATAAAATAGTTCAGTTGAAATATCCGCTGTTGGAAACTGTACAAAACACTACTGAGGTGGGGAACATAGGCAGAAAGTGCCAGGCAGCGAAATACATTGGATGGGACTTTTGGAAGCAATTGAGCCAAAAGGAATACATTATCATCAGGATTTAAGTTGTTTCATGTAACATTTGATGTGCAAACTACTTTATAAAGAATTATAAGATTTGTCAGACGCCGTTTGTTGATTTCGATTTTTCACTTAATTTCCATCTGGAACAGACCTGTACAAAATAAAATAAGAAGAGCCAATAACTTTTTGAATCAAAGAAACTGTGATAGGATAGTGGAGGTGAATGGCGTGTACATTCAGGAAAAACAAATAAATAACATGTTTTTTCAACTTTGAAAAACGAAGGTGAAGGGAACGCTAGCAGGCAAATACTTGCAATTTGAGGATGGCTGTAAGTTGGCATCTACGAGAACACAGTAAAAGTCCTCCAGTGTTGAATATAGAGGAGGAAGAAGGAAGAAATACCAGCAAGGAGGCGCTCACAGTTGTAGATTGTAACTTGGGAGGGAAGCAACACACAGTGGATTCAAAAGGTGTAATAATGTAGTTACTAAGCCGGTGGTTGGACCCACAAATTAACACAGAGACTGGCACACGGCGGGCGGTGATCCATGTACCTCGTGATAAACGAGGGACAGCACAGTACCTTTCATTGAGAGCGAGTGAGAACTTCTTTTGACTTCTTACACAGTAAGCCGCAGAAAGCAGCATTCATTACAAATTTGAATAACCGAATGAGCAGTTAACGAGTGAAAAATGGCGTTCACCTGCTGACGTGTTAATTATGCTGAAAGACGTCTTGTTTAGCGATGGGTGTTCATGTTTTAAGGCATCTTGCATCTGTGCTGTATTTGTTCTGCATGTGAGAAGTGTGCACCAGTGCTGCCTGATTTGTACCCATCTTTGTGTTGGGTTATTTTGTAATGGACTTGTTTAAAATACTTTGGCCTGTGCCCTTTGTTAAAGGAAGCTTTCACCAGTGCTGCCTCCGCTGCAGTGACCCCGGTTTGTTCATGAACCCTGCTCTTTAGATGCCTGTGCTGTACATCTTTGTAAGGGAAGCTTGCACTGCTACCCTTCTATGCTTACCCGTTCTGTTTCTGAGAGAAGATTACTTTTTTTCTGCTTGTATGTAGGTATTGAATCCTTTGGTAAGTATCACAGTTTACGAAATGATTCACAATTGTATACAAAACTCTGTGTTCAGGCGGATAGGCAACAAGTACGCTTGCACAACTGAGGCCTGTGCTGTGCGTCTTTATGAGGGAAGCCTTCTCTACTGTTGTCTGTGCGCTCTCGGTCCATTTGGAAAGAACACTTGAACTACCACAGCCTGAGCAGAATCTGCTCTGTTTGTGAGGGAAGCTTGCTCTGCCTATGCCTATGCCTGTGCTGTACACGCCCCATTGGTGAGATGAGCTCCAGAGAAGCTTGCACCAATATTGCCTGTGCGGTGCCTGTCATGCTTGTGCAAGTTGTGCATCACTGCTTCTGTATAGGGGGAGGTTTGCACTATTGTTTCTTTACTGTAGCTGACCCATTTGTGAAGCAAGCTGTCACCATGTCAGTCTGTGCTTTGTTTCTGGTAGAGGCCTGCCCTCTTTCTGCCTTCATTGTTTCTGTTGTGTTTGTGGCAGTAGCTTGTACTACTGCTGCTCATACTGCACCAACGCTGCTTGTGTGCTGCATTAACTCAATGCTTCAGTGCTACACCTGTCTGTCTGTGAGGGAAGTTTGCACTGCGATTGCCTGTACTTTTCTTGGTCAGTGTCAGTGTAACATTCACTAGTTTTTCTTTTGCTCTAATGATCTTTTGTGTGTGTGTTCTGGTTGCAGAGTGGGGAGAGCTTGCACCAGTATTGCCTGAGTGATCCCTACCCTGTTGTGAGGAAATCTTAAAACGCTGTTATTCTTATGGTGTGTGTCCTGTTTGTGAGAGAGTTTGCACTGCTGCTGCCTGTGCAGTACTTGTTTAATCGTAGAGCGAAGGATGCACTGCCTCTTCCCCTACTGCACCTGTCGTGTGTGTAGCTTCCACTGCTGCTGGCTCATAACAAGTGGCCCATTTGTCTTCCTGTAGCTTGAAATAACCACTTCACCATGAAGCAGTCGCATGCTTGCTAGAAGTGCTCTGATTCTTTAGCACTGCTTTTATCCAGACACCAGACGGAACAGCGTGGACCAGTGGTTCCCAACCTTTTGACTTCTGTGGACCGACATTTTATCATTACTGGAAACTGGGGACCCCACTGAATCATTATTGGAATCCTGGGACCCCCCCACTGAGTCATTAGTGCAAGCTGGGGACACAGGCTTAAACGTTGTTGATGATTTGAACTATAAAACAATACAGAAAAAATACAGAAGCAAGCATTCCATCAAAAGCATACACAATTTATAACAGATTGTATTTAATTTTCAAACGTATAAAATAAAATGTTAATTTTAATAGGACGGTTGGAGCCTTTCTAAATTAGACTGGTCACACATCCTCCATATTATAATCAGTTTGATGAACCTGCACTGCTCCCACACATCGATCTCAGGACACTAATTTAATATTTAGCCTCCAATTTAAAATTCTTTGACATTTACAGTACATTTTACATTTTTCAGTTGTACAGTTTGCCACTTTATTTACATACACTTTGTTAATCTGTTAATGTTAGTTAATTTTCTAAGCAGTCACGGCCCCCCTGAGGAGGCTTTGCGCACCCCTCATGGGTCCCCAGACCACAGGTTGGGAACCACTGGCATAGACAAAAAGAACACCAAAAAGGTGGAGACAGCAGAAGGCCCGGAAACTACATAAAGGCCAGGTCACCCTCGTTCTCGGGGCAGTAACACTTTCCTCGCTGGTTGAAAGAAGTGTGCTGAATCCTGCTGGAGACCATTACAGTATCCGAGACGGTAGGAGTTTTACTCAAGAGGAGTGAGTAACGTTGTTACAGGTTATGTGCGGCTATCAGTTTTCAGAGTCCCTTCAACGCCATTCCACGCTGTAAACCCGAAAACCAGATGGGCAGCAGGAGGGGAACTCATACACTATCAGGTTGGTAGATGACCGAGAATGAGGAATCAGAACTGCAAGGCAGAGGCCCATTGACTTGTGATTTCCCTAACAAGGTTAAACATACATTTTTCAATAGATTTGCCACTCCCGTCAATGCACAACATGTGCCGAATGTATTTTGTAAATGAGGTGGTGATATTTCCTGCACAAGATCAATACGGCAAACCAGGATTGGCATTCAATTTATAATCTAAAGCAGCTGATACACAGATGCATGGGCGTCCAGGGCCCTAAGCTATGGAACACCCTAAACTTTATTGTACTCATGTAGCACGTGCCATAATCTCAGGAGTGTTAGAGTACATTGCAAGAGGTACTTACATGACAAGAGCACACGTACAACTAGTGATCCTCGTAAAAAATGCGAAGTGGGTTAGCAAAAGATTCGAAGTAATAAACTTCGAGACAGTAACCGTTTTTCCTTGTATTATCATTCAGAAAACAATTGAAAACTGAAGTTTTCGAGCTTGTCTAAAAATGTTGAACACGGAAAAGGAGTCGCCACTTAAGAGCATCAGCTGAGCTTCAGCTTGCGTGCTTTTGATTGACCAGAACAAACTTAGTCCTCCAATAATTGCAGTAACAGGAAGTGAACACATAGTGCTCAGTGGTTAAATTCTGATGATACCCTACGGCTAGATGGGACGACATATGTCAGTGGTGCAACAAATACCTGCAAGAAAATATTCGGTCCTGGCGGATCATGCTGACAAGTAGTCCCTGAATGTAGGCTCCTCCGTGATTTGAAAAAACATACACACACACTCATTCAGTCACTCACTCGCTTTTCTCCATGTATTGTATCACCAAGCTGTTTCTCACACACTCACAAAGAAAAAAAAAACACTGTGTGGCGCTACTAGCCCCGACCATATCCTAGCACTCTTTACTTTACTTTTAGTCCTGCTGTACAATATGGCTAAAAAAGCACATTGGCAAAGCCAATAGGTCTCGCAGAGCTGAGACCAATTGGTTTGCCAATGCTTGTTAGAGACGTGGGCTTATTTTACATCACCAGACTTTGATTCATAGCAAGAGAGTGAACGTAGAAAACAATGAGAGAGGCAGGAAGATAAAAATAGGAAAACAATGACAAAGGGGATCGAGCATGGATGAACAAGAACCTGCAAGTCGTACAACGAGGCAGAAAGTGTAGGTTAGTGGAAGCAAGGGGCACGAGGTGGAGGGCTAGGTATTCAGCAACCACTCCACTCAGCTGTGCTGGCGATGGGCTCCTCAGAAGAACAACGGGTCACTGCACTTGCGTTCTTTTGTACAAATAAAGCACTGTTCCTAACTATGACCCGATCCGTTTCAGTTCTATGGCTCACAAAACTACTTGACCTAGCAACTGCCTCTCAAATTAATTATTTTTAATGTTAAGTAAGAGGTACTAATAAATGATAAACATTAAGGGAGAAGTCTGAGTGAATGCAAAGTACTGGAATAGTAAATCTGTACTTTTGAATGTCACCAGGCTCCTTAATGTCACTGCAAAGATTTAAGAGCATATTTTAGAATCCTCGAAGGTTGCGAGCAGTGTCCCTCGCTAGTCCACATGGCAGTCTATTCCCTAACTATCATTTCCTCTGCCAGACTGTTGTATAGTTCCAGCGCGGTCGCCACAAAGTGGTGACTGAGGGAAGTGTGAAGCTCTGTGGGTCCTCGTGGACCATTAAGGATAGGCAGGGGTTGTGCTAACCTGCCACCAGTGGTGTCGGGCATCTTGACGGCAGTGATGGGAATAGAGGGTAATCAGTACTCTGGAGTGCTGTTTACTTTATCTAGTTTCCTCTGGGTGCCCGTCAGCAGCAAACGAGGGTTACTTAGGTACAAAAGATGGAACATGAGGTTGTCTTTGGGAGTCAAAAAATATGTAATGTCACCTTTTCACTTGTATTTCGCTTTTCGTGCAAGTGGCCAGCAGCACAGTTTTACTACATCACAAACCTTGAGGAAGATAGAGTGCAATGATAGAGCAGGAGTGAATAGCTTAATTTAAAAACTGATTTAATTTTATTTGTAGTCTCCGTTTTCCGTATATTTGCTTTTGACATTATAAATGAGAAGGAATTCAATGGAAATGAGAAGTGCAATGGGGAATCTTCAAGTGACTCTTCAGGTTGTTTACATTAAGTGAAAAGTCTTATTTCCCGACCTGCTGCTGTTTCTTGATAGTGCTGGCCGGGACTTGGAGAGAGTGCAGTCCGGTTACTCACACATGGAGCTGGCTGGCACTTGGAGAGAGTGCTGTCAGGTTACTCACACATGGAGCTGGCCGGGACTTGGAGAGAGTGCTGTCAGGTTACTCACACATGGAGCTGGCCGGGACTTGGAGAGAGTGCTGTCAGGTTACTCACACATGGAGCTGGCCGGCACTTGGAGAGAGTGCTGTCAGGTTACTCACACATGGAGCTGGCCGGGACTTGGAGAGAGTGCTGTCAGGTTACTCACACATGGAGCTGGCCGGGACTTGGAGAGAGCGCAGTCCGGTTACTCACACATGAAGCTGGCCGGGACTTGGAGAGAGTGCAGTCCGGTTGCTCACACATGAAGCTGGCCGGGACTTGGAGAGAGTGCAGTCCGGTTACTCACACATGGACCTGGCCGGGACTTGGAGAGAGCGCTGTCTGGTTACTCACACATGGAGCTGGCCGGCACTTGGAGAGAGTGCTGTAAGGTTACTCACACATGGAGCTGGCCGGGACTTGGAGAGAGTGCTGTCAGGTCACTCACACATGGAGCTGGCCGGCACTTGGAGAGAGTGCTGTCAGGTTACTCACACATGGAGCTGGTCGGGACTTGGAGAGAGTGCTGTCAGGTTACTCACACAGGGAGCTGGCCGGGACTTGGAGAGAGTGCTGTCAGGTTACTCACACATGGAGCTGGCCGGGACTTGGAGAGAGTGCTGTCAGGTTACTCACACAGGGAGCTGGCCGGGACTTGGAGAGAGTGCTGTCAGGTTACTCACACATGGAGCTGGCCGGGACTTGGACAGAGTGCTGTCAGGTTACTCACACATGGAGCTGGCCGGGACTTGGAGAGAGCGCAGTCCGGGTTACTCACACATGGAGCTGGCCGGGACTTGGAGAGAGCGCAGTCCGGTTGCTCACACATGGAGCTGGCTGGCACTTGGAGAGAGCGCAGTCCGGTTACTCACACATGGAGCTGGCCGGGACTTGGAGAGAGTGCTGTCAGGTCACTCACACATGGAGCTGGCCGGCACTTGGAGAGAGTGCTGTCAGGTTACTCACACATGGAGCTGGTCGGGACTTGGAGAGAGTGCAGTCAGGTTACTCACACATGGAGCTGGCCGGGACTTGGAGAGAGTGCAGTCAGGTTACTCACACATGGAGCTGGCCGGGACTTGGAGAGAGTGCAGTCCGGTTACTCACACATGGAGCTGGCCGGGACTTGAAGAGAGTGCAGTCCGGTTGCTCACACATGGAGCTGGCCGGGATGTGGAGAGAGTGCAGTCCGGTTGCTCACACATGGAGCTGGCCGGGACATGGAGAGAGTGCTGTCAGGTTACTCACACATGGAACTGGCTGGCACTTGTAGAGAGTGCAGTCAGGTTACTCACAAATGGAGCTGGCTGGCACTTGGAGAGATTGCTGTTAGGTTACTCGCACATGGAGCTGGCTGGCACTTGGAGAGAGTGCTGTCAGGTTACTCACACGTGGAGCTGGCTGGGACTTGGAGAGAGTGCAGTCAGGTTACTCACACGTGGAGCTGGCTGGCTGGCACTTGGAGAGAGTGCTGTTAGGTTACTCACACATGGAGCTGGCTGGCACTTGGAGAGAGTGCTGTCAGGTTACTCACACATGGAGCTGGCTGGGTCTTGGAGAGAGTACAGTCCGGTTACTCACACATGAAGCTGGCCGGGACTTGGAGAGAGTGCTGCCAGGTTACTCACACATGGAGCTGGCCGGGACTTGGAGAAAGCGCTGTCCGGTTACTCACACAGGGAGCTGGCCGGGAGTTGAAGAGAGTGCTGTCAGGTTACTCACACATGGAGCTGGCCAGGACTTGGAGAGAGCGCAGTCCGGTTACTCACACATGGAGCTGGCTGGCACTTGGAGAGAGCGCAGTCCGGTTACTCACACATGGAGCTGGCTGGCACTTGGAGAGAGTGCTGTTAGGTTACTCACATATGGAGCTGGCCGGGACTTGGAGAGAGTGCTGTCAGGTCACTCACACATGGAGCTGGCCGGCACTTGGAGAGAGTGCTGTCAGGTTACTCACACATGGAGCTGGTCGGGACTTGGAGAGAGTGCAATCAGGTTATTCACACATGGAGCTGGCCGGGACTTGGAAAGAGTGCTGTCAGGTTACTCACACATGGAGCTGGCCGGGACTTGGAGAGAGCGCAGTCCGGTTACTCACACATGGAGCTGGCCGGCACTTGGAGAGAGCGCAGTCCGGTTACTCACACATGGAGCTGGCCGGGACTTGGAGAGAGTGCTGTCAGGTCACTTACGCATGGAGCTGGCCGGCACTTGGAGAGAGTGCTGTCAGGTTACTCACACATGGAGCTGGTCGGGACTTGGAGAGAGTGCTGTCAGGTCACTTACGCATGGAGCTGGCCGGCACTTGGAGAGAGTGCTGTCAGGTTACTCACACATGGAGCTGGCCGGGACTTGGAGAGAGTGCAGTCAGGTTACTCACACATGGAGCTGGCTGGGACTTGGAGAGAGTGCTGTCAGGTCACTTACGCATGGAGCTGGCCGGCACTTGGAGAGAGTGCTGTCAGGTTACTCACACATGAAGCTGGCCGGGACTTGGAGAGAGTGCTGTCAGGTTACTCACACATGGAGCTGGCCGGCACTTGGAGAGGGTTCAGTCCAGTTACTCACACATGGAGCTGAGTGTACACTCAAGCTCTTACTCGCCCGCTGTCTACCGCGCATGTATCTGTGTCTGCTGCAGCTGTAAGGTACCTAACACTCTTTAGCCATGGGTGGAAGCCACCGAACACACACATGGGGGCGAGAACATCATAAACTAATCCGTGCATAATGTATGCAAAGAAATACCCTCCGAATGACGGATGTTATCATTAATATTATTTTTTAATAACACAGAGTACACTCGTTAGAATTGGAAATATTTAACTGGAAGATTGTGTACTTCAGTGCCTCTTATTATGAGCTCTGTTTCAGATTTGCTTTTGTTATTGTATTTTTTATTTTATTTTTTTGTTATAAAACGTTTGTGGTCTCTTGCATGAGACTGTTCACCGTCCGCTCATTTTGCTGGCGGGTTCAGTTGGTTGGACGAAGTTGGTTTTGAAACACAATATACGTGCCACACCCACTGGCCCCCCCTCTTTAAACCATGCTGGAATTCTGTAGCCCATCTCTGGGCTGTTTGCAGTGTGCCCTCGTCCTTAGGGACATTTGGACTGCAGAATTAGGCACAATAATCGTTGCAACACAGAAGCGGTGACGTGCACGTTGTGGTCTAAGCACCCGCTTTTCTAATGGTTATACCTAGCTCTGTGTAGCCCGATATTCTTTGTTGCCACGTCACGATCTTATGGCATTGCTTAGAGACTATGCACTCAAGCACTTATATAAGCACAATATTTGTTCTGTTTAAAGATATTGCCTTTTGAAGAGTGAGTATTGCACTTCCTAGTTTCAAAAAGTCAGAGTAAAATGATTTTTGAGTGCAAAGGTAATTCTTATTTCTGATACAATTGAATTGGTTAAAATGTGTGCTTTACTGTTAAAATGAGGTGTTTTGTGCTGATATCAATGGGTTCCTTGTGGCTGTTAATTTGCAGGCATGAAAAATATGTATTTTTAGTCCAGGGTTTTATACTTGAAGTGAAATCATAAATATGCGGCAGCATTTTGTCTGTCACATCACTTTAGGTTAAAAAATAAAGCCTTAAACCTCAACAGTATTCTCTGATCATCAGGTTAACAGGTCTTTCTTATATGTTGATCACAACCCACTGAACTCTGCCCTAGCTGCTCGTAATATGCTGGGATGGCCAATGTCAAGCCTCATCCCACCCCTTAAGAGAGCGCCCACCTCTTGGAAGCTTCCCACAGACTGTCTTGTCCCACTCCTAAGGCCTGTACTATCATTCCTGCCCTCCTCTGCCCTGACACATACCTAGGACAGTTCAGCAATGGAGCGATAGTACAAGGAGAACAGAAGGCCCGCAGGAGCCAACAGCAGGGCTGCCTACCATGAGTGGTCCAAGTGAAATGTGGAAGTTTGTGGAAGCAGTGCTTAATTTGAGCCAATGGTTTCCATTGCTCGTTACTGGCACTTAATTGTCAGCTTCAGCACTTGTTACAGTCCACCAAAGGGTGGTGTGTGTCTAATTTAGAAATGAGCAGAACAACAGTTGTTTAATCATTTAATATACATTAAAAAAGAGTAATACCTTCTGCCACCAAACCATTCTTATAGTTTTGGGTGGCCTCAAATAGTCTGAATTGTCACACTTGTAGGAGTGTGGTGGTCAGTAGTTCTGTAAGCACTATGTGTGAGGAATGGGGGCAAGAGACTGTTATTAGTGGCTGGGTCACAAGAAGATACAGCAACAATAGGAAAGTACCTTCTTGTTTGAGGCTTATTGTATTGTAAATGCCACTGATTTGAGATGTCATTGAGGGTAGAAATATGAACAGACACATGCTTATTTAAGTCCTATTTTGTTTGCTCTTGGAGTTATTGGCCTGATTTTGTGGAGTAAAACAGGTATCCGGTGTTCTCCTGGTACTCTTCTTTAAGATATCTGCTATTTACAAGCACCACTTTGAACATTTGCTACAGCACACACCACTCTTCCACCGATTGTTGCCCTTCATGTTTTCTTCTTCCTCTTAGGTAGCACATCATATCATCTCTAAATTATCATTTTTCTTCTTACCTACCCCTCTGGGGTTCCACATCTGACTCTAGATAAAGATCTGATTCTTCCACTCATATCCAACATTTTGAGCAGATTGCTGGGCTCCTGGTGCCTGTGTAATGATCCAGGAATTTATGAAGTTAGCTTAAAGTGTTCACCAAAAATGAAAAAAAAGGATGGAGTGTGCTTACTTCCACTTAAACATCCAATGCTCAACTTTACCCATTAACATCTAAAAATTCCAAAAGTTCTCAAAATTCAGCGGCAAACTGCTAAACTTATTACTTGGACAGTTAAATGCGGAATTATCAGTCGGTGCACAGCTCTAGCTTTGACATGGGAGCAGCCACTCTGGGTGCAACACATGCAGATAGGACAGAGAGTCTGTTTAACAAAAATGAAACTGCCAAATTCCATGCAAATATACCAGCTGGGACAGTTTGCATGTGTGCAGGGGAGTGTACACTTGACGGGCATCAACTGCACACTGCGCTTCAGTCTCAGACCACCACCGTTTCCTTGAAAAGGGTGTTGGAGTGTCTTCAGCATGTACACACGGCCAGACTGGATCCATGTTTCCAGAATGTTCACGACCTCGTGCCACCACTGAAAGAGTGCTACTGTGGCGCACTAAAGTGCGGCACCTACTAGGAGCGGCACATCCAGTGAGTCCTAAGTCTGTTACTGAAGGTGCGTATTCCACCATAATACCATGTGACGAGGAAGCAGTGAGGAGTGCCTCCTTATATTGGGTCTACTTCCCCACTGTGAATGAGGGATCCACCTCTCGCCAGTGTGCTTCTGCTATAAGGTCTCTGTAAGGCCAAAATGTGCTGCAGTTCTGAGTGCAGCCCAGTCGACATTTGTAATTTTTTTTAAAAACACTGGCCTAAGTGTCACAACAACGATCTTCTCTATGCAAAGCCACTAGAAAGGCATTTTTGTTAGTTTGTCTGCACCTTGACAAGAATTGTACTGCCTATGTTTTTCACTCGAGGATTTGTGAGGGAAAAAGAAAAAACATGCTAATCATACAATATTCAAGTGCCTGGATTGACTTTTGTGTCTGAAATATCACGATGCCAGTGTAGTGTTTAACAGGAATCAACATTATGCTTTTGTGCTGTAGTGTTATGAGATATTTAGTTCCAGAAATTACACTAATTCTTTAAAAAGTAAAACATGATCAGACTCGCGTGGGTCAGGGAGGTTTCAAGGCACAGGCAAAGTGGGCAATTTTCCTAGGGCCCCACTTTCTAAGGGCTACCCTGAGAAAGTGTACTTTCTCTCTATATGACCACTGTCCATCCTATTTCTCTTTCTTTAAACATCATTTTTGGGACCCTTGGAAGATATATCTTTACTGGTGTGCCAGTCTGTTAAACTTTAACATATAAATTAGTATTGTTTGGCATCATTGAGGGAATTAATTATCAGTAACGGGTAACACAATTACAACTTGTTCTGTATAGGGGTGTCCCGAATATGCCTTGCATGAGCCCCCCAAAGACCTTTGGGTGACACTGACGTGAGTCCTTATTCTCGATGTACACAAGTTCATTAAATTAAGAACTGCAAGAATTAAGCTAAAGTTGCAACTTTTCCCATTTCTGCATCACTGACAGAAGGGCGATATATGGCCAGGCCAAGGCACTGCATTAGTAAATTAGGGTTTAATAGAATCATTCCGGTTGCACACTGATTTCGGGACGGGAAGTGGTTTAAGTTCCGCTATACAGGCAGCGTAAACTATGTAACCCACCCCATCGGGCTACCTGGTTCAACCATCCCCAAACCATGACATTAACTTACTAATACGTAAGTCTTCGGTAGGAGATAGAGGGTCTTAGTTTATTAATTCCAATCATAGCCATAAATCACTGACAAGAACCATGAATCATTTGCTTGCAGCCAAAAATTAACAATGAACACTATTAGTCATGAGTATGGAGCCATAAATCAATGCTAAGCATTGTAGTGTGAAACAACTTTGGGTTGCTCACCACAGCTTCTAGGCTTCGCCTGCTTCTGGAGCGCGACTGAGGCTGTTGTCCCGTTCCTGTCCTTTTGGCCTTTTTACTTAGGTAACCCCCTTTCCTCACACTGGCCGCCTTGAAACGTGCAACCCAATCCTTCCAATGGGTTTTGGCTTACTTTGCCAGGGGTGTGATGTGGGGGTGGATAGCTTCTTGGCACCATCCCACCCCCTTCTCACTTGTTCCTTGGCCTCCCTTCAGATCACCTGCTGCCCTGCTTGCAGAGGCGGCAGGAAGTTCGCCATCCTTGGGCCTTTGGTACCCTTCAGCCTGCTGACCATTCTTTGGTGCCTTAGACCCGTCCTCTGAGGGCCTCCTACAGTGGCCATGCGAGCTCTCATTATTGTTGTGGGTCTACTGACGCATGTTCTTCCCCTTAAAATTCATATAAAAATACCTCAGAAGAAAGTAAAGAATCCAGAATAGAGATAGACTAAGGAGGATTATTGAAAGAAAGTCAACACATTTTCCTGTTCCCTGATGCAAAAGATTACGTGGCAAATAAGTACTCAATGAAGTAAAGATTTGAGTATCTCTCTGAAGCTAAGTTGTCATTCGCTGTTCTGCTAGTATATGTACGTAAGCAGCACGTACAACTGAGAGTGAGCGGTCATTCTTTCTCTCTGTGAACTTCGCCCTAAATCTGTGCTTATCCACGTATAAGACAGTGTACAGCTGTGTTTATCTGCATATAACACTGTTTATGTGTAGCCAGTTACTGTAACTCGTCTGTGCATGTACAGGAGATAAAGCCTTGATCATTCAGTCACTTGCATGCACTCCCTTTATGCTGTGCCTGTGCGCATGGCATTCCCATTGTGAGTTTGCAGACACTGCACTGTGCACCTATGCATTTGCAGTAGTTATAACTGTGAGTGTGCAGTCACTGATGGTACTCTTACTTTACTTTTCATAGAGGCACACTTCGCTGCAAGTCCGTTCCCAAAACATTGCTATTTATTTTAATTGCTCACATGCTGATCTTGAAACTACTCTCCAGTCCTGTTCAGTTCACATGTGAGCAGTATTACTGGGGTTATCCCTTGTTGCTTAATAACCAACAGCCCATCTTAAATTCTTCTAGCACATCAGATAAGTGATAAGCTTACAGGAGCTACAAAAGCAGATGGCTAAACTCTCTAAATAATCCATAGAAAGTTAAATCATAAACCGATGATCCCTTTGGGGCAGCCTTGCACCGACCCCCACCAAAACGCACACACAGCGTGGGCTATACAGACATACATTCTCTCTCTCTCGCTCTCTCCAAGCATGAGAAGACGTTTACCAGGTACATGTAATAGGCCCAAAGACAGAAATGCTACAAATATATTGGGTGTCACACATGGAGCAGCACAGGCTACAGTGCTACAGATCACTAAGAAGACACTTTACCTTCCCGAATACCTCAGTATGGTGATGAGCGAAAACCATAAATCAGCGCTGACTAAAGACAGAGTAAGTGGCATAGATAAGGACTGGACACTGATCAAACCTCGTCCAGGGAGGAAAGAAAATGAGGAGAATGTTGTGGGATCAGTAGACCCTAAGAAACACTTTCTCTTGAACTAACCAGCCTGCTTTCCACTTTCCGCAAGGACTGGCATGTCCCAGGAGCCTCTCCGAAAGCATCAGGGAGAGCAGAGCAGCAAATACGCCTGTGCAGGTTAACAAAAAAGACATTGTGCATATAATTGGACAGCAAAACATCCTTAAAACTGAATCAACTTCAGCTGTACGCCCTTTAATGTTTAATTATCTTTACATCTTTCCTTTGATAACAGTTGCGTAACTAGCCGTATTTCTAGTCTGCTGCGCGTGCGTGTTCAGCAGTTACACCTCAGCAGGCAGGCTTTCACTTTTTACTCCTGAGCCCGATGTGACGCTCGCCTTGGCCTTGCACGAACCCTTCTGATCGATGTAATTATTCATAGGGAAACAGATATGTTAATGCAATATGAACCTTGTTTACAAGTGATACAAAACTCTGAACATGTTGCCAGTGCGCGTGCACTTTCTTCGATTTGGAGCAGTCGCTTCACCGTGTTAACCTGAAAGTAAGACCGGGCTGCATGCAGACGTGGGAGAATGCCACAAGTGACTCACAGTTAAGTCGGTTCAGCCCATTGTGTGTACTCCGAGCGTTAACCGTTGACAGCGCTGGTGAGATTTTAAAGGGTAGCACAGCTGAGTAAGGGTGTGCCTAAGGTTGCCTGTGTGATTGTTACACCAGCGACCCAGCCCTGTTTTATAACAAAAAAAACATAAAGCATAGCCAGACTATGAGAACGAATCTTAGACCTTTTGAAAAGAACATTTTAGGCCTTTCTCGTGTCCTCCCTGCAGATTGTTTGAATGCCTCACCCCACAGACTGGTCCGGTTGGTACCGCCCGACAGTCTGAGCTCCTGTCCTGTCACTGTCAGGGTGTGGCCCTGACGTTCTAAATGTGCTCCTTCCAAGTTTGAAAGCATGAGTCAGAGAGCTATTGTGCAAGTTGCTAGGCAGCCTCTTAATATTTGGAGCCCGGCCTTATTATGATACGAACACACGCACTGCAAAGCTGCTTAGAGTGGCTGCGAGGCCTACGGGTTTCAGTCAGCAGAAAAGGCCAGGACGGTCTAATTACAAAGTATCGGTCAAAGAAAGCATTGACCGTGTTTATTATTATTTAGTATGTGCCCTGCAATGTTTCAGTTTTATTTAATATAATTTAGTATATGCCTTACGATTTTTCTATTTTTACTTTTACCATGAAGAAACAACAGACAAAGCACGCCATTATATTTTTCAACACAGCTTCTGTCCAACACACAGTAGTGCATAAAGAGCAGGCAGACATGGCCGAGACTCGTCACAAGCAACTCCCAGACTTATCCCAGGAGGCAGCCAGGTGACAGAACCCTGAGCGTAAGGCTAACCTTTTCCACCACCTGGCCCCCAATCCTGGGTTGCCATGTTCAGATAAGGGTGCAATCTCTATGGTGAAAACGCACTTCATTCCATTATAGTCTCACTGGTTAGTCAAATCGAAGACGTCCATGCTGATATGGTTATATGATGAAACATAACAGAATCTCTTAATATTATAAAATAGCGTTGGCAGGGCCAGCCAGACACATTCTGCATCGGGCTGAGGAAAGCAGGAACAAGAGAAAGTGTAAGATGAGGCTTATATGACCCAGGCCACTCCCATGCTCTTCCCTTCCATTCCCTTATTTCAACCAGCTGTCTCCTGCTAAGCCTTAGAAAAAACTTGCTAGTGGTATCTGTGCTTAATTTGTAAATAAAAACGTGCCAGTGCTCAAAGCTCTCATCTGAAATGAGGCTGCTGCAATTAAATGCTCCAGCACAGAATACCGAGAGAGTAATCTTAAAGCTATCTGACTCCTCTTTAATCCATTTACAGCCACTCCCTGCCCATTGAGCTCACTCTTGCAGCTTTCTGCTTCCTTCCTTTGTGACGCTCTCCCATCTTTCTCTTCTTCCGTCTTTCCCATTTGTGCCTTTTGCTCGCAGTAAATGTCTGACAGAGAGAAATAAGTGCCACCCCTAAAAATAAGTGCCAGTGCCCCCCACCCACCAGCAACCACCGGCTGCAATTAAGCACTGAGTGGTACCATGATGGGCAGAACAAGGAACATCCTAATGGCTGCCTCAACACTCAAACTGACTCACACTTGCTGTTGGCACATGCAGGACTCTGCGGACTCAGTCTTTTTCACCTAATGGAAAATGTTTTTTAAAATTTTCAGCCGCAAACATTAAACATGGTGGGCAATATAAATGAAGCTACAGTGTCGCATAAATAACATAAACGGTGTGCAGGGTAAAGTAATAACTTTCAAGATGTTAAAAAGCAGGAGTCCAGAGTCAAAGATAGCATTTGAGTGAACTTGGGTATAGTGGTATGGGGTGTTCTCAGATCCATAATTTCTGGACCACTCCGCTGTTGTCTGTGATTGGTCGAGTGGCAATAGTTAAGATGGCTGGTGCTGCGCCATTGCCTCGTACAGGGCAGGATGTGTCTTCTATCAAGGGTATATTCACCAAGTTGGATGGCATGATCTGCTTGTTTATGTAGGCCGGATTAAGGTCCAGGATTAAACTGCACACTGTCGAATTAATTTACGAACAGGGGGGCCTGGCTCGCCCGGATATTAGTGGATCAGGTGCAGCATTTTTCAAAGTGACTTCTCAGCAGATGCAGATTTGTTGAGGAAGAAGCAGATTTGGAGGGGGTGTAACTGAGTAGGGTGGGACAACTAATACCGGTTCACTGTGCAGGGGAAGTTCTGTAGATGACTGTGGAATAGTTTGATGCTTCTTTTACTGTTAAACTACTGTGGGGCTGAAGACATGGGACAAATGTTTTACTGTATGTGCGGTGGTGACAATAAAATATAAAAAAAGCAGAAGCCCATTTTCAAATTCCTCTTTTATTTCATGATTTCAACAGTCTATCAAACATATTTGCTAGAAAACAGTAATAAGTATTGAAATACACCATCTCTAAAACAGCAGCTCCCACATTACATTCACAAATATATCAGTACTAGATTAAAGCACACTCTGAATCTCTTCAGAACCTTCCTAACCAATTAGCAACATCTACAAATACCAATTTACCAATAGATCAATAACTGGGGCAGTGTGCCATACATAATTAAAAGTGGGGACTGCAATTTGCATTGTGATTTTAAGAAATATACTCAGTGCATTAATCAATATACATTACTCCATATCCTCTGGAGTAGACCTGTCCACCTTCCCTTCCCTCCTTTACTTTAAACTCAGATTAAAACTTTGGAAACTTTCTTCAGGAGGCAGTCCCTATTGCAAACATGAAAAGAAGCCTCCTTATCTTATCATTCTGGAGTTTCTTCAAATATTTGAAAGACCCGCAACTTAACATTGGTCCATTTCATTCTGTAATATCGTCCTCTAGGACAATGTGATAAAATAGCATAGGTGATGGAAGTCAGCAGCAGGTGTAGATTTCATGAAGTAGACCACCACTTTCTGCTGTGCAGTAAATGTGCCCATGCGCATATAACCGCTAGCCACTCAAATGTACCGAGTTATTGTCAGGATTTTAAAGTATAAGGCGTTTTTATGGGACGTTCCAAAAAACACATTATGTGCCAATTAGTCTGCCTATCAGAAGTATCCACTTCCTTGAGACACACCCAAGAGTATCACATTTGATGCTAAATCAGGGAGATGTGTCTTTCTATCAAAATACGTCAAGAATATTTTATTCAAGCGGTGCCTTCATTCGAAACGTGCTCTTGTAATGCAAACATGCAAATGCCATACGTATATCACTAGCTTTTCAGTAAACTTGCTAGTACAGATGATTGTGAGTACTTTGCCTACATTAGAAGACCAATCCTGTACAACACAATAGATCTTCGTTGCTCAGAATTCGAAAATGTGCCAAAAGCTGAGTCTGCTGCATAAATTAGTGACACATCAGTAGGTTGACCTGAGCATGATTGTCTCTCCTGCTTGCCAAAGAATAGAACTTCATCTTGCTCAGTGCTTGCTCCATGTCAATGACAGGCAGGGCTTTTGCTTTTATCAAACTTGTTACACCTCTATAAAAATCTTTATCCGGTTCTGAACACTTGTTAAGCCCAAATGGCACAGTTGCTCTCTTTACACAAATGAAGATTTATAAAAACCTGAACGCTGCATAGATGTTTATAGTACATGTATTCCTTCTGTCTAGAACATGCCTGCTGAAACTGGTAAAGACCACTACTGATTGGATTGATTTAAACGTCTCCTACCCTATTGATAGAGATATTTACATGCATTTTAAGGCCTACAGGCAATTCATGGTCTCCACTTTGAGTGCCAACCCATGCTCTTACTTCCAAAAGATTTTCAACAACCAACAGAAACTAGAATCTTGTTGCCAGGTGTGAGGTTTTTTCTCTCTTCACAATGCCCCAAACACATTAACCTCTGATTTTATCAAAGAACTGCCTGCTTGCATGTAATGGTGCTTCTGTCCAGTAAAGTGTTAATGTTATTTTCGAAATATCAACTCATCTTTTCATTATTTTTACTATTCATGTATAATCATTTGAAGGGTTACATATAAACATATTCTTTATCATTCAACAATTTCTAAGGCCAAACCTTGCCAAAAATTGTGTCCCAAGTGGTGTAGAACATAACTTGGGTGTGTCTCAAGGAAGTGGATACTTCTGATAGGCAAACTAATTGGCACATAATGTGTTTTTTGGAACGTCCCATAAAAATGTCTTATACTTTAAAATCCTGACAATAACTCGGTACATTTGAGCGGTTAGCGGTTATATGCGCATGGCCACATTTACTGCACAGCAGAAAGTGGTGGACTACTTCATGAAATCTACACCTGCTGCTGACTTCCATCACCTATGCTCTTTTATCACATTGTCCTAGAGGACATTATTACAAAATGAAATAGACCAATGTTAAGTTGCGGGTCTTACGAATATATGAAGAAACTCCAGAATGATAAGATAAGGAGGCTTCTTTTCATGTTTGCAATAGGGACTGCGTCCTGAAGAAAGTTTCCAAAGTTTTAATCTGAGTTTAAAGTAAAGGAGGGAAGGGAAGGTGGACAGGTCTGCTCCAGAGGATATGGAGTAATGTATATTTATTAATGCACTGAGTATATTTCTTAAAATCACAATGCAAATTACAGTCCCCACTTTTAATTATGTATGGCACACTGTCCCAATTATTGATCTATTGGTAAATTGGTATTTGTAGATGTTGCTATGTGGTTAGGAAGGTTCTGAAGAGATGCAGAACTTGTTTTAATCTAGTACCGATATATTTGTGAATGTAGTGTGGGAGCTTCTGTTTTAGAAATGGTGTATTTCAATACGTATTACTGTTTTCTAACAAATATGTTTGATAGACTGTTGAAATCCTCTTTGGGGATTATGAAGGGGTGCCCTAGGGGAAAGAGGGCACGTAGTCTGTTCCTCAAGAACACAGAGCTGGAGGAAAAACAGTGCTGCAACTGAGTGACCATGTTTTGTCAGTCATATCCTGCTCAGTCATATCCTGCTTGGACTAGGTGTTGAGTAGACACGTCCAAATAAATAACCCCAAACTCTTCACACCCTCATTTGTAATAAAACAACACACTGTGGACTTTAAAAATGTAACCAGTCTGCCAATAGCATGTTTACAATCACGTATTAGAGAGTGCTTTCAAAGGGATTACTGAATATAATTTAAGCATTCAAAATTTTAAATACGTTCATGGATACCAAGCGATTTCGTGTCTTGTGAAACACCTTCATCACCCCCATATTTTAGCCAAAAAAGTGCATTTTGGGTATGTAGTTTCACTTTTAACTTGGTAAGTATTGTCTGAAAAATCCCATCCTGCAGAGTGCTTCTGTGCGGAAGCCGGGCCTAACTGAAGGTGTTATGCATGACTATGGACTAATTGGCAGATAAATATGGTAATGTGTAAAAAAAGAGGCAAAACGAACATCACATGTTGCCAAAATGTATTGGATCCCGTCTAAAGTCCCTCCTAAAATAGATTTTGAGTTCACACAAAGGGTTAATTGTGTGAATAACGTAACTCAGAGCATTGCTTGTGGTCTGTTCATTTAAAATGCACACCAATACCATGATTCCCACCTTAAATGCTTGAATTATTTGCTGTGTTTTTCCCTGCGTATATTAATTATGATCAATTGAAAAATATTGGATATAGGTTCACTCTAATTTTGTTTGAAATGTGGGTACAACAACCACACAAAAACGATTTAGTTTGTATAATAATTCACATTTTATAGATTACAAATTTGAAGACCAGTGTCCTTGACTGTTCTGGAGAGCGCTGGTGACTGTGATATTAAGCAGATTACTGCCAGTTTTAATAATTTCTCCTCCTCATGACCAAAGAAATATAGTTGGAAAAAGGGCTTGAGGAGGTAGGTGGGACAGATAGATAGAATGAGCTAAAACAATCCGTGCAAATGGCATTTTAATATTTTATTTAAGCTTCCATTATCGGACCAGCATTCTCTTACTTTTAAAATTGATTTGTTGCCACGTGCTCAATTCTAAGATTGACAGAGATTATTTAGAGTATAGAAGAAGCAAAACCTGTTTCAAAACAGGGCAGCTGGAATTTCCATTGTCAGCATGTAGTTTTGTTGTAAGTAGCTTATTGACTTGGCATTACAAGCCTTCTGTAAATTACAGTCGATGCTGCGAGAAAAACATTTTAAGCTCTTCTAAACCTAGATTAATTCTCTTTCTAAAGTTACATTTAACACGACGTAATAAACGTTGGAAAAAGCTGAAGAGATTCTATTTAATTTTTCCATCAGAGGGCCTCTATAGAGTGCACCCAAATATGTAAAGCGTGTTGATATGAAACCATATTTATACAGATCTGTGATATGTTAGGCTCACATCTAGTACGATCTATTTAAATGCAGATAACACTAAAACATTAACTCATTTAAGATGGAGAGTTGGAAGCAGAGTGGCAGACAAGCTGTCGGGCCAATCAAAGGGAGCTGCAGGGACAGGGGTATATCAGATCTACACCAATGGGAAAAAAAACATACACCTACTTTGAAATGTGT
This sequence comes from Pleurodeles waltl, assembly GCF_031143425.1. Lineage (NCBI taxonomy): Eukaryota > Metazoa > Chordata > Amphibia > Caudata > Salamandridae > Pleurodeles > Pleurodeles waltl. The sequence goes on from NC_090436.1 coordinate 537,554,274, forward strand.
CAACCAGAGGACAAGTTGATCAAATTTGTGCAGTTGCAAAACCTTGCTCTTTCACTGCCTTTTGACTAGGTTTATGCGATACAAATACCCCAATCATGCATGCATGCATGCATGCATACATACATACTTGCATGCCCATAGAAATAAACTGCCTGGTTGGTGCAACCAGCTTAAAGAAAAAGACATGGTGTAAAGATAGTAAAGTAGGCTGAATTCATGAGGTTTTAATTTATTAGCAGACACAAATGCACATTCATGTGTGCTTGCAAACATATCTATTCTGACACAAACAGCCAAACACATGCACTGCCTCATAGTTACGGATTTGATGTGTGCATGCCCACACTCACGTGTGTGTGTGTGTGTGCGTGCGTGCATGTATGTATATATGTATGTGTGTGTGTGTGTGTGTGTGTATATATATATATATATATATATATATATATATATCTATATATGTATATAATTTGTTTTTTTTCTTTCTCTCTCTCACTGTACCACTTCCCCACACTAGTGGTAGTGGATGTAACCAGGCAGCAGTTGACCATTTGGAGACATGCAGCATGGCCAGAGCCAGGTTGTTTACAGGGAAAAAGGAGTTTCAACCATACTGGCATGCTATCTGTTATGCTCTTTTTAATCTCTTTGTCACTGTCTCTTTGCGTAAATCAAGCACATGCTTGAAAAGTTACATATTAATATGTACCTCAATTCATTTAGTGCTCAGACAGCGCTAACGGTGTAAAAATCTAACCCAGGTGACAAATTGCTTACACACATTTCACTTTTCATAATTTCTTAAACAAACATATCAGCCAACATTCAGAAGCCTTGTGTGAAGAAGTGAGTGCACCCTTAATGCTTCCCTATCAGACACCAAGGTAATTAGAGTCTGGTAATGGGAAACAAGTGCACATGATAAATCGATTAACTGGAGGTGCTGCCACCTGCATGTACAATGAGAAACTCTGTCGTTTTGGTCTTGAATATTCAGCTAAGGGGCAGCCCTTCATGCCTAGATCAAAAATACCTGTGACGGTCCCAGAGAAATAATTGTTGCACCTTCCCACACTGGGAAGGATAATAAAGCTATTTCCTAACAATCTGAAGCCCATCATTCCAGTCAGAAAGATTATTTACAAATAAAGATGGTTCAAAATGGTTGTCCATCCACTCAGGAGTGGACATCCTGGCAAATTCATCCCAAGATCAGACTGTACAATGGTCCTAAAGAACCACACAGCTACATCTTAATTTCTACAGGTATCTGTATACAAAGTAAATGTTAGAGTTCATAAATCTACCATTAGAAAAGATTGAACAAATAGGGCTTCTATGTAAGAGTAGCCAGGATAAAACTCCTTCTCTCCCCAAAATATTTCTGTTTGGCTGAGGTTTTTACAAAAGCATATGAATGAACCACAAGACTTTTGGAACAATGTCATCTGGATGGATGAGACCAAAGTGAACTTGTTTGGTTGTAATACACAACATGTTTGCTGAAAACTAATCACTGCACATAACCGCAAGTACCTCATACCAGCTGTCTGGTGTGGTGGTAGATGAATGATGGTTTGAGCTTGTTTTGCAGCCAAAAGACATGGATGCCTCACAACCATTAAGTCTACTATGGATTTGTCTGTATACCAGCACACTGAAGAGGAAAATGAGAGACCATTTGTCCAGATGCTAAAGCTTACCCAAACGTGGATCATGCAGTAGGACAGTGATCCAAAATCAATCAGTAGATCTATAGCTGAATGGCTGGAAAAGAATAAGTAGAGACCTCAACCCTATTGTAGTAAGAATAGCCAGACTCTGGTCAAACACATTCACCTGCTTCCTACATGTGATCGTTGTGTGCATACATCTAGACTGTCTTTGTTCAAGCACTTTAAGTGCTTGATATAAGCATCCTACCTGTCTTCAATATTACCAACTACTTTTTAACATTTTCTATGTATTGGCTCCTTTAGTACATTCTTTCCATGAACTTATCATGGCTACCTTTATCTTATGCTATATGTTTGGGGTTTCCTCTATCATCGTTTATTATTGTCAGAAGCGCAATTATAGAGTAGTGCATTTTCCTTTCATATTTGCCTAAAATAAGAATACATATACACACTCATGTGCAGGGAAGAAGCAAAGAAGGGGCTGATAACTTTAGAAAGCTGGTTCTTTATATAGTATATCAAAATGAGATATACTGTGTAAAGCGATACACTGTGTAAAGAGTCCAGGGGTTCAATTACTAGTGGACAGGGGCCTGCTCTAGCAATCCCAAGGTGCTCTCTTAGGGGGTAGTGTGGTTGAACAGCTTTATGCTTATCAGAGAGTAGTGTTAGACATTTACCATAGACACAGTTAGTAAATGGGGCACAATATTCAAGAAGGAGCTCCACACCAGTTTATAAAAATAACAGGTGTCTTTATATATATTTGTGCACTAGAATCAGTACTATCAGGTAACTATGTTTTGCATTAAAAATGATCACTGGTTTCAAACGTTGACACAGTGCAATTTTCTGAAGCTGCAACGTTACTCTATGGGTGAGGAAACATATATGGCAAACAGGTACTTCTCAGCAATTTACAGGACCAATTTTCCAGACTTAAGGTGAGTATAGGGAAGGGTCCTAGGCCACACCAGTAGGTCACCTCTGGCAGCACTGGGACAGCCGGGTGCAGTGGTGCAGTTCAGTGTTGGTGCCCCATGGAAGTCAATGGGGATTGGTCCAGTCAGTAAAGGTGCTGCAGGTAGGGACTGGAGCACTAGTCTGGGTGAACCAACAAGGGTGTCCAGTTCTTGCAATGCTCTGGGACGTAGGGACACCTATGGTCCTGTTCTCCCCTGTCCAGGGTGGCTGGGTGCAGAGGCGTTTAGGATCGTCTGCTTTCGGTCACCTACGGTGGTCAGGGTAGAGGGGTGCTGCAGAAAGAGGCTGAAGGCGTGGACTGGGAGTCCAGTCTAACCAAACCAGTAAGTAGGCTCAGGCCTCATGAGGCTCGGGGACATAGGAACACCTGTGGTCCTCATCTCCTTGGTATGGGGCGGCCAGATGCAGAGGCCTCTCGTACCGTCGGATTTCCATCACTGGTCGTGGTCACGGTAGAAGAGGGCCTGCACAAAGTGGCTGCAGGTGTTGGCTTGAAGGTCGCAGTGGGGAGACCCACAATGGGCTTTGTCTCTAGAGGGTCTGAGGACCATGCTGGCACCACTGGCCCACTTTAACTTGGGCTAGAGAGCTCAGGTGCAGTGGTGCTGTCCGGTGTCAGGTTTTGGCAGCTCGGAGTCCTCACAGTGTCTCGTGGGGTGCCTGCAAGATGCAGGGAAGCAGCTCTGCTGCTCCACAGGGGTTCTTGGCTCTTTGGTGAAAACTGCCAGTTCTCCTGTGCTTTTGGTGACACAAGTAGCTGCAAGATGAGATGTCTTTAACATGATTGTCAAAGTCAGCAGGCAAGCTGGCAGGGTTGGTGCCGAGTCCATCAGTGGTCTTCAGTTCTCTCTTTTACATCTCTGTTGTGTCCTTCATCCTCTTCAGGTCAGCAGGATCTGATTTTGTGGTGCAAGGGACTTCCTTAAATGCTGAATATATGGGCATTTACAGGAGTACAGGGTAGTAGGCAATGAACTTCCTACCCTTGGGGTCACTATGCCCCCACATGACTACTTCCTGTGGGAAGTGGGAATAACCCTGTCCCAGAGTTCATAGTTCTGCCATCACTAAGATGACAGACTTTCAAATTTCTAGTTCTGCCATCACCAAGCTGGCAAAATTTGAAATGTTGTGGCCACACCAGGCAGCTCACCTTAGGGGTGGAACTGACCTGTGGGGTGGATACGCCTTTGTCTGTTCATTTTTCCAACTGTCAAGGTGCCAAATGGGCTCTACGACAGGGGAAAGGGTCGGCGGTTCGGCGGTTCGGCATCCCCTCTGAGGGAAGCCAGGTCTGCATATCAAGGGTGGTGAGCTCTTTGGAGCCCTCTGCCGTGCTGCCTTGGAATGCAGATTTGCAGGCCCTCCTGTTAGGAAGGGTGTGTTAACACCCCTTACAGAGCAGGCTTTGTTCCTGACCACCCAAGAGCGGTGGCTGTCACCCTTGGAGATCAGAAACATGCCTGCAGGCTGGCTACAACTAGTTGAACAGTAGACCAGCAGTTGGTAGGGTTTTCAGGGTGCACCTCTGAGGTGCCCTCTGGGTGCATGTTTAGGTAAATCCATCAAGGAAATCAATGAGGGTTATTAATACGAGATGTTTGATACCAAACATCCCTATTTTCAGTGAAGCCATCATGTAGCTGGGCAACTCGTATTGACTAGTGTCCAGCACATGTACTTAAAATGGCTACCATGATCACTTACTATGTCTAAGAATCGACAAAGACATAGCAGGAGCATATCTGCTCTTGCAGATATGTCTGCACATGTAATATGATGCACCCTGCCTTAGGGCTAGAAGGACTGCTGTAGGGTAACTTACATATATTGCATGCAGTGTTAGTGGGCATGTCACACAGGCTGTGCGCCATGTCGTGTTTTCACTATCAGCTGTACCGAGACACGCAACTTGCAGTGGATGTCTGCATGAGCTACATGAGGGCTCCCTGAGGGTGACCCAATACATGCTGCAACCCTTGGAAACCCTCTTTTGTACCCATGCCTTAGGTAACTGGGGTACCATTTACTAGGGACTTACAGGAGGGCCAAAGGTATTGCCAATTGGTGAACAATTGTACAGTTTTAGGGAAAGAGATCTGGCACTGGGGACCTGGACAGTAAGAACCACCTGCACTTTTAGTCAAAATTGGCTAACATACCAGTCAAAAAGTGGGTGTGACCATGTTAAACAAATGGCACTTTATTACAATACCCTACAGATGAATAATATCCCAGAGAGTCAACAGAGTATCCAGTTTTTCAGAACATCAACTCATCGCATCAAAGACATTTCAAGGCAACGGCCCAATGCCCCCACCTTCCAAGCAGTCCCCAGAGAAAGTGAACTTTCTCTCACTTTTACTTTTGTCTGTTCTTCTATCTAAATGTCTCTATTTCTCTGTATAGCTCTACCCATGATTCTATCTACCCAGTGTCCTTTTAAGGATATATTGGGTCCCAGGCAAGACAAAGTTCAGCTGTTTTTGTGTGACTCTGTTAAAGTGTACCCTACAGTTTAGTATTGTTTGACATTATGCGTTCTTGAATTACCAGAACATAAGTAATACAATTCAAACTTGTTATGTAAGGGGGCCCCTAAAATATGTTTTGCCTGGGGCCCCCAAATCCTTAATGCCTTGAACAGTGTGTTGACTTTCCCAGAGAGCTATGCATGAAGCAACACGCTGGAGGAGAGCAGTAGAAGCAAAATCACTAGCGCGCTGCATAACAGAAAGATGGCTTACTCTTACGTAGCATTTTCTGCAAAAAATACTTTATATTTCATGAAAATATGAGCAAAACACAGCTGTACAGCATGTGAGAATGCATCATGTGTAAAAGTATGAGGTATTGGCACAAAAGCATGGTATTTTGCTTAGCTAAAACACCCAAACATTCTTTCCATCCACCTTTTGTGCATCACCTTCTTCTCTCATTTAATTCAAAGCGAGAGAGAAGGTTTTGATTACTCACCCTAGCTTTTGGGGTTTAGTCTGATCAGTTGCAAATAATTTACAGGCGAAATAAAGAGGTATAGATGAGATCTGAGAAAGATGCTAAGTGAGATAGAGGTAGCGGATGCCGACAGGTGAATATGACCAGTCTCACTGCTGCAAAGGTTTTGGAAAGATGAACAGTGTTGCAGCTGTATAACGGAGCATCGAAGTGGGACATATCGCCATGCACGGTGCATATGACAGCTTCGGATCATATGTGCCTCAAGTGAGTTATTGTTAACCAAATGTGGCCAAGGACTACATATACTTGTTTCTCCCAGATCTCAAGAGCGTCGCTATACAAAGGCTAATGCCTGACTTTGGGAGATCTGTCCACCATCAACTAGCCACCTAGCCCCTGTGATTAGATTAGAAGGTTATAAAGCCGTACAAGCCCAAGTCATGGAATACTGCAAAATGACTGTTAAATGCTCCATCAAGCTCTGAAATTCACATTGGGGCACTGACTAGAGATGCAGATTGGAACCATTGTCATCATGGATTGTTGCTCTAAAGGCTCTCTAAGCCCCCTGTGTCTTGAACCTTTAAAATGTTCCTATAAGACTCGGTTCTTTTTCAGAAGGGTTTTGTATTAGGTTAGTTAAACAAATATGAAAACGAAAAGTAGTGCACTTAAAAGTTTGAAGGAGAATAACGCTGGGCATCAGAAGTCTTTCCTTTATGTTGGCATCTGTAACGTTACCACGATTAACAAGGAAAGGGAGAATATTAATTACATTGCCAAAAAGCGAAAGCACGCAAGCCTGGATGTAGGTTTAAACTGACTATAGAACAGAAGAGCGGTAAAGAGGAGCATATAGTGGGTACTAGGTGGGAAAATGAAGAGGGTGTTTGGTGAGGACCAAAATGAGGGCACAGTGGGTCCCTATGCAATGCATTTATTTTTTTAAGTACTAATTTAATAAATATATATTTGTGATTAAAATGTTGTCAGGTTACACATGGCCATTTTAATGGCCATGCCTCTCAGTCAGTTTCCTCAGGATTTGTTAGGTTACACTTCTGTAAACGTATAAAGATGCTTCAGAGTATTTTAGGGTATTGAGTACTTCTTGGCTGATGATACAGCAAATACTTTTGTTTCCTTATGGTAATTATACTTTTGACTTTAGATCATGCTACTTACACAAAAGCACTGTAATGTTTGTATCGGGCTTATATTTATGACGTAATACAATAAGATGTTAAAATAAAATTTACGATGGACATCATTAATTTTGTTGTGCTTGTTTTTGTTTTTGCAGAAACAACCTGCAGCTGCTGCACCTGTGACTAAAGAAAGTACAATGAAGCCTGCAGAGGCAAAGGTAATCCTTCAGCTAGATATCTCTGTGATTACTTTTGGTTTAAACAGCTATGGGGAGCTAAGTCAATTTCTTTGTTTTCTCTGATTGAGACCGTCTCTCAAACCTGATCAGGCGGCACCTTGAATACCTGTGCCTCGATGTCTGTCAGCATTTGGAGGACACCATGCGATTTGTCACTAAAGAAACTTACGTGCCAATCATCCCTAAAGAATACTGCATTCAGTCTTAGCTGTTAAGATACCTTTTACGTATGTAGACAAGCTGGTCACTGTGAAGGGAATGATTGTAAATAAAGGCTCAACATGACTTGGATCATTCTGTAAACTGCACCGCAGTTCATTTTCAAAGTACTTTATTCGCTTATCATAACCAACAAAGTCCACAGTAATAAAAGCATACGCATTACATTAAAAAAATATACGCGTAATTAAAATATTACAACATAAGACAACTTAAAGGACACAATTTCTCATCATATAGGATACATCAATTAATAGAAATCCATTACATTACAATCTGTCACACAAGTCCAAGGATGTTATTTACAGAATCATCAATGAAAGATGCATATGGAGAACAATAAATGCAAAGGCAAGGAGTGCAATCATCGTAGTTCATCCAATTAACTAAAGTGCAGGGTGCAACAATACAATTGGTACAATACCTGAAGGTGCAACATGTACATCATACCCGATATACCTGTATAAAATAGCATGGTGCCATGTCATGGACAGTGCATAGGTAGCGTAGTTGTAAGCAATTTCGCTAGTCAGAGAGCTGAATGCGGTAGAAATTTTGCAGGCTTGTGCCATACATTGGTCAAGTAGCGGCTCACAGTGAACCCAACAGAAATAGAGGTGTGACTTTTCAGGATCCTCAGTGCAGTTAAATAGTGAGTCTTCCCTATAATCAACCACACTGGCCGAATCCACTTCCGGTGAGAGCCAAGAAATTCTGGGCAGAAGAACAAACCATGTTCCTCAGTTTCAGAGACTACAACTCAAGCAGGGCACAGAGTATCATTCAGATCCCTTTTCCACTTGTTGAAAAAGATTTCAGTGGCAGGGCTCTTAGCCAGAAGTGTACATACAGACTCTCAGTGGCGGTGTGATAATATCAAAAAATGGTTTGAATCCTGGTGAGAGCTTCAAATCCAAAAAAAGTATTGGTCAGATACCCATTGGAACCATTCACAACGTACTGTTCATAAACAAAACATAGGCCCAGTAATGAGACGTGAGTCCATCAACTTCTGCCTTACGACTATTTCTAGGGTTGTACCACTGTTTTTTCAAGTCTAACCCTTGGAGCCAATTATATACAAATTTAAGCCAGGGAATTTGCATGGCATTACTCAGATTAATTAATTCACCAAGAGAGTCCTTGTGTTCGCTTAGGTCCATTGTACACCAAAGGCGTGCCCTATACACTAGGGTCTTCAAGGCAACCAAATCAGAAATTAATTTGATGGAAATGTTGTGTGTTCATTTTAGAGCCTTGCTTGGGCACACATATTTTAGCTTGGCCCTGCTGCCTGTGCCCTTTTACCTAGTTACATGCTTCATTTAATTTATTCATTTCAGTTCATTTTATCATAACTGGCTTTTAGCTGCAATGTTTTACTTTTCTGATCAGCTGCTATTCTGTGAACGTGTTGTTATTGCTTTCCTTGCATGACATTTCACCGTCCAAGGCTGCCCAAGGACTATACATGATAATCTATCTAGCATTGTCACCACTGGAATGTGCATCCAGCCCGACACTCTGACACATGATGACCGCAGGCCTGTTTCTCAGAACACAACACATCATCACACAGGCCAAAGATGGTTAGAGAGGTCATTCCAGCCAGAGGATCCACCTTATGCAGTATGCCATTTCATTGTTACATTGCTGACCTCAGCCCTGTCTCTACAACCTAGGAGACGGCGGGCAGACCCCTGCTTTTCAGTTATGGGGGTGTGTGTTCCTTCCATGGACTAAGTACAGGCAGAGAAAAGAGCTAACACTGCCATGCTCTCGCACAGAAGCTAGGGTAGGAATTCTTAGGCACATGTTTATTCCAGTATGTTGGGATTGTTTATCTGTTTTTCACTCTTGGTAGCAGTTCTGATTGTGCTATGTTTCATCTTCCTAATAATCGCATGTCATGCATTCTATCATCGTTTGCAGTCTTTTCAATAAATGCATTGAATTCTGCCCTTCATCTCTTTGTCTGCCAATGTTTTTGTGTGAGACCTATGCTGATGAGAGAAAAGGGCTAGCTCTGCCACCCACGACTTCCCTGAGGAGTCACAGAGTGTCATGCATCAGGTTGTCACCAATCATCTTTACGTCTAGGTTTTGGTGAGGTGCTGCTATCTAGAGAAAAGGGCTAGGCTGACGGCTACCAGATGGTGTGGTATTGGCTCAGTCCCCTACACACAGTGGTGCTGCTCCCCAAAACCAGTAGTCTTGTCCCCATGACAAGAGTCCTACAACACCAAGGTAAAAAAAAGAGTGGAATTAGGGGGGATTCGGGCAGGAACAGGGAAAAGTGATCTAACAAAATTATTTTGTGCAGAAGCCTATTGCTCCAAGTCAACACAACCCATCCCCACACTTCAGTACCAAAAGAGGCAGCACTTTGAGCTTTGGCACAGTGAACTTCAAACACAGGGGAAACAGAGCGAGAACTTGATTTTTCTGTGGGGGCAAAGAATGGCATTACCTCTGTTAAGTTAGGGTTCCCACTTCAGGTTGTCAGGCAGTTTGACCCCAAGATGGTTAAAAGTGTGAACTCTTTCTAAAAGTTCTGTACCTGCTCAGACTAAACAGTTCTTACCTGCTCCAGTCCTAAACATTATAAATTTAGTTTTTGTGACATTCAACCCAAGACCTCACGCATTGCAGAACCCATAAATTTATTAAGTAGGACTTGGAGCCCCATAGGGGTTTTGGAAATAAGGGGTGAGTCATCCGCAAATAGGAGGATGGGTACCTTCTTATCATTTAGAACTGGAGAATCATTCCTACAATCCATGAAATTCACTCACAACATCATCGATGTACAGGATAAACAAAGTTGATCCATTAATTCCCCTCTGCTACCGTAGCAGACCAGAGCATCAGTCTTGTCATGCAGCCTAACAATTACTTTGATCAAATTCCCGGACACTGATTCCAACCAAAACTCTACACAGGTTCTCACTGGTACAAGATCAAACGTAGCTCTGAGATCTATAAAGGCTACATATAATTTTTGTTTCATGACAAATGCATGTTTCCAGTAAATTAGAGCACATCTAAAAACATGGTCAAAGATACTTGTCCTTGGGCAAAAAAACAGCTTAAAGTGGGGATAAAATGTGATCTATTTCAACCCAATTTAATAATTTTTCAAGCACTTGCCTTGCAAAAACGTTCTGCAGATTATCTATGAAGCTAATGGGCCTATAGTTCAATAGAATGCAAGGATCACCCTTTTTCAAATCTTGGATAATTTCTGCCCCCTTCCATTAGTCGGAATCTCCCCGCCAGTTGAAATAGCGTTGGACAAAATGATAACATAACTAGCCCAAATTAGGGCTGTTGAAAATCCCCACTACAAAATTCACCAGCATGTGATTCCCAAAACCAAAGTGTTGAAGGATGTTAGAAGATGAGATCTCTAGTTTGCAGAGGTATGAACCCTGTCCAACTATGGACCACAATCCTAGTCTAGGTCAGTTTGATACACACTCTAAATTAGACTGGGCTCACTGTAAAAAAAACTGGGCTTGTTGAAGGTGCCACCCAGATTTTGCCCCCATTTGAGCCCCTAGATGCTAGATTTTCAACCTTGCTAGTGCACGGAGACCTACTAACCAGGCCCCAGTGTATGGTTCTCTCTAAATTGTCATGTCTAAATATGGTGAATTCCTGAGTGGCAAAACTTTACCCCTTTGCAGGGCCCTAACAAATGTGACCCAGAGCATAAGAGGTAAAGGGATCTCCAGGGCTGCAGCACGAGGTTGTGCCACCCAAGAGGACCAAGGCAAACTACTGATGGCAGGCCTGCCATTGCAGACTGCCAGAGGGGTGCACACTCCTCAAGTTCAACTGTGTCTTCACCATGAGTGGCACAATCCCATACAGTGCCTTACTTATATGTGAAGCACCCCTGAGGAAGGCCTCTGCAGTCCAGGAGTCACGGTGCAGTATATTTGAGATGCAGGCATGTAAACACAAGCTTATATGCCTCTGTAGGGTCCTTTTAATTAAGGTACACTATAAGTGCAGGATGGTCCATAGGGTAACAATGAACTTAAGCCCTGGTTGACCAGGGCTGCTAGCTCCATTATGGTAACACCTAAATATGTCAAGTGTGGTGTCAAACAACGGTTTTCTCTGTTTCAACATGAATCTTGGGTCAAGATATATCTGGCACGCACCTAGGTGGCGCACTAGAGGTTGCCCACCTGTTTGCCACCTTCCTTTGTGCTCTGGCTGGAGCAGCCCATGCTTTTTCCTGTGCTTGCTGCTGCCAAGACAGAGTTCTGATCTCCTGCCAGGCAGCCTGGGTGCTTCCGAGTTCAGAACAAAGGGGTGAGGTGGGCAGGAGTTCACACCTCCTGCCGCCCGGCTGGACTAGTGAATAGAGCCATCAGGGTGTTGAGCACTAAATTTTGATTTCTGCCATCTTAGGAGTGGCAGAATAAAGGGTTCTGGGTAGCTAAAGGTGACCTGTCCCACCGGATGTGGCCACCTCAGGGCCAGATTAGCTGTAGGAGCTAGCTGTCCATTGGCCACTAGTCTCCACACACCTAACTCCCCTAAATCCAGGATTTAAGGGACGCCCCTGACATCAGAACCTCAGATTTGATGGACTAACTTCATATAAGGACACAGACAAGCTCTGCATCACTGACAACTGCACACCGCCCAGTGCTCCAAAGCAATTAAAGGGAAACTCTGCCCCTAAGGCAACAGACTGAGAACTGCATGATCATCCTCTGTCCTTGTCTGAAACTCATCACTCCCAACTAGAGGGACCCCTGTGGAAGCCAGAAGTATCCTCATTCTCCCTTGGACTGGTGGCACCAGTCCCTTGCAATTTGCAGGTAAAAAGGCACTCTGGAACCAAAGAATCACTGGCCGTTGGGCCCACCAAGGGATTGACTGGATCCAGTTAGTGTAGTGCATTGTGGGAGTTATAGTCTGGCCTGCCACGAAGTTACAGGTCTTTACCACACTCCCGTGGACCTCCAGACATCTCCAAAGCATTTTGCTGTGCTTACTGCTACCAAGGCTTGTTGGTCACCAACCAGGTGACTGACCCCTTAACTCGATGCTGCCATTGGAGAGCACTGCCCAGCACTTGTGACTGATGTCAGCAGTGACCCCACAGCTGAGTTGTTGCAGCCTCTTTACCACAGCACCATGTGTATGGTAAAAATCTGCCCCAGCGTCAGCCCCGTTCAGCACCACGGACAGCCAGGACAACTCTGTACCTGGACCACACATACTTGGTAGAAGTAAATTGACTGTTGTGGCCTGGTCCCTTCAGCAGGATTTCCCCACAGCTCGACCTCCAAGTGGTCGTTTGTCACCAGTAGCATCCTTGCCATTGACTTCGATGCCAGCCCGTTCAGCACCACGGACAGCCAGGACGAATCTGCACCCAAACTCAATGGACTAGATAAAACTGATCTGACTGTCATGATCTGGTCCCAGGGACTGCACTAACTTCACCTCCCAAGGGTTACATGCAACCCATCTTTTAATACAACTTTTAAATGCCATTTCTGCAGTGAATTTGTATTGCTTCTAAAATCAATATATCCGGTTCTCCCGAACCTATACTATTCACTTTGGTGTCTAAATTTATATAAAAATAAGCTGTCTTTTTATAAATTGGTCTTTGAATTCTTTTGAGTTGTATCAATTACTAATTGTCCACGTTTGTGCTGTGAAATGCCTAACACACGTTCCTCCAAGTAAAGCATGACTGCTGTTTACCACACTACGAGGACTCATCTAAGGATTTACTAGTGTGAATCGAAGGACTAACTCTGGGGTATTGTGAGAGTATTACATGGTGAGGACTAACCCCAAACCACATAACACTCCACTTTCCTACACTCATCCTCTTGTAGCTTGGCATACAGCAGTCAGGCTTAACTTAGGAGGCAATGTGTGAGGTATTGGTGCAACTTGAGTACAGTAACACAGTAAAAACACCACAAATAGTCTCCACACCAGTGTAGGGAAATAAAGTATCTTTATCTGCTTAGAATAAGACCAAAGCACCAGAACTTTAATCAATATCTCTCAAGTATACAATTGTAGTGCCTTAGAACACATGTATTTCTCTTAGGGTGATTATGAGGCTCCATAAAGGGATCATAAAGCATAACTGTCCAGTGGGATATTGCAAGAAAGGTAAGCAGTGTTTATAAAAGGGCCTCCCCGGTCGCCCGTGACACGCTGATTGGCAGCCAGAAACGCACACTCCAACGGTACCTGAGCTCCGTCTGGAGCATGAGGATGTCGGTCTCCTGGGTCAGGGTTGGTCTCACAGCAATCCCCCTGAGCAGAGCGGTGGACTGGTGGCAGGTGAGCAGGCTTGAGGATGGAAGGCAGGCAAGCTTGGCAGCCCAAGCGGGTTGCAGGGTCCTGATGTAGTGATCTCACTCACAGTTCACCCCTCTGTCCTGAGCATGGTGGGAGTGGTTACAATCGGTGCAGAGTGTGGGTCATTGTAGTTTGTACTTGGAGGTCAAACAGCAAACGATTGGAACTTTGCAGACCATAGTGCTTGATCTGGTGGAAACAAAGTCTTTGAAGGCCCTGAAACTTTGACAACAGGGGGCAAGCCCTTGAAGTTCTTGGGTAGCAAAAAGGTTGTAGAGGGCAGTTTCAATCCTCCCTCACTGCCGGAGGTAGCACTCAGCAGGCCAGCACAGCAAAGCAAGTAGCGAAGTGACAGTCCCTCCTGGCAGCACAGTAGTCAGTAGGCAGCAGGCTAACACAGCAAAGGAAATAGCAAAGTAGGAGTCCCTCCTCGAAGCACCTCTCCTCTTCTTGACAGATTCTCCTCAGTACCCAAAAGTGAACTGATTTGGTGGGGTTTAGGGTGTAGTACTTATACCAAAATGTGTCTTTGAAGTGGGGGAGACTACAAGGCCCCTTCCCTTCCTTTTCTGGCTCCAGAAGCTCTACAGGAGGTATGGAGCTCATTGTGTGAGGAGAGGCACATCTCTGTTCAGGTGTAGGTGTCAGCTCCTCTCTCCCATCTAGCCCAGGCAGACCCATCAGCCAGGTGATGGGCCATCAGGATGCAAATGTCACACCTAAGCTCCCTTTGTGCGTGACTGTTTAGAGGGAATGTACAAATCCCAGCTGTCATCTACCCCAAACGTGTATTCAGAGACCGGCAGAGACACAGAATGGTTAAAGTAAGAAACTGCCAACTTTTTAAGAGTTGCATTTTCAGACTTGCAAACTTAAAATCCGACTTCCCCATAAGTTGTGATTTTGAATTTTGAGACCAGAGACACCAAACTCCATATTCCCATTTTTTCCCAATTGGAAGTTATAAGTAAAAGATGCTTCAAGGTGACCCCAGTGTTAACCTATGGGAGAGATGGGCCTTGCAGTATTGCAAAAGGAATATAACAGTTTTCCACTACTTGGATATGTTAAACTTAAAAGTACACGTCCTCCTTTTTAAATACCCTGACCCTGCCCTTAGGCCTGACTAGGGCCCACTTTAGGGGTGACTTCTATGTAATGAAAGGAAGGTTTGGGTCTGGCAAGTGGATACACTTGCCCGATTGAAATGGCAGTTTAAAACTGCACATCCAGGCTCTGAAATGGCATGCCTGAAAAATGTTTGCAGGACTTCTGTAGTGGGTGGCACAATCAGTGTTGCAGGCCCACTAGTAGCTTTTGATTTAAAGGCCCTGGGGACATATAGTGCACTTTATTAGGTTCTTACAAGTAAATTAAATATGCAAATTGTGCATAAGCCAATGTTACCATGGTTTAGAGTACAGAGCACCTGCACTCTAGTACTGGTCAGCAGTGGTAAAGTGCCCAGAATGCTAAAAGCCAGCAAAAATGAAGTCAGAAAACAGGAAGTCAGAGGGCAAAAAGTTAGAGGAAACCACGCCAAGGTCTAACACAGGAGTAGACAGGAAATCAGTGAATGTTAATGATGTACTCTGGGGTTGTGTAATCTGGAGTTCAACAGCCTATCTGTGGCATTCACATGTTCGAACCTACTCCTCACCCACCATCTGTACTCTTTTTTTTTTTTTACACTTACTGGTAACCCATTTCAGTCAACTATCATACACCTTTTTGCTTGGCTGACATCCTTGGGAAAGGTAATGTCGCCACTTTGTCCACAGTTTCCATGAGATGTATGACAGTGGTAAGAAATAAGGATGCTTATAACATTCTTGAGAAACTTTTGCATGATATCACATTAAGAAGGGTTATGACTTTGTTAAAATCAAAAAACTGTTGTGTAGAAAAGGTAAGGTAGCAAAAATGTTTTACTGTCAAATCATAAAAGGACTAAAGCAATGGCTACTCTGCTTGGGTCAACTTAGGTGTTGAGGTGGGATCACTTTCTAATTGACTGTGTTTTCACACATCTGATTATTGCAGCATGCATATCCTAGTAAATTATAGGGTCATCCAGCACATAGGGCCTGATTACAACTTTGAAAGAAGGTGTTAATCCATCCCAAATGTGACTGATATACCACCAGCCGTATTATGAGTCCATTATATCCTATGGAACTCGTAATACGGCTGGTGGTATATCCGTCACAATTGGGACGGATTAACACCTCCTCCAAAGTTGTAATCAGGCCCATAATGTTGCTCAAAATGGTGGCCTAGCTCTGCTGTTTCTGAAACACCTGCCTATGTTTCCTTTGATCGTTTTTCTGTATGGCATATACTTCTTGCATGGATGTAACGTCCATTCCTACCTTAAGGCACAAACTCTTGAAACGTTGCCTCTGATGAGGATGTAGTTAACCCCAACTATGGCAGACTGGAGATTAACAGGACAATGGTTAAGATGAACCCTAACATCCACGACTCCTACCTCCAATTGGGATCAAATGTTCTTTGCATCAGTCCAGCCTCTTACATTTTGCTTAGTTTGGGTCCTTTTTTGGTCAACAGTGTGTTAGAAAAAAACTGGAGACATGGGTGAAGGGATCCTACCTTGTTAAGGGCTCTTTTCTTATTCTTTATGTTTTGTCAGGTAATTAGGATTGATAGATGATCATGTAACTGTGGATTGGCAAAGAGTTAATCAGTATATGCAGGAATAAAGGTTATTCACTGTCAGTATGGTTTTGATTGCACTGTTCTCTCCTTTCTGAACGCCAAAATCAGATCATTACTGAAAATGTCATGTCTACTTAAATAGTGACCAGTCTCTTTTGTTTTCTCCTGCCTCTTCCTCTTTATCTTTAATGTCTG
Source organism: Pleurodeles waltl (assembly GCF_031143425.1). NCBI lineage: Eukaryota > Metazoa > Chordata > Amphibia > Caudata > Salamandridae > Pleurodeles > Pleurodeles waltl. The sequence continues at coordinate 537,570,729 of NC_090436.1, forward strand.
TTGGGCTTGTTGCCTTTGACTGTTAAACAATCTTCTACATATCATACCCACAGCATTGGGAAGGGGCTCACTTTATTGTTGTGCATCATGTGTGAGTCTTCGCTGTTTTTTTTGGATCTCAGATTACCTCATTGTTTTCCTCATAGACATGTCACATGGATAAACACTGCACTGGTGGTGGTATAGGTAGGAACATATCCTGGAACACTATCCAGGTGCAGTCATTGGAGAAGCTAGAGTTCCTGTGTCTCCGAGGCCAGGACTGGCACATACCGTAATATTAGGAGGCATTGCGTGTGAGATGATACGTGCTCACGTCAGTTGAGACGAAGTTGCATGGGACATGACGCGCACACTTTACCAAGGCTAGTCTCTTACGTCCAAACGTGTGCATCTGAATATTCTCTCTCCAATACAACAAGTAGGGGAAACAGTAAAAAGGCATTTAGAAAAGTAAATCGTTTATTATATGATCTTTATATGGAGAAACTTTGCCTGATATTTTTTGTAACTATTAGTATTAATACCAAATTATCACAAATCTGTGGATATAGTTATATAGGCCAATAGCTCATGGTTACTATTTTGCAAAAGATTTGTCCCATCGTGATATTATTTCATTGGAAACTGAAACTTAATGACAGAATTGAAAAGGACAGATTTAGAACTGGCTTGTGTCTCAAACGAAAAGAAAGGTACTTAAGTTCAACCACTACATGAAGCCATTCTTGCTCTTATGCTTACTTTATTGCGGTAGCTGCTTTGGAGAGACTTGATTTATACGCGTCTACTCTGAGATCTCCTTCCTCTGTAGCACTTTGTCGCCTGCCATCTATCACAGTTCACAAACTCCTTTGGAGGAAGGCGTTGCCTTGTGTTCAAGAGATTATAGGCCTTACTCAGCACTGAACTTTAACCCTTCTCGCGATTCGCTTACCCATTAATGAATAAACTTGAGATATCTTGGTTGCTTTGGGCTTCATAGCATTCACAAGCTGCAGGGTACTACATTCTCGAGCACAAGGCGTAGTTACTTGGTGGAGCTCCGTGTGCTTCGGCCAGAGACTGGAAGTTGCCGGCACTGAGCAGTCATTCAGGTAGCGATGGTCAGTGGACTTTTGCAGCTCCTCAAAATGATACCTATATCCAAGTCTCTTCTACTTTGCCGCAGTGAGCAAGCCGTTTTTCGTTTTGGGTATTTTTGTAGTTTAGCTTGTTGTTATACTTTTCTTTTATATGCACCATTTATTTTTTCTGAAGCATTGGTACGCGCCTTTTTCGCTTTCATTTTGATATTATGTATAAAATGATTAGCTAGCTTTGTTTAGTACTTTCTAGCAGTTTAAATGCTGAGTTTCTGGCCTTGAGAGGCTGTTTCTTTAGAATTTTTACATTTACAGTTGCACGCCTGAACTGAAAATCTGCGATTTGTCAACAGTAAAGCCTGACAAACAGTAGTGAAGGGTTGCTCAAATAACGTTAAAATTCTTTGAAAACTGCAAACAAAAAAAACTTACGGGCGTGCCTTTTTATGGCTGAACAAGCGCGGCTGCAAGTAGGTAGGGCTCTGGCTTTCCACGAGTCTCACTAGCACGGCTTCGGCATTGCTAAATCTTGTTTTCTTTTGTGCATTTGCAAGAGCTTTCGGCGTGTGCATCGGTTTTTAATCTGTAGTGTTTCTTTCTTTGCAGGGGGGATTTTTTAGTAAAACAGAACCAGCTAAAACAGCGCCGTCCACAAAGGTAAGCTCAAATGCAAGTGCTTTAAACCCGTGCTTCACATGTTATGAAGGTCAAACTAGATATAAAGGAGTTGAGAAAATTGCACGCGAGAGTTCACTTTTGACAGACAAAATATTTGCCCAACCAAGCGACTTCTACTTATCTTTGGTTTTTGAAAAATGTGTTATCTATAGGTTTATGTACTTTAATCCATTTGTCAATAAGATGCTGATCGTCGCTGTGGTGTGGAGCTCCTACAGGCGCACCATTTTGGGGACTATTTCTAAACTTCATGTTACGTCTTGTGCTTCTGGATTTTCTGTACGTTATTCCGCTGTTCTTGTTGCTACCAGGAAATAATATGGTCTTTTATCTGTGGAACCATGAATGTAGATCCACTAAAATCCCAGTAGTTTCGGATTTAAATTACAGAACCCTTGACCCCAATGCCATTACTGCATTTGCTCATTTGTTAAAACAAAAAGTGATGGGCGGACTGCCTGAACTAGTCCCAGCCACTGATAAGTACTCTGGGCTGCATTCCATGCCTCTCATGAGAGAGCGCATGCGCTGTCACTCATAGAATGTTGTGTTGGCTGAAAGGGGCTTAGAACCCGCCCATTGCTTACCATTGGTTCGCTTCATTGAAACTTTTATGCTGGCTCCTATTTGGTCATTGTTTGTCGGCTTCACTTCCTTGCCAATGTCCTTCCACGGTTGCATTTTCTCTCAGATGTTTATTTGTTATTTAAGTGCAGCACTCCATATGAGTGCTGATGTTTTCAGGCAGTGTCTCCCCCTGCATCCTGCTCCACATTGTTGTTGCCCGTCATTGTTACCCCATCGTTCCTGCCCCATCATTGCCCTGTTCTTGTTGCTTTGCTTATTGTTGTTGTTTGCCCTTTTGCTATTTCTCACCCACTGATGTTTGCACCCTCCCAGCCATGCTGTTGTACAACATGGCAAACATACATTGACAAAGCCAAATATCTGTACTGTTTGGCTTTGTCAATGTTTTTTAAACAATGTTGTACAGCAGAGCGGCTGCAGTGCAGCATGGTTGAAAGTAAAAAAATAAATTAAAAAAAAAACACTGACACAGCCAAACAGCATTGACAGCTTGGTAGTGCTTTTGTAGCTTTTGTTACTTTCAGCCAGGCTGCTGTAAAATATGGCTAAAGAAATGACAAAGCAAATAGATCTTGCATAGGTGAGTACTTCCATCTTTCCAGTGCTTGCTTACTAACTGTTGTGAGTGACCAACCACTTTGGAATCAGCCTAGGTTCTGTGCCAGTACGAACAGCTCTTTCCGAACCATTATGCCACAACCTCTCTAATTGTGAGCAAAAGCTATCCCAGACCAGTATCAGCCATGTTGGGCGTTATACAGTTTGAAGGTAGCCAGCGTACACAACTCATCAGTATGCTGTATGAGCTAAGCGCACAGTTGAAGGCATTTCTCTTGTCTTTTGCCTCCGGAATTTGCAGCGCCTAACAACACTTCGATTTCTCAGAGACCTGTCCCAAAGGAAGGATGTGCATGCCCTTGACTTCACAAATCAATTGCTTTCACCTATTTATGCAGAGAAGCTAGAGGTCCACATCTTTTTTCGGTGTTCCTTGACAGTGCAGCCTTCTGCAAGATCCACTTTTATCAATTATTTAAAATATTCATATAGGTAACTTTGCCTCAACCTAGGGGAGTATTACACTGTCACCTCATGGCAGTGCCTATTTGGCGATGCATTCCTCCTTTCCCAAAGTGCTTCCAGTTAAAGTATGAGGCACTATTTCACAGCTGAAATAGTACACGCCATCATCACTTCTTTATCTCCTATATGCATTCTATATAGAAGGCAGGAACTTTTTGCTACTTTTTCACCAGCATTGGTGCAGCCAGAGGGCCAGCCTTTAATGTGATAAACAGCATTTGTGCTTGCAACGCATGTACCCGGCATTTGAGAATTTACAAACATTGACGCAGGAAATCCAGAACTAACGGCTTTGCCAGTGCTTGGTAACGAGTTTGCTATGCAAAATGCACCTGCCTGAACCTGACATTTAAAGAGTTCTGAAATGTTACAAAGATTACACAAAAGGCTCTAAATATTAACTCACTCTCCAATACCAAGAGGGGGTGAATCACCTGTCAGGGACGATTCCATGTCTCTGCCGATTGGATTGTCTTTCATTCTTAAATACTATCCCGGTCTTTTCAACAGTTCATCTCTGTTCATGCTTACAGAAATAAAATGGCGACCATGACTTTCCAGCGGTGTGTGCCCCGAGATGCGCAGCTTGGCCCGCTTGCATTCTTCGTGCTATTGCTTCTTCCTCTAGCCACCCTACAGGAGGGTTGCAGAGTTCTGTCAGACATTATTCAAAGACATATGTTCATTTTACATGTTGGGCATTGATGCTGCTCAACTTTGATTACTTCCAAACGTTGGAACTTTTCATAAGATTTGTATTATTTTTTTGGTTCATAAGCAGGACAGACATCACTTTGAGAAGTAGCGTCTAATGGGCCAAGGACTCTTAGGCCACTATTCGCGCTGACCATTACATTTAACTTGACTGGAGCTGTCCAAGGAGGGAGGTGGGTCGAAAGATGTGTTCTTGAGAATGAAGAAGGATTAGGAAGTGTGCCTTCTTTACTACAACACTGTTTTATCCCTACGTCCAACTGCCTGATTATTTATTCAGAAGTAAGCCTTCAGTCCCCAAGAGACAAAGATTTGCAGCTTATCTGCATTTTTTTGGGACATAGCTACTCGTGGCTGCACATCTGCACCTGGCATAATTTGTCTGTAGTTATAGCGCAACTTGGCATATTTGCCTCACAGTCATGGGAATCTTATGCAACACCCTGACAGTTCTAGTTATTGGTACAGTGGTGGGTCTGTTCTGTGGCACTGCTCTGATGTTAACGAAAATGAATTTGTGAAAATGTTGGTGCCACCTCATTAGAGGCACCACTCCATTTCTCTTATCCAAACGAAGCTCCATTACAAGATGAAATATGATGTTGATTTATCAACACATATTCTGCTTTTGAAGATTGTCAACAACTATTGGCTTTGGCAGTCCTTGTTTTCAAGTGAATAGTGCCAGCATTTAGTGGTCAGATTATTCTGAGTTCATTCTAGAACCTCTATTAGCGTTGACAGTCCTTGTTTTCAAATGAAAAGTGCCACCAATTAGCGGCTAGATTATTCTGAGTTTGTTCTGGTAGCCATATTTTCTTTGACAGTCCTTGTTACCAAATGAAAAGGGCCTGCACTTATCACCCAGATGATGCGGAGTTCATTCCAGCAGTCCTACTGGCGTTGACAGACCTTGTTTTCATATGAAAGTGCCAGCACTTACCTTCCAGATGATGCGAAGTTCATTCATTCCAGCAGTATCGGCTCTTTCAGGGTACCCTCACACTCTTCTCACCACTCCAAGAAGCATCAACTTTGCCTCATTTGGAAACGTGGGTGTTTGGTTGGTGAAGATGTGCAGATGTTTGCAAGAGTAGCATCTGACTCGCAAGTGTGAAAGCCATACTTGCTGTCAGCAGCTTTAAAAGGGAAATGGAGTGGCAGCCAATTGCGAAAACGGAAATGTACCTTGAGCTAGTAAAGTTCTACACAGTGCATTTTTATGTCTATTTTAAGCTAAATGCACATTTCATTGAACTAGGTGAAGTCATGCGTTGTGCCAAAGGCATTTATTGCCAAAGCTTGTCAATGGACGTTCTCAAGCTAAGTAGATTGCATTAGTATATGAGAGCCCTAGGTTCAGCAATTTCGAGGTGCTTTGATATTCCCACATTCAGAATTTTTTTTTAGGTGGCAAAATACCTTTTTCTCCAAGTAACCCCTGCAGTTTCATGATGTGCTCCAGAACTTGGCCATAGCACACTGAGAGTGCCTAATAAATGTGCCACTTTGTTTTTATTAAGAAGGTTTTTTCTCCTTTTCTGTCCAACGTAATATTGTGCAATGCAGGAGTGTAGTGCACAGACCTTCACTGTAAAATCGGTTGCACGCTCTTCTTGCCCAGCGACTGAAATTCCATTGCTTGGCACTGGCCTTTTGCCTGTTCAAAGGCAATGTCTTAAATTCAGCCGGCAACAACAGATACCTTGTAATGCAGAAGTTTTCAGAACGGTGGTATAAATCCGAGACAACGGATGTATTTTATTTATATTTCAGTATTTGCATAATCAAAATGAACTAGCGTACGTCTGTGTATTCAACCATTTATGGAACTCTTTAAATATGTTGACTATTATAAATCATCAGGATATTTTTGGTCTGGGTATCGAACATGTTTTCCTACATGGCCACAGTCCTTAACCCTGCAAAATTGTCAGTGTGACGTTTTTCCGTACCGTAATTCAATCTTAAATGTTTAATCTGTGTGTGTATTTGTGATGAGTGGGATAGGCCAGGCAATGTTATGCTCGTTAATTTTCCACATGCTTCATTCAATGTTACATGATACTTAATGACTGGAAAAGCTACCAACACCTACATCGGCTACCCTGGGGTCATGGGACAGTGATTTTGAGCTCTTCCCATTCAAAGTACTGCGGGTAATATCAAGTTTGAAGGAACAGTCTCTGCAGCTTTTTGACGACAGATTCCATTCCGCTGTATCAGGGGGTATCATGCACCAGCCTATGGAAGGGCAGGGCAGTCAGTGCAAACTGGTTCTGGGAGACAGATCAGTCAGCGCACTTAGGCTTTCGCTCAGGTTAAATGAGACATAACGTTTTCAGTTACAGGCAGGCTTCTCCAGCGAGTAGCTCGTGAGCCTACTGGTAGCGCTCCAGCTACCTGTCAGTAGCTCTCCTGTGTGCATCCCAGCCTTTTAAATTAGAAATTTTTGTTTGGATAAATTAACATATGTATGGCAAAAGTGTGTATTCTAACTTGAAAATGTGTATACTTTTAGGACTTATGAAATGAGATTGGAGAAAAATGCCTGAATTTTCAAAATATATTTAAAGATTATTTTGGAGTGATAAAGCTTGCCGAGAATTACTGATAGGATTTCTTTTGTGCCACTGACACTGCAACTGTGGATGGCATATACTACCTACGTATAGGCATTCCAAATTGACAAAGCCTTTTTTGCACAAAAGGTTGGAGACCCCCCTGGTTTAAGGCATTTATTGTCTCACAACAGAGGAGCGTGGCAGCAGAGAATGAGCTGGCATGGAGGTAAAACCCTTTAGAATGTCTGACTCGAGCATGGACTTTAGTTTTTAGAGTGGATGATCTAATGAACCACTTTACACTAAGTAAGCAGTATTATATTGGTTTTGCCTCTGGCCAAGTGGTAGTACATGCAGAAGGTGGTGGTCCTCGTTTTGGTCCTTTAGCTCCAGCAATGATTTGGTTACTATCAGCCTGTGATTACTTACGTTATAGACTAAAAAATACTTCACTAAATAACTCAGAGAAGCATTTGTTTCTAATGATCTAGATTGTCACTGTCCTGGAGGTCGAGGGATTTGTTTATTTGGGGCAAGAATAGCTCTGTCCATATGAGATTTCTTTGTGGTTATGGTGTAGGCACAAATAAGTTCCTGTAAACATGTTTAAATTAACTGTTTATTTAGGGGACATGTATGTTTTGTATTATATATCGATGCAGGGCCTGTGATTCGCTAGCTAGTACATGATCTAACGTGCTGGTAATGCAGGATTGAGTATAGAGTTGGATGTTTTCATTTCAATGTATAGACCTTTTAAACTACATTTGGTGATTGTTAAATTCATAAGCTCTATTGTAGTTGTTGGTGTGTAGTGGAACATGATGCACTATGATTGTAAAAGGTTTTTTCCAGTGTGTAGGATATCTAAGGGATGCATGTGTCTGGATGTTGCTTGCATACATATGGAGTTCAATAAGGAAACCTAGTATTTGAATTTAAGCACATCTGAAAGCTCCTTTAAAGTGTTCCTTAGCATGGCCAGTTTGATGTGTGACATTTGTGGTGTATTTGTGTCACTGTTGACCGACTCAGCAATTGTGTATTATTTCTTATTTGTTTTGCACTGCCATATTGTGCATTCTTAGAAAAATGAGGATAATCGATTATGTTGTCTCAGCTTGCTGTGGTTCTTGATTCAGCAGATACAGGGGCTCAGTGGCCTACTACATCCATTACAGTGATCTGTATTTCATGCCATGTTTACAAGTTCAATCTTTAATGGTATCAGACAGAATTACATTGTTCCTAAATTGATAAAATGGCTACCATTGAGTTAAGTAACAATGAACATCTGTCAATAGATCGAAGAGACCCTATCCCTTCTTGGAAATGAATCTACGCTCCACAAATATGGCTGTTATGTTTATGTTGTGTTCTCTAAAAGTGAAGTTGAGCTGTCTGGTTTGAAGTTGCTCTAAAAAGTGTGGGAGTGCCCCTTTTTTGCCACATTTTTTTGACGTCTTGCACAATCCATTGGAGCTAGAGGAGGATTAAGAAGAGCAGAAGATGGGACGGTCACTCGAGCAGAAAGAAATGTCAGTCAGTGACTGACACAAGGGCAACCCAGTGTGATATTAGTGAGCCTTAGCCTGACCAGTGTTGAGGTGGATGGGGTAGAAATGTAGAAAGTTTCAAAGAGTTAAGGAAATTGCTGCAGGATGGGAAGCATATGTATTAACAAGGGGCAGAGAGCAGTACAGGAGAGGAAAGAGGCATATTACTGGACATGTCCATTCCCTGTTAAGTGCTCCCGATCATTTCTTCTCTCTCGGATTACACAAACCCCTCTGAGGAAAAAGGAAGCAGGGTATTGAGGATGAGGTAGAGAGATGGAGGGATATGAGAGAAGAATACACTATTGACAAGTAAAAACGAGCATTTGCAATGCAATGGGTCTCGCATTTGGTTGTGTTGGAGCTATTGGCGTTGTAAATTCCTAACTGGACTTTTCTTGCCTCATAAATGGAAATAAAAAGTAAAACAGTTGACTTAAGTGATCCGATTCAAAGTGCCATGGCCGCCATGAGCAGGAGCGCAAAGGAAAGACACAAAAATAAAAAGAAGTTCGCTTGCAGTCAAACTTATCAGCAATCATGCAGTTATCCATGTATGTGGGGCAGTCTGCTAGGCAGTAACAAAACCGCCCCAATGAGGGACAAACGTAAAGCATTTACAATTGATGATAAAGGATTTTTGAAAGACAAGCCCACGAACAAGTGAAAGTGATGGGTGTGGTTAAATGACCACAATACTTACAATAGGTCAAAGCGCTTGTGCGCTCAACCTAATAAGTATGGAAAGAACAAGGACTAACACGTCTATTCTGCTAATTTCTCCAGATCATAACTGGGCCTTGTCATCACACATCCTTTCAGCACTACTTCAGGAAAGACATTAAAGTTTAGAGAAGACTCAAAGCATTAAATCAGTGTTGCAGAGAGGATGTGCCATAGGCAGTAGTTAGTAGTCCTTGGTTGTACTGACGTGATCTTGCATACTGTGGCACACAAGCTGCTGTTTTAAAGTTATACTTTTATTACATGAAACTCCTAGATTTTGTTACCATCACTTTGTATGCAGTCCAATTACCGGCATTGTAAGTGAAGGCTTGAAGGAACTCCAAGGCAGATTCACATAAACTTTATGTAAATTGCTAGTCGTTTCCTCAGACGCATTCGTCCTGTTCTACAAAGCCACCAGTTCCTGAATCCCAATCTACCTGTCGCACATATGTAAAATTCTGTCTTGTGCTTAGCTCATTCGAGCTTTATCTTAAAGTGCATTTTAAAATTCGCAGGATAGCTTTTTGAGGGGTAAAAGGACTAGTTATTGGAGTGAGCCTAATCAATGTTGTGTAATTATATCTGATTGTTGAAAGAATCTGGAAAATACTAAATGTTTGCCTTCTAAGGGCATACTGCAACTGGAAAAGGCATGTCTATTTTTTTTTTTTCAATTATGTATTTTTTTCAGTTGAAGTTTGCGTTTTTTGTCATTTGTACTATTTAATGAGTAGGTCTGCCTTGCTAACATTTAACATGGTAAGGCCTTGCCTCCTAAGGTAGCTCTTACTCATAGTTTGCGTTTGACCTGGTAGTGCAATGTGCAAAAATATATTTGTTTTATATGTGAATGCAAATAGTGTTCCGAAACAGATTTGTTTAGTGCTCTTTTTGGACAAGAAGTGTGTTAGATGCAAGAGTGAAAGTATGAAAACCTGAAGGTTTAGTTTCAACATAAAATAATTTGATTTTAGAATTTGCAGTACACCTGATTATTTTTACATTGAAATAATGTAGGAGTTGTATCTATTAGTAAGTGATTGCAGTCTTAATGAGTGGTGGTGGGGTTTTTATCCTGCAATTTACGCCACTGCACTTTACCAGTGGGACTTTTTATTTTTAGGTAGTAGGACCATGAAAGCGTTAGGATTTCTAGACTGAACTAAAACCATTGAGTTGGGTACAGCTATACTCTAGGTACACAAGAAATATCCCTGTAAAAAAGGCATTTTCTTCTTTTAGTGAGGTACCCTTCAAAGGAGATGTTCGGCCATATGACTGAGGTCATGCTTTAATGATCTGCATGGCCTCTAATGTTCATGTTTGAAGTTCAGCTGAAAGTTTCCATCTTTTTCACAGCATTTTACCATCCAAACACATTCGACAGTGCTCACAGTTTTGCTATGGGAACAATTCAGTCACAAAGGGAAGAGGCTATTTAAACTCTTGTTTCTGAGTTCTAGTTTCAGATTTGGTGGATATGTTGCACGTTGGCTACTCTTCAGATCAGTGTGTCACTTGCAGTGAACTGTGTTTATGTCATCTACCCATAACTTTGGTGTTTCCTCTCTTTGCAGCCAGCTGACCCTCAAACCAAGCAACAAAAGGACCAAGCAGCGGTAAATATAACTACATGTGTGTGTATTACGGGTTTGTGTGTGATCAATATGCCTGAGAACATTTATTCGCCTACGAAATATTACAATTGTGTCTTGCCTTTTGTGGTAATAGCATGCATACTGACAGTGGTTCATATTTGTGTAGCCCAAAAGTCCAACCAAATCTTCTGCGGCTGCGGTTCCACCTAAGCAACCTAGTGCTGCAAAACCAGCCCCTAGCCAAGATGCCAAGGCTAATCAGACAAAACAGAAAGAAGAGCCCAAGGTAAGGTGTTTCTCTCAATAGGTGTAAATATCCGTTCATCATATCTGTCCTTTCAAAATGAAGCACATTTTTTCTTTCTTACGTCTACAGAAGTGTCCATGCTTAACGCTTAATCAGTGCTAAAACCTTTTCTCAGATGTGCTGAAATTACGCTCTCCTAATGTGGTAAACCTGCCATTAAAGCCTGCTTTGTATGTAATCCCAAGGATACAAAAGAAGTGATAGATTGTTAGCTCCTCCAAAAGACAATGATTTGGGAACATTAAACTTGTCTTCAAGCAGGAAGGCGTGCAATCTGGCAGCCAGTGTTTAAAATGCAGGAATCAGTGGATAATTTTCTCTGTACACTTTTTATCATATGCTAAACAAAGAGGTTATCTTTGTGATCTGTGCAAAATATGTTGCATTTTCATTGAAAACCCAATTGAGACTGAGGGCCTTATTTAGAATTTGTCAGACGGGTTACTTCATCACACAAATATGACAGATATCCCATCCGCCGTATTGCAAGTGCCGTAGGATATAATGCACTTGTAGTATGCCAGACAGAATATCCATCATATTTGTGACCGAGTAGCCCGTCTGCCAAACTCTATATCAGGCCCTATATATTTTTTAAAAAGTGTAACTTATTTGACTGGTTCCTCCCATTTTATTATTTTTCTGTAAGTCATCCTCACTCTCTCAATGTGAAATTCAGTTATACCTTTTATTTATCACCCCCTTCTATCTGTCATTTCAAGTGAATGTCACAGACAACAGTTAAGTGGTACAAACCTACTGATTATTAAACTATAAGTAGGTATTTCTATAGTAATACCTATATCAGATTTTGTTTTTCTTCAATGGAATCTTTCCTAGTCATACTGGTGTGATGTGCAGTTACAGAAATGGTGAATCAATTCAGTTTGTACGTCTACCTCACATAATCTGTCCAGATCTTGCATTGGTATTTGGGCTTACTGTGCCACTATCCAAAATAGACATGATAAGGACACAGCACTGCAGCTTTTGGTATACCTGAAGTTTTAAACCATTTGTTTAGGCCTTCTGCCGAATCAATGGATTGTAGGTAAAGAAGTTTTATACTGTGTAAGTAATTGAAAATGGTTGAGCGTACACATCTGTGCACCACACAAGTCTAAATGGCTGATATCTTCTCATCAGTAGAACTGCGGCTTTCCTCATAATAGTTGTACACACTTCTCTGAAACAGATGCAGAAGTGGAGACTGAAATTTTGTTTCTGTTCATTAAAACCATACATCATGCTAGCAGGTTCAAGCAGGGCTCGTTGCTACCAGTTCTGATGCTGAGCCTTGCACAGCAGCATTAAAGAATGTATTACATTTATCATTGTCAGAGATGAAAAAAGCAAGTCTGAACAAAGTGTTTGATCACAGAAGGGTTCTTAGAAATTGCATGTGCCCTGACTAGAAAGAAGTACATGTATTAAATTATGTAGCATTTAACCTAATGCATGTCTGACCAAGAATGTTCAGCTGACGTGGCTGGTTTGTTAGGTTGGTGCAGCTTCTACTCCCTCATTTATTTAGACACTCTAAAGGCTCTACTCTGCCAAAATAGCAGAGGTATCCCTTTGCTGGAAGTGCTTCTCACCGGAGGGCACCTTGTTCCACATGATGTTTAAGAATACGGCATCAGATCCTTCTTGGTGAAATTATGAATAATCATTGAAGGCCTTATTTGGAACTTGGCAGATAAGATTCTCTGTCACAGACGTGGCTGATATCTTCTCTACTGTATTTACTAGTGTTGTGGCACTTTTAATATGCCGGATGGGATAGCTGCCACTTTTTGATGTGGCATCCCATCCACCAAACTCTAAATAAGGTCCTCAGTGTCCTCCTTATCTTGCATCCAGTGTCTTTAGATTATTTTAAAGTCATCACTGTTACCTACCAGCCAACCTCAGAATGAATGTAAACCTTTTGACATCCTCATTGCACTGGGATTCCTTTCTGTTGCCACCATCTGGAAACCAACCTCAACGTTATCAATGCATAACTGGTGAAATTAGTTTATTTTAGGGATGGGAAGCTTGTTAATTCCACATTCAGAGTGAAGCAAATTATGGAAATTTGCTCTATCCTTGTAGCCAAATTTCCTACCTAACAAAGTGAGGACCCCAGGATGTAGGGAATTGTGCTTATCCTGTATCTGCTGACCATCACCAGAGAATCATAATAGCCACAATGTGGCAGCACAATCATCTCATTTCCCCCAAAGTCTTCTTATGGGAGTTCAAGCATAGGGAAAGTGCTGTGCTGGTAGGAAAAAAGAGGTAAAGGCCTGATGCTCCTCATTCTATGCATCAGTATGAACATTCGGGGGAGAGAGGGTAACAGGAAGGAGGCAGGGGAGCAACTGAGAGGTACAGAAAATACATTATTTAAAAAATAAAAAAGAGTGGGTGAGGCAAACGAAGAGCGAGCTGGGGGAAGCAATTCGGAGCTACTCTGAGCATGCAGGTAGGAGCAGGTATTTGAGGGGAGAAGCGGCACACAAGAGTGAGAGCAAGCAAATATATTCAGCCTTGTGGATTGCTTGTGAGCAGTTGAAAGATGCACGTCATCCAATGAAAAGCATAGAAGGATTGTACAGGTGCTATGCTCCAGAGAAGGGACAAACACAAGATGAAGGAAAGCCATCAAATAAGAAAAATGCCAATGAGAATGAGAATGAAAAGAAAGCCAACCAGTGAAAATCAATGGGTGGTCGCTGAGACCATTGTCAGTGTTTGGTGTGGCCACAAGAGCTCGTCCGACAACGTGGGTAAAAGCTGTCTGTAAATGAAATGTAACAATCGGTCAAATGTATCTAAAAGGAAATGGGGGGCCTACACAGGCCAGTTTGTGATACAAATGTCAGCGTTTCTATTTATGGTGTACTCACTCCTTGACCCCTCAATATAAGCACATGCCTGTTTACTTAATCTTTGGTAATGTCTTTACTTATTTCAAATACTATCTATGAACTTCTTTTGCAAAATGAGATTTGTCAACGAGGTTTCTAACTACTTCAGGTTAACAATACCGATTATTCTTTTATATTGTAATCTATCAAACCGCTCTTTCCATGCAGGGAGTTATACAAACCTCAGTCTCTCAGCTTGGGCCAGCTTATCCAAGCCTTTTCTTATTGTGCACAATGCTCAAGCCCTTGTCATTTATACTTATAAAACTTGGCTCCTCCCCATTTCTGATACATGCCTTTCTAATGTAATATGTGTACTGTGTTCATATTTATTATCCGTTGTGATTTTATAGCGAATCGTGGATAAAGACTTTAACTGAAAATGAAAAAATGAATAAGCGCTATCAACGTCATACTAACCTAATATGTTACAATGCAGTTATGGACATGTACTCTTTATAATATGTAGGCCTCTTTGAGTTGTGAGTCAGTGCTTTATTTTTATAACATACAGTAGAAGATGGTCCTGTTCCAAACCAGAGATCTCACATGACTGTTCTGTGTTGTTTTATTCATGGATGCTCAGTTCCCAAAGATCCTTTGAATAATTGGCAACATTTTAAAAACACTGGGCCCTGGCATTTTACAGCTTTTTATGTCATGTTTGCTTGGATAGTATGAAGCACTTTCTCTGCTTTTCTGCCTAATCTGTAGAAAAAACCTTCCAAACTCACTGAGAACAAAAATTCTTACCAGAGGTTCGAGTGTTTGTTTGAAACACACATTTGCTCATGAGTGACTCCCATGATATCAGGCAGCCCAAGACCTGAAGTCGTACAGTGAGCTATGCAAGTGTGTTGCTTACTTAAAAGACTGCTCACATGCTTACATTTCACATTAAAGTGGCATCGTGAAGTCTTTTATAATTAGCTCATAATTGTGGGCCAGTTTATCCCTTCATCCAAAAATTGGAGAGATCCATCAAAATGCGAAAGCTAGATAGATTTCTAGTAGATAATCGTTTGACACTCAACAGATCTCCACACGTTATCCTCAGTGAACACTGGACAGAATTACGTGGACCCAGACAAGACTGACTAATGCTGAGCAGTCACAGGTAGAAGGACCATTTTTTAATCCCACTTTCTGCTTCTGTACGGTAGAGAAAACAAACGAATCAGTGTCAGTAAGACGCTCAATATGGGTTTAGGGAGGACATAATGCCACCATAGATACTATTAGTATGATGTTTATTCAATAATTCATGTTATGAACAGAATATGAATTAACTCTACCTCGTCATTGTTGCTGCGTAAACACCTTATTCCTTTTTGTATTAGATTAGGAGTGCATGTGCTGTTGATTTCTTCATCCACTGAAGAGATGTTTTCCTGTAAACTGTTGTTTCATATTAGCATAAATGCTGATAATTCCGTTGCTGTTTAAATATATTGTTAAAACATTATGCGGTTACTGACCAGTTTTACAACTTATTTTCAGGTTACAGGTGAAAAAGCATCTAGTGCTGCAAGTAAGCCAGGAGCACAGGTTAGTATTCACCATCTGTCACATCACACATGGCACTCATATTTTCTTGTCTTACTTGTGGGGCCTTCCATATCTCTTTTGGTCTGTTTTAATTGTATCTTGTACTACCTACAATGGACACGTTATACTTCTAAACGCAGTTAGTAAAGAACACAGTGAAAGATATATCCGCGATTCATATATTTTTGTGTGGTCTCTAGAAAAATCATTACCTATGTGTTGCAGTCAATACTTAGGGCCTGATTACAACTTTGGCGGAGGGGGTTAATCCGCCCCAAATGTGACGGATATCCCTCCCACCGTATTACGAGTCCATTATATCCTATGGAACTCGTAATACGGCACATTTGTGACGGATTAACCCCCTCCACCAAAGTTGTAATCAGGCCCATAGTCTTTATTCCCAACGTTTTTGAGCACCTTAGTTCTAAACATGCACCTTAAATGCATTACTGCTATAAATGGCTGGTCCTGATTCAAGGATTTCAGATCTGTGGAAGTTTACCTCTGGCATGTTTCCACCCTGCAAGAAATCTGCATTGATATTGGGCTATACAATAGGACTAAGCATACATTTTTTTGAGTTGGTTTCAATTTTTGTGAACCTGCAGAAAACGAAGGAGATTAAATTTATGCGGAATGGATTTTCAAATTTACACATATTCTTTGTTAATCAAACCCATGGAGACTTCTGTTGTGACTTGTTACTTATAAGGCTGGTTTTGTAGATTGTCTGTGTTATGTTTTAACTAGTCAGAATGAATATTTGTTGCAACTTTTACCTTTTGTGTAAGATGCACATGCTATAACATATACCCATAGTTGTCAAAGTATTGCCATTCAAAATGAAGACACAAAAATCACCTAGGGTGAATGGAAAAACATTTTCTGCAAGCCAGTTTACATTGTAGGTTGAGTGCCTAAAAATGACACACTTGCAGTACTGAATATCAATAATGATAGAACCAAGAGTTCTTGGAAGTTAACATGTAAGATCCGCTGATTTGTAGCTTTTATTGCAACAGATACTCCCATTCGGTGACATTTGTAGATTCAAAATATAATTACTTTGATGTGATAGCAGTTAGGATTTTACAATTCCATTAGCAAGATTCCTTTGGAAATATTATTTTCAGGAAAAACATGCACTGATGAGGCTTACAAACTTCATCATGGTATCACGGGCTGAGACAGGTGATAGACATACATAGGGGGTTATTCTAACTTTGGAGGAGGTGTTAATCCGTCCCAAAAGTGACGGAAAAGTGACGGATTTACCACCAGCCGTATTATGAGTCCATTATATCCTATGGAACTCGTAATACGGCTGGTGGTATATCCGTCACTTTACCGTCACTTTTGGGACGGATTAACACTCCTCCAAAGTTAGAATAACCCCCAGAGTCCTTCCAGGGATGGTCATGACATCAGAGTTGGTAGCAGTTATGTCTCCAGTGCACATCAGGTTTGGTCCTCTTTACCTTTGCTGGAAGGCAGACTAACCTGAAGACTGAAAGACCTTGGCCCTTGGTGTGCAGCCATAAACCAGCAGAATTGTGATGTAGGTGTAGCATGTCCCAGAATCGATCACTCTTCATTGGTACTATTCGCCGGCCGCAGAAATCAATATTTGCGTCCATGTTGGTGTGGTGCCAAATGCAATATTTATTTATGAGCATACAAGCTGCACGTATTTTTTTTAACGTTGACTGCAAATAATTTGAAAAGCATCACCTATATGATTCCAATTATTGTATCAATTTCACTACTTGTTATCAGACTAAAACAGAGAAACCATCGGTTGCAGCAGCCACCAGTAAACCTGTTGCAGACGTGAGTATATGGTATTTTATCCGATATTGCTTTTTCTCGTTGTTTTGTGGACGATATGCATGAGTAGATATAATACAGAACAAGTGTCCCTGGCAATGTATTGTCATTGATTTCAAGGGGTACCCGAAAAATAATGTGTTAATTCCATAAATTTCACAAATCTGTTCCAAAGAGAGGAATAGTTCTGTGGAGAGGAGATTTGTGACTTTGAAAGTCAGCTGAGATTTCACTGCTTATGCGTCGTTTATGGTGCTGGAGAGTCCAACAAAAATCCATTATAGAAACACTGCACATTATTGTAATTGAATAACAATAGAATTCGGGAGGAATGTGGTGGTAGAATGGAATGGTTATGATCAGTTCTGACGTATTTTTTATATTTAAAGCTAGTCACTGGTGCCTTTCCAGAACAGTAGTTGTCATTGGACACTGACAATTGGTTCCCAAACGACTGCAAACTCTGACTGATTAGAGCTTCTGCACCTGTATAGAAGAAACGTGCAAAATTGTATTTCAGACATTGTAGTATTGCAGAATTTTGATTTCTCCATGTGATTAGAACATTGGAATGTTGCGAGCTCCACTGAAAATAATGGAGTGCTCTGGGCTTCTGTTAGTGCGTCGGTCCTTAATAAGTAATCTTACAAGGGGACGCGTATAGGTCGATGAACCTTTTGACTCGTTTAAGGTGTTCTTACCATAGCTCCAGTACAGGAACAATCATCAATACACAATAATAAATCATTATTAGTCAAATCAGAAAACCCCCTTGACACCAGGGATTTGTGTGTGTGTATCTGTGTGTTTTGTTTGAGGGGGCTGCCCCTTTGGCAAGGGTCGCTCCCCATGGGGGCACATTACTATTGGCCATATCTGCCCTACCAGAGACCAGGGAAGATTTGTTTTTCAAAATAAGAGGGTTGGGGTATGGTCACACCCCCACCCCAAATAAATGGGGCAAAAGTTGTTCTGCCCACCAGTGGGCACATTGGGCAATTACCCCCGATCCACACCCCGGGGGGGGGGTAGAAAGTCTACTAGATGACATGGAATAAAAAAAATAGTGGGGTGGTGGCTACCAACCAGTATGGGCCTGATTCTGCCCCCACCCCAACTGAAGGGGCTAACAGTCTTTCAGGTCTCCCCCCACACAATAAAACATTTTATCCCACGGCAAGCAAGAAGACATTTGATTATTTGGAGTTTTGGTTTTACATTTGGGCCATGAGAGCTTGGTAACTCTCAAAATCGTCCAACTTGAAATGGTGAGGGCTGCACTTTTTCACTTTGGATCGCTGACATGTAGAAAAATCCACAAGACCCAGACACATCTGAAAACTAAACGTCTGGTTGATTCCAGGGTGATGTGCTTCACATCCACCTGCACCATTTTCTTACCCACAATGCCCTGCAAACCTCCAACTTTGCTGAAAATCACACATTTTTCCCACATTTTTATGATGGAACCTTCCGGAATCTGCAGGAATCCACCAAATTCCTACCACCCAACATTGTCCCATCTATACCGATAGAAATTCTGCTGCACTTGTCAGCCTAAAAATGTTTTCTTTCAAACTGTCCTTTTGGATCCGCTTTGGTTTGTCTTCAATTTTGACATGTTTTTGGCTCTTTCCTGTCACAGGCACCTGGCCCACCTATACAAGTGAGGTATCTTTTTCACTGGGAGACTGAGGGGACGCTTAATATGACACATTACTACATTAATCTAATACATTTTCAATATTATGTAAGTATTAATCATAATGTAGTATATTTCATGAACCCTGGAGGCCATTCTTCGAGGACACATTTTTAAACGTGCACATTATTTTTCTACATTCATCATTTTTCTACTAAGTCATTATTCAAAATACGAAAACATTTATTAATAATTTCAAATGAGGACATCTGCTTCAGCACTTCTAAAGGCGGTGGAAGCCTGGAGCTCCAACATTCCAGTGTGGAAGGCCTCATGTAGCTGGAGGGCTCCGTAATGACTTTGTTTTATTTATTAGAACATTCTGCCCTCTAGTGGCAGAATGGGTAGAATGTTCTAATGGCCTTATAGTCCTCTATAGCTGGGCTATATTAGTAATAAAGTCCCACTCCCTTGTTAAAGGCCCTCACCTTTGTCTCGAGCCATTAATGCTTGGAACAGGTCTTTAATGGCCAGTATAGCCCACTAAGCGGGCTATTACGTTATATTAAAAAGCACCTTTTATTTATAATATATCTTCTCAATTATCCAGTGGAAAGGTTTCTCGCTGTATATGATTATTTTTCAATATATTGTCTTGCAAAAACAAAACGTGTTTTTTAAGCAGAAGTGTATATTTCAGCACACTCTTTGCTGTAGTGAATATTCTCTAAATATTGTTTTATGTGCATACTTCCTGATATAAAAATGTCAGCAGATGATTGTGTTCGTACTTATTAAATTACAACAATTATACTTGGAGGACAATCCAAGAAAAAAAGTTTTTCTAAATGAATTACTCACTGAAAGTGTTGAGTCGAAGGCCTGTGCAGAAAAAAGAATTTCTATTTTTGATTTTGAGTATCGTTCACAGTACATCTCTGACTTCCCGATCTTCTTCTCACACATTTTGAAAATACTTATATAAGTTTGACAATACTCCGGGGACTGAGTTATGAACTATTAAGAGCTTTCTTATTCATTATTGCTCATTAACATCATGGAAATCGTTAAATTATACACAAATTATATTATTCAGTGAGGAATCTGTTGCTTAAATTGTTTCAGGATTTGAGCGAATTGCTTGAGTGGCATTCATTCATAATGATGTGTTTGCTTCTCAGAACTGTCAGTGATTCGCAATACACCAGCGTGAATGGGTACAAAATGTGTGGAGTAAAAATTGTGACACGAGAGCAATTCACTCTTTGAATAACTCAGTCTCGTTTGAAACTATTGACTGTGGAGCATCCAAAATGATTGTAAGGAATGTAAAGATTATGTGGCGCTTGGTACAGCTGCAGTTCTAAAAAGAACACCATGAAGGCAATACTGCAACAGATATATTTATTAGGAATATTTATGAATAAAGATAAAGAACAGCAGCATTGTGCGCAGTTAGAGATGTTGCTACAAGTGCATGCAAAAAGGAGATGTGGCTCCATGACTAGAGCTGTTCATTTTACAACTGGGGATCCAGGTGTAATACGTGGCATCAGCTCAGCATCTTGTGATTATTGACAGATCACTTAATCTCCTCATGTCTAAAGTGCTCAATTGCCCTTAAGCCAAGTTTGTGCTGCATAATGCTGAAAAAAGAATTCTAGCCTCCTGAATTCAGTGGTCGCAATGTATACTATGTTTCATCTCCTAATCACAGTGCTGACGTCTACATCTGGGCTGTTGCAATGTTTGATCCACATTGCAATCAGCTCAGACACCACTTTGTACCAGTGATGGTGTGGACACATACCAATCATGTTCACGTAGCAGCTAATGGTGACAGGATGCAGTATCTAGACACTAGGCCTCACTGTTATCAGGTTAAGAGAAACATGTGACCCTAGTAGATGTCTTTTGTTCTAATTTAGTTGTTCTTTCCTGCAGCAGTGGAGAGTGAGATGCATTGCTGCATTTTGAATGGATCATCAGGGTGTTGCTGTTTTTTCAGTGTTTTTGATCTTTTGAACTGCTAGACAAAGTTGACATAATCTCGTTATTTGTTTTCTGTTTCAAATCTAAATTATCCATGTCTTTCAGACTAAGGGAGAGAAAGTATCTGCTACATCAAGTAAACCGTCTGCAGAAGTGAGTCACTGCAATCAATCTTAACTATAGGTTTTCATAATATTTTCATTTATACTGATTAAAAAGAGGCATTGGCAATTGTTGTGTGTTATTATTCAAACCTTAACTCACTTGAGTGATAGTAACTCTCTGCAATTCCACTTATGCATACATTGGTGATGGCGTTCTTGCAAGAACATATGGACAATAACAGCACATCAGGTCTATCATCCCTGCATAACCTTCCTGCTGGTATATATTATACTTTATGTTGGGCCAGATTTATAACTCGTTTTCTGTAGCTACTTCTCACTTGCATGCTCAAAAGATTTCAGTTGTGATCAGAATACCCAAATTCACCAATTCAGAATGTATGGATTTGTGTAACTGTAGAACCCATTTACAACAAAAGGGAGTTTGGGGGGAATTCGCCTGAATGCACATGTTCCGCAGTTGTAGGTTTAGGGTTGAGATCGATAAAGGGGGTGGCAAAGGAATGTTTGCCATTATTCATAGCCATTTGTATTATATAAATACTTACGAAGTTACACCTTCAAACGAAGGAGTAAGTCTTTTTCCATGGTGGGTAATGGTATGCAATCTAGCACTTCTGCCATGAAACCAGTGTTTCCAAGAGGAAGTGGCTTCAGTGGATTGAAATATACACTTTTCAAATGTTCCCAAAGCCATAACTTCTGTATACCAAGTTAAAGCATATATGTAGGAAGTTGGCTCTGTATGTGCTATTTCAAAGTAAGGAATAGCATGCACAGAGTCCAAGGGTTCCCCTTAGAGGTAAAATAGTGGTAAAAAGAGATAATACTAATGCTCTATTTTGTGGTAGTGTGGTCGAGCAGTAGGCTTATCCAAGGAGTAGTGTTAAGCATTTGTTGTACATACACATAGACAATAAGTGAGGTACACACACTCAGAGACAAATCCAGCCAATAGGTTTTGTATAGAAAAATATCTTTTCTTAGTTTATTTTAAGAACCACAGGTTCAAATTTAACATGTAATATCTTGTTTGAAAGGTATTGCAGGTAAGTACATTAGGAACTTTGAATCATTTCAATTGCATGTATACTTTTCAAGTTATTGACAAATAGCTACTTTAAAAGTGGACACAGTGCAATTTTCACAGTTCCTGGGGGAGGTAAGTTTTTGTTAGTTTTACCAGGTAAGTAAGACACTTACAGGGTTCAGTTCTTGGTCCAAGGTAGCCCACCGTTGGGGGTTCAGAGCAACCCCAAAGTCACCACACCAGCAGCTCAGGGCCGGTCAGGTGCAGAGTTCAAAGCGGTGCCCAAAACGCATAGGCTAGAATGGAGAGAAGGGGGTGCCCCGGTTCCGGTCGGCTTGCAGGTAAGTACCCGCGTCTTCGGAGGGCAGACCAGGGGGGTTTTGTAGGGCACCGGGGGGGACACAAGCCCACACAGAAATTTCACCCTTAGCGGCGCGGGGGCGGCCGGGTGCAGTGTAGAAACAAGCGTCGGGTTCGCAATGTTAGTCAATGAGAGATCACGGGATCTCTTCAGCGCTGCAGGCAGGCAAGGGGGGGGGTTCCTCGGGGAAACCTCCACCTGGGCAAGGGAGGGGGACTCCTGGGGGTCACTTCTCCAGTGAAAGTTCAGTCCTTCAGGTCCTGGGGGCTGCGGGTGCAGGGTCTGTTCCAGGCGTCGGGACTTAGGTTTCAGAGAGTCGCGGTCAGGGGAAGCCTCGGGATTCCCTCTGCAGGCGGCGCTGTGGGGGCTCAGGGGGGACAGGTTTTTGTACTCACAGTATCAGAGTAGTCCTGGGGTCCCTCCTGAGGTGTTGGATCTCCACCAGCCGAGTCGGGGTCGCCGGGTGCAGTGTTGCAAGTCTCACGCTTCTTGCGGGGAGCTTGCAGGATTCTTTCAAGGCTGCTGGAAACAAAGTTGCAGCCTTTCTTGGAGCAGGTCCGCTGTCCTCGGGAGTTTCTTGTCTTTTCGAAGCAGGGGCAGTCCTCAGAGGATGTCGAGGTCGCTGGTCCCTTTGGAAGGCGTCGCTGGAGCAGGATCTTTGGAAGGCAGGAGACAGGCCGGTGAGTTTCTGGTGCCAAGGCAGTTGTCGTCTTCTGGTCTTCCTCTGCAGGGGTTTTCAGCTGGGCAGTCCTTCTTCTTGTAGTTTGCAGGAATCTAATTTTCTAGGGTTCAGGGTAGCCCTTAAATACTAAATTTAAGGGCGTGTTTAGGTCTGGGGGGTTAGTAGCCAATGGCTACTAGCCCTGAGGGTGGGTACACCCTCTTGGTGCCTCCTCCCAAGGGGAGGGGGTCACAATCCTAACCCTATTGGGGGAATCCTCCATCTGCAAGATGGAGGATTTCTAAAAGTTAGAGTCACCTCAGCTCAGGACACCTTAGGGGCTGTCCTGACTGGCCAGTGACTCCTCCTTGTTATTCTCATTATTTTCTCCGGCCTTGCCGCCAAAAGTGGGGGCCGGGCCGGAGGGGGCGGGCAACTCCACTAGCTGGAGTGTCCTGCGGTGCTGTGACAAAGGGGTGAGCCTTTGAGGCTCACCGCCAGGTGTTACAGCTCCTGCCTGGGGGAGGTGTTAGCATCTTCACCCAGTGCAGGCTTTGTTACTGGCCTCAGAGTGACAAAGGCACTCTCCCCATGGGGCCAGCAACATGTCTCTAGTGTGGCAGGCTGCTGGAACTAGTCAGCCTACACAGATAGTCGGTTAAGTTTCAGGGGGCACCTCTAAGGTGCCCTCTGGGGTGTATTTTGCAATAAAATGTACACTGGCATCAGTGTGCATTTATTGTGCTGAGAAGTTTGATACCAAACTTCCCAGTTTTCAGTGTAGCCATTATGGTGCTGTGGAGTTCGTGTTTGACAAACTCCCAGACCATATACTCTTATGGCTACCCTGCACTTACAATGTCTAAGGTTTTGTTTAGACACTGTAGGGGTACCATGCTCATGCACTGGTACCCTCACCTATGGTATAGTGCACCCTGCCTTAGGGCTGTAAGGCCTGCTAGAGGGGTGTCTTACCTATACTGCATAGGCAGTGAGAGGCTGGCATGGCACCCTGAGGGGAGTGCCATGTCGACTTACTCGTTTTGTCCTCACTAGCACACACAAGCTGGCAAGCAGTGTGTCTGTGCTGAGTGAGAGGTCTCCAGGGTGGCATAAGACATGCTGCAGCCCTTAGAGACCTTCCTTGGCATCAGGGCCCTTGGTACTAGAAGTACCAGTTACAAGGGACTTATCTGGATGCCAGGGTCTGCCAATTGTGGATACAAAAGTACAGGTTAGGGAAAGAACACTGGTGCTGGGGCCTGGTTAGCAGGCCTCAGCACACTTTCAATTGTAAACATAGCATCAGCAAAGTCAAAAAGTCAGGGGGCAACCATGCCCAGGAGGCATTTCCTTACACAACCCCCCCCAAACGAAAGAGGATGAGACTAACCTTTCCCAAGAGAGTCTTCATTTTCTAAGTGGAAGAACCTGGAAAGGCCATCTGCATTGGCATGGGCAGTCCCAGGTCTGTGTTCCACTATAAAGTCCATTCCCTGTAGGGAGATGGACCACCTCAACAGTTTAGGGTTTTCACCTTTCATTTGCATCAGCCATTTGAGAGGTCTGTGGTCAGTTTGAACTAGGAAGTGAGTCCCAAAGAGGTATGGTCTCAGCTTCTTCAGGGACCAAACCACAGCAAAGGCCTCCCTCTCAATGGCACTCCAACGCTGCTCCCTGGGGAGTAACCTCCTGCTAATGAAAGCAACAGGCTGGTCAAGGCCATCATCATTTGTTTGGGACAAAACTGCCCCTATCCCATGTTCAGAGGCATCTGTCTGCACAATGAACTGCTTAGAATAATCTGGAGCTTTTAGAACTGGTGCTGAGCACATTGCTTGTTTCAGGGTTTCAAAGGCCTGTTGGCATTCCACAGTCCAGTTCACTTTCTTGGGCATTTTCTTGGAGGTGAGTTCAGTGAGGGCTGTCACAATGGATCCATATCCCTTCACAAACCTCCTGTAATACCCAGTCAAGCCAAGGAATGCCCTGACTTGAGTCTGGGTTTTTGGAGCTACCCAGTCCAGAATAGTCTGGATCTTGGGTTGGAGTGGCTGAACTTGGCCTCCACCTATAAGGTGGCCCAAGTAAACCACAGTTCCCTGCCCTATCTGGCATTTGGATGCCTTGATAGAGAGGCCTGCAGATTGCAGAGCCTTCAAAACCTTCTTCAGGTGGACCAGGTGATCCTGCCAGGTGGAGCTAAAGACAGCGATATCATCAAGATAAGCTGTGCTAAAGGACTCCAAGCCAGCAAGGACTTGATTCACCAACCTTTGGAAGGTGGCAGGGGCATTCTTTAAACCAAAGGGCATAACAGTAAACTGATAATGCCCATCAGGTGTGGAGAATGCTGTTTTCTCTTTTGCTCCAGGTGCCATTTTTATTTGCCAGTACCCTGCTGTCAAGTCAAAGGTACTTAAGAATTTGGCAGCACCTAATTTATCTATGAGCTCATCAGCTCTAGGAATTGGATGAGCATCTGTCTTGGTGACAGAATTGAGCCCTCTGTAATCCACACAAAACCTCATCTCTTTCTTTCCATCTTTGGTGTGAGGTTTGGGGACTAAGACCACTGGGCTAGCCCAGGGGCTGTCAGAGCGCTCAATTACTCCCAATTCCAGCATCTTGTGGACTTCCACCTTGATGCTTTCCTTAACATGGTCAGACTGTCTAAAGATTTTGTTTTTGACAGGCATGCTGTCTCCTGTGTCCACATCATGGGTACACAGGGGTGTCTGACCAGGGGTTAAGGAGAAGAGTTCAGGAAACTGTTGTAGGACTCTCCTACAATCAGCTTGCTGTTGGCTAGAGAGGGTGTCTGAGTAGATCACTCCATCTACTGAGCCATCTTTTGGGTCTGATGACAGAAGATCAGGGAGAGGTTCACTCTCTGCCTCCTGATCCTCATCTGTTACCATCAACAGATTTACATCAGCCCGGTCATGGAAGAGCTTAAGGCGGTTCACATGGATCACCCTCTTGGGGCTCCTGCTTGTGCCCAGGTCCACCAGGTAGGTGACCTGACTCTTCCTTTCTAGCACTGGGTAAGGGCCACTCCATTTGTCCTGGAGTGCCCTGGGAGCCACAGGCTCCAGAACCCAGACTTTCTGTCCTGGTTGGAACTCAACCAGTGCAGCCTTTTGGTCATACCAAAACTTCTGGAGCTGTTGGCTGGCCTCAAGGTTTTTGGTTGCCTTTTCCATGTACTCTGCCATTCTAGAGCGAAGGCCAAGTACATAGTCCACTATGTCTTGTTTAGGCTCATGAAGAGGTCTCTCCCAGCCTTCTTTAACGAGAGCAAGTGGTCCCCTTACAGGATGACCAAACAGAAGTTCAAAGGGTGAGAATCCTACTCCCTTCTGTGGCACCTCTCTGTAAGCGAAAAGCAGACATGGCAAGAGGACATCCCATCTCCTTTTGAGCTTTTCTGGGAGCCCCATGATCATGCCTTTTAATGTCTTGTTGAATCTCTCAACCAAGCCATTAGTTTGTGGATGGTATGGTGTAGTGAATTTGTAAGTCACTCCACACTCATTCCACATGTGTTTTAGGTATGCTGACATGAAGTTGGTACCTCTGTCAGACACCACCTCCTTAGGGAAACCCACTCTGGTAAAGATACCAATGAGGGCCTTGGCTACTGCAGGGGCAGTAGTTGACCTAAGGGGAATAGCTTCAGGATACCTAGTAGCATGATCCACTACTACTAGGATGTACATATTTCCTGAGGCTGTGGGAGGTTCCAGTGGACCAACTATGTCCACACCCACTCTTTCAAAGGGGACCCCCACCACTGGAAGTGGAATGAGGGGGGCCTTTGGGTGCCCACCTGTCTTACCACTGGATTGACAGGTGGGGCAGGAGAGGGAAAACTCCTTAACCTTCTGGGACATATTGGGCCAGTAGAAGTGGTTGACTAACCTCTCCCACGTCTTGGTTTGTCCCAAATGCCCAGCAAGGGGAATATCATGGGCTAAGGTCAGAATAAACTCTCTGAACGACTGAGGCACTACCACTCTCCTAGTGGCACCAGGTTTGGGGTCTCTGGCCTCAGTGTACAGGAGTCCATCTTCCCAATAGACCCTATGTGTTCCATTTTTCTTGCCCTTGGACTCTTCAGCAGCTTGCTGCCTGAGGCCTTCAAGAGAGGGACAGGTTTCTTGTCCCTTACACAGCTCCTCCCTTGAGGGTCCCCCTGGGCCTAAGAGCTCAACCTGATAAGGTTCAAGCTCCAAAGGCTCAGTTCCCTCAGAGGGCAGAACTTCTTCCTGAGAAGAGAGGTTCCCTTTCTTTTGCTGTGTTGCAGTTGGTTTCCCAACTGACCTTCCTTTCCTCTTGGTAGGCTGGGCCATTCTTCCAGACTCCAGCTCTACTTGTTCACCCTGTGCCTTGCACTGTGCTCTTGTTTTCACACACACCAGTTCAGGGATACCCAGCATTGCTGCATGGGTTTTTAGTTCTACCTCAGCCCATGCTGAGGACTCCAGGTCATTTCCAAGCAGACAGTCCACTGGGATATTTGAGGAGACCACCACCTGTTTCAGGCCATTGACCCCTTCCCATTCTAAAGTAACCATTGCCATGGGATGTACTTTTCTCTGATTGTCAGCGTTGGTGACTGTGTAAGTTTTTCCAGTCAGGTATTGGCCAGGGGAAACCAGTTTCTCTGTCACCATGGTGACACTGGCACCTGTATCCCTCAGGCCCTCTATTCTAGTCCCATTAATTAAGAGTTGCTGTCTGTATTTTTGCATGTTAGGCGGCCAGACAGCTAGTGTGGCTAAATCCACCCCACCCTCAGAAACTAGAGTAGCTTCAGTCTGGACCCTGATTTGCTCTGGGCACACTGTTGATCCCACTTGGAGACTAGCCATACCAGTGTTACCTGGATGGGAGTTTGGAGTGGAACCTTTCTTGGGACAGGCCTTGTCTCCGGTTTGGTGTCCATGCTGTTTACAGCTATGACACCAGGCCTTTTTGGGATCAAAGTTTTTACCCTTGTACCCATTGTTTTGTGAAGAGGCTCTGGGCCCACCCTCCTGTGCAGGTTTTTGGGGGCCTGTAGAAGACTCTTTACTATTTTTAGTTTTGGTTGTCTCATCACCCTTCCCCTGGGGAGTCTTTGTGACCCCTTTCTTTTGGTCACCCCCTGTTGAAGTCTTGGACACCCTTGTCTTGACCCAATGGTCCGCCTTCTTTCCCAATTCTTGGGGAGAAATTGGTCCTAGGTCTACCAGATGCTGATGCAGTTTATCATTGAAACAATTACTCAATAGGTGTTCTTTCACAAATAAATTGTACAGCCCATCATAATTACTTACACCACTGCCTTGAATCCAACCATCTAGTGTTTTCACTGAGTAGTCTACAAAGTCAACCCAGGTCTGGCTCGAGGATTTTTGAGCCCCCCCTGAATCTAATCCTATACTCCTCAGTGGAGAATCCAAAGCCCTCAATCAGGGTACCCTTCATGAAGTCATAAGATTCTGCATCTTGTCCAGAGAGTGTGAGGAGTCTATCCCTACACTTTCCTGTGAACATTTCCCAAAGGAGAGCACCCCAGTGAGATCTGTTCACTTTTCTGGTTACACAAGCCCTCTCAAAAGCTGTGAACCATTTGGTGATGTCATCACCATCTTCATATTTAGTTACAATCCCTTTAGGGATTTTCAATATGTCAGGAGAATCTCTGACCCTATTTATGTTGCTGCCACCATTGATGGGTCCTAGGCCCATCTCTTGTCTTTCCCTCTCTATGGCTAGGATCTGTCTTTCCAAAGCCAATCTTTTGGCCATCCTGGCTAACTGGATGTCCTCTTCACTGGGGTTATCCTCAGTGATTTCAGAGGTGTTGGTCTCTCCTGTGAGGGAACCAGCATCTCTGACTATTATTTTTGGAGTCAGGGTTTGAGGGACCCTGTTCTCCCTAGATAGGACTGGTAGGGGGGAATTTTCCTCCAAGTCACTATCTTCTTCCTCTGAGTTGCCACCCTCAGAGGGGTTGGCCTTTTCAAACTCTGCCAGAAGCTCCTGGAGCTGTATTTTGGTAGGTTTGGGGCCCTTTGTTATTTTCTTTATTTTACAGAGTGACCTTAGCTCCCTCATCTTAAGATGGAGGTAAGGTGTGGTGTCGAGTTCCACCACAGTCACATCTGTGCTAGACATTTTGCTTCTAAAAGTTGGAATACTTTTTAAGAATCTACAACTGGTTCTAGAATCTAATTCAAACTTTTACAAACTTTTAAACTCTAAAAGAAATGCTAAACAGGATCTAACACAAGGCCCTAGCAGGTCTTTTAAGAATTTAGAAAACTTTTCAAATTGCAAAAATCAATTTCTAATGACAATTTTGGAATTTGTCGTGTGATCAGGTATTGGCTGAGTAGTCCAGCAAATGCAAAGTCTTGTACCCCACCGCTGATCCACCAATGTAGGAAGTTGGCTCTGTATGTGCTATTTCAAAGTAAGGAATAGCATGCACAGAGTCCAAGGGTTCCCCTTAGAGGTAAAATAGTGGTAAAAAGAGATAATACTAATGCTCTATTTTGTGGTAGTGTGGTCGAGCAGTAGGCTTATCCAAGGAGTAGTGTTAAGCATTTGTTGTACATACACATAGACAATAAATGAGGTACACACACTCCGAGACAAATCCAGCCAATAGGTTTTGTATAGAAAAATATCTTTTCTTAGTTTATTTTAAGAACCACAGGTTCAAATTTAACATGTAATATATTGTTTGAAAGGTATTGCAGGTAAGTACATTAGGAACTTTGAATCATTTCAATTGCATGTATACTTTTCAAGTTATTGACAAATAGCTATTTCAAAAGTGGACACAGTGCAATTTTCACAGTTCCTGGGGGAGGTAAGTTTTTGTTAGTTTTACCAGGTAAGTAAGACACTTACAGGGTTCAGTTCTTGGTCCAAGGTAGCCCACCGTTGGGGGTTCAGAGCAACCCCAAAGTCACCACACCAGCAGCTCAGGGCCGGTCAGGTGCAGAGTTCAAAGCGGTGCCCAAAACGCATAGGCTAGAATGGAGAGAAGGGGGTGCCCCGGTTCCGGTCGGCTTGCAGGTAAGTACCCGCGTCTTCGGAGGGCAGACCAGGGGGGTTTTGTAGGGCACCGGGGGGGACACAAGCCCACACAGAAATTTCACCCTTAGCGGCGCGGGGGCGGCCGGGTGCAGTGTAGAAACAAGCGTCGGGTTCGCAATGTTAGTCAATGAGAGATCACGGGATCTCTTCAGCGCTGCAGGCAGGCAAGGGGGGGGGGTTCCTCGGGGAAACCTCCACCTGGGCAAGGGAGGGGGACTCCTGGGGGTCACTTCTCCAGTGAAAGTTCAGTCCTTCAGGTCCTGGGGGCTGCGGGTGCAGGGTCTGTTCCAGGCGTCGGGACTTAGGTTTCAGAGAGTCGCGGTCAGGGGAAGCCTCAGGATTCCCTCTGCAGGCGGCGCTGTGGGGGCTCAGGGGGGACAGGTTTTTGTACTCACAGTATCAGAGTAGTCCTGGGGTCCCTCCTGAGGTGTTGGATCTCCACCAGCCGAGTCGGGGTCGCCGGGTGCAGTGTTGCAAGTCTCACGCTTCTTGCGGGGAGCTTGCAGGATTCTTTCAAGGCTGCTGGAAACAAAGTTGCAGCCTTTCTTGGAGCAGGTCCGCTGTCCTCGGGAGTTTCTTGTCTTTTCGAAGCAGGGGCAGTCCTCAGAGGATGTCGAGGTCGCTGGTCCCTTTGGAAGGCGTCGCTGGAGTAGGATCTTTGGAAGGCAGGAGACAGGCCGGTGAGTTTCTGGAGCCAAGGCAGTTGTCGTCTTCTGGTCTTCCTCTGCAGGGGTTTTCAGCTGGGCAGTCCTTCTTCTTGTAGTTTGCAGGAATCTAATTTTCTAGGGTTCAGGGTAGCCCTTAAATACTAAATTTAAGGGCGTGTTTAGGTCTGGGGGGTTAGTAGCCAATGGCTACTAGCCCTTAGGGTGGGTACACCCTCTTGGTGCCTCCTCCCAAGGGGAGGGGGTCACAATCCTAACCCTATTGGGGGAATCCTCCATCTGCAAGATGGAGGATTTCTAAAAGTTAGAGTCACCTCAGCTCAGGACACCTTAGGGGCTGTCCTGACCGGCCAGTGACTCCTCCTTGTTATTCTCATTATTTTCTCCGGCCTTGCCGCCAAAAGTGGGGGCCGGGCCGGAGGGGGCGGGCAACTCCACTAGCTGGAGTGTCCTGCGGTGCTGTGACAAAGGGGTGAGCCTTTGAGGCTCACCGCCAGGTGTTACAGCTCCTGCCTGGGGGAGGTGTTAGCATCTCCACCCAGTGCAGGCTTTGTTACTGGTCTCAGAGTGACAAAGGCACTCTCCCCATGGGGCCAGCAACATGTCTCTAGTGTGGCAGGCTGCTGGAACTAGTCAGCCTACACAGATAGTCGGTTAAGTTTCAGGGGGCACCTCTAAGGTGCCCTCTGGGGTGTATTTTGCAATAAAATGTACACTGGCATCAGTGTGCATTTATTGTGCTGAGAAGTTTGATACCAAACTTCCCAGTTTTCAGTGTAGCCATTATGGTGCTGTGGAGTTCGTGTTTGACAAACTCCCAGACCATATACTCTTATGGCTACCCTGCACTTACAATGTCTAAGGTTTTGTTTAGACACTGTAGGGGTACCATGCTCATGCACTGGTACCCTCACCTATGGTATAGTGCACCCTGCCTTAGGGCTGTAAGGCCTGCTAGAGGGGTGTCTTACCTATACTGCATAGGCAGTGAGAGGCTGGCATG
The DNA here is from genome assembly GCF_031143425.1 of Pleurodeles waltl. Lineage (NCBI taxonomy): Eukaryota > Metazoa > Chordata > Amphibia > Caudata > Salamandridae > Pleurodeles > Pleurodeles waltl. Next base: position 537,602,501 of record NC_090436.1, read on the forward strand.
GCACCCTGAGGGGAGTGCCATGTCGACTTACTCGTTTTGTCCTCACTAGCACACACAAGCTGGCAAGCAGTGTGTCTGTGCTGAGTGAGAGGTCTCCAGGGTGGCATAAGACATGCTGCAGCCCTTAGAGACCTTCCTTGGCATCAGGGCCCTTGGTACTAGAAGTACCAGTTACAAGGGACTTATCTGGATGCCAGGGTCTGCCAATTGTGGATACAAAAGTACAGGTTAGGGAAAGAACACTGGTGCTGGGGCCTGGTTAGCAGGCCTCAGCACACTTTCAATTGTAAACATAGCATCAGCAAAGGCAAAAAGTCAGGGGGCAACCATGCCCAGGAGGCATTTCCTTACAATATATTTATAAACATATATTGTTTGGATGGCGAATTGTTACAGTGACATAATTAACAGAGTGGGTCTTAAGCTCCACGTCTCAATGAGCTTTCACATAGTGAGATATAGTGAAAGAGGCAACAGTCCAACACATACATATTACAATTGAACCAATGTTTCTGGAGTTTTCTTCAGTGGAGAGTGGGTTCCAGTGGAGGCAGACATTGGGAAGAAAGGAAGGTTTTGTGACTGAGCATTAACTTCACCTCCAAGGGTTCATTTCAGAGAGAGGAAAGCTTTTGATTAATGCAACTGACATTTAGTCTGTTGTGCTTTAATTCATTAAACCCTTTTCCCAGCTCCTTTGCACTCGAAGAAATGAGTAATTTTCATGAATGTCATATTGGAAAAGAGCTTGCCGAAATCACTGCAGGTCTACTGGCGTTCACTGAAAGGCGTTCGGTGGCTTGCTTGGTTGTCTTCTCTACTGTGCTGCTGCTCAGTGCCACAACTTCTAGTGCTGATGCACAGTTATCATCCAGTGGGCACCCTTTGTATATTTTCTACAACAACGGCCCTTTGTGGTGAAGTGTTAGGTGTGGGGTTTGTTCACGTAACAGTGTTCGCTCGTGTTGCTGTCCATGGTGTCAATGATGACTAGGCGGTAGAGCTACTAGTGTGTTTCAATTAAAATTAAGGAGATCTAAAGCAGCAGTTGGTGTGATTTGCAAGGGCCATATTTGCATCGCCAAGTCTGGCAACAACATAATCTTTCCTAAAATTGCACAGTTCTTTCCTACTTGAGAATGTGAAAACCATTGTACCTAACCCAAGGCAAGAAATGTTTGTGACAATGAAGGGCAGTTATCTTACCTGTGAAATATTGATTCACATTGCACGTTGTGAGTTACTTGCTAATAACTTTCTTGGTAAAGTGAGACTCATATATGATGCCTTTTGAGGACCAACAGAGTATAATGACAGGACAGATGAAATGCCAATAGCCAACAGAATCAAGCCTTAGCTCTCCACCTCCCCTCAACTAGACAAAAACAATGTCCTTTCTGTTGCAAACACAGTAAAATCAGTCTCGCAACTCGATCCTTCCACACTGGAGAACTTATTGGAAAGGGGGGATGTCATACTGTCAGCCATGACAGACATATGCAATTCCCCTCTGGATAGCTGTAGTGTGCTAGGATGCATGGAAACATGATGTGATATGGCCCTTATTGAGGAAACCATCTTTGGACCTTGAGGTGATCTAAGACTATAGACCTATATCACTACTCCCAGGTGTTAGCAAAAATTTAGAAAAAGCAATAAAAAGACAACTCTCAGAATTCCTGTAACCGAACAATATGTCAGCCCACTCGAAACAGTATTCCTTCCAGGCTGCAGCATGGAAACAGCAATCCTGATGGCTATGGAAGACCTCAAAAAGATCCTAATCTAGGGTGGGTTGGCAGCACTTCTTCTTGATTTAAGTGTGGCCTCTGACAGGGTATCCCAGGCTGAAATGACGCGGCATCACCTGTAGCGCCTTAAAATAGCTATCATCTTTCCTAAACAAAAGGAGCTTCCAGGTTAGTGAGGGACCCTTTCTCTCTGCATAGCACTAGCTAAAATGTGGATGGCCGTAGGTCTCCTCCTTTGGACCCACGCTTTTTAACTTGTATATCTGCCCTTTATCTGATATCATCTGCTCATTAGGTTTCACTATGTTATCTTACGCGGACGATGTGCAAATTATCATCTCTCTATCTGCCAATGCAGGCTGTACCTCTCTAAGACTAAACAGTTGTCTGGAGAAGATCTCCAACTGGATGGCAGTCAGCTGCTTGAAATGAAGCGGGGTCAAAACAGAGGTCTTGGTGGTAGACAACAATCCATTACTTTGGGACCAGCGTAACTGGCCCCTGACCCTAAGATTACATTGGATAAGCATCTCACCATCACCTCCTAGGCAAAGAAGCTTTCAGCCAGCTGCTTCGGCCTCCTTTGAGCTTTGAGGAAGACTTTGAAATTGCTTCATTTGGAGGTTTGAAGAACAGTAATCAAAGGCTTAATTATTTCTCCCCTTGATTACCACAATTACCTTTATCAGGACAGTCCACTGTCTGTTACTAAAACACTACAAATTATCCAGAATGCCGCAGCATGAACACTGATTGGCATTCCTAAATCCCAGTCAGCACACTCGGCACTTACTACCCCTCATTGGCTGCCAATAAGCAGTAAGATACAATTCAAGGCACTATGCATCACACATCGGGCAAGATATAAAGCGGGTGTGCATATCCTTCATCAGCTTCTCAATTCCTACCAGATCAACAGAGATGTGAGGTCAAACAACCTAGGCCTTCAGGCTGTCCACAGAGTTAAGAGAGCCAGGGGAGGAGGTTGCCTGTTCATCTATCTGACTAAACTCTGGAAGTCATTACCTTTTGGCCTGAGACTAGAGGACAACTTATTAAGTTTCATAAAACAATTAAAAACTTATCTTTATGCCTAAACACTCCCCACTCTAGCCAGGGCTGAAAGAGCTGGGCAGCCTGTTCCAGTAGCCATGCACTTTGCAAGACACAGGAACATAATATAATTTATTACCACTATTAGAAGATTCTCATTGGGAGCAACACTTTATAAAAAACAAGTATTGGCAAAGCCAATAGGTTTCACCTATGCGAACTCTTTTGGGTTTCATTCGAGCTGCTGTGCAACATGGCTTAAAGTAAAAAATAAAAATAAAAAGTGCTATGACGCAAGCAATGCTGGCCTGTTATCCCCTTATCACATGCTGTTCATCTAACTGTACAGAGTTGTTTCCATTTCCTGCACTCTGAATTAACAAAATGTTGCACACAGCACGTTACAGCTCTACTAAATAAATGCATAAATATAAGCCATTTCATCACTCCTTCTCTGAAACAGACTAATTAGACTTAGGAACTTGCTGGTCCCCTCCACACTTTACAAGACTCATTCATACACTATCATCTTTGAATTTGAAAAGGTTGAGCAGTTTTGGAGAAGGGCATAAGGCGGAGCAAATATTGAACAGTAATTTAACACACAGGTTTTCTAATATTTTTTGGGGGTTTCTAAGCTTTATCTTTAAATTTGCAAAATGTCAGTTGCAAGGTTCTTGATTCACATATTGAGTTAATTTATTATCAGATAACTTCTTGCTAAAACAATTGTGAAGAATTTCTGACCCAATATATGGATAATGCAGGTTTGTTATAATCTCAATTAAGATGCAGCATCTGTATCCTGGGATCAGGTTACTATCAAAAAATATTTATGTCCAGATCACTTTTTTAGAACCCTAGAAGTAAAGTAACTGAGGTAGCTAAGCCTTCATAAACGTATCTATTATCTTAATTTTCTTAAGTTTCGTCTTGCTCTCTTCCTTTCTTGGTCCAATGTTATCTATATTTGCTTCCTTTATTTCTTTGAACAATCAGAACATTTTGACTCTTGCCCTGGTCATTAAAGTGATTGTTACAGAGTGCCAGTAGAGCAATGTGGAGGTGATTTCAGGTTTTTGTGCTCCTGATTGGCGGTGGGCTCTAACAACTTGGGCCACTTCTAGGAAAGTCGATAGGTAGCTCATTGTTATTTTTCAGCCTTTGTAATAGTACTGGTGAGAGACTGAACTCAAGATTTGTAAAGTAAGTCCTTTGTGCCATGGCATTTGATCCCTGATTTGGAAGCATTTAGTAGTGTTTTAAGAGAATCAAAACCCATATTTAGAAATATTTTCATACAATCTTAATAAATGGAAGAAAGATAAAAAAATGCAGTTGGTATGTTTGCCTTTGCCGCTTCCTCCAGAAATATGCATACTTGAAGCTCTGCAACAGCAGTGGCAAATATTTCCCAAGATAGCAGCACTCACCTTATCGACTACTGGAGGATGAAGGACTAAATTGGCCCATAGTGAATTAGGTATATGACTTAAAGGTCGCTTCCAGAGCCCAAAAGTCACTCATTACTTCGCTACACAAGCCTGCTTAACAAAAAGTATTGCTGGTGGAAGTTGGAGATCTGATGTCTGAACTCTGCACTCCAGATATTTTGGCATGTAAAGAGGCATTAGGAAGTAAGATATGGTTATGAAGTTTGCATGTCCATGATGTGAGGATTCCAACTAATATTTTCAGCATTAGACATTTCAGTTCTTACAACATTACTTTCCAAGAGCAGGCTTAAGAACACTGTGAGGCATATCCATTCGACTGAAGTGAAACCCTGGTGAGAGTGTAAGAAGAGGCTGTCTTCTGCAAGATGAAACCAGAAAATGTTTTTTTTTTTTAAATAAACTGTTCTAGGCCAGTTAAAGTACCATTTGTTTTTTAATTTTCCAGATAAAAAGTGAGAAGAAACCGGTATCCTCAGGAGCTCCTGTCACCGCAGTCGCAGCTGCTGGTACGGCGGGCGCTGCAGCACCTGCATCTAGTAAAGCAAGCATTGAGGTACGTGACAACAACCAGCTGCTAATATGAAAGAGTTTCCACCACCTTTTCTGTTCCTGTGTGCTTGTTTAGCGCCTACTGAAGGCACTGTACTTTTCCAGCATCTCTTGCATTTATAGCAATTCTTTCTTTCCTTCAGACTAAAGATGTTAAGAAGCCAGTAGGTGCAGCCGCATCCTCTGGGGTAAGCACTAATATGTACAAATCAAGTAATAATTGGTGCAGTATTACCTGTGGTAAATAAATCAGAACAGTGTGGTACCCATCATGACCTACAGCTCAAGGCAGAATATTTTGTTTAACTGTCGTTCACTGTGAAACAATTACATTTGAGCTTCAATGTTAAATAGTTACACCTCTCCAGGTTGTAGGTTATCACTGAGTTTTCTTTCTGTTCTTAGTCCTTCTTTTACAATGTGCTCTGTTTGGAAAGTCAGTCAACCATGAAGTACTTGCTTGCATAACCTTCTGTATTTGAACATAGTATACTAACAGTTGCACACTGCCTGGTAAGTGTTGGTTTAGTTTGACTAGTCAGTTCCCTGGCTTATGATGTTATTACGAGTTCTCCTACTGGTATACAAGAGAAGGCAAGCCATAGAGAAGTATTCCTTTCTGTAGGGCAAAAGCCCACATCCAACCACGGAGTGACATGATTCATCACAAGGCTTCTCCTCGTGTTGGTCAAATGTCTGTACCAGTGTCGGCTGAATTTCCTAACGTTTAGGAAAGCTCTTTGTGTCCCTGTTGATGTATGTTGGGGTGTCCTATTCTATGGAAACAGTGGGGAAAAAGGTGGAAAACTGAAACTATCTATTGGGGGACTATATACTATATTACGATTTCCAGTGCATAGATTAAAACAGCAGAGGGTTGATTTGACCTTCTAAGGAGGTCGACATGTTCCTGTCCAAATCCCCACAAACAGGTCAATGGGCTTTAATTAGACCACAGCCCTCTCTATGAGTGTAATCTGCTTTGTGGAGTGGGAGGACGCAGACATGTTGTCTCAGTAGCTGAAGAGGACTGATTCAGTCATTTTCGAACCTCCATGAGGAGATGAAGAATCAACCAAATGTGAGGATGCTGAATACCTTTCCCACCCCTGGACTTGCCAACGTAATATAATATTATTTACTGAATTGCACTTCATGATGTAATCACAGTGTACATTACACTCACAGAGAAGGACCCACTGGTAATTTACAATTGAATCTGGGAGATATCAGACTGGGTCATAAATCAAATATCCCTCATAGAAGCACATTTTGCTAACAATGGGCACAAAAAACAGGTCTCTGGACCATGAATAGATGCACAAAACTGTGTGAAGAGCTTTAGAACCACTCGAGCTTCCCGTGTATATTAAACAGCAGAAGAAAAGGTCTCACACATAGCTGACAGCAGTCAGTTCAACTGATGAGTTCTATACCAACAGATAATTTGTAAATTCTCTAGCATTCGCTACAGTGTGCAATACTGTAATCTGCAATCTCCTTTGTACTGTTGTATTTAGATAGAGAGAAGATAAGCATTTTATGAACATGAAAATACAAACCACAATTGCAACAATGATTCTGGCGCTTCCTTGATTGGAGAGCGGATTCCAGTGGATGCAGACACTGGAAAAAAGGAAGGTTTTGTGACTGAGCATTAACTTCACCTCCAAGGGTTCATTTCAGAGAGAGGAAAGCCTTCGATTAATGCAACTGACATTCAGTCTGTTGTGCTTTAATTCATTAAACCCTTTTCCCAGCTCCTTTGCACTCGAATAAGTGAGTAATTTTCATGAATGTCATATTGGAAAAGAGCTTGCCGAAATCACTGCAGGTCTACTGGCGTTTACTGAAAGGCGTTTGGTGGCTTTCTTGGTTGTCTTCTCTACTGTGCTGCTGCTCAGTGCCACAACTTCTAGTGCTGATGCACAGTTATCATCCAGTGGGCACCCTTTGTATATTTTCTACAACAACGGCCCTTTGTGGTGAAGTGTTAGGTGTGGGGTTTGTTCACGTAACACTGTTCGCTCGTGTTGCTGTCCATGGTGTCAATGATGACTAGGCGGTAGAGCTACTAGTGTGTTTCAATTAAAATTAAGGAGATCTAAAGCAGTAGTTGGTGTGATTTGCAAGGGCTATATTTGCATCGCCAAGTCTGGCAACAACATAATCTTTCCTAAAATTGCACAGTTCTTTCCTACTTGAGAATGTGAAAACTTTTGTAAAAATGAAAGAGAAAAACCTATTTTTAGGCAAATCACAAATGGAAACCCTACGTCAGACTAATCTGTGATGAAAATGTATTCCAGATTTCCATATGACAAACATTCAGCTTTCTGTGGTTCATTCTTACTTTTTTACATTACACATTTCATCATCAGGCTGGACTGGATAGTGCGCTAGATGAACTGATGGGCACACTCGAAGGGCCAGAAGCTGTTCCAGAATCCCCAAAATACACTGGTCCAGAGGTTACGGTAAGACGCCACCTAATGGATTATTCATTGGTAGTGAACCATATGTGAGAATATAAAAAATATGTTCAGATAAACAGAAACGTTAATCTTATAGTACCCAGTTTGTGAGGTGTTGACGTGCTCTTATTTACATTGTACAGGAGAAACTTGGATGTGCAACTATTCAAGTATAAGTTGTTACTGCATGCATTTCAACAGCTGGGTAAATTACTAGTGGTAGTAGCAGTATAAAGGATACATGTGGGTCCAGATTACGAAGACCCTTTTCATTCAGATGAGGTCAGTAAAAAGTAGTTACTTGCCCCATCAGAATTATGGTACATGCAGAAACACTGTGGATCTGTTTACTTTCACCCGGAGATTTCTGCTGCTAAAATCACCTAAAATCACCAAGTGCAAGGCCTGGGAGAAAATAGAAATACTGGGATAATGGAACCTGGAATTACACAATATTGTAATTTCTCAGGGGGTTCTTAGAGTTCAACCCAGAATCTCTGCTAATGTTGCACCATAAGGTTCATCTCAGGATCAACAAGAAAATGGGGTGGACTAAAGGTAAAAACAACTCTTGAGGGTTTTAGAAACAGGGACAATATACACATTTCTAAACTGAGTAAGATATGGGATGCCAATGGGGTGGTACCCTTCACGCACCTACAAGCTGAATAAGAAATGAATGAATCCTAGACCTAAAGGTACCTCCAACTCAAACATTCTTTGTCTATGTAGTAGTAGATGAACATACCATGGAAGATTCCCCACTAGAGAGAAGAGTGATGGAAGGATAAACATCAATAAAGACAGTATCTTCAAGATACACTACACTAGTGGTCAACACGCTGATGCTCTCTGGAACAAATGGAGATGTGACATTGAGATGATAGAGAATGATATGAGGGAGGATATCGTCACATTGCCCAGAGTGGTTCAATATAAGACAACTTTAGGCTGATACAACTTAAAACCTTCCGTAGAATATAATACGCAAGAGTACAGTTCGATAAAATTGTGTCTGCAAAGAATCATCTGTGCTTGGAGGGATGTAGGTGGAGGGTATGTATCTGTACCTGTTATGAGACTGCCCTGCAATAACACACTGCTGGATAAATAAAGACAAATCACTGAAAAAATAGCAGAGGTGCCAATAAACATCAAGGCACCAACAGCACTACTTGAGATCTGACAGTCAGTGGACCGAACCAAATGCCTGAAACTGCTTGTGAATCAGAATTTCACCACAGCCAAAAAGTGCCTAGCCAAAAGAATGCGGTGGCCCCAGAACATGGGGTGAACACAGAACATGGGCTTGGGGTATGGCTGGAGAAAAGATGGTAAATGAGCATCAGGGCTGACTCCAGACAGTTGAGTAAATCTTGGGACACTGTCCGAACACAACAGGAATAATTAGGAGACATAGGCCCTCATTACGACCTTGGCGGTTTGTAACCGCCAGGGCCGCGGGACGCGGTGGCACCGCCGGCGGTGCCCCGCGGGGCATTCTGACCGCGGCGGCTTAGCCGCGGTCAGAGAAGGGAAACCGGCGGTCTCCCGCCGGTTTCCCGCCGGTTTCCCGCTGCCCCCAAGGAATCCTCCAAGCCGGCGCAGCTTGCTGCACCGGCTTGGGGATTCCGACTCCCCCTACCGCCATCCAGTTCCTGGCGGTTCTCCCGCCGGGAACCGGATGGCGGGAGGGGGAGTCGCGGGGCCCCTGGGGGCCCCTGCAGTGCCCATGCCAATGGCATGGGCACTGCAGGGGCCCCCGTAAGAGGGCCCGCTTGTATTTCACTGTCTGCATAGCAGACAGTGAAATACGCGACGGGTGCAGTAGCACCCGTCGCACCTTCCCACTCCGCCGGCTCGATTACGAGCCGGCTTCATGGTGGGAAGGTCGTTTTCCCCTGGGCTGGCGGGCGGCCTTTCGGCGGCCGCCCGCCAGCCCAGGGGAAAACTTGGAATGCCGGCCGCGGTCTTCAGACCGCGGTGCGGTATTCCTGCGGCGCAACTTTTGGCGGGCGGCCTCCGCCGCCCGTCAAAGTTGTAATGAGGGCCATAGTGACTGGAAGACAAGATGGGAGACCAATTCCGCTATGGATGCTCCCAGAATTATTAAGGGCCCCCAGACACAGTCATTTTACCCGATGACTGGAGAAACTGGGGGAACGCCACCTCTACTGTGCCAAATTAGCATGAGGGAGGATAGGGATAAATGTTTTGCAAATATACCTTTTGTTTATGCCAATGTATATGTAGAATTATAGTATTTTGCTCACGATTTTATAAAATCTCAGCACAGTTACAAAACCATTATTTTAAAAAATGCACTCCATTTATCATTAGTTCCCGGGGTGTGGAATTATCGCCCTCATCAAGGCAACTCGTAGATTAGACTCATAATAGGCTACTAAAACTATAAACTCAATTTGCATGTCTGCCTTAGAACTTGTGTATTCAGCATTCTTAGTGTGAGGAGTTGTTTAAAAAATTATTTACATTTTACATGTTTGGTCTAAACATAACAGATCACTTTGTGTACTACCCATCCCCTTCAATGTAAGCTAGTTGGCATCCAACTGGGATACTTGCAATAACTTCTATAATACATATTTGCTTATTAGTAATACTGAGTTTAGGTGTAATTCCAAGTGGGAGGCCCCCCAGGCTGATGCTTTTTTATGGTAGACAAAACTTGCCTTTCTCTTCTGGTAACCTGACAGTGGTGTCCATAAAGTTGTTAGACGTGTGATTGTTGTAAAGACACCCCTCTGCCTTCTGTTGCACACCCAGATGGTCGCAGGATGTTGAAGTAAGAGGTAAGAAGTAAATTGTTTATTTTTGTAAAGTGCATGGTGTTGCTATACTCTTGAATCACCACTATATTTCAGGTATCTGTCCATTTGAGCACTGGTAATTCACAAGTGCTAAAGTATGTAAGTGCGTGTTTCCCACAATTAACACCTTCCTTGTTACACTGCAGGAGCTGGCAACATCAAAGAAGATAAAGAAACTAGGTGAAGATGATAGTACCATCCCTCCGGAATATAGAAACTTACTGGATGTGAGTAAAAAGCAAGAAAGTACTTTTAAACATGCTGTCTCGTATTATATTGTAATACTGTCAATGCTTCATGTTTTAGGGCAAAGATAGCAGTGGGACTCCAATAAAACCAGAAGAAGCTCCCATGGTAGGTCTAGATGCAATATTATATGTTTTTGTCTTGAAGTGGTAAAATAGTAAATATATATGCTGCAAGATAGTGCATTAAGTTGAGGGCTTGCTATTGACGTCAGGTGTGACTGGCTTAGAATGCACAACTTCAGATCCTGTCATGGCTAACTCGGCACTTCATCCGTCGTAAATTGAAAAATTGACTACTAATAAATATGGGAATAGTAACATCTGTTGTTTACAGCAAATAGATGACGTGAAACAATGCTTTTAAATGCCATATATAAACAATTACTATCATCATCTTATTTACTACTTAATTCCCTAAAAGTAACAAACTAATTGTTTTCGACCATTGTTAAATCTTGTTGAGTGTCCAAGTGCTGCGTTAACCAACTAGTCTATGTTGCAAGTTTTCTTATCACATAAACATGCCATAAATGAGAAAGGTCCACAGTATGTTGGCACATCATCTTTACTAAAACACAGGTTCTAATTCACAGGTGGGCAGTAACAGCACATGTACCAAAATACGATAAGTGCTTCTCATGGCCATATTTATATGAGTCACCTTAACTCAGCCTGAGCTGAATTTCTACATCAAACTGCTGAGCCTTTTATATGAGCACCTTGTTCTAGATTAACAGATTTATGTGACTTCATCTGCAGTAAGGAAAGGTTTAGATTGTTCTCAACCAAGACTCAAAATCAGAACACCATAGCTATGGCCATGAAAAATATTAATTTTATGATTGATACTAAAGATGGATTGCAACTTCCACACACTCTTTTATAGGCAAATATTTTCTACGTTCCCTCTTGGTGTACCACTTGCAATGATAGGTTGATGGTGAAAGTTAAATCTCACTCCAAGAGGAATGGTTTTGTTTCAAGCCCGAGCCTTTTTCAGATATTTCTGGTTTACAGTAACACCTTAAAACCAGAGGGACATTGTAATGGGTGCATCATCTGTGTCCATGGCATTCATGTCACAATGACATATATTCTCCATTCTTTTAGGCTTGCCTCATTTGGAGATTACTTCAGTAATTCATCCTGATGACACTACAAGTTGCAAAAATATCAGTCATCATTTATCGACACATCTTAGGCGCAATATATGTATTATTTATTTGTTTTTAAAAATGTTTAGAGCTTGTGATTGTCACTGAAAGCGCCAAGACCATTTACAGATTAACAAAACCATATGGTAAGCATTTTACAAAGGTCAGATTGTCAGAGGGCACGTGGAATTCCAAGGGGAGAACAGTCAAAGACTTTGAAAGAGATGCAAAGGGTGATAAGCATTGAACACTTGTAATTTAAAATTCAGTACACCCTACAAAGGTGACCAGAAATCGGCATCCCAGAGGAAGCCTAAGCTGAAGACTGAAGGTGCGTGTCTAAATCATTTGAAATTGTTAACATGGTATATAAGTAATTAGTATAATCCCCAGACAAGCCTACTACAACTGACTGGTTGTAGTGTGTATTCTGTGGTAGAAAAAGTACGATTTTTAAAGATTTTCAGATGAAAGAAACAAGCCACAGAGAGCTCATAATTTACCATCAAAATAAACTTCCAGGTTTCTTCCTCTTCTTGAAGGAGTGGTGTACTGGTCTAAACCACCAGGCCACCAAGCAGATGATCATAACAGTGGTGATCTGCATTTAGTTTTAAGAAATTGTCCTGCATCAGGCAAGACACTGCACTAAACAACTATATAGTTTTCTATTCGCCAGGTCGCAGTTACCACCTTGAAATAAGATGAGTATTATTTTCATAGTATATGCAGGTGAGATTAAAAGTCATTGAGACTTGCTGCGGGAGCTTCATGTAAAATAAATACGTAGGGCTAAAGGAAGACCCTTAAGAGACCCACTGACATGTGGTTTAAATGAAGACCTATTTAGAGGCACAATGACTGTCTGAATGCACTCAGACAAAAAAGGAACCCAGTTTGTTACCTTTCAGCCCGTCTATGAAAACTATGTTGCATATGGTATTGAAGACCACCAAGAGGTTAACAGACCATGGCAGCTAAGCCCCTCGATCCAAAATCATATGAAGTTCCTTTTCTACGACCACAAAGGTAACTTTTCGTCCATGATGGGTTTGGAGGCACACTTGAGTAGTGTCCAATAATGAATTCTCTATAACAAAAGAGAAGAGTTGAGCATCAGCCTCTCTCTCCATTACTTTAGGGTTAAAAGGGAGTAAGTACGGGGCTCTATACTTATAATGTCTATTGAAGGATTTTTTACAGCATGGAATTACAAAACCTTTTTTGCACTCTCAAGGGATGAAGGCAGCCTCAAAGAAGATGCTCTGTAGCTTGCATAATGCAGGTCTAACTATGGTGGCTACCAGCTGCATAATACATGCCAGGCAGGGCTTGTCAGATTTGACCATTTGCATTAATTGGGAGATATGATCTGACACTAAGCAGTTTAAGCTCATTTAATGTGTTCAGAGGCTCAAAAGGCTCATTTTAGAACATTTACATGATTGTTTTACGGGAGTTCACCTATATCCTAGCTACCTTTCAAAACTCAGATTTTTCAGCGGGCCACACCCGTTTATAGTTTCTAAACAAACATATCAGGTTATAGGAAAAGTTGTGAATATTAATCTATGTCAAACATTCACATGCACAAAGCATTCTGGAGCGAATGAAGTAGTTTTAGGCAATGCCTCTTATGAGTCTTTGACATGGATACAGTAGACGTTTATCACTTAGAACGTACATGATGGAGCTCTACAGAAGTCACTAAAATGAAAAGAGGAAAAAGTAGATTGAATTGTGACTAAAAGAAATTCACAACATCTATTTTGTTGGCTCTGTTTTGCAGCACTCAACGCTGAAAATGGCACAAAGGGGTTCCAGTTAAATATCTTTTCTTTTGTAAAATCTCAATCTCAACGGAAACCGTATATGAGCTTCAACAGTCACCAACTGTGTACTCTGACAGATGTCCCTTATTAGTGACCCTCATTCCAAAAGCACTTCATTAGTATTGTACCAGTTCTCAATAGACCTTTGATAGCATGTCATTACCCACAGGAAAGGAGGTGTGCGTAGTAGGAACTGCATTTCTGCATGAGAGTGGCAGATGACCTCTTTAACTCAGTGTGTTTTCAGTGCTGGAGTAAACTGCTGATCATCATTTTTAAATGAGGGCACCACAGTGTCTTTGACCTTCAATTTCTTATCGGAAGACAAAACAACCACCCAAAATTTAACCCATCAAAAGTGAAAATCCTACTTCCTCAAAATCATCTGAGCAAGTGGGGTGTTCCCTAATGCCATAATTACTAAGGCCTGGGAGACAGACTGATCCAGAACTCTCTTTTGATCACTAGTTGACACATTGTTTGTTCTATCATTTGCTCCTAGCACAAGCAGCGCCTTCATTGAACCTCACATTGGCTTTGGTAATTCAGTCTACCTTGGCCTGCCAAATAAAAGTATTCAGTACCTTTAGTGCATATAAAAACGTGATTGCCTGATTTAGAGTTTGACTGACAGGTTATTCCGCCACAACGTGACAGATATCACATCCACCATATTACGATCTCCATAGGCTATAATGGGATTGTAATACGGCGGAAGGGATATCTGTCACTTTTGTGATTGAGCAACCCCCTCCGCCTGAATCAGGCCCTTAGTCAATGACAGTGATCAGCCTAAGAAAACATAACCACGTGTCAGGGTTTAGTCATACTGGCTCCAGTGACTTCTGGTCCATAAAAGGATTATTTTAAAGATGTCTTGTATAACCTAAAGAGACACCTGTAGATAAGCATCAGGCAAAACAGATTTCTAGATATGTACCCAAATGTAAGTTTAGATTTGTAGCGCATCTCTTGTTTGAAATCCCTAAAAACAAAGAAACAGAAGATGTAGAAATAGGATTTTTTGAGCACAGGTATGAACTGAATTCCCATTAGATAATGGTCTGATGCTCACATAATTTTAATAATTGGGAAGAAATTAAAAACATTTGACTCTTCACATCAGAAGTAAGCCATCTGTGAGTAGATTTTCAAAGAGTTTCCTCTACAGCACTAAGCCACTTTCATAGTGAACGCTGTGTTGTTTGGAATACAACTTAATGATAATATTCTCAAAAGTACTGCTTTTGGCATGGTAAATTTAAGGATATGTCATTTAGGAGGTATTTGTAACAGTTGGTGGGGGATTTGTTTAGATGACTTCCACCAACCTGCTTATACTCATTCTGGCCATTTATACAGCTTGAATCTCTGTCCTTAAACATAAGTAGTATTTTCTACATGACTTCTGTGTGTCCTGTCCCTTCTTGCTGGAGCCGTTTCCTTCTTCATTTTTCCAACAGTGTTATGCACAACTTATGTCCTGCTAAATTCAACACATATTCATAGTATAAACCCACCATATGTTACTGAGGGCAAGTTTAAGCACTTCCACTTGTGCTGTTGATGTGGATTTTTTTCTGGGTAAATCTGACATTCAGATGTAGTTTTGCATAAGTTATGTCAGAGGATCATGTCTTAATATGCAATAGAAATGAGTATTGTCTGACTCAACTTAAGTCGTGTCACAAGGGTTGTGTTTTGCAGCATACTCTTTATCTCTGGCTTGTTGCGATTAGTTCTGTTGCTGTCCTCTTTTCCTGTCTACTATAAAGGGTATACAGAAGTTGAAGTGGAGTTGAGCTCTCATAAAATCTTGCATACAACCACAGTATCAAAATGGATAACTATTTGAATGGTGATATTCATGCATTTTAGCTAATGTTATATGACATATCTGAATGGGAGGTAAAGTGAATGTGATTCAATAGTTCACGTTCAAAGTGTATTTTTCAGACTATCTCGCCAGCATTTCTTTATAGAATGAAAGAATACACTGTATTGAATTATACAAGTACACTACCTAACCTTTTGGACAGGTATTTTTTGACCTAGTGCATAGAGGACTGGAATTCTGAAGCGCAGATGGGTTTTTGTAAGAAGTAATGATGTTGCTTTTTTTACTCCGAATTGGTGTGAAAATTGATGGCATGAGATCTCTTTATTTTGGAGTAGATCTAGTGATTCTCACTGTCTAGGGACCTAGAATGGAATCAGAGAACCAGCTGTAGACGAGAGAAAGAGCATGAAAATAAATTTTGTTCTTGATAAGCAACCAAGTAAAGGATGTGGACTCTTAAAAATGACTTTTTCCCATGCCCTAAAGCTAGGTACATGGCCTTGTTTTCGTGTTTATGAATCATTCATATTTTCATATGCAGACCTACTCTCGGTAAATGGAAGTGATACGGTCATCAATTCCTGGTAGCTCTTAAAGGCCTTTTAAGAATGCCAACCGTCTTTCACTTTGCAGACATCATATTTGTTGGGATATTGCAGACCTTAATTTTTAATGCTTACCACTGCCATTAGGAACCTGTCAACCTTATTCTGTTCGGACTTTCAAGGCTGATGGAAAGCTGCAGTCCTGGAGGACGCCTTGGTCTGGTCAAAATTTGTCTGGTATTGCTAGTAGTGAATTGTTGGCTGGTATTTGATAGTGTCACTTCGGATTCATAGGATGAAAATAAGCAAGGACATCAAAATGCTTAGAAGCACAGTCTGAATGAGTCTTTTGCTGAGGTTGTGCTGTTTGACCTTCAATATGAGGTGGGCTAGGAAACCATATATGGGCAGATTTAAATTATGACTTAGTGAAAAAATCCCAAGAGGATTTTGCATTAAAAGTGTTCTATATGCTTTGAGGCATGGCCTTTAAGAAAGGTTTGTTTCATTTTCCCCAGACACCGATGGGCGAGGAGGACCTTGTCTCAGCCTTATCGTCTGACTTTACCTGTGCTTCCTCCCCCGATACGAAGAAACAAAAGCTGGAAGAGGCAAAACCAGAAGAGGTAAACTGATGCATTTCTCTTAGAACAAGAATACAGGGCCATATATATTAATAGCAGGTCAGAAATAGTTGGTGCATTTTTTTGTGGTCTTCCTATTATTTTGTGATGTGACCTATGCACACAAACTGTCCAAATGAAGGGGGGCACCAAACGACCTGCATAGTTGATATTAATTGGGCCGGTTGCTATTTGTACTCCCCCTCCAATTAGCTAAGAACACAGGGATGGTGGCTTGCAAAGACTGTAATCCTCTTTCCCTCATTTGCATACCCAAATGGGAAAATGTTAATATAAAGTAGGCTGTGTCCTTTAAAGAAACAGGTGCTGCTTTAAAAAATTTTGCTAATTTGGGAAGACATTGAGGCAGTGGTCTCCAAACTATTTAATCAATTCACCCCCCATTGGAAAAACGTTCGTCATCAGGCCCCCCTCTGAATGTTGCACAATTATTCTATTAAATTGCCAATATTTAAATATGTCTACACTTATTTAAACATTACAGTTAACTTATGTTAGTATTTGAAAAATGCAGTCCAATATTTTGTGTGAAACATACTATTCTGGCCAGGCAGGCTTTACTAACGTGTAAAAGTGTTCACAGTGTGATTATTAAAAGTGCGGGTGGGGGTTTTGAAGAGTATTTGGAACCCTTCACTTTTGACACACACTCCCAGCTTGGATATAAATGAAAATATTTTTTTGTGATGGCCCATTACAGAGCAGTTTACTGCTGCTCATTTTTTCAGCTAAAACAAAACCCTGTAATTAGCATAATGCTTCTTTTGGCCAGAGCCACTCGAAACAATGCCCCAAGGGTGAGCTTTTCAAGGGGGACTAGTCATAGTTTTCAAATGAGTTATCAATTCGATGAGCTGTCTGCAAAAGTTACAATGGTTGGCAACGAAAACTGTGAGAAAAAAACATATAGACATCTCTTTGCAGACCTCAAAAAATGGATGCATTTGGACACCTTGCAGTTAAAGTGCTACATAAACAACAATTGAAACAGATATGAGCATTATAGCAGTCTCTCTACAGATACTGCAATAGTACAATTTGCAATTGTCTGTCCAACTCCGGTTTTGTTCCAATGTATTCTCTCATTATATATATCACATTGTTAACCTGAAACACACTGTTGACTCTCCTCTCTCCACCACAATGTGAAATTGAAATACTATTAAGATTCTCCAAACAGAAGATTGCATTATTGCTGTGTAGAATTATGTGACTCTAAATGTTGCATTTTAACACAAATGTGTCTTATGCATCGTTGCAAGATCATTCTCTGGTCAGGGATGCAGCATTTCCGTGACTTTTCAACATCTGTCTAAACCTCTGCAGATCTGTATGCTTAATTGGTTATTACAGCGTAACATTGCTGCATTGTTACAGGGTGTCTTTCACAAATCTTGCATGCTGTCATTTTATAACATAGCACTCTCTCTGTACGATTACTTTTTGATTACAGAGTATCTTTCTCTGTGGATGCTGCTTTGTTACAATATTTATTTGCCTTTGGGTACTGCATTCTTACAAGATAACATCGACGTTGCACTGTTGCAAAGGAACACTAATCCTGTATTGTTCCAGTGTGGCATTCTCCATGTATGTCCTGCCTTCAGGGTCTGAGGAGTTCTCCAGTCTTACACCTCAACCATAGCACTCCATATCCATGGACTATGCTAGACCACCATATGGCATTCTCCGTGTGTACAGTGCTTCGAGCAAGGCACGATAAAAAGTACAAACAAATTAATACATTTTATTTACAATAAAATTAGTTTGCTGAACAGTATAAAGCAGCAATTTCAAAAAACAGTTCCTTAATTGTAATGTAGAATAGGGAAGTATTTGTCCGTGTTATTCAAAATATGTGTTTTAAGTGGAACTTGAGCGTGAACTGTATTTTTCAGTTGTATGTTGCTGTTTATAAAGGCCTCGGGCTGTTATACTTTTGCACCAGCACTGATTGTTGCCTTACACTCTTTCCTGCGCTGTTTTAGAGTGGAATCGACAGTGCCTTAGACGATCTAATGGGGACTCTTGAAGGACCTACAGAGAATATTCCAGAGATGCCTGTATACACAGGCCCAGAGATTACGGTAAAGTCTCTTGTTTGGATTGCAGTAGATGAATGGGCTCATTGTATTATGTGCACACTCTTTGAATGCACTTGTTGTTCTGGCTTATCCTCAGCTTGCCTCGATTATTGGTTGCATTTTGCATGCATGATTGTTCCATTGTTTCTAAATGTTGATACATTCTGACTATTATAATTTAATGAATAACTCAGTGCCTAATGAAATTATTAAATTTCACCACCGATTCACCCAGTTAAGCAGAACATTATTGTTCTCGTTTATAAGCCAGTTTTTTTCCTTCATTTTTTTTGCCCTTTCCTACAACTCCAACTATTTAGTGGGGGTGGGTTGAGTGGTTCCTGATACATAAATTAATTGGTGCTTGAAAGTAAATAAAATATTTGATGCAGAATATACATGGTGCTGGAGTAACAAATTACATACATTATTCCGTGTTTCTTTCCAAAGGGTACATTCTTCAGAGGGGTTGAGCCAGTTCACTAACAATGCAAAGAATATCCATTGCATTTCTTGTTAGCTAGTCTTGCTTCTTAGCTAGTGCTGCAGGGATCTTAGCAGAAGCCAGTGCTATTGACCACTGGGTGCAAGCACTGAAAATATTTTGACAACTTTGTAGTACAAATCTCATGGTATACAAACTCATATCTTTTTTTTCCTTTGAAAATATATGTTCGATGGCATCTGTCGCTGTAGATACACATGTTGTGCATAGCCCGCCATCTGGTGTTGGGTCGGAGTGTTACAAGTTGTTTTTCTTCGAAGAAGTCTTTCAAGTCACGGGACCGAGGGACTCCTCCTCCTTGTCTCCATTGCGCATGGGCGTCGACTCCATCTTCGATTGTTTTCTTTCCGCCATCGGGTTCGGACGTGTTCCTTTCGCTCCGGGTTTCGGAACGGAAAGTTAGCTAAATATCGGAAAAATTACGTCGGTATTGTTGCGTTCGGGATCGGCTTAGATAGAATCGACACCGAATCGAAGAGTGAAGAGCTCCGGTACCCTTCGGGGTAGTTTTCGATCCCCCGTCGGGGCCTGCTCGGCCCGACCGCGTGTAAAACAACGCTGATGGAACGGACCCCGTTCCGTTTCTGTCCTAAATGCCACAACAAATACCCGTATACAGACCAACATTTGGTCTGTAACCTGTGCCTGTCACCTGAGCACAGTGAAGAGACTTGCGAGGCCTGTCGTGTGTTCCGGTCCCGAAAAACACTCCGTGACCGTCGAGCCAGAAGACTGCAGATGGCGTCCACGCCAACAGCTCGCCGAGAGTTCGAGGAACAAGAGGAAGAAGAAACCTTCTCGATCCATGAATCGGACTCCGAGGAATTCGACGACCAAAAAATTGTGAGTAAGACGTCGAAGCCAGCACACAAGAAAAGTGACAAGGCCCAGGGGACGCCACTGCCACCAGGCCATGGCTCGACCCATAAATTCGGTGACCGACCATCGGCACCGAAAAAGGCCGAAATAGTGCCGAGATCGTCCGACTCTGGTCGAGACACCAGCACGCAGCCTTCTCGGGACCGAGAAAGTGCTGCTGAAAAAGATCGACGCCGAGATAGCGGAGCCGAAACTGCTCGACGCAGAGACAGCGGCACCGAGGAAGATCGACGCCAAGAGGGTTTGTAAAGAAATGGCTCCCTGTTGCAGTTACCCCCCACTTTTTGCCTGATACTGATGCTGACTTGACTGAGAAGTGTGCTGGGACCCTGCTAACCAGGCCCCAGCACCAGTGTTCCTTCACCTAAAATGTACCATTGTATCCACAATTGGCACACCCTGGCATTCAGATAAGTCCCTTGTAACTGGTACTTCTAGTACCAAGGGCCCTGATGCCAAGGAAGGTCTCTAAGGGCTGCAGCATGTCTTATGCCACCCTAGAGACCCCTCACTCAGCACAGACACACTGCTTACAAGCCTGTGTGTGCTAGTGAGAACAAAATGAGTAAGTCGACATGGCACTCCCCTCAGGGTGCCATGCCAGCCTCTCACTGCCTATGCAGTATAGGTAAGACACCCCTCTAGCAGGCCTTACAGCCCTAAGGCAGGGTGCACTATACCATAGGTGAGGGTACCAGTGCATGAGCACTGTGCCCCTACAGTGTCTAAACAAAACCTTAGACATTGTAAGTGCAGGGTAGCCATAAGAGTATATGGTCTGGGAGTCTGTCAAACACGAACTCCACAGCACCATAATGGCTACACTGAAAACTGGGAAGTTTGGTATCAAACTTCTCAGCACAATAAATGCACACTGATGCCAGTGTACATTTTATTGTAAAATACACCACAGAGGGCACCTTAGAGGTGCCCCCTGAAACTTAACCAACTATCTGTGTAGGCTGACTGGTTCCAGCAGCCTGCCACACTAGAGACATGTTGCTGGCCCCATGGGGAGAGTGCCTTTGTCACTCTGAGGCCAGTAACAAAGCCTGCACTGGGTGGAGATGCTAACACCTCCCCCAGGCAGGAGCTGTAACACCTGGCGGTGAGCCTCAAAGGCTCACCCCTTTGTCACAGCCCAGCAGGGCACTCCAGCTTAGTGGAGTTGCCCGCCCCCTCCGGCCACGGCCCCCACTTTTGGCGGCAAGGTTGGAGGGAACAAAGAAAGCAACAAGGAGGAGTCACTGGCCAGTCAGGACAGCCCCTAAGGTGTCCTGAGCTGAGGTGACTCTGACTTTTAGAAATCCTCCATCTTGCAGATGGAGGATTCCCCCAATAGGGTTAGGATTGTGACCCCCTCCCCTTGGGAGGAGGCACAAAGAGGGTGTACCCACCCTCAGGGCTAGTAGCCATTGGCTACTAACCCCCCAGACCTAAACACACCCTTAAATTTAGTATTTAAGGGCTACCCTGAACCCTAGAAAATTAGATTCCTGCAACTACAAGAAGAAGGACTGCCTAGCTGAAAAACCCCTGCAGAGGAAGACCAGAAGACGACAACTGCCTTGGCTCCAGAAACTCACCGGCCTGTCTCCTGCCTTCCAAAGATCCTGCTCCAGCGACGCCTTCCAAAGGGACCAGCGACCTCGACATCCTCTGAGGACTGCCCCTGCTTCGAAAAGACAAGAAACTCCCGAGGACAGCGGACCTGCTCCAAGAAAGGCTGCAACTTTGTTTCCAGCAGCTTTAAAGAACCCTGCAAGCTCCCCGCAAAAGGCGTGAGACTTGCAACACTGCACCCGGCGACCCCGACTCGGCTGGTGGCGATCCAACACCTCAGGAGGGACCCCAGGACTACTCTAAGACTGTGAGTACAAAAACCTGTCCCCCCTGAGCCCCCACAGCGCCGCCTGCAGAGGGAATCCCGAGGCTTCCCCTGACCGCGACTCTTTGAATCCTAAGTCCCGACACCTGGGAGAGACCCTGCACCCGCAGCCCCCAGGACCTGAAGGACCGGACTTTCACTGGAGGAGTGACCCCCAGGAGTCCCTCTCCCTTGCCCAAGTGGAGGTTTCCCCGAGGAACCCCCCCCTTGCCTGCCTGCAGCGCTGAAGAGATCCCTAGATCTCCCATTGACTTCCATTACAAACCCGACGCTTGTTTCTACACTGCACCCGGCCGCCCCCGCGCTGCTGAGGGTGAAATTTCTGTGTGGACTTGTGTCCCCCCCGGTGCCCTACAAAACCCCCCTGGTCTGCCCTCCGAAGACGCGGGTACTTACCTGCAAGCAGACCGGAACCGGGGCACCCCCCTTCTCTCCATTCTAGCCTATGTGTTTTGGGCACCACTTTGAACTCTGCACCTGACCGGCCCTGAGCTGCTGGTGTGGTGACTTTGGGGTTGCTCTGAACCCCCAACGGTGGGCTACCTTGGACCAAGAACTGAACCCTGTAAGTGTCTTACTTACCTGGTAAAACTAACAAATACTTACCTCCCCTAGGAACTGTGAAAATTGCACTAAGTGTCCACTTTTAAAACAGCTATTTGTGAATAACTTGAAAAGTATACATGCAATTTTGATGATTTGAAGTTCCTAAAGTACTTACCTGCAATACCTTTCGAATGAGCTATTACATGTAGAATTTGAACCTGTGGTTCTTAAAATAAACTAAGAAAAGATATTTTTCTATACAAAAACCTATTGGCTGGATTTGTCTCTGAGTGTGTGTACCTCATTTATTGTCTATGTGTATGTACAACAAATGCTTAACACTACTCCTTGGATAAGCCTACTGCTCGACCACACTACCACAAAATAGAGCATTAGTATTATCTATTTTTACCACTATTTTACCTCTAAGGGGAACCCTTGGACTCTGTGCATGCTATTCCTTACTTTGAAATAGCACATACAGAGCCAACTTCCTACATTGGTGGATCAGCGGTGGGGTACAAGACTTTGCATTTGCTGGACTACTCAGCCAATACCTGATCACACGACAAATTCCAAAATTGTCATTAGAAATTGATTTTTGCAATTTGAAAAGTTTTCTAAATTCTTAAAAGACCTGCTAGGGCCTTGTGTTAGATCCTGTTTAGCATTTCTTTTAGAGTTTAAAAGTCTGTTAAAAGTTTGAATTAGATTCTAGAATCAGTTTTAGTTTCTTAAAAAGTATTCCAACTTTTAGAAGCATAATGTCTAGCACAGATGTGAATGTGGTGGAACTCGACACCACACCTTACCTCCATCTACAGATGAGAGAGCTAAGGTCACTCTGTAAACTAAAGAAAATAACAATGGGCCCCAAACCTACCAAAATACAGCTCCAGGAGCTTTTGGCAGAGTTTGAAAAGGCCAACCCCTCTGAGGGTGGCAACTCAGAGGAAGAGGATAGTGACTTGGAGGACAATTCCCCCCTACCAGTCCTATCTAGGGAGAACAGGGTCCCTCAAACCCTGACTCCAAAAATAATAGTCAGAGATGCTGGTTCCCTCACAGGAGAGACCAACACCTCTGAAATCACTGAGGATAACCCCAGTGAAGAGGACATCCAGTTAGCCAGGATGGCCAAAAGATTGGCTTTGGAAAAGCAGCTCCTAGCCATAGAAAGGGAAAGAAAAGAGATGGGCCTAGGTCCCATCAATGGTGGCAGCAACTTAAATAGGGTCAGAGATTCTCCTGACATCCTAAAAATCCCCAAAGGGATTGTAACAAAATATGAAGATGGTGATGACATCACCAAATGGTTCACAGCTTTTGAGAGGGCTTGTGTAACCAGAAAAGTGAACAGATCTCAATGGGGTGCTCTCCTTTGGGAAATGTTCACTGGAAAGTGTAGGGATAGACTCCTCACACTCTCTGGAAAAGATGCAGAATCTTATGACCTCATGAAGGGTACCCTGATTGAGGGCTTTGGATTCTCCACTGAGGAGTATAGAATTAGGTTCAGGGGGGCTCAAAAATCCTCGAGCCAGACCTGGGTTGATTTTGTAGACTACTCAGTAAAAACACTAGATGGTTGGTTAACTGGAAATGAAGTGTGTGACTATGTTGGGCTTTATAATTTGTTTATGAAAGAACACATTTTAAGTAACTGCTTCAATGAAAAGTTGCATCAGTATCTGGTAGACCTAGGTCCAATTTCTCCCCAAGAATTGGGAAAGAAGGCAGACCACTGGGTCAAGACTAGGGTAACCAAAACTTCCACTGGGGGTGACCAAAAGAAAGGGGTTACAAAAACTCCCCAGGAGAAAGTGGGTGACACTAGAAACAAAGAAAAAGAGTCCTCTGTAGGCCCCCAAAAACCAGAACAGGTGGGTGGGCCCCAAGACACAACCCAAAACAAAGGTGGGTACCAGGGTAAGAACTGGGATGCCACTAAGGCATGGTGCCACAACTGTAAACAGTCTGGGCACCACACCAAGGACACTTCTTGTCCCAAAAACAAACCCCAGAACAAAATTCCAGGGGTAACCAGTGTAGCCATGGGAGATGACTCCTCAGATGAGGAGGTCTTCATAGCCTTCAACTGGAAACAGGGCCCAACAGGTGAGTTGGAGATTCCAGAGGGAAGTAGACACTTCCACCACCTACTGGTGAATGGAATCCCAACCACTGCCCTGAGAGACACTTGTGCCAGTCACACTATTGTGCATGACAGGCTGGTGCTCTCAAACCAGTACATCCCAGGTGAGACTGCCAGGGTAAGAGTTAGCCTAGACAGGGTCACTAAGAGGCCTGTGGCTTTAGTACCCATAGAAGTGGGTGGCACTCTTAGCTGGAGAAGGGTAGTAGTCAGTACAGACCTCCCCCTTGATTGTCTCCTTGGAAATGACTACCCAGAGGTTAGTCAGAGCCCAAGAGAGGAACTGGTCCAGTGCCAGTCCTCTCCCAAGGATTCTGGAAGTCCTGCCTCTGCAGTAAATGCAAGCAGGCCCCAGAAGAAGAAGAAAAGAAAACAGAGTAGGAAGGGTGGACAACCTTTAGCCAAGGTTACAGCAAGCCAAGGAGATTCTGCTCCAGTAGGGGAGAACTCCAAAAATGGCCCTGATAAAGTCCAACCTGACCCACAAGAAGTCCTGGCTAGTCAGGCAACTGTTAAACCTGAGTGGGTGGCTCCTCAGCTAACAGAAGAAAGAGTGGAAGAAGGGTGTTTACTACAAGATGTGGTAACCCCCCACTCTAATACAGCAGACAGGCAACCTGAACCCAAAGAGGCCTGTAACTTAGCCCCTTCCCTTTTAGGTGAAGAGCTAAAGGTGTGGTTCTGGGCACTGACAGCTGTCAGTGGCCTCTGCTGGGTGTTAGCCTTTATGGCTGCACTATCCTTAGCCTGGTGGTCTGACCCCATGCCAAATAGCAAGTTAGGCCCCCTGACCCTATTGGTCATGGTGGGGTTACTCCAGCTCTGGGTAACCTCTCTGGGTAAGCTAGGGGTAACCCTGGCCAAGATAAGGTTAGCAGAGGTGGATACCTCTAAGACCAAAATAGAAAGAATGGGTGGAGACATTGAAGAGGCAGACAAGAGGCAATTCAGACTAGGTCCTATCACTGTGGAAGTAGGTCAGTTCCCCAAAGGGAATGACCTGAACAGAAGGATGTAAGGCAGAGTAGGCCCTGCAACTAACCAGCCTATTTCTCCTACTCTTCCTCGCCTGACAGACTAGGAAGACTCTCCCAGCTTGGGCTGAGTCTCCTGGCCTGTGGGCTGGGGGGGGCTTGTGTAAAGAAATGGCTCCCTGTTGCAGTTACCCCCCACTTTTTGCCTGATACTGATGCTGACTTGACTGAGAAGTGTGCTGGGACCCTGCTAACCAGGCCCCAGCACCAGTGTTCCTTCACCTAAAATGTACCATTGTATCCACAATTGGCACACCCTGGCATTCAGATAAGTCCCTTGTAACTGGTACTTCTAGTACCAAGGGCCCTGATGCCAAGGAAGGTCTCTAAGGGCTGCAGCATGTCTTATGCCACCCTAGAGACCCCTCACTCAGCACAGACACACTGCTTACAAGCCTGTGTGTGCTAGTGAGAACAAAATGAGTAAGTCGACATGGCACTCCCCTCAGGGTGCCATGCCAGCCTCTCACTGCCTATGCAGTATAGGTAAGACACCCCTCTAGCAGGCCTTACAGCCCTAAGGCAGGGTGCACTATACCATAGGTGAGGGTACCAGTGCATGAGCACTGTGCCCCTACAGTGTCTAAACAAAACCTTAGACATTGTAAGTGCAGGGTAGCCATAAGAGTATATGGTCTGGGAGTCTGTCAAACACGAACTCCACAGCACCATAATGGCTACACTGAAAACTGGGAAGTTTGGTATCAAACTTCTCAGCACAATAAATGCACACTGATGCCAGTGTACATTTTATTGTAAAATACACCACAGAGGGCACCTTAGAGGTGCCCCCTGAAACTTAACCAACTATCTGTGTAGGCTGACTGGTTCCAGCAGCCTGCCACACTAGAGACATGTTGCTGGCCCCATGGGGAGAGTGCCTTTGTCACTCTGAGGCCAGTAACAAAGCCTGCACTGGGTGGAGATGCTAACACCTCCCCCAGGCAGGAGCTGTAACACCTGGCGGTGAGCCTCAAAGGCTCACCCCTTTGTCACAGCCCAGCAGGGCACTCCAGCTTAGTGGAGTTGCCCGCCCCCTCCGGCCACGGCCCCCACTTTTGGCGGCAAGGTTGGAGGGAACAAAGAAAGCAACAAGGAGGAGTCACTGGCCAGTCAGGACAGCCCCTAAGGTGTCCTGAGCTGAGGTGACTCTGACTTTTAGAAATCCTCCATCTTGCAGATGGAGGATTCCCCCAATAGGGTTAGGATTGTGACCCCCTCCCCTTGGGAGGAGGCACAAAGAGGGTGTACCCACCCTCAGGGCTAGTAGCCATTGGCTACTAACCCCCCAGACCTAAACACACCCTTAAATTTAGTATTTAAGGGCTACCCTGAACCCTAGAAAATTAGATTCCTGCAACTACAAGAAGAAGGACTGCCTAGCTGAAAAACCCCTGCAGAGGAAGACCAGAAGACGACAACTGCCTTGGCTCCAGAAACTCACCGGCCTGTCTCCTGCCTTCCAAAGATCCTGCTCCAGCGACGCCTTCCAAAGGGACCAGCGACCTCGACATCCTCTGAGGACTGCCCCTGCTTCGAAAAGACAAGAAACTCCCGAGGACAGCGGACCTGCTCCAAGAAAGGCTGCAACTTTGTTTCCAGCAGCTTTAAAGAACCCTGCAAGCTCCCCGCAAAAGGCGTGAGACTTGCAACACTGCACCCGGCGACCCCGACTCGGCTGGTGGCGATCCAACACCTCAGGAGGGACCCCAGGACTACTCTAAGACTGTGAGTACAAAAACCTGTCCCCCCTGAGCCCCCACAGCGCCGCCTGCAGAGGGAATCCCGAGGCTTCCCCTGACCGCGACTCTTTGAATCCTAAGTCCCGACACCTGGGAGAGACCCTGCACCCGCAGCCCCCAGGACCTGAAGGACCGGACTTTCACTGGAGGAGTGACCCCCAGGAGTCCCTCTCCCTTGCCCAAGTGGAGGTTTCCCCGAGGAACCCCCCCCTTGCCTGCCTGCAGCGCTGAAGAGATCCCTAGATCTCCCATTGACTTCCATTACAAACCCGACGCTTGTTTCTACACTGCACCCGGCCGCCCCCGCGCTGCTGAGGGTGAAATTTCTGTGTGGACTTGTGTCCCCCCCGGTGCCCTACAAAACCCCCCTGGTCTGCCCTCCGAAGACGCGGGTACTTACCTGCAAGCAGACCGGAACCGGGGCACCCCCCTTCTCTCCATTCTAGCCTATGTGTTTTGGGCACCACTTTGAACTCTGCACCTGACCGGCCCTGAGCTGCTGGTGTGGTGACTTTGGGGTTGCTCTGAACCCCCAACGGTGGGCTACCTTGGACCAAGAACTGAACCCTGTAAGTGTCTTACTTACCTGGTAAAACTAACAAATACTTACCTCCCCTAGGAACTGTGAAAATTGCACTAAGTGTCCACTTTTAAAACAGCTATTTGTGAATAACTTGAAAAGTATACATGCAATTTTGATGATTTGAAGTTCCTAAAGTACTTACCTGCAATACCTTTCGAATGAGCTATTACATGTAGAATTTGAACCTGTGGTTCTTAAAATAAACTAAGAAAAGATATTTTTCTATACAAAAACCTATTGGCTGGATTTGTCTCTGAGTGTGTGTACCTCATTTATTGTCTATGTGTATGTACAACAAATGCTTAACACTACTCCTTGGATAAGCCTACTGCTCGACCACACTACCACAAAATAGAGCATTAGTATTATCTATTTTTACCACTATTTTACCTCTAAGGGGAACCCTTGGACTCTGTGCATGCTATTCCTTACTTTGAAATAGCACATACAGAGCCAACTTCCTACAGGGTTCGACTCCGAAAAAGAAGAAGGTCACCTCGGAGCCGAAAAAGAGTACAGAACAGTGTTTCGGTGCCAAAACGACCCGCAACCGACCCAACTACCGGTTCCTATTCAGAGGAGCAATCACTGTCCTCTCAGATGCGAAAGCATAGATTTGAGGAACAGTTGCAATCCACCGAAGTGGACCACACTCAGAAACGTATTTTTATACAGGAAGGAACAGGGAAAATAAGCACCCTTCCCCCTATTAGGAGAAAAAGGAGACTGGAGTTTCAGTCAGACCAAGCACCACAAACAAAAATGGTGAAAAAGGTAACTCCGCCACCCTCTCCTCCACCTGTAACTAACGTTTCACCGGCACAAACTCCATCACATTCCCCGGCTCACACCACCATGAGCCAAGGTGACCAGGACCAAGACGCTTGGGACTTATACGACGTCCCAGTGTCGGACAACAGTCCAGAGGCGTATCCTACAAAGCCCTCACCACCGGAAGATAGCACAGCATACTCACAAGTGGTGGCTAAAGCAGCAGAGTTCCACAACGTGTCCCTACACTCGGAACCAGTCGAGGATGACTTCTTATTCAACACCCTCTCCTCCACCCATAGCTCCTACCAAAGCCTGCCTATGCTCCCAGGAATGCTTCGGCATGCAAAGGAAATCTTCAAGGAGCCGGTCAAGAGTAGAGCAATAACACCAAGAGTGGAAAAGAAATATAAAGCACCTCCCACAGACCCTGTTTTCATCACCTCACAGCTGCCACCAGATTCCGTCGTAGTAGGAGCTGCTCGCAAGAGAGCCAACTCCCACACATCTGGGGATGCACCACCCCCAGATAAAGAGAGCCGCAAGTTCGATGCAGCCGGAAAGAGAGTCGCAGTACAAGCTGCAAACCAGTGGCGCATCGCTAACTCTCAAGCACTACTTGCGCGCTATGACAGAGCCCATTGGGACGAGATGCAACACCTCATTGAGCATCTACCCAAAGAGCTACAAAAAAGGGCGAAACAGGTGGTTGAAGAAGGACAGAACATATCTAATAATCAGATACGCTCCTCTATGGATGCAGCGGACACAGCTGCAAGAACAATTAACACATCTGTGACTATAAGAAGGCACGCATGGCTACGAACGTCTGGTTTTAAACCAGAGATACAGCAGGCAGTGCTCAATATGCCATTCAATGAGAAACAACTGTTCGGACCAGAAGTGGACACGGCAATTGAGAAACTCAAAAAGGACACTGACACTGCTAAAGCCATGGGCGCACTCTACTCCCCGCAGAGCAGAGGCACTTACAGCACCTTCCGCAAGACAACCTTTAGAGGGGGGTTTCGGGGTCAGGCCACACAAGCCAGCACCTCACAGACAACACCGTCCAGCTACCAGGGACAGTACCAGAGGGGAGGCTTTCGGGGCCAATACAGAGGACAATTCCCTAGGAATAGGGGAAAATTTCAAAGCCCCAAAACCCCTACAACCAAACAGTGACTCACATGTCACTCATCCCCTCCACACAACACCAGTGGGGGGAAGAATAGGTCAGTATTACCAAGCATGGGAGGAAATAACTACAGACACTTGGGTCTTAGCAATTATCCAACATGGTTATTGCATAGAATTTCTACAAATCCCTCCAAACATACCACCAAAAACACAGAATTTATCAAAACAACATTCAGACCTTCTGGAAATAGAAGTTCAAGCATTATTGCAAAAGAACGCAATAGAACTAGTACCAAGGACACAAATAAACACAGGAGTTTATTCACTGTACTTCCTAATACCAAAAAAGGACAAAACACTGAGACCAATCCTAGACCTCAGAACACTAAACACCTACATCAAATAAGAACACTTTCACATGGTCACGCTACAAGAAGTGTTACCATTGCTAAAGCAACAGGACTACATGACAACCTTAGATCTCAAAGACGCGTATTTCCACATACCAATACATCAGTCGCACAGGAAATACCTCAGGTTTGTATTCAAAGGAATACATTACCAATTCAAAGTATTGCCGTTTGGTTTAACAACCGCACCAAGAGTCTTTACAAAATGTCTAGCAGTAGTGGCTGCACACATCAGAAGGCAGCAAATACACGTATTCCCGTATCTAGACGACTGGCTAATCAAGACCAACTCACTGACATAGTGCTCACACCACACAAATCAGGTCATACAAAACCTCTACAAACTCGGTTTCACCATCAACTATGCAAAATCACACATTCTGCCGTGCAAAGTACAACAATACCTAGGAGCCATAATAGACACAAGAAAAGGATTAGCCACTCCAAGTCCACAAAGAATTCAAAATTTCAACAAAATCATACAACGCATGTATCCAACACAGAGAATACAGGCAAAAATGATATTACAACTCCTAGGCATGATGTCCTCATGCATAGCCATTGTCCCGAACGCAAGACTGCACATGAGGCCCTTACAACAGTGCCTAGCATCACAATGGTCACAAGCACAGGGTCACCTTCTAGATCTGGTGTTGATAGACCGCCAAACATACCTCTTGCTTCTATGGTGGAACAGTATAAATTTAAACAAAGGGCGGCCTTTCCAAGACCCAGTGCCACAATACGTAATAACAACAGATGCTTCCATGACGGGGTGGGGAGTACACCTCGATCAACACAGCATACAAGGACAATGGGACGTACATCAAACAAAACTGCACATAAATCACCTAGAACTGCTAGCAGTTTTTCAAGCACTAAAAGTATTCCAACCAATCATAACTCACAAATACATTCTTGTCAAAACAGACAACATGACAACAATGTATTATCTAAACAAACAGGGGGGGACACACTCAACGCAGCTGAGCCTTCTAGCACAAAAGATATGGCGATGGGCAATTCACAACCACATTCGCCTAATAGCACAGTTTATTCCAGGGATCCAGAATCAACTTGCAGACAATCTCTCTCGAGATCACCAACAAGTCCACGAATGGGAAATTCACCCCCAAATTCTAAACACTTACTTCAAACTCTGGGGAACACCTCAAATAGACTTATTTGCAACAAAAGAGAACGCAAAATGCCAAAACTTCGCATCCAGATACCCACACAGGCAGTCCCAAGGCAATGCCCTATGGATAAACTGGTCATGGATATTTGCATACGCTTTTCCCCCTCTCCCTCTCCTTCCATATTTAGTAAACAAATTGAGTCAAAACAAACTCAAACTCATACTGATAGCACCAACATGGGCAAGGCAACCCTGGTACACAACACTGCTAGACCTATCAGTAGTACCCCACATCAAATTGCCCAACTGGCCAGATCTGTTAACACAACACAAACAACAGATCAGGCATCCAGATCCAGCATCGCTGAATCTAGCAATCTGGCTCCTGAAATCCTAGAATTCGGACACTTAGACCTTACACAAGAATGTATGGAAGTCATAAAGCAAGCTAGAAGACCATCTACTAGGCACTGCTATGCAAGCAAATGGAAAAGGTTTGTTTGCTACTGCCATCATAATCAAATCCAACCATTACACGCATCTCCAAAGGATGTAGTGGGTTACTTGCTACACTTACAAAAATCAAACCTAGCTTTCTCTTCCATTAAAATACACCTTGCGGCAATATCTGCATACCTGCAGATTACCTATTCAACTTCACTATTTAGGATACCGGTCATTAAAGCATTTATGGAAGGCCTTAAAAGAATTATACCACCAAGGACACCACCCGTTCCTTCATGGAACCTCAATGTTGTCTTAACAAGACTCATGGGTCCACCTTTTGAACCCATGCACTCTTGCGCAATACAGTTCCTAACCTGGAAAGTTGCATTTCTCATCGCCATCACATCTCTACGGAGAGTAAGCGAAATTCAAGCGTTTACAATACAAGAACCTTTCATCCAAATACACAAAAATAAGGTAGTCCTAAGGACCAATCCTAAATTTTTACCAAAGGTTATTTCACCGTTCCACCTAAATCAAACTGTAGAACTACCAGTGTTCTTCCCACAGCCAGATTCCGTAGCTGAGAGGGCACTACATACATTAGATGTCAAAAGAGCACTAATGTACTACATTGACAGAACAAAAAACATCAGAAAGACTAAACAACTATTTATTGCATTCCAAAAACCTCATGCAGGAAACCCAATATCAAAACAAGGTATAGCCAGATGGATAGTTAAGTGCATCCAAATCTGCTACCTTAAAGCAAAAAGACAGCTGCCCATTACACCAAGGGCACACTCAACCAGAAAGAAAGGCGCTAGCATGGCCTTTCGAGGAAATATTCCAATGCACGAAATATGTAAGGCAGCCACATGGTCTACGCCTCACACGTTCACCAAGCACTACTGTGTAGACGTGCTATCCGCACAACAAGCCACAGTAGGTCAAGCCGTGTTAAGAACCTTATTTCAAAATACTTCCACTCCTACAGGCTGAGCCACCGTTTTTGGGGAGATAACTGCTTACTAGTCTATGCACAACATGTGTATCTACAGCAACAGATGCCATTGAACTGAAAATGTCACTTACCCAGTGTACATCTTTTCGTGGCATCAGTCGCTGAAGATTCACATGTGCCCACCCGCCTCCCCGGGAGCCTGTAGCCGTTCGGAAGTTAGCTTAAGCTTTGTACATTTGTAAATATATTATTTAAACCTTAAATAGGTACATACTTATTCACTCCATTGCATGGGCACTATTACTACAACACAACTCCTACCTCACCCTCTGCGGGGAAAACAATCGAAGATGGAGTCGACGCCCATGCACAATGGAGACAAGGAGGAGGAGTCCCTCGGTCCCGTGACTCGAAAGACTTCTTCGAAGAAAAACAACTTGTAACACTCCGACCCAACACCAGATGGCGGGCTATGCACAACATGTGAATCTTCAGCGACTGATGCCACGAACAGATGTACACTGGGTAAGTGACATTTTCATTATTGAACATTTTTCTGTTTAATCTGTTAACAACATTGAAGGTTGGTACAATGTAGATAAATTATGTTCACGGAACAAATTATGTTTGGCTGTGTCATTTGAAGAAGTGACTTACGTTTGGGCACTCTGTGATATCCTAATGAATGGATAGTGTTCCGTAGTTTCCGCCACCATAATCAACCTAGGACCATTTGGGAAGCTTATCTGTTTTTACCAGGGATCCACACTCTGTAGCTAAAAGGGATATACAGCAATAATCATCAATTGAATAAACAGTAATCCAGAATAAACCTCCGATATCACTCGTAGTGAAGTAGTGAAACTATAGTCCGGCAGATGGACCATTATCAACAAAATAAAAGGGGTTAAGTAATCACAGAATGCAACGCAGATCCTGGATCCCACGCACCAGCCCAGAGAGGATCAACCAAGAAGGTGGGTCAGCACACCCGGAACAATAGGCTTTAAGAGGGAAAGCTTGAGGATTGCATCACAAATATGGGGAATCCCAGAGACTGTGAGTTTACAGAGGGAGAATGTTGTCTCCACAAGAGGCAAGAAAGGCCATCAGGAGCCCATCCGAACTCAATGTCAGCGGGTATTTTGTAAGTCCTCTGACATCCTCACACCCAGGGTTGTACTGGGATAAAAAATAGGCCCAGGCAGCAAAATAAAAGTGGCCCCATTAGCGAAGCAGAAAGGTAAAATAGTGATCATATCATCAACCTCAGCAGTAGAAACTGGCCCACAACTGCTAAAACACCAGCCTACACACGGATCTGTCAGGCCAGCCCATCCGGCCCTGTGATTGCCGTATAAGCCAATCCGATCCTGCTCATGCTGAAGCTGTCAATCTGCGAAGTGGTTTCCCAATCGGCCCCGAAAAGGACGTTCAATTCCAAGCATCTGTTGTTGGGGAAGTGCGGGCCTTCCAAAGGCATGTTATGGAGCACAGCGCCAGAAGGAGGGCAAGATCTAGGAAACAAGACATAACCTAATCTATTTTAGGGCATGGGAATAGGTCGAGGTCACAGACATCCCAGCTCAAAGATTGCTGCGTCCCGAAAGACGATGTAGGCAATCCATAACAGACATCATCAAGTGCTGCAGTGATGGGTACGTCCAGAACATATGATGTATGTCAGCCCCGGAAAAGTGACATCGAAGACACAGGGGAGTTAGCCCCTGGAAAGAAGGTGCTAATCTTTTCCGGGGCTAGGTATGCTCTGTGAAGGATCTAGAACTGTATCATTTTAAAGTGGGCATTGTGGGATACAGATTCCCAACTTTAGAAGTGAATCTGTAACTATGTGGGATACAAAGTTCAGTTAAACTCTTTTAAATCAGTTTAGATTGATTGTAGTATACTGGCCCACTAACAAGTAAAGCTTTTGTTCCACAACTGGATGCATGCAGCATTTGTTACTCGATCTTCATCAGCCTGATGTGCTTCACAGCATGACTCACAATAGGAGAGACTTCTTTTTAAAGGACCTTCTCGGCAGTATAAAGTTAGCAATAGGATTAGAATGTGATAGTACGGTTCAATAGTATGCACAGACCCCAATCTCAAAATTTAGTTTTGACCTTGACCCATGGAGAAATCATCAGGGTAAAGTGTTTTAAAGCCCTTAGTTTTAAGGCCTGAATATTCATCTTCAAGTCACTATGGACGAAGACCACTACTAGTCATGCTACTCGGTACCTTCTGTCAGTGAATATCTAATTCTCCCCTCTCATCTCCTTGTTCATACATTTAGACTCTGTGAGGAACACGTTTGTGGGTATTTTAAAACTAATTTTAATTTTATTACTGCGATGGATCAATCTCAGGGCATATCAACAGTCCCCCCCACACTTTTTGATTTAAGTGCACCAGATATCATGACTTTAGCTGTCATGTGCATCTCCAGCCATACTGCTATGTGCCAATGTATTCAATACTCTTTGATTTGTGCACTCAAAGTGAGAGGTGAACATTCTAAAAGCATATTTGATGCAAGGAGCGGGAAAGGAGCTCAATTACTTATGTCATACACCATACACTAACTACAATGGGAGGCATAACATAGGTATTTTAGATTTCAAATAACATGTTGGCTTGAGTTCACAACATTTTGATTTTTTTGA
This sequence comes from Pleurodeles waltl, assembly GCF_031143425.1. Lineage (NCBI taxonomy): Eukaryota > Metazoa > Chordata > Amphibia > Caudata > Salamandridae > Pleurodeles > Pleurodeles waltl. The sequence goes on from NC_090436.1 coordinate 537,637,837, forward strand.
AATTCCATCCATTCACTGGATTTTTGTACATTCCCGTACCTGTAAGGTATGCAGTGGATGGGGTAGGAGAGTCACTAGCCTCTCTTAACTGAAAGTGGTCATTTGGTGTTATTGCCAGAAATTGAACATCTGCATCATGGTGACGTCCTACAAAAGATGCACGGCTGCCTGCATTGTTAGAATTTCATGAAAATTGTACTTGAAACATTCTTCTGTATGAATTATAGTTAAAATCTTAGGGCCTCATTACAACTTTGGCGGTTGACCGACAGACCACCAAAGCCGCGGGGTGACGGTGCCGTCATACCGACAGCCTCACCCCTCGTCATATTATGATGTTTCCATCGGGCTGACCGGCGGAAACATTGCACTTCAGCGTTTCTGCCGGTGAGCCTGGAGGAAACAGTGCCACGACATTGGCCTCGGCTCCCTTAAGTCGTACAACAGCACTCTCAGAATGTGTACTGTCTGCAACACAGACAATGCACATTCTGAGGGTGCCTGCAGGGGGGGGGGCTGCATTGCCCATGCCATAGGCTTGGACAGTGCAGGGGCCCTCATGTGGTAAAACCTCCATGGAAAGTCTGGTTGAAACTGGACATGTGATCAGCTCGGCGGTGCTGCCATGGGCAATGCTGTGGCTGACCACGACTCCGACCGCCATCACCCCATCGGGATCAGCAATCCCAGAGGTGGCATCGGACTCCTGGTGGTCTGGCTGCCAGGGTTGTAATCTGGTGGTCCCACTGCCATCAGTGTGGCGATCTCACTGCCGCCACGAGTTTGATACCACCAAACTCTTAATGAGGCCTTTAGTTTGAAATAGAGAGTATCTGTTAAAGCAGGTAGCTGAGAATTGTGTTTTAATGAAAAGAATGGTCAGTTTGCATTTCCCAAAGACTATGTGCAACAGCATTACAATCTGTCTAGGAAGTGATGAAATTTAAATGATTAGCTTATAGCCAAGCATTTTGAGAATGCAGTAGTTTAGCTAACTCCGACTCTAGTTTAGACTGATCTGCTTAATGCAGTTATCAATATTGTTAACTGAAAAAGTTGGTTACAGTCAGACACTAGTATTTATGTGTACATGTACGTCCGTGTACCATGAACTTTAAATCCTTTTGGGATTGTCTAATAGTGGAAGAGCCTGAAAAAGGCAAAAGTCAAGATTGGATTGTCCCCTGACCTGGTAGGCAGGAATTTTACAACCAATCCAGCAACTTTTGTTGAGAACATTGCTTAGATTTGGGCTGTTTAAGTAAAAGAAGCAGCCTGTGAAAGAAGTGTTTGGCATCTGTTGAGAAGGTGTGTATCTCTTCCCACTTCAAGCCAGGATTAATCACTAGAAAATGTTTTGCAAAACACATTGAAACTATCTCCATATTCACTAAACGTTCATGCAATGCAGCAAGGGAACTTGCAACACTGAATTGTGTGAAAGGGAGGGAGCAGAAATGCTTCATATTTACTAAGATTCTGATCTCTACTTGTGCTGGTGCACTTGTGGCAGTCTAGTGCCAACAAAGGCACCCTTGTGCCATGACGCAAGGGTGCTTGCATTGTAGTGAGAATAGGTTTTGTGTTGGAAGGACTAGTCACACTACAGTGCAGGCACCTTTGTGTCATGGGGCAAAGGTGCCTGCATGGCAGTAGGCTGCCACAAGTGTGCAAGCACTGAGCAGAAGTGCACCTTTCTGCACAAAATGTCAGAGGTGTATTCCTCGTCGTATATGTGATGCAGGATGTTGCAAATAAAGATATTTATTCTCATTACGCCAGCCTCGGGTAGGATTGCCATTTTGGCTGAAACTCAGGTTTACTGACTTAAGTAAATCTGGGTTTGTGCCAAAATATAAAGGTGGATGCATGGGGATGCCCATGCTGCACCTGTGTAATGCCTCCTGGATGCAGGGTAAAGCAAGGTAGTGCAAGGCGCTGCCTTACGATACTTTGCTGGTGGAAAATGATGCAAGGACACATAAATATCGATTTGCATGGCTCTGTAAATGTAATTTAGGTACTTGCGTTGCTTTGGGTCGACTTTCGTGACACACAGGCAGTGCCAGTACTTAGTACATTTAGCCCTGTGTGCCTCATAGCTATAACATTGAACCATAACAATAGAGTAGCTCAGCATCATTTGGCCTCAATCATCATTGCCATTGGTACTTTCCAGCTTGGGTTTGTTGTTATTTGTACATGTAGGCTGTTGTCCTGGATGAGTACTGATTCTGAAACCTATATTTTTGCACCCTGGGGCAATGATATTGTAGCGTACTCCTATAGGAGCTGAATTAAAAGGTTTCCTGAAGAACAATTGTTCAATACTATTCTCTTGCACTGGAAGGGACCTTACGTGACAACTGCTTAAAGCAATTAGAAAAAAGTCTGAAAACAATTCAGAGATAAAGCCACCTGCATAGAATGGCGAACAGTCACAAGAACCAGTTACAAGGCTGTGCCTTTCTCAGACACCCTCTTCAGCTCTGGCCACTCAAGGGAGCTTTAGCATGTACACATCAGCCCACCAATCTGCTACTTCTGCCCAGAGATCTCTCATCCTCTTGTTACTGCTTTTTGAATCTCCTTATGCCTATAGGATTTTCTACAACCTCACGTATTCTGTCCTGAAACTCATTAGTTCATGCAAGGATGCTCATGGTCTTTCAGAATACACCTTCATTCACCTGATCATTTATTGTGTACATTTCTTTTCGTTTTTTTATAGCCTATGCCTCGCCATCTTTTGAGGTGCCCCCAGCTGCCAGTATCTTTTACATCTAAATGCATAGGTCAGGTCCCAATTTCAGAGTGATGTAACTAGATAATGTAGCCCTTACACTGATCAATGGAGAGCCAGCACTGGTAGGCCTAGCTCATAATCTTGGACGGGAGTAGTGGCACACAATCTGGTGTGAGGCAGTGTTCAGCAGATATCCACAGGTGGAACTGTCACTCCCACAAGACTATCTGCAATTCCAAACATGTGGAGTAATGCAGGCAAGGATGAAGCATTGCTTCCAGAAGAGCCACTTCTGTGTCACATGACAAGAAGATGCAGCTGTCTGCAGAGTATTAGCGAGCCAGCCATGGTCAGCCCAGCTACGAAGCTGAATCCAGAGCAGCAGCAGACAGCAGACAGTGAGGTAATATCATAGCAAAGGGACCCATACTTTTAAATATTTTTCAGTTTCTCCTGTTAGATTTAATTCATGGTAGTTACATTATACAAGACACGTAACTCACAAAGGTTAATATAAGCATGTATTTCTACTCACATGTATATTTATGCCTACACCTAGGTGTAACTCTCCACTTGTTTGCTATTCATCGTTTCCAAGTGAAGGTTTACACCAATGCCTCCACCCCCTAAAGATAGAGGTAGAAATTCCTACAGCAGTTTAGAGGTACTACTAGTACCTTTTCATCTGTTAGTAAGCTCTCCAGTACAGAGGTGAACATCTCCATATGAGAAAGTATAGGGAAAATTATTAAAGTTTATTCATTTTTTTAAAAACATTTTTGTTAGGCATGGCATTGTTAGGGTGGTCTTAGCCCAGATGTTTTGCTTTTTACCTCCTGTTTTCTTGCCGTATCTTTTGGTTGACCTTAGGACTCTGAGCACTTCACCACTACTAACTAGTGCTACTGTGCATGTGCTTCTCCCCTTAACATGGTAACATTGGTGTATTCATAATTGGCATATTTAATTTACCTGTACGTCCCCTGTAAAATAGTATACCATATACCCTGGATCTGTAACTTAAATGCTAATAGTCTTCCTGCTGCACTGGTTGTGCCCCCCCCAACACTTAAGTAGCCCTGTAACCATGTCTCAGACCTGCCACTGCAGGGCCTGCGTGTGCAGTTTCACTTCCACCTCGACTTGGCATTTAAAACCTCTTATCAAGTCTTAAACTCCTTGCCAAGCCTTCAACTTCCCTTTTCTTACATATGTCACCCCTTAGGTAGGCCCTAAGTAGCCCATAGGACAGGGTGCCATGTAAGTAAAAGGCAGGACATGTACTTTTAAGTTTTACATGTCCTGGTAATGAAAAACTCGTCGTTTTTTTATTACTGTGAGGCCTGCCCATCTCCTAGGTGGGGGGACCTGTGCACTTCAGAGAAACCTTTTGAAGCTATCCGCCACATCGAGGGCACTTTTGCGTCTCTGAACCCCTAAAAGAGTACACTTCTGGACTCAACAGAACTCTGCTGTAGTAAAAACTGCTGTGTTGCCTTGATCGCCACTCTGCTAGCATTGACTTGTCCCAGGAACTGCTGCTCTGCCTTGTTTTGCTGCCCTGCTGATCTGTGCCCTGCAGACAAAGAACCAAGAACTACCCCTGAGTGACTCCAAGCGCTTGCTGACTTGCCTCCTGTTCTCCCCGAGGTCTCAGGGACATCAGTTCTTCACCCACAGTGTTACTATATGTGAGAAATTGGAGTACCTACATTTTGACATACCACAAACCAGACTCATACATTTTACCAAAGCTGATACCGTCTAAAGTTTGTAGTGCAAAAGCCACTGTTTTGATTAATATTGAATTCCATTAACACCCTAACCCTCTAGCCTAAAACACTGTTTACCAAACAAGATCTCTGTTTATATTGTCCTTTGTTTTCCCTTTACTGTTTAATTATGAATTCAACAGTACATCTTTTAATAAAGACTTTTTAAACAGACCTTGATCAGTTAATTTAATTGTGTGTATATAATTGAATATTAATCTTATCGCATTATTCAGTCATCTTACTGGTAAAGCACTAAAGACCCAGGGCCAGATCTATTAACAAGAGGCACACCACAGCACACCCAACAAAGTTGGTGCGCTGTGTTGCGTCACGTGGAGAGAACAGGGCTGTCTCAAACAATAGTTCTGCTCTCAATGTACTGCTGCGGTTTGTGCTGCCAACACCAACGCAGTTACCCTTGTGTCATAGTCTAGGGTGTCTGCTTTGGGGTTGGGATGGTAGGATCACGTTTGTTACCTTCCTGCACAAAAACTATCCTTTAAAGTTGTTCTTCTTTGTATGCGTGCTGCAGAATGTAGGATACAAGCAAATAGGAAATAATGCGAAGAAATAAAGATATTTCTCCTTGTTTCACCAGCCTCAGGGAGCTGCAGGGTTTTTGCACATATACATGTCTACAAGCCTTTGTATATAAGGGTTTGTGCCAAAATCCATGGGTGAATGCATAAGAGCGCCAATGAACCACCCATAGAACGCTTTCCTTCCGTAAAGTAACACAAGGCAAGGGAACACATTTACTCCTTCACTTGTACTTTGTTATTGATGAATGCGCAGTGGCACACAAGCTCTCAGGAGGCACACTAAGGGGCCTATTTAGAAGCCCCTTGCGCCACACTAGCGTCATTTGTTTTACACTAATGTGGTGTTAAGGAGGCCATTTTCCTGGGCCATATTTATAAGCATACGTTGCGCCACTTTGTAAACCCTTGTGCTACATTATGCCTGCGCTAGGTATAATGTATGCCAGGGGGCGTTCCCACACAGGGAGGCCCAAAAAAATGGCATAGTGAAATTTACTAGATTTCTGGCGTCATTTTTTAAAATGACACACCAGTAATCTCCTATGGGTCTCCCTGTGCCTTGCTGGACTAGCGTCAAAAGTTTTGGTGCTAGTGCCGCAAAGGGCCACAATAGCACCAAAAATGTTGACACTATTGTGCGCCATGGTGCGCCGTATTGTAAATATGTCGTACCCATGATGCCATTAGGGGAGTGCAAGAAAAGTGGTGCATCAATGCCGATGCACCACATTCTTGTAAATATGTCCCTACATGTGGCAGCTAGAAAGAGGTGCATGCCAAGGGCACTTTTTAGGAGGGACACAGGATCCTAGATAATTCCTAGACATTCTCTCACAAGCTGGCACAGTCACACACTTTACCCAGCTGAAAGTGGCCCCTCCCCTCTTGGCATTAGCAGACCAGTGGCACAGCAACGAAGGACAAAACAATGGCAATCCTTTTTTTTCCACTGCTGTGCAGTGCTTAATTTTAGCTGGTGGTTGCAGGTCGGGATTCGCTTGGAGTCATTTTTGGGGACTGGCACCTATTTTTCCTCAACAAGTGTTTATCCAGGACAGAGAAAAACATGAAAGAGAGAAAGGAGGAGGAAGCAAAAGGCTGAAAAATAGTGTCAAAAGGAAAAAACTAGGGATTAAAAAGTACCTGCAAGAGCGAGATAAAGAGGCAGGGAATTTCTGGTGGTGAAGAGTCATGAGGTGAAAGTAAGGCTACACAGCCTTTGTATTCGGTACCTCAAACTTTATTAACGCTGGCCGGGGTCTTCTGAGCAAAACATTTGGTCCCAGCACTTATTAATTTACAACTTAAGTACTGTTACTCTGCAGTTTCCAGTTCAGACAACTCCACTGGCTACGGCACACATTTGTTTGTAATCCATCACACAGTCCACGTCTGCACCAGATACATTCAAAGAGGGTGCACCTGGTGCACTATATTGATGCAATACAGCCTAAATGTGCTTGAAAACGGCAGATGAATGGGGTGAGAAGACAAACAGGTTTCATATTAAAGAGCAAACTCTTTGACAGCCTCTGAAAGAATCTCTAAGCACTTAAAAAGACACATTGAAACATGAAATCCTGAAGGACATTTTAAAAGATTTAGAAAGATGTAGTGAGAAGAGAGATTTTTACTCAACTTTAGTGCTCCCTTAATTCCTTGAAGAAAACCTGCGAGAATCAATAGAGCAGGAGAGGAAATGCTTCGGGACAATGCAATGGACAGCAGGAAAAGAAGCAGGCAAGCTAATTTCATAGATAATGAAATGGTGAGAGCAGTACCACACAGTTGTTTCATGAAGTGTGGAACTTTAGAAAGCGTTCACCATGCCTTTAATCACCTCCAAGCAAGAGTGCCTATACACAACTTACAGTAAAAGATAGAGGGCGTGTTTTAAACATGACCTTTTATTAAAATAAAATGAGTAAATATAGGTGACAAAACTCTATTTGACCAACATTTACTATTTTCCGTGAATTAATGTCATTACAGTGGGTTACATGTGCAGATCTGTAACGTTCATTGAGGTAGTCTGTTCCCTTCAAAACTCCCAAGCCTTAGAGGTATCAGGAACGAGTCTATATTCATTTTATGTAAAATATATTTTTTTCACTAATGTAAAAATGCTTTCATGTGGAGAAGCACTTCTCCAAAACTCACATTAAATTTTGAGTTTTTGTCTTTTCTTTACCACCCAGAATCCAATTTACTAATTTTTAGGGTTGAGGGTTGAGCGCAAAACGCTCTGCCCCGGGTGTAATCTCTCTCTGGGCTTTTATATGCGCCCATGTCAAGCCCATCTGTTTGGGTGGTTTGTGGGCTTGCCTTTTAAAATTAGCTTGATTTACTTAGTGAAAGGCATGCATACTTCATGCCTATTCCGGTGTTTAGCCTGCCTCGAGCGCACCGGGCAACTACTGAAAACATACGTGGCTCCATGTTTTCCATATGGCTTCTGCACTTCTTTTTCTCTTTATTTGGTAGGCAGCACGATCTCGCTGGGCAGTAGTAGAGGGCCTTTCATGACAACGACCCTGTTACATGGATATTTGCACTTTCCCCGGTTGCATGGATAATTGCACTTTTGTCCATACATTTCACTGCGAGCGAACTTCTGTTTCTTTTTGTGTGTTTGCTTTGCGCTCCTGGTGGTCATCGGCTCTCTTATGTGAAATCGATCAGCTTTTCAGCATTCAACAGTGCTTTCAAGTTTTGTCACACTGAAGTAAAATTTAGAAAAATGTTTTGTGGCAGAGGCGCTGACAGAAGTGCATTTTCAGTGGGAATGAATATGGCTGAAGCAAGTGTAAATAAGGTGCAAGAACTTTAAGTGTTTGGCTCACTGCAGACAATAATGAAAGTTTTGAGATTAGAGCCCAGTGGCGCGATTCAACAAAACACAATTTAGAAAAATGCCCCATGGATATTTATACCTACAGTGTATTTGGTGTTCATGTTTGGAAGATCACCAAGAATTCTTCGAGTACTGCAGAAGCAGTTACAACTGCGTTATTAGATGTGGTTGCTCATGAGTTGTGTGCATGCACAAAAGCTTAGCAAATGTGATTGAACAGGGACTTTCTCCTGCCTTTGAAATGCATAAACCATTGACCATATACAGATCGGAAATGTTCCGTGCAAACGAATGGGAGATTCCACAGATTTGTCGGTGTTCGACAAATTTCCTGTCTTCCCACCCTAAAGGACCCATTCTCCTATCATGGAAACAGATTTACTTCACCCTAATATTTCACCATATTGATGTAATATTATGCAAGAATAAATGGATGTAGCAATGCACAAGCAAATTTGCACTCCTAAATCATGCAGTCTCTGCACATAAAGAACCGACTTTCCCACAATTGATGCAAAACCTTCCACTTTGCTTTATCCATTGGGAGAATGTATATTGTCACAAGCTTACAGAACAAGCAGTCGATGTACTAGGTTCTGCCTGTAAATCCTGTCCTCATTGTGTAAATCATGTTTTCTTTTGTAATTGCTAATAAATGTTATCGGAAGCTGCATGCAAGCATAGAATGCTTCACATCTCATCCAGACATTGCTTGTGACTATAAATGATCACAAACCTAAGCTCACATCAGTTAATACTGATGCTTAACAATGGACGTTTTTGTATTAAAGGAGACTATCACGGCTGCAAGCCTGGACCCGCTCGGCATCCGCGATAGCACAATTCCACCAGCATACAGACATTTGTTGGATGTAAGTACCTTGAGAATAAAGTCCTAGTCACCATGAAGTGATATCATGTCTCTTTTTCAAAAGTCTCTATTTTTAAATCACTGAAAAATGCATGTTCTCTTTCAGGGTAAAGAGCATGGCAAACCTCTGCCGCCACCAATGCCAGAAACTCCTGCGGTAAGTGTATCATGTCCAAAGTTTTTTCTTAGTGCGACTTGAATCGGAAGTCTAGAAGTACATAAGAGTGTGATTAGTGTGTAGGCAGTAAGAAAATAGTTACGCTAACTACATACATTCTTCAAAATTTTACACGCAAACCTATTTTCCCACTGCTGTTATTTACAAGCAGAAAGGCTTTTCATGGAGGATGCAGAGCTGTCACTGTTAATTCATATTCCTGAGCAGTTATCACACTTCTTCACGTTCAGTTGAGACCGTCACCCACCTGCAGCAGAGGAATGCTCAGGTTGTAGGCAGCAAGCCTTTATTCCTCCAAATGCAGTTTATTGTGTGACACAGAAATAGGAATGTGTGGTTATAGCGGTCACTCGCGTGTTCATCCTACGTAGTATGAAGCAAGAGAAAGCATTAGGGACGGTAGGCTTGGGTGTGCTGCTTAAGAAACACATTGTATCAATCAGTTAGTAATTGTATGTATTACGTTATATTTGAATTTATGTAGGCCATCAGGCCTCTGATGAGGTGCAGAAGTAAATCCGTAGACGAGTAACATACAACTATGTGATATGAAACTAAGGGTGTTTGTCTCTCATCAAGCCTGGTTGGGTATTGCTTTGATTCCTTGTGTGAGGATCAGAGTTGTGCTCTTATCATATTTAAATTTGAAGAAAGACCAAGTGTGATGTAGGACACTTAAGAGTTTGATGGTGCTGGAAGAATAGATAGAATCTGTATGTATGTTATGATCTATGGGAAGTGTTTGGTGTTGCACATATTCCACAGAAACTACTCAAACCACATGTCAACAAACACATAGCTGCCCCTATGCCTTGGTGTTAGAGAAATGTGGGAAAATGAAATCCTACAGATAAATACTATTTTTGGCATATGCTCGTTAAAGTACGCCCAGAAGGGAAAGAGAGCAACTCAAAGGACTTTGCATTATACAACTAGCAATATTAAATGTCTGATTGTGCTCCAGTGAAGCACCAGAGAAGCTACCCTTATGTGCAGCTGTACTATCTCTAATGAGTCCCCCAAGGGGTGGCAGGGAGCAACGCATTTGAATAGGCATTACACATCCAGGCAGTGGTGCTTCAACGATTTTCAAGTGAGCAATGCCCAATCAGCAGGAAAGAAGTAAAGGTGTGGTAGGGAGCCAGTGGTGCATTTTGGAACACATTGTGACAAATATATTAATATAGCGTGGTGTGGTAGTGCACTGCCATTTACATACAGCACAATTTTAATTGAAATATCTAGTACATTTCCACATGCGTGCAGTCTTTCTGAGGTTTGGGCTCTTTTCCCTTGGGTCGTGCTTTTTGGAGACCTGGGCTCCTGTGGCAAACCTAAACAAAAGAATAAAACAGCAGTCAAATACTGTTTTCTGTATCCAGTGAATGTTGCATGTCTACCATGTTTGTTGACATCAACAGGGTAGTCTTCTGAAAGAGAAAATATACTAGTAGACAGTCTTTGTTTTGTATATTTCCTTATTTATTCCATTTTCATTCCATCTTTTAAAGTAAATGTTTAGCCTTTTATCAGTGGCATGCACTGGGTGTTTCATGACAATGATATGGGATGCAGTGTTAATCTTCTACACAAAGATCACTTTACTTCTTCCGCTTTACTAGTACTTTTTATTCACTCTTTTTAAAGTATTTTGTTGTTCTTTGCTTTCTTTGCCGGAATCTTTCCTTCTCAGTGTTTATGAATGTTTGTATGTGTACGCAGTATTTGTATAGCACAAACCTAGCCAAAATGCAGCAGTGTCAGAGGCAAAGATACAGCCAGGAAGTGATTGCAAAGGCTGCTGGCCTCTGGGAGCAGGAATGAAATGTTACTGCTGGTGATGCAGTGTTTTTAAAGAGGTGGCTTCAGCACTCACTAAACTGGACCAGGGCTTTGACGAGCCTGATGGATATTTTTCTTTTTGTACTTCTTTGCCTCAAATGTGATGGTTTCCTGACGTGCATTCTTATCCCTCTTGCAGGCCATGAGCGATGCTGACCTTGCTGATGCATTCTCTATGGACTTTGTTAGCTCGGCATATACCAGTGTGCAGCCTGCTCTTCTAGGCCAAACTGAAGTAAATCCCTCCATTTTTAGCCAAACACAGCCAGTGCATGGCCGAAGAATAACTAACATTGAGTGTAGCATGGTGTGGTAAAGATTCTCCTTTAAACCCACTAACCATCACTGCTTCCATTTGTTGACTAGCTTTTCAAATCTGTCATCTCTGAAGACTCAGAGAACCAAAAATGGGGTAATTCATGGTGAGTGGAAGGAATGAAGTAACATTTCTAAAGCGCTTAGGTACCCAAAGGTATCCCGGCACTAAACCCTGCAGTAACCAAAGAGTGCTACGGTTTATGAGAATAGTTTTTGCGGAATAAAAGCCCTGTATCCCACTGTTTCCGAAATGAGACATGGTTATAATTTTAATAAGGGCCAAAAGAGGAGTGTTCCAGAAAGATGGTTTTGTGAGTTGCCATAAACCGGTCTCTGCCGGTAAGGCAATTAGCTCGACAGCTTCATCTTTAACAAGACAACGTGTTGCTCCAACACAGTGAAAGGCGAGTCAAAGAGAGTTTCTTTTCTTAATACTTGCAATAACATCCCACATTCCACCCAGCCTAGCACTGGCTTAGATGTTCAGGTAAACTATTTGGATTAAACAGTAGATAGTACTAGACATGCCAATGGCATGGAAGCATCTTCAACCAATGTCTAAAGAAACCCACTCATCATAAAATATGGAAAGAAATGCTTTTAACAAAATGCATGTTTTGGAAAAACCACCCTGCCATAGCACCATTGAAATGGATATGTATTAAACAGACTGTAACCGCATAACCTAGAGCACTATTGCTATTGCATTACATCCATAACGTTTTGAACAAGCATTTGCAAAGCCAATAGGCCTCACCTCTGGACCTACTGGCATTGCCAATGACTTTTTGCAATGCTGTACAGCATCGGGGGGTACACAAAATGCTTTTTCTAGTATAGTGCAACATCAGTAGACAAAAAAAAAAAGGAAAAAAAGGTGCGATGGCATAACCGGTCACTTCATTCTGCTGGGATACTCATGCATCACAGCACATTTGCGCACCATTGGAATGCGATGGTAGTCATTTTATTTGTTTTTTTTACTTAAACCAATCCATGGTAGCGGATGCTACTTGACTTAGAAAGTAAAGGAATAAAGCTTCTGCAGGAATGGAAAAAAAGACAGTCCATGGAGGAGTGGGTGTGGAGAGCAAGTTAATGAGGAGGAGAGGAAAAGCAATGCACGAGGGAGACAACGGCATATAAGGTGAGGGAGAGATCACCCTGGGGGAATGGGGAGAAACACGGGCTAGAGTGAGGGGGAGAAACATTTGAGCAAGCAAGCAGCACACAATGTTGACAGCAACATGAGAAGCACCTTAGGGGCACCGGGTAGAAGTGCAGGAGAGACAAGCATGGTGAACTGAGGTATGTGGAGTTAGTACATAAGGGAGACAAATGAAAAACACGTCTCTCATGGAGCGCTTAATAAAAAAGTAGCTCCCTAAAAATGAGGAGTGGAAGGAAACAAGTCGGCCAAATCTAGAGGATGGTAAAGAGGTTTGCTCCAGGGAAGGGACAAACACAAGATGGAGCAAGATGGACAAGGAAAGCTACCAAATAAGTAGCAAGCAGATGAGTGTAACAATAATGCTAGCCAGTGGTAAGCAATGGGCGGGCTTTAAGCCAGCTATACATTGTTGTTTAGCCCTCAATAGGCATTTTTCAATCAGATGCTGTCTGGTAGACTTGACCTTAAAAAGAATAGAGGATAGAAAGAAAAACGCATTGACAAAGTGAAGAATTAGCTCATCCTAAATGCACTTCTTTTACGCAGATGTCCACATGTTAGCAGGCAAAATGTTGTCACTCATAATGCAAATGAGACAATTGCTAAAGTGGGCTGCCCCATTGCCCCATTCTGTGGTGGACTGTTGCAAAATATGAATTAAGTTAAACAGACAAATAGATGAAAAGGCTTGACCAAACACCCCTCTGTGTATGTGTATATGTATATATTTTTTATTTATGAATGTTTTTCATTACATAAAATTGCTAAAGCTGTCTCTAGACAGAACATACGTGAATTCTGTTCTTCACCCTTAAAGCACACAAATATGAAACCAGTGTTAACCACTTCAAATCATCCTATTTATTTACTCTTCATTTAAGAATAACTATAATCATGTAACTATTGTAAAGTTGCATTTGTAGATTTGCCAGCTCGCCGTTCACTGACGTGCAGCCTGCACTTCCAGGCCAAACTGACGTAAACCTCTCAGTTTTCAGTCAAACACATCTATGGCATGTTTGAAGAACAATTAATGAGTGTAGCATGGTGTGACAAAAGTGCTTAATCAAAAGTACATACCTGCCTTGTTTCACCTCTGCTTCCATTTGTCAACTAGAGTTTCACATAGGGAATGTGTCTATTGGCCTTTGTGCTGCTAGCAATTATGCTCTGCCAGACATTGACCCCAGTAACTCCGGGAAGGCAGTTCCTCCGACATCCTCAACTTAGAAAAACAACTTGTTGCCCTGAGGTAGGAATAGAAGAAGCAAGTAAGGAAATGTATGCCCCTTTCTTTGTATACTTTGTGCCATGCACACCACCCCAGCCTGTGACACAAGTGGTAGATCTGGATACATGCCAGTGGCATGGAACCACCATCAAACTTTGCCTAAAGAGTTGCTTTTACTACAATGTGTCTTTTTAAAAAAAAATATCCTTCCCTGTCAGGATTCAAAAGTATGCTTATTTTACACTCTGTGGCCGCACAAACTATATTTTTATTGTATTTGGATTTAATGTTTTTTTAACAAAACTTGGAAAATTGACAGATTTTCCTTAGGGAATATTAAATATACCTGCAGCTGTCTACATCGGAATGCTGTAAACTAGTAGTGAAAGGCATAATACATAACTGACAAGTGAAGAGTAGAAGAATACTGACATAGTAAGTTGTAACTACTGTCACAAGTAAACCAACTAAGTGAGACACAGAACGCTACAAGCCAGCAGACTCTAGTGCCATGTAAGGTTTCTAACATTGCTAGGACTTCAGGGCAAGAGCACAAGACAACTGTGGTTCTGGAAAATACTTGACAGTACTGTGTTGCCACCTCTGCCAAGTGCCACATAGGTTTCTGTGCATATGTAGTAAAATTGCAGCCTACCCTTTGTAAGGTGGTATACAGGTCCCGGTAGAGAACAGCCAAGAAGATGTCCATGTTCGTAAAACATTCAGCCTTTATCTTTTATAGGTGTAGACAGGTTTTCATTTTCCTTAATACATATTATTATTAGTAGATAATGAGTAATCTCGGAGTAGACAGACTCACTGACGGTATCAAACAAAATGTATGTATATAATGAATACATCAGATGGTATGTACATGTCTATAGGCTGTATTTATGAATACGGATACTTGGCCCAAAATATTTCATACGTTTATTAGTAATTATATATAACCATGCCAGTGGATGCAACGTTTTATTACTTTGTTTTACCAATACCACAAGACTGTGCATTTCAAAGTAAAAGAATGTTGTGTGAATCACTGATCAGTGTCATTTTTATGACGACAACAAATGAGTAAAACGTCATAGCAACTGACGAGGAGCCGATAGGAAGAGGTGCATACCGGGTGAATGACTGGCAAGATCTGGGAAAGGTTCTCTGCAATCCAGTAGAGTATCCAAATAGTTCTGCTAAACTAACCCACGATAACATGATTTGCATAGAGTATCCCCCAGGATCTTATTTGTACAACTAATTCACTTTTGTATGTTTTTGCATGTTTTCCAGAGATTACCAACACCATTCTTATGTTTTACTTTTCCTTTGCACATTGTTTCTTGAAATATGTTCCCATCTTTGAATTTTATCTGTATTTGTATTGAGTGAGCACTTTGCCAACAAGATTACTTAGTGGCACCAGTAACGTGTCAGTGCATAATATAAGTATTTATTGCTAATGCAGAAGTACTGTTTTAACTGGGTGGCTTCTTTGAAGGGATTTATAATATTTTAGCTATTAATGGGCTTACTCTTTCACAGGCCCTCTTCCCCTGTGCGTTCCAATATTCTGTAGACATTTCAATAAAACTTGTCCCTTTATTCTGAAACAACTTAGGTAAGCTCTCAGCTATCCTATTTTGACATAACAATAACCTTGTTACTCATTTTATTGGATCTGCTGAGAATAACATGTAATGATTCTGAAACGACTGATCAATTCTCCTGATGATACAGAAAGCACGTAGGGCCAGCTTTATGAAACTTTCAGGCAGCGTAACGCAGAACGACATCTTGCTAGGTTGTGTGAAAGGGAAAGGGCAGGAATGCGATATGTCTAACAGTATGCAATGCATTCCTGTCCTTTTCTTGTACTGATACCCTTTTGGCTGCAGAGCACCAGTGCAGGCACCTTGCGCCGTGGTGCACGGGTGCCTGCATTGTTGGCAGGATGTTTTTGGGCAGGAAGGGGCACCTCCTGCACAAAAAAATCCTCGAGCCATTTCCCGATGCAGAGTGCAGCACACTAAGAAAGAGGAAACAATGAGGAGAAACAAAGATATTTCTCCTTGTTGCGCCTTCCCTAGGAAGGGGTAGCATTCTGACACATTTCCAGGTTTACCAGTTAGTAAATCTGTGAATGTGCCAAATCCAGGGAGGATGTGTAGGAACACACATGCTCCACCCATGATACTCCTTTTCATTACAGAGTGCCGCAAGGCAGCGACAAACACTGCCTTGTGTTACTCCAGATTTATCAGCCATGGAGTGCACGCAAGGTGGCCTTGCGTGGCATGATAAATCTCACTTAGGATTTGTGCCGCCCTTACACCGCCTTGTAAGAGCAACACAAAACCTTGATAAGTCTGGCCCTTAGCCTGAACCAAGTGCCATTTTGGAGTTCCAAAGCCTTCTGTGCTCAGTGTCCGCTATCAAGGGGTGTATGAGATTAGTGTGCTCCGAGAGAGGGAATACCTGAGAAAAACATGTAATGTGAAAGTGTCTTCCCAAGATGTTTGTGTTAATACATTGCATTGTGTGGATTAGCCTAGTGACAATGGTATTTTTAAGCGTGTAATTACACTTTATTTTTCTCCGAAAATGTGAATGAGTTGCCTTCTTATCACTCTTGCAGACCATGAGCGATGTTGACCTTGCTGATGCATTCTCAATGGACTTTGTTAGCTCGCCTTACCCTGGTGTAAAGCCAGCTGTTCCAGGCCAAACTGAAGTAAACCTCTCGATTTTTAACCAAACACGGCTGGTGCATGCTCGGAGAGTATTTAACACTGAGTGTAGCACGGTGTGGCAAAGGTGCTCAGTCAAAACCACTAACCTGCTTTGCTTCACCATTGCTTCCATTATCGGCTAGCATTGCAATTGCGCTGCTTCTGGTGGCCCCGGTGTCTACAAATGAGGTAGGTCTGTGAGCTGAACCTGCTGCCATGAGTCATCCCAGTGTGCCTTTGGAAGACTGTTATACCACAACCTGAGCTGTAGGGTGATAGCTTTTTGCTTAGACTAGGTAGTAATAGGCAAGTGAAATAGTGAGAAGTACACCGGTTTTGTAGAATTCCTGCCAAGCTTGCACAGAGTCCACCACAGTTTAGCTGCACCTCACATCCACATCTAAACAGGTTAAAACAAGAGAAAGCAATAGAAATATGCCAATGGCATGAAATCATCTTTAACACTATCTGAAGAAACCTGCTTTTGAAGTAGTGTAAAGGAAGAGCTGCTTGTTCCAAAATACGTGTTTTGTAAAAAAAAAAAAAAAAAATGCTCTCATGTCGGAATGTAAAACAATATTTATTTTACACATATGACCCCATAACCTACAAAATGTTTTAATTTGATTGCATACTTCCTATAAGTTTTGTTAAAGCGGCTGTATTTTCCTCAGGAAAAATGAAATATCACAGCCACCGGCAGTATACTGGAGTGCTGAAAACTAATAATGCCTGACATAATGCCTAACTTGACAAGAGAAGACTAGAAAAGTATTGAAATAGCATGCGATACCTATTTGCATAAGTAAGCTTAATGAGTGATATTTCTAATGCTATGGGTGCGTCTTTTCCAAAAACTATCCTACCTTGTCAGGATTCAAAAGTACATTTATTTTACACACTATTGCCGTATAACCAAGAGTATTATTGTTATTGGAATGTATACTATTCATAAAACTTGGAAGATTTGCAGATTTTCCTTAGGGAAAACTAAATATCACTGCAGCCGTCTGTACGTCGGAATGCTGAAAGCTACTACTGTAGGGCATAATATGTAACTAACCAGGGCAGAGTAGAAAATACTGAAATAGTGTGGTGTATCTACTGTCATAAGTAAACTTTGGAAGTGAGACGCCTAAAGGTACAAGAACTGAGCCATTAGAATTTACAGTCATGGGAGACTTGTTACTTTTGAAGTACCTTCAGGAAATGTCATGGATGTTGGAGAATACATTTTACCTCCTCCAAATACCAGGTAGATTTCGCAGCAGATGCAGAAAAATTGTAGCCTGCCTTCGTTAAGATGGTACCAAGGGCCAGGTAAACAAATGGGTATATCACATCTCAGTCGAGAATAATACTGTGTGACTATAATACAGACTCTCAAATTATTGTCAAGTTAATTGTAGATTTACTATTATTAGCTCGACATGACAGTATTTTGGAAGTCAATATTATAGTCACGGTATTTCTGTAGGCCTGCATTTTGACCGCAGTTTGGTAGTACCATACCATTTGTAATTTGTACCAGTAAAGCTTGCAAGGGCTGCAGTATTCATCTTTCCTAGATCATTAAAAAATTTTAATTAACAGGGTGAAAATCAACATTGATCAGGTATACTCTCATTGACATATTTTCTATTCAAGTGACACACACACACACACATATTCTCTATATATTTTGAATCTATTTCACATTAACTGCACCACTAGTGGACTAATATATATATATGAGTAAAGGCTAATGCCAGAGCACAAATGTATTGTTATTTATTGTTAGAAATGGGGTCTTTCGTTGGCAGACAGGTTACCCCCTGTCCAAGCAAGGACCCTCACTCTAGTCAGGGTAAAAGAGAATCACCCTCCGCTAACCCCTGCTTACCCCCTTGGTAGCTTGGCATGAGCAGTACGCTTAAATTCGAAGTGCTAGGGGTAAAGTATTTGTACCAACACACACAGTAACGTAATGAAAACACTACAAAATGACACAACACAGATTTAGAAAAATAGGAAATGTTTATCTAAACCAAAACAAGACCAAAACGACAAAAATCCACAATACACAAGTCAAGTTATCACTAAAAATGCAAAAAGAGTCTTCAAGTAATTTTAAACACACACTAACACTGTTAGCGTGAAAATGTACCTTGTGCGCGTCAAAAATAACCCTGCTCGGGCGAGTGTGCGTCAAAAAGGGCTTGCGATGCATTGGTTTCACTCACGAGCGAGTCCTTGCGTCGTTTTCCCTTTTGTCGGGCGCGTTGTTTCTTCTCTCCGCAGGAGAGTGATGCGTCGATCCGGTCAGCACTCTCGGGACCAGGCAGGCCTTGCGTCGTTTTTACATGCCCAGTGGTGTTTACGTCGGAAATCCAGCCGCACTATGATCCAAAAACCACGCAGCGTGGGTTGCGATCTCACCAGCCTCCGTCAGCGATGCTGTGCATCGTTTCTCCAGCCCCGGGCGTTGATCTTTTGGTCACATTGCAGGCGAGCGTTGTTTTTCAGCCGCGAAGCCGGCGGTGGATTGATTTTTCAGCCGCAGGTCGGAGTAGCATCGATCTTTTCCCCGCACTGCGTTCTGTGCGTGGATTTCTTCCTTTAGGCTGCCAGCTTCTCCTTTCAGGGTCCCAGGAATTGGATGGGCACCACTTGGCAGAGTAGGGGTCTCTCCAGAGACTCAAGGTGCTGGCAGAGAGAAGTCTTTGCTGTCCCTGAGACTTCAAACAACAGGAGGCAAGCTCTGAATCAAGCTCCTGGAGATCCTCACAAGAAGGAAAGCACACAAAGTCCAGTCCTTGCCCTCTTACTCTGGCAGAAGCAGTAACTGCAGGATAGCTCCACCAGGCACAGTTGCAGGCAGGGCAGATCTTCTTCCTCAGCTCTTCAGCTCTTCTCTAGGCAGAGGTTCCTCTTGGTTTCCAGAAGTGTTCTAAAGTCTGTGGTTTTGGGTGCCCTTCTTATACCAATTTTGCCCTTTTAAGTAGGCCTACTTCAAAGAAAAGTCTCTCTTGTTTGTGACATCCTGCCTTGCCCGGGCCAGGCCCCAGACACGCACCAGGGGGTTAGAGACTACATTGTGTGAGGGCAGGCACAGCCCTTTCAGGTGTAAGTGACCACTCCTCCCCTCCCTCCTAGCACAGATAGCTCATCAGGAAATGCAGACTACACCCCAGCGCTCTTTGTGTCACTATCTAATGTGAGGTGCAACCAGCCCAACTGTCAGACTGACCCAGACAGGCAATCCACTAACAGCCAGAGTCACAGAAATGGTTTAAGCAAGAAAATGCCCACTTTCTAAAAGTGTCATTTTCAAACACACAATCTTAAAATCAACTTTACTAAAAGATGTATTTTTAAATTGTGAGCTCAGAGACCCCAAACTCCACATGTCTGTCCACTTCCAAAGGGAATCTACACTTTAATCATATGTAAAGATAACCCCCATGTAAACCTATAAAAGGGACAGGCCTTGCAACAGTGAAAAACGAATTTAGCTATATTTCACTGTCAGGACATAGAAAACACAGTACTATATGTCCTACCTTAACCATACACTACCACCCTGTCCTTGGGGCTACGTAGGGCCTACCTTAGGGGTGCCTTACATGTACGAAAAAGGAAGGTTTAGGCCTAGCAAGTGGGTACACTTGCCAAGTCAAATTTACAGTTAAAACTGCACACACAGACACTGCAATGGCATGTCTGAGACATGATTACAGGGCTACGCATGTGGGTGGTACAACCAGTACTGCAGGCCCACTAGTAGCATTTGGTTTACAGGCCCTGGGCATCTCTAGTGCACTTTACTAGGGACTTACTAGTAATCAAATATGCCAATCATGGAAAAACCAATTAACCATACAATTTACACAGAGAGCATATGCACTTTAGCACTGGTTAGCAGTGGTAAAGTGCTCAGAGTTCAAAAGCCAACAGCAACAGGTCAGACAAAATAGGAGGCAGGGGGCAAAAAGATTGGGGATGACCCTGCCGTAAGAAAAAAAGTCCAACAGTTATCAATAATTTTATCCTACCTTGGTCAATGGATGCTGCTTTTTAGTACTATGTTTTGCTCCTCTTTATCTGAGCATTTCACTGAAAGAATCAAATTAATAAAAATGGATAGTGGTGAATGTGAAGCCAACAGAGAGTTGTTTGTATAGGGTATTGCTGAGGTTATGATCAATAATGATAAATATTGCAGTGGTGAGGTAAAAATATGCAGTTTAATACATTAACTGAGAATTATCTGCTACGTTATCATCATGATTCTTAAGTTTACACAATAGTTAAGTTCCACTGGGTCATATCTGTACAATAAGGCACAATTCATTTGCACAGGTTGTTTTTATGCATGTTGCACTGAAATTAAAGACACCATTTGTATATGCTGCTTTTTTCCTTGCATATCTTACTCTGCCTTTGAGTTTATCTCAGTTTTGCAATAGCATGTGTGCTTTGTCAACATAATGATTTAGTGCCTTTAGTTCTGCCTAGCCTTGTTTGAGATTAATGCTCTTTGTTTTCTGTTATATGATGCGTAGCAACCACTCGGCGAGGAGGATCTGGTTTCTGCCTTATCATCAGACTTCACCTGTTCTGCTCCCACCGATGCAAAAAAAGAAAAGCTTGATGAGGTAAAGAGATGTTCTGCTGTAAGGAAAGTAATTCATGTTTTTAACGCACATCTAAACAGCATTTGTTTAATAGCTCCGTATGGGGATTATGGCTGTTGTTTCCAATCACTGCAGACTAAACTTATGTATTCTCCCTCTGATCTGACTGTATAGTCTATTGCTGTCATTATTCCCTCACGTGATGTGGTAGACGAAAGGAGACCGCCCAGTGCTTGCAGCTGTAGTCCTCATGTTGTCCCCAACTCGGATTCATCAACTCTCAGAACTCTTTAACAGAAGTGTTCAGGGAATAATCCAGGGATCTTGAGCATTGAGTTGGTTCTGAGGGTCGGAATGTCCTAGTGTGTGTGTATTTCAGTCACATCTTAACATAGCACCTGGGACAGCTTGCACCCTGGCATCTTGTCGAGTGAAAAGCATCCAGACATCTGGACTACACGTGGTCTTCCTAGCATTGCAGCGGTGGCACTCCTGATCTCTTTCCACATGCTTACGAGCTACTTCAAAACAGTCAGGACCAAACTTTAGCAATTGAAATCCCCTGGCTGTGCTGCACTGCTGGTTATTAAATCAATAGTTTCTAAAGTGCTACCCATGTGATACCTTCGCCATCTTCCCAGCAGCAGACTCCGTGCTGCCGAAGGACAGGAAAATACCGTTCCGAAGTTTCCAATTCCTCTGAGATCCTGCTATTCTGTTCTCTCAAAGTTTGTGTCTCCAGCTTGCTCTCCACAACCAGGTATCTTGTGTTGGTACATACTTTACCCCACACTGACACAGGCAAGCTTTATCATCTTCTGCTCCTTCCTAGTTTCAGATCTTTGCACATCTCCAAGTCCACGAGGTAAGCAGTGTAACAGCTTCATTGACTTGGCTCACAAGTCAAACACTCCTAATGGAGGAGAAGTAGGGAGTGATGGATACCAAGGACCCCAAACTTGATTCTGCCTCCTGCCCTACCTATGTGTCATGAAATGTCCACTTAAAAAAGATAATTATTTATCCACTTGTAAATGCGCCCGGTGTAAATGAGAATTATTTTAATGTCAACTTGCAAAAGTAGGGTGTGAAATGCTTCCATTTCCAAATCTCTCTGGGCTCCTCCTGGCATTGCACTTAGTGTTTTAATCATATTATCGTTGCTTGCTTATTTTTAATCAGATGACTACACTTGCACTTATGCCTTCAGCTGTCTACCTATGTATTTCCTGCCAGTTGTATTTAGCAATGTTAATTCTCCTTAGTGTTTGGGCAAAGTTACAAATGCATTCAAAAGGATACTGCAGAATGACTACTTTAAATACTCCAAAATGCATTTGGAAACAGTTCTCCAAGTGTTATAATAAATTGAAGATTATGTTGCCCCCTTATCTAGCATTCTCACAATTCTTTGGAAGAAGAAAACCAGATTAGACTGACATCATTTATTGTTTGTCTCCTCTCAGGACCAATCTCAGTACTGAGCTGGTTGAATGGCCACTCTGAGTAAAATATGCTAATGCTAGTATAATTTACTGAACAAATCAACATAGTACTGTCATTAGCCATCTGAGAAACGGGGCTTTAGTAGGTACAAGAAAAAGTCATGTGTGTTGCCGCAGTCTGTGTTCCATTAAAAAACAAATAATATTGTTATAGAGATGTGACAACTACCACTGCTACTACTGGTTGAAGCAATACTGACATGTCCAAGTATTACAATAAAACAGTACAGAGAAATGAAAAGAGAGCACCAGACAAAACCGAGCAAGAAACCTAATTACACAGGAAGAATCCAAACTATCAATAAACAGAGATGTTAAACACTAAAGGAAGAACAGACTGCAAACAGCGTGGGGCACAGAATAGGGAGAGACAAAGAAAATGGCAGGGGCAGATCTTGCTAACTAAACAAAGCTAACTTCAATCTGGAATCTCAGGAACCAAGGGATAGTCCAAAAGGGAAGTACAGAGTACCAGCAGAGATTGCTTAAGGAAAACAATGTCTTCCAGGGTAGTTAAAAATAGGCAAGGAAGCAAGGAAAACACTGCAGATTAATGTAATAATGCTTGTGGATAAAAGAAGAGAGTACCGCCAGCCATAAGCTTTGAATGGGCACCAGGTTAGTGCAAGGACAAAGTGATCTCATACTGCAGAAGTGGGCCCTGCCGTCATTCATTTGCAGTAGGGTTAGTAATAAAGCACAATCTTTTTAAGAGTTACTTTGGTGAGGAAACAAGTACACAAAGTACACAAAGTCAAATGAAAAGGGCACAAAGAGCTGTCGGAACAGAGAGCCCTGTTAAGTTCCTGCAGAGACTCGGCACTAGTATGTATTCACAATGATGCAAAGTCTGAAAGAAAAACTCAAAACAGTGCTTTTACAACACTAGCTTTGGTAGCAGCATTCTTAATTAATTTATTGGAATTGCATGTGCACCTGGGTTAGAAGGGTGCCTCCCTTTCCAGCCGTGAATCTCATTGGGTGCTTCTTCGGCGTGGCTCTAAAGTTCTTTGGAATTTCAAATCCCTGAGTGTTCTGTGTTTTGGTAGATGTAATTTATTTTGCATAATGATAGAACCAGAGTGTTAAACAGTTGTATTTTACAGTGCTGTCGTTAATATAAGCTCAGAGCAATGTCTTTTGTGAGCTGCAGTGTCTGGCTCTATGTGGCCGGATCTAAAAGGTTTCATGGAGTTCAGTGTAATTCTGCATTCACTGCAACAGTGCACTGTGTGAGATGGACGGGAGTTGATGAAACATTAGGAGTTATAGTGAATTTGAGGACATGCTGTCTCGTCAGCATAGGCGGGCATTTGCCACTGGGTAGTTATAATCAGCCTTACCTTCCATTGACAAGGCATTTATTGGATTGCCCCCCCGTGGGTGGATATGCACTAATATTTCTTGGTTAGTGTAGTCCGATAAGGTCCTGCATGGCAAATTATGTCCCGCTCCATGCAGAGGAAATAAATTTAGGGTTTGGGTTGGAAAATATGTTATTTCCCATTTCAGCTCTCATAGGAATTGTGCTCACACCTAGAACCAAAAATGTTGAACAGATTTAAACCAGAGAGAGTTATAGTTAGGCCCATGTTTCCATAGAAAAAGCGTTT
This sequence comes from Pleurodeles waltl, assembly GCF_031143425.1. Lineage (NCBI taxonomy): Eukaryota > Metazoa > Chordata > Amphibia > Caudata > Salamandridae > Pleurodeles > Pleurodeles waltl. The sequence continues at coordinate 537,661,825 of NC_090436.1, forward strand.
TTTGACTTGCCTATATCTTCGGCACTGTTTGATATATCTTCATGAAATTTTCCAAAACAAAGTGTGCCATGATTCTTGGTGTGCACAAAAAGCTTCAGGGTGATCCGTCAAGCGGGGACCGAGAAAAGGGGGAGAGGTAAAAAAAAGATGTGGTTCCCATGTGAATTCCCATAGGAACTTTAGACATTACTTCACCCTGAGCCACTGGATAGAATTACTCCAAATTTGGCAGAAAGCTAGCTTTCAGTACACCAATTACACTTTTGCCTATTTGGTGTAAATCCATTCTGTAGTTTTGGAGATATTAAAGGGAAAATAAATGTGTACAACTCTGACCGCAATGACTTCACGAAAAAAGATGAGCTTGCGCAGTGAGTCACACTAAAAAAAATGTGGAAAAAGGAAAAGGGGCCAAGGTAGGAACACCCTGACCCCTTAGCTCTGGTGGTGGAATCCCTGAGGGACCACCCATGGGCTAAAAATATATTTTTTTAAATTGCTGTGAATTCGCCAATTTCACGGCAATTTTTTTTTTTAAAACATGAGCTCTGGCACTTGTTTCAGTGAGGCCCCTGGGTGTGCCAGGTCTCGTGGGTATTTACATTTTTTTTTTTTTTAGAGCCCCTAAAGCCCCAGTGACCTCCACCTCAACAGGTCTTTAAAAATGAACGGGGGGGCATCCCCGCTGCAGACCGAGGGACCGCCACCTCCCTAGGGCATTGCTGAATTTGTGTGCAAGGTGAGGGGAGCAGAGCCCTCCTGCAGCCCTGTGGGAATGCTGGCTCCCTGTAGGGGGGCTCCCAGGTCACATGGCCGCCCTCCCTCCCCAAAAAAGTAATTCATAATTAGTCATTGTCTCTGGGATGGGATCTCCAGGTGCATGATTGGCCTGTGGGAGGGGCAGCATGGCCCCCCTTCTCTTAAACAAAAAATTAAGCCAGGCCTCTGGGATAGGGTCCCCAGGGCCGAGATCAGCCTGGGGGGTGGGGGCGGGGTGGGGGCGGGGTGGAAGTGCAGCACAGCACCCCTCCTCAAAATTTTTTTTTAATGTTTAGCCTGGGCTCTAGAAGATGGAGTCCCTGGAGCCGAGATTAACCTGGGGAAAGGGGACGCGGGCCCCCCTCCCCTGAAAAAAGAAATGTTTAGGCTGGGCCCCGGGGAGTGCGGTGTTGGGGGGGGGGGGTCATGTGGGTTTGGGTTATTATAGGTTATTATACCTAGCACCCCCACAGGGCCTAGGTGCATGCCAGGCCCTCCAGCCAACCCTTGCTGTGCACGGGCAAAGGCTGTGTGCAGGGTTGGGTTGTGACCCTGCGTCCAACCCCCACTGCACACGGCCAAAGGCTGTGCACAGCGCGGGGATGGGTTGGGTTCTTATTGGGGTTGGCCACAGGCCAGGCTCTGCGCCCAACCGCTGCTGCACACGGCCAAAGGCCTTGCACAGTGGTGGTTGGATTAATGTATAATAATGAATATTACTTTACGTTAAAAAAGCCATAGAAATTCACTGAATAACCAAAGGTTACAGTAACATTATAGTTAAGAAATAGAATTAACAAAAGCCTTAGAAATTCCATGAACGTGATAGTTACTCATACAAAACCATAGAAATTCGGCAGTTAAAGTTAGAGTTCTTTCAAGTAACTATAACTCACGCCCTAGGGAAACTATAACTTGCACCCTCGCCATGCACTGCTAATTAGCTCAGATATTACAGCAGTCATGACAACTTCTATAACGACCTTAAAACTATAAATGGAACATTACCAGTAAAATGTTTGAATGTATCAATACATATCAAGATATAACTTTTGTGCATATGTATACCTTATATATATATATATATATATATAAATAAATAAATACACACACACACACACACATACACACCTTTAAAGTGGAGTAAAGTTTACTTTCCCATATATTTGGACTCTCAACCTTTGGGAAATCGAAGGGAAAAAATAGTGTGGCTAAAGTAAATATGTAATGAGTTGCTTAAAGAATAAAGAGTAGACAGGACAATTCATAAAACCCCCAGCATATGGATGCATGGAAATGTCAACATTACATTGTTACCTTGTAGCTAAGTGTATGTACTAAAGACTGACGAAAAACACATTTTATTCACATAAGGTATGCAGTTTACAGGGTATTAACTCTTAAATTACTATGCAGTTGGGCCTTAGACTATCAATATAGTGTCTGAATATTTATAACATTTAAAATATGTTTCATCTTTCATTACTTAATGTAATGGTCAGTTGTTTTCTAATTGTTTTAATTCTTTATTTCTTAATACATGTAGTCGTTTTTTATTTTTATTTTCATTGCATCATTACCAGTGAGTAATTATCTGCCATTTCTGCCCACTTAATATAGAAAAAATCATAGTTTGAAGGCATAAGCCTACCAATATTACAATATCACTTATAAACTTGCCACTATTGCAATATAATTTTGCCTTCCAGCTACTGATTTTATTACCTTCTTTTTGTTATTCATAGTATTATTTGGGGCATTATGTTTTTATTGTGCATGGTTATTTACAAAACTGTGTCAGTGTTACTGTTAGCACAAATGAGCGATACAGACCAGAAGTGCTGTTGCTACACGTTGTTAAAACTGAATGTTAACATCTCATATTCACATTCTATCATAATTGGCATTCTTTCCTTTTCATTTTCTAGGAGAAAATGGATGACAGTGCTTTAGATGAGCTAATGGGTACACTTGAAGGGCCTGGAGAAACAATTCCAGAGTCTCCAGTATACACTGGCCCAATAGTTACGGTAAATATTGCATGTAATGCTAAGGAGCAGTCCCATTATAAATATTGTGAGTTAATCCTGTTTGCTTCCACAGATTTTTTTAGTGAGCTTCATTATTTGCTTTGCATTGTTGTACTAAAGATGGAATGAAAATGGGAGAATTTTTAAATATTACCTTAGCATGTGTAATAGGCATGGTACTCCAAAATGATGAGTGACCAGATGAGTGAGTTAAGAAAGCTTTTATTTTCCAGAAAAAGTGTCCCAGCCATCCATCCACCTCAGTGCTCCAGCCCAGTGATTCACAAACTTTTTAGAACCAAGACTCACTTTTTAATACTAAAAACGTTCATGGCCCCCTAGAATTAATGGACATGAGACACACAATTTTTTAATCTAACTAAAAGCATTGTGTAGTACAGCATTGTCCTTTACACATAGAACATCTTCCATCGAAATGGTCACTGAATTTGCACACACATATACATTTTTATTGATAAATCTATATTGCACACATATGATAAACTTGTGAAAATTGGGTTTCAGTGAGTATTTATTATTTGTGCATTCTGATCGTTTTAAAGCCTTGGACCCGATTTAGATTTCAGTGGATGTGTTACTCTGTCACAATGGGGACAGATATCCTGTCTTCCGAAATATTAATACATCATTTCCTATGTGATTTATACTTCGGGGGATGGGATACCTGTCACCGTTGGGACGGAGTAACCCGTTCGCCAAAATCTAAATCAGGCCCTTTGTTTCCATCACACTTCAGAATTACAAAAAGCGCTTCATTTTTGCTTTCTTTACTGCTGTATGTGTACAGTTCATTTACAGATATTTATATTTGTTGTGTGTTAAAATGATATGGCATCTTACAGCCTTCCCTTTCACATGTCATGTACTCCAGTAAGATTGTCACATAATTCATTTTACTTTTTTTTTTCTCCGACTACAGAGCGAGAGGATTTTGTAGACATCTGTTCTCATGTTAAAAGAATAAGTCGCAGCTTGCCAGAAGACAGAAGCCATAGCCTGACATTTGCAACACAGTAGGCTGATGGACAGAGTACTGAACTTTTCAAACACTCACCCCCAGTCACAGATCCTTTTGTACTGCAAATGTCTCCCTAAGTGGCCAGGGTTTGCCCAGACATGGGCCCCTTGCTCCCGGTGCCACTGGTTTCAAGCTAACCTGGCTGATGAGAGGTGATACCCTGAAACCGGATTCCGGGATGCTTGTTTCTAGTCCAGGGAGGACCTAGCCTGGCAGTTGAGGCAGGACTGTTCCCATGGGGATCAGGGTCAAGACTGATTTGCATATGGCTGGGCCCAAAGTGTGGTGGAATGGTGAGCAAAAGACTTATGGATTTAACCCAGATCTGTGAGTAGGGGTGAGTGCTTGAAAAGTTTCAGCACTCTATTCATCAGTCTTTTGTGTTGCTAAAGTCACTCTAAGTGGCCAAGGTATGCCTAAACATGGGTCCCTTGCTCGCTGTGCCACTGGATTGAAATTAGCCTGGCTGATGAGGGGTGGGACCCGGAAACCGGATTCAGGATGCTAGTTTTTGGTCCAGGGAGGACCTGGCAGTTTGGGCTGGACTGTTCCCATGGCGAGCAGGTCCAAGACTGATTTGCATATGGCTGGGGCCAAACTGGGATGGCATGGTGAGCAAAAGAACAATAGATTTAACCCAGATCTGTGACTTGGGGTGAGTGCTTGAAAAGTTTCGACACTCCGTCCATCATCCTTTTGTGTTGCTATAGCCTGACGTTTGACCTCTGTTTTTAAGCACAGTAAATGTGACAAGATAAATGCAGAATTAAGACATGTTTTATTGCTTGGACTTTCCCGACCTACAAAAAAAAAAGCTTGCAACCAAGCAGTGGGTCACAACCCAGAGTTCGGCAAACATGGCTCTAATCCCTTCTCCACCACCAAGCTCCCTTACCTTACACTCTGTTCTAGATCTTCACTTCCCACTCACATTACATTGATTTACACATAGCAAGTCCAACATCTCCCCCTGTACAATGTACAACACAATGTTCAACCTTAAAAAAATAACAAAAAGAAGCACAAGAAATATATTCTGATGTAAACATAGAACAGGAGGAAATCACAAGTAAATTTTTATATAAACCATTGCAAACAAATATAAAAAGCAAGGGTTGCTCTCAAACAAAAATATCTATGTACAGAGTCCAATATAAACGTGCTCAAGAGTTGCATATATATATCTATATATATATGCATAATCACATTCTATGAACATCAAAATATTTAGGGGTTTTCTTCATTCTGCTATTTTTCTGTAGGCCTCTACCTGATCCCTGTCACTAAGGACATCTCTTTTATTCTCTTTCACAGCATACTATTTCCCTCTCACATATTCAACACAATTCTCACACCGCTTGAACATACAAATTCTGTTCGATTCCATACCTGTGATTCCTGTCTTAACTACGTTTTTGTAGCAATTTGGTCATCTTTTTTTCTAGTTCTGAAAAACTTGGACTCGTGTTTACTGGTTGAGGGTCTCTTGATCTTAACCAAACCACCAACCTCCACCACTGTTCTCTTAACAGCCTTCTTATCATTAAACCATGCCTTCCTTTCTCTTCCTTTATCTATTTCTCTCTTCCTCCACTCCATGGCTGTTACATTCACACGTGTACACTTCTGATTCACCCACAATTGTGAAACAAGTGATTTAGCCTTCCTTCGCCTAAACTATTCAACTGCTGTTCTCTTAGTGACAGAATGTGGAGTTAACTTGTATATCCCTGCCCTTCTAGCTACTTCCTCTTTCAAAACTATCATTGTTTTTGACGAACTGATTAGCCTCCCCTCCACCGCTAAGCTACCTTACATACCATTCTAGAGCTTCCCTCCCCACTCACATTCCACTGGCTTTCATATGGCAAACCCAGTTCAAGAGATCACAACATATATTTGCCTTCTTCCATTGTCAACAGAACTCAGAATATCCAATGCAATGTCACTTAATGGAGTCATTGGTCACTGCCTGATCATCATGGGATGAACACTGCATACAGTCTCTGGCCGTTCTTTCAACAAAAAGACCCATTCCCAGACACCAATAAGATAATTTCAATCTCTCCTTTGTCTTTGACATATCCTAGTGCTCCTCAAGTGCTAAATTAATCAACCCTTCTCTGAAGGATATGAGTAGAACCAATCCAGGACCTCTGTTTAACAGACCAATTTTTCAAGTAATTCATCCTTTACAATTCAAACTTTCCTGCATTCTTCACTGCCATCATCCTTCTTCTTCCATCCTTTATTGACAAAAGTTTAGATCTCTTGCAGAATTTTATCCTCCTCTATCCCTTTTGTCCTTTCAGCCTCTGAAATGATACTCCCTTCAGTCTCACACACTTTTGAGTCAGCTGCTTCCTTCACATTACCTTCCTCAGAATTATCCGTCACCTTTGGTAACAAAGATTTGGTATATACTCTGGTACAAATTTTAATTCTTGAAGAAATCTAACCAATTTATCCTACTTGAAACTGTATCCATTGCTTGTATCCATCGCTTTTTTAATTGAAAATCTCTTTGATTGGTTTGTGATCTGTTTTAATACAAAACTCACCACCCCACAAAACGTTTCTAAGCTTTCTGAATGCACAGTAAATAGCCAACGCCTGTTTGTAGATGACCCAGTAAAGGGTTTTGAGACCTTTCAAAACTGAGAGACATGAACATTATGGTTTTCTTATTATGACACACACCATGTACTTGAATCTCTCCCAACCCTTTAAGACTAGCACCTGTTTGAGGGTGGATTTAGCCTGTGGAGCAAAGCTCTGTAAATTGGGAGCTGAAACAAGTAGTTCTTTTATATTAGTGAATTCCTCCTCTCAAATCTGATTCTTTTTTAATAGATTTCTATTTTTGCCTCTTTTATTTCTGCAAACCCTCTCGGAAATATACTGTAGTACTCTGCCATGCCCAGAAAATTCATCACCTCTTTTTTAGCTGAGGGTGAAACTAATTGTCAAATGGTGTTTACTAACTAACTTTAGGCATTATACCTTTGCCAGTAATTCAATGACCCTAATAATCAGTTGCACTTTTTATCCTTCATTGCAAGAGTCACCTCACTGAACCTCTTAGGAACTTCCCTCACTCTCTCATCATGTTTCTGCTCACCCAAAACCAATATGTTATCTTAACCCCTGCAACGCCTTTCAGTATTTTTTCCATAGCCCTTTGAAAACCAGATGTCACTGAGATCAATTCAAACAACATTCTAGAAAACCTAAATGTACTGAAACAAATGCTGTAAGCTGTTTAGATTCTACCTTCAGCATAATTTGATGATAGGCCGAAGTGAGATAAATTGTTGAAAATATTCTGGCCCACTCAAAAACATCACTAACTCAGAAATTTTGGGAATTGGAAACTGGTCCACCACTACTTACTTATTTAATTTCCTGAGGTCTACACATAACCTCAAGTCACCATTGGACTTCCTTGTTGCAACCACTTCAGCCAACCACTCTGAGCCCTCCACTTCTTGAATAATCCCTTCACTTTCTAGTAGTTGAAGTTCAGACTGCATTTCCGGCCATGTCCTAAATAGGACGCAATACACTTGACATTGTTTCTTAGGGGCTCACTTAACTAGGCAAATGAAGTGAATTTAACCCTGCAAGCAACCCAGTTTCTCATCAAACACACCGGGGAATTCTGTGTGGATCTGTTGTATAGCTTCTTCCGTACTGCAACCTTGCTCAACTGTTTGTACACATTGGTTGAAATCCTTTAGGTTTCTGGGAGGTTCGCTATTTGGATCCAACATGAGACCCAAATCCTTTTGAGGAAAGCAACTCAAAATACTATCTCCCTTAGAAGACACACAAAGCTTACTAATCACATATCTCTCCTTATACTCAATCATTCAAAGTAACCTTCTAATTCGATGGATTTATTCACAAAAGCATAGGGTCTAATGCCAGGCTTGAAAAGTTTGACCTTCTCCTTCAAGAGTTTTTCCCAAACATTCCTAGAAATCAGTCTTATTTTCACTCCTGAGCCAAACAATATCCAGTTACCTTTCCTTCCACCACTGCCTTATCTATGGAACTCTTCATCTGCCTGTTGTCAATTTGTAAACTATCTGACTACAAACCAAATCAGATTCAGTTTTATTCCCCTCTACATACACTTATTGTACTTCACATGACACAGGCTTTTATTTGCAAAAACGTTTAAAATGGCCTTTCTTCCCACAAGACGTATATACACTGTTACATGCAGAACAGTGTTTTTTGTTTGCTAATTGACATTTGTTTGCTAATTTCCCTTTGCTCCCATGGCAAAGACACTTGCCTTGAAATTCATTTTTCTCTGTTTCAAATTTCTTCTTTGGTTTAGAGTTACTCCTTTTTCACCATATGACTCATTTTCACCATCCACACCTCGTCTGCCCTCTTGTTATCCTATTTGATCACATCTACACACTTGATAGAATGTACTGTCATATTTACAACAGATAAAACTTTATCAAGAGTAGGATCATCCTTTTGCCACAGTTTATCTTCAACCTTTTCAATATTGCATCTGAGTGTTAATTGGTCCCTTATTCTCTTTTCCACAGTATTACCAATTTATAAGAGGATTGAATTTTTAGTAAATCCGTTACTTAACTTTAATTTGTTTCACCATCTTTTTGCATCCTCTTCCCAAAGTGATCTCTCTAAAATTGTGCTCACCTTGGTAAGTTAGTGGTTATCAAGGTTTCAATACAATCTTCAAATTAATTTAAGCTTAAAGCATCTTCCTATCCCGAATCAGGAAGGTGATCAAACACCTTCTGATCCCCAACAGTGCTATAGTAATGCAGTTTTCCTTTCTGCACTCAAATTTTATCCACACACCCTTGAATACAGTTCAAAAACCTTCTTCCATTTTTGCAATTGTAACACATATTCATCTGAAGAGGGAAAAATAATGGCAGAGGAGAAACGTTTTGCATAATGACTGGTAACGCTCACTTCCCTAGGTAAATCTCCCCAAAACTTCCTTTTACTCCAACATCTGACACAGTGCCTGAGTAGCAACAACAATTAAAAAAGAGACTCGCGCTGATATGCAACAAAATGCCCAAGTGTCTACCTGTAAATAAATACAAACTTGAACCCACACACTTTCTAAACATTCACTACAAAATTTGTCTGCAGAGTGTTAATACAATTTTGTCCACTTTTCTAGATTCCAAGATTAATGTTGGACGAGGAGCTACACTTCGAATTGTAGTGGAATCATCCTTTTTAGACAACACTCCTCATTTACACACAATGTCCAGAGTACACTGGCCTAAACTAGCACGTGCTGCTCAGTTTCTACTGATTGTAATAGCATTAAAAGAAACGGCCCTTGCGTGGCAGTGTGATGGATATAACTTTCCAGTTGACCAGTAACTGGTTTTATATCCACTGCTATTTATTTCCTTTTGTGTTTTCTCCAAATAGGTCAGTTTTTTACATCCAGCTCTTCCTGCCCACATGGTGTACAACAGTGGTTCTTAACCTTTTGACTGCTGAGGACACCCTAATTAATCATTAGTGGCAACTGGGGACCTCCACTGAATTAATATTGGAATTGGGGACCCCTAGTGAATTATTACTGGAACGCAGGAAACCTGTCTTAAGCATTCTTGATGTTTTAAACTGCCAGACTATACACAAAAACTACAGAAACAAGCATTCACCAAACAAAGACACAAATTATGAAATAATGTATTTAACTCACGATCAAATATAACAAAAATCAAAACTGTAAGTTTAATAGGAGAGTTCGAGGGCTTATAAATTCAGGCCACTCATCGCCCATACTCTATTCTGAATGGTACAGTTGCACAGCTCTCACAAATCAATCGGAGTATACTAACTTAATTTAATTTCAAATGTCCTCACCTTTATAGAACATTTTAAACTTTGAAATTGTAGGTTTAGCTTCTTTACGTATATACACTTTATTAATCAGTTAACATTTAATTTTCTAAGTAATCGTGGACCCTCTGATTAGGCTTCGCAGTCCCCCGGGGTCCACAGATCCCTGGCCCACAGGTTGGGAATCACTGGTGTACAAAATGAAGTTACTGATGCAATTAACAATAAAGCTTTTCTCACCAAAAAAACCTACTGCAGCAATTACTTAACATATGTAATATCTGCTCCCTAGTATCACTCAATATAGCTAACTCACTCATTAACTATTTTTTCTTCAGTTGACTTGACTGAGTTCGATCCTCTCGCAAATAGAACACACGACTGAACTGTTATACCATTCTATAGTACCTCAAATATATATTTCTCCTCACCTTTTCCTTACAGCTCTGCACTGTTTCTGCTTGCTAGCTGAAACTACAACTGCTTGTACATCAGGGTGTGTTGTACCTGTTTACTGACTTCTCCTTTTGAGCTCCAGGAATTCATGGCACTCATTCTATATTAACTTCTGCCAAAATATGCTATTGCATCATTACATATTAGCCATCACATGCATCTTCTGACATTGAGGTCTCCTAGCCATCTTTCCTCCCCATCAATTTCAACTGTGAAATGATTATTTCTGAAGTCTTTCTTACCTAACATTAAAGAACCCTATACTAATCCTTAAATGAGGCTGGTCAAAATCTCATCTGTTGCTCTCAGGTAAATGGCTAAAACCTCAATAGTGGCTCAGTTCTATGCCTGAAGTATTGCCAGAAGGTATTACTGTCCACGCTGTTAGTTTCTTCTCTAGTGCACCTCCCCATTCTCGGTTCCACACCACAGAATGGATGGGCAATAACAAGTCAATACTACATATTGTACTGCATTTTGACCTGTAAAATTAAGAAACATTTAAGTTTTTTCCACGTATGAAATTTGCAGTACTATGGTGCTACTGGTTTGTGGCAAATACCCCGTTTGTCTCTGAATGAGGATTACCCATCCTTTATATTAATGCCCTGGTGGTTCATTAATATAATGCAACTCTAGCCTCTAACAAACAACCAATGGAATACATATATTTCACCCCATTGGGGTGAGACCATATGTCTCAGTTGATCCACCCTCTCCCTGACATTACAATTCTATAGTTCCTCTACATCCTTTATGGGGGCTCTAAAGCCTACCTGAGGTATTTTGCAGCACTGAGATATTAATCTGTTAAAATAATACCTTCACTTATATCTGCTATGCTGTACAATTTCTTTCCAAGGTAATGTCCCCTTCAAATCTCTGACGCACTAAGTGTACTCCTGATGTCTGTTAAATTCATATGAACTGCTGAAGAAAGATTGCTCATTTCAATGACCTTAGCTAGACAAGATGGTATATTAAATAAAAGAAGCTGAAACATAACCTGTACATTGGTCACCTGCTTATTCAGGAGCATGTAAACCACCTGTGCTATTTTATCACTCTTAACATCACGCTGGAACAGGGTTTGCAGCCTGTGATCTTAGATATTTGATCATCAGAGTTATTTTTGGTATTGTGTTGCTGGCTTAAGAAATATTTGTTTTCAAAACTACACAAACCAATACAGGCATAAACAAATATAAATCAGTTTAGAATAGAGTTGGTGTATATCTTCCTGAAGCCCCATGCAGAATATTACAGTGTGCTGCACCAGTTGGAATTCTAAAACCCTTGTACAATGCGGGTGTGACCCGAGGGATACCTGCCTCTTCGATGGAGATAGATATTCCATTCCATTAAGTGCAGGCATGTCTGCAAGTCACACCAGTAGAATGCCATGCAGACATTAACCAATAAGAGGAAGAATGTATTCCTGACCCTTTTGACATCTGTTTGACCAGGGACTGTGGATAGTTCTGCAGTTCCAGTCTTTTCTGACTCCTCCAGCCTTTGCCACTCCGAAGAACCAAAAGAGCAAACTGCATTTTTATGTAATAAGAGCTCTGTATTTAGGTCGAGCATAGCAGCGTGCATGCGCTGCTTTTCCGACGTGTTCTTATGTATTTGGGCTTTTAACTACGCCCAACTCACGCACATCACTATCACTCGTTCGTGGGCTTGCCCTTCAAAAACTCTTTGAGGACATTGGTAAATGGTTTACGTTTGTCCCTCCTTCTGGAGATTTTGTTACTGCCTTGGCTATCGCCCCTGTTACATGGCTAATTGCACTTTTGCCGATAAGTTTGACTGCGAGCAAACTTCTTTTTCCTTTTGTGTCTCTCCTTATCGCTGATGCTCATGGCGGCTGTGGCGCTGTGAATCAGCTCACTTAAGTGAAACTGTTTTACTTTTGATTTTCAAGTTATGTGGCAAGATAAATCCTGTTAGGAGTTTACAACGCTAATAGCTCTAACTCGAGCAAATGCAAGACCATTACATTGCAAATGCTTGTTATGTTAAAGTTTATGCGCAAAACAGGTTGACTACTTCACTGCATTTATGATAATAGGATTGTACTGTGTTGCACACACACATATATATGTATATATGTTCGGTGGCATGGTAGCTGCAGATACACATGCTGCGCATTATCCTGCCATGGGCTCGGAGTGTTACAAGTTGTTTTTCTTCGAAGAAGTCTTTTCGAGTCACAGGACCGAGTGACTCCTCCCTTTCAGCTCCATTGCACATGGGCGTCGACTCCATATTAGATTGTTTTCTTTCTGCCATCGGGATCGGACTTTTTCCTCTTCGCTCCGTATTTCGAACGGGGAAAGTTAGCTAAAGTATTGAAAATTCAACGGTATTGTTATCGCTCGGTACCGGGTTAGTGTTAGTGTTAGTGTATCGGCACCGACATCAAGACCGCTTCGGCGCTTCCACTCTTCACCGAGGCCTGGTCGGCCCGACCACACCCATCGTCCCAGACTAATGGACCGGACCCCCTTCCGTTTCTGTCCTAAGTGCCATGCAAAGTATCTTTATACAGACCAGCACCGGGTCTGTAACCTGTGTTTGTCACCCGAACACAGAGAGGATACCTGTGAAGCTTGCTGAGCGTTTCGATCAAAAAAGCTTGCGGGATCAACGCGCAAGAAGACTGCAAATGGCGCTGAAACCGAAAGAACAGCTCAACGCCCAAGAGGAGGAAAGTATCTCCATCCAAGAGACGGACTCGGATGAATCCGAAAGTGAACGACCCTCGACGTTGCAATGAACCGTGAGTAAACCTGTCCCGTCCCAAAGTCAGGTTCATACAAAAACACTTAAGGCCATGGGGGGTTACATATCCAAAAAGAGACTGGCAAGATACAAACTTTACCTCCACTCAAATCAAAAAGGAAGCTTGCATTTCAGGAGACAGAAATGCAACCTAAGGCAAAAGTGGTTAGAGACAAATTTCCACCACCAGTGGTCTCACCACAACCGTCCCCATGGCACTCACCACAATTGTCACCAGTGGGAACACCTATAATGCAGTCACCCACACGAGTGGAGGGAGGAGTGGTCACTTACACCTTAATGGGCTGTGCCTGCCCTCACACAATGGCGCCTCCAACCCCCTGGTGTGAGTCTGGAGCCAGGCCTGGGCAAGTCAGGATCTAGTGAACAACAGAGACTTTCCTTTGGAGTCTGCCTACTTGAAAGGCAGAAAGGGGAATAAGCAGTGGACCCAAAACCCCAGATGTTTAGATTATTTCTGGATTCAAGAGGAACCTCTGCCAAGGAGAAGGAGCTGGAGGAGGAGTACTGCCCCTTTGGCTGTGACTGTGCTTTGCTGGATTGGCCTGCAGTTGCTGCTTCTGCCTGAAAGACGGCAAAGACTGGACTTTGTGGTATATTCCTGCTTCTGAAGAATCTTGGGCTGAGCTTGCCTCCTGTTTTGAAGTCTCAGGGCCATCAAAGACTTCCTCTGCCAGCACCTAGACTCTCTGCTGAGACACCTCCCCTGCCAAGTGGTGCCCACTCCAGTCCCTGGATCCTTCAAAGGTGAAGCTGGTAGAACAATGACTGAAATACATACACAGGATGCCGTGCAGGGAAACTTTTGATGCACCACCTGCAACGTGGCTAAAAAATGACAAGCCACCCGCTTTGCGGCTAAAGAACGATGCTCCACCTGCATCACAGCTGGGAGATCGAGGCATGGTGCCTGGAGAAGTGGCACAACACCTGCTCGCAGCTGCTGATAATGACGCAAACCCCATGCAGCATGGTTTTCTGGCATCATGCAACCAGTTTTGTCATGCATCATCGCTGGGCATCAAAACTCAACACGAGCCGGTGCGAAACCGAGGTGCCCCATATGGAAATCGATGCATCACTCTCTTGTGGGAAAGAAAAATGACGCGTTGCCTACCCAACCGAAAAAGAAATGACACACGGCCTCACTTGCAAGTAAGGAATCAACGCATTTCTGACTTTTTCGACACACGCTCGCCTGTGCGGCTTTATTTTTGACACAAACCAGGTACTTTGTGTAATAAGAACGTTTCCATTGTTTTGTATGGCGTAAGACTCTTATTCATTTGAAAATTCAAATCTTGACTTGTGTATGTTGGATTTTTGTCATTTTTGGTCTTGGTGGATAGTGCCTATTTTTCTAAACTGGTGTGGTGTCCATTTTGTAGTGTTTTCACTGTATTACTGTGTGTGTCGGTACAAATACTTTACACATTGCCTTCAAGATAAGCCTGACTGCTTGTGCCAAGCTACCAAGGGGGTGAGGAGGGGTTATCTTAAGTGTCTATCTCCTTTGCCCTGACTAGAGTGAGGGTCTCTGCTTGAACAGAGTGCAAACTGACTGCCAACCAGAGACCCCATTTCTAACAGGTGCATTATAAAATGCGGTACCAATGTTCTCCTGATCCTTCTACTAATGCTTAAAGGTGAAAGGCCTCCGGTATGCTGGGGACCAACAAGAAGGAGATGCTTGATTATTTGCGCTTAGAGGACTGTGACTTAAGGAAGTCCACATTTAGGGAAAAGACTGTGTATTGCACTCCACACGCACTCATGTAGGGCACCTCCCTCAAAGGCTCAACACTTGGGTAAGAAACAACCTCAAGATGTCAGCCTGTGCTTGCTGTGACACTGCACACAGAAAAGTATAGAGTACATTATTCAGCCTAACTGTTTAAGGTGGTCCTTTTAGAACCGGAAATAAGCACAAGTGAGTTAAGTGCACCATTTAACTTACCTATAGTAAAATGTTGAACATCATCTGAAGTTCTAGTTTAATCTTGCCTTTCAAAAATGGTACATGTGCACAAAAAGTTTTCTAAAAAACGTTAATAAACCTCTAAAAATGTTGTTCCTTAGGAGAAAAATACTGCCACGTACATAGAAGAACTTGGCAAGCGTGAAGGCTCACTTCCACCAAAATATAGACATCTGTTGGATGTAAGTAACCAGTGTACCAAGACTATGCCTGCAACAGACTATTTACTTACTGTTGTCAATTTGTTGATAACTGACAATATATTCATTTTCTAGGGTAAAGAGGGTGGTAAAGTTGTACCCCCACCAAAGGCTGAAACTGTGAAGGTAAGACTGCTGTGAATGTAAACTACTTTTCTGACACTGCAGTCAAAGTGTCCATTAAATATTATTGTTATGTTTAATGTACTAGCCAGAAACTGGCTGGTTTCTAAGCACCCTCACTGCACTTCTTCTATCTATTCTTCTAAGGTGCTTCCTCACGCATTCTTCATCTGACGTACCTCTTGTTGCCGACAAGTCCCTCATAACTGTGCATCCATTGACCAACTATCCTTGGTTCTGTACCTCCACTATATAACTGAGCAACAGCCATGATAAACGTCAATACCACAATAACCTCCATATCCAAGGTGAAAACCATTGACTATTCTGAGCTAGTGTACGCTGCAATGGAGTTCTCTCCAAACCCAGATCCGATAGGACTCTTTCACGTCCCTAAAGACGAGTCGGTAAATTACATTCCTGTCTGCGTAGTGTCCTTCAGCATATCATAGGGGTCAGTCCAGTGTCTCCTAAATATATATGTGAACCCTCTGATTGAGCTAATTGGAGTTTAGGAACTCCTAAGCAGCTAACATCCAATTCGACCTGCAAGTCACATGAGACAGAGACCAATTAGCTAATATCGCTAGTGTCCTTAATGCAGTTGCATCATGGATGGGCTTAAACAGACTAAAACTCTAAGTCCGAAATCCTGCTGCTAGCACCAGTTCATTTTGCTATAGGCAAGAGTCTATTTCAACCCACCTCTACCCACTTCCAGCTTTCAAGTAGAAACAGTTTTTGTTAAAAGAATTTGGGTCATTGACTTCAGGCCAAACTCCCAAGTAAGAACAGTAGATAAATCTATCTTCAAAAAATGAAACTTCTCAAACAGCGCCGTCCCTTCACCCATCTTGGATATGACATGTTAGTTGCCAGGGCATTTGTAAAGAGAGCTACAGCAGGCCTGCTCTGCCACCAAATCAAGCAGCTTCAACAAATGCTGCTGGCCAGTTTGTACTTGGCCTGTGCAAACACTAGCACATCACCAGGACTACACTGTTTTTTGGAAAACCCAAAGTAGGCTTTCAGATATTCTGCTTCACATTCAGAATATAATCCAATACCTCCTCTCCAAAAATATCAGACAAATACAGCCTAAAATATATCTTCTTCGTCAAGAACACGTCAGCGCCTTGAGACCCTAACGGGTGAGTAGCGCGCTTTATAAATGGTTTGATTGATTGAAGAACAAACCAAGCCTAATTATCCAAAAAAAACAATTGCAATAGAGCACTCCAAACCTCCTTAAATTCAGAATAAGACTCAAAACCCACATTTTCTAGTACCACGAGATGTTACTGCACCATCACCTGCCGTTATTTATAAATATATCCTTTACCACAAACATCACCTCAAAAGGCACTGTTAAGTTTTAAGAACAGTTAGAAAATATTTATCTTGTAAAACAGTTTTAAAAAATGTAATAGTGTATAAGAGGGTCCAATAAACAGACTTGTTGAAGTATTCAAAATAAGAGGTGGGCAAAATATGCTATTCTGCCTTTGGAATTGGCGGAATTTTAGGACTTCGCATTATACTCTTGTAACGAATATTACTAGTAGAAAGTTTGCTGTTGTGCTGCTGTGAATCACATGCTTTGCACGTTTCTGCCATCTAGTGTTAAGCTCAGACATTGCAAGTTGTTTTTATTTAAAGTAAAGGTTTCAGTTTTGAGCTAACTTCGTATTCGTGACCTCTCCCAAAACCATATCGGGTGTTTTTTTTCTTTTTTTTCCGCCATTGTTTTTGGACCTGCATCATAGAGCTCTGGGATAGTTATGCATCTAAGCAAAAAATTTGAAAATGAGGAACCAAAAATGAATCGCCACTTCTCCTTTAAACATCGTAGGACCACTGACTGTATCAGTCTTGACATTGGACCAGAAAACCTTGAGGCTAGTCATTCAAGATTGACTTTTGGAGGGAGGTGGTATGAGGAACACTTCCTTTAAATGTTGTTCAAAATACAACAGTAAATTCCTGTGGTCAGTCCAGTATAGGGCCTTTGGACTACCAAGGGACCATGTTAGAATCGAAAACTGGCCTGCCTGCCAGACCGTCTCGTGTAAGACAACTGTTCATCTTCAGAGAGATAGGTGATGGGTGCATTATCTACTGTTAAGCATTCCATGTCATGCCACATATTCCACCATGCAGCCACGACATCAGTCAGAAACGCCACAGGTTGCTTCACTTGGAGGCGAGAGCATTGATTGCCTCTAAAGGGAGCAATTAAGCAAATCCACCAACTCAACAGGGACAAGGCATTTACTCATACTTTCTCATCCCTCATGGCAGCGCAACCTGTACATAATCACAGATCACTTCAAAAGGTCATCTCTGCAAGAGTACTTATTTCTGCATACCTAGCCACCCAACATACCACCATTATCTCAGGTTTGTGATAAATGGCAAACATTATTAGTTCGAAGTATTACCTTTGAGGGTTACAACTGCCCAAAGGTAATTGCAAAATGTTATGTGGTGGTTGCAGCACACCTTTGTTGTAACTCAATTCATGTCTTTCCATCTATGTAGAACTGGGTGATAAACCACAACTGCTGAGGACAGTGCCTTGCTCATACTCAATAATCAGTGACTTTAGAGCTCATCGTGAACCCCAAAAACCCCAAAATGTCTCACCTCTCCCTTAAACAAGCAGAATCCTTCTTGGGAGCAATACTCAATACAGCAATAGGCAAGGTCTCCCCCAACATAGAAAGTGATGACATTTCAAAGGATGCTTCCCCTTTACCAGATATTATATTCTCTAACTGGGAGGGGAGTCATGAGACTGTTAGCATCTTGATTTGCACTAGTCCCAAATGTTTGGTTGCATACACACCCACTTCAGGAATGTATTGCACAGCAATCGTCACAAGCTTCTGGGAAGTGGCAAGATCTAGAGTTGGGGGGAGTCAAGAGTTGAGCACAAGCTGCAATGGAGGAACAATAACAGCTTGTTACTGGGTAGGCCATTTCTCGACCCCATCTGTAAGGGGTATGGAACACATTTGGGCCACATAGCAGTGCAGGGCCAGTGGTCTCCCCAGCAGCAGAACTTTACATCAATATTCTGGAGCAAATGGCAGTACAGTTAGAACTACAACCATTTTTCAATGTAATTAGGAATAAAACAGTACTCATTCGAACAGAAAAGATGACCACAATCTATTTTATCTAAAACCAAAAGGGCCCACACGCAACCCAGCTCAAAAAGCTGGTGCATAAGATATGAAATTGGGCAGTTCATCATAAAGTCCTGCTCCAGTTGGAACACCACTCTGGAGAGGAAAGAAGCTTTGGAGACCTGTTAAGCATGATGCAATAGCAAGCACAGAAATGGAAAATCAGTACAGAAGCTCAAGATACTTTCACCGATGAGGTACTCCAAAGGTGATTTGTTCACAATGTGCAAAAACGCAAAATGCCAGTGCTTTGCCTTGAGGTATCTTCGAACCTCAAGCAATGCACTGTGGATGAATTTGTCAGGGACATTTGCATATGATTTTCCTCCACTAGCTCGAACTCTCTGTGTAGTGAGGAAAATGATACAGACACCTATGACACACATTCTCATAGCACCTAGCTGGGCAAAGCAACCTCAATGCTCTTAGAGATGTCCGTACATCCACCCAAGAGGCTACATCCACCTACATCAAGGTCAGCTACAGCATTCCAATCCCAGGACACTGAACATTGCAGTTTGGCCACTGAGGTGTTAAGGATTTAGTGCCTCTCACTTGCTGAAGGATGTATGCTAAGACCCTGGTTCCTGCTGCGAGGACTTAGCATGTGGCCAAATAGAAAAGTTTTTTTCAGTACTGCACTATTTTTCAAAAACAGTCCTTGGGAATCTTGTTTCAAGACATTATATGGCACATATCGCACTTATACAAATCACTGTTGCCGTGAACTTTCATAAGAGTATACTTAGCTGCTGTAGCAGCCTACATGCAAAAAATAGGCAACACCAGTCAATTTTCCAAATATCGGTGGTTAGGGCATTCATGGAAGGCCCTAAAAGAGCAAATCTTCCTATGGCACCACCAGTCCCTTTCTGGGACCTCTCCATTGTTCTTACCATTCTCAAGGGTCCACCTTTTGAGCCATTACTATTTTAATATTTACAGATAATTTCATAGAAGGTGGCATTCATTCCTTCAGTTACATCTCTTCAGAGAGTAAGTGAACTGGAAGCTCTAACAGTCTAAGAGCACTTTATTCAGATGGACAAAGACAGGGTCGTCCTCAGGTCTAGCCCTCGTTTTCTGCTTTAGTTGTCTCTGCGTTCTATGCCAATCAAATGACTGACCTGACATTTTTCCCCTAACATCAATGAGTGACTTAAAGCACTTTACACCGTTTAGATTACAAAAGAGCATTTTTGTATTACATTGATAGAACTAAAACTTTTAGGAAAACTAAGCAACTGTTTGAAGCTTTCGATAAGCCTTACTTAGGGAAAACAATTTCCAAGTGAGGCATTGCTAGATTTGTAGTTAAGTGTTTTATGCCAAGCCAAATGTAAACTGCAAGCAGTTCCCAACGTACATTTCACGAGCAAAGAGGGAGACGCTGTGACTTTTCTTAGAAACGTCCCTATTGCAAACATCTGTAGGGCTGCAACAAGGTACAGCATTCACACTTTCACTAAGTACTATTACGCGAACAGTCATGCACTCAGAATAAGCACAAGTTGGACAAACTATTCTTAAAACTTTGTTTCAAACGTCTTCAGCAATAGCTTGCAAGTTTCTGCTTTAGGGGGAAGGGCAGTTTTTTTTCCAGACTGTGCAAAAGATGTGATCTCCATGAGAATCTACCACAGACCGAAAACATTACTTGCCTGTAGCAATCGGTCTGCAGCTTGTAGTGCTATAGATTCACTTAGGCACAATCATCACATTTAAAGAAAAAATATCGTAATGCATTCTAACTGTTCACCTGTATGACCGTCTTGCTCCGCACTACGACAGTTTCTTATTCTCATCTCTATGGGGAAACACAATCTGAGGTGGAGTCTGTGTCCTAGTGAATTGTGGGGTTCGGGGGAGAAACCAGGAGTCCTGAGTCACCTCGAGACCAAAACCTTTATATCACAGAAAGACAATTTGCAATGCCTTCGCCTAACATTAGAAGGCAGGAATGTAATGATATGTGAACCTACCGCACTACAAGCTGCAAATTGATTATTAGTGGTAAGCTACATTTTCCTTACGCTGAGGAGTGATCATTTCTTTTTGCCCTGGAATTTCACTGGGAAATGATTACTTGTTTTCAACGGGTCAAAGGTAAATCTATAGTTCCTGTCATTTAGATGGCACCACTAATGGGAGTTACTAGCCCCATCAGGTACTAGTCAAAGCTGAAAATACTGCCCATAATGTTACAGATTCCTACTTAGTATTTAATTGCATCTGCAAACGTAAGAAAAAGCCATTAAATAAATATCTTCTCACTTTTACTCTGGTTGTAACCGTTATTAAAATTATATACCTGCTTGCTACCAGTGGCAATGTAATGGATTTATTTTAGACATTTAAACAATTAATGATTATATACTTTTGTATTATGGTGCTTTTCCGCAGCCTATGAGTGACACTGAACTAGCTGATGAGTTGTCAAAGGACTTTGCTTGCTCTGCTTCTCCGACGGCACAACCCTCAGCACCTGCCAAGTCTGCAGTAAGTTTTCAGGATTTATAAGTTCTCAAGGGATGCACCAAAAAGGTATAAAACAGAGGCCCCTGTGGTGTAATCTGGTTGTCCACTCCCCTTTTTATTAAGCATTGTATCGTTCTTGCATTGTACATGTATATAAATGTTGTATTGGTCTCACGCTATAATGTGAAGTCTAAAAGCAAACAGATCGATTAACAGTGACACATAGGGTTACAATAATAGGCTTTTATAATAAATCGTTCATATTTAATTGCATCTATCTTGGAGGAATGTGATCTCTAATCCATTGCACTGGCCTGATAAGCATTGCGGCAGAGCCCTCTGACACTTTGAAGGGTTGAACGCCTCATGGATACATCAATTATAAATTGGAGATGTGGATCCTTTCAATCTTTTTTCTGATTCACAACATTTAGAGAACTGGGCCCGCTTGTTGGCAAGAATCTGGAGCTATTTATTTATACACCTAGTATAAGCTGTAGTAATGCTGCCTGTGTAAGTAAAGGCAGCAAAAGGTGCATTAAACGAGCAGTCACCCATGGCTCTTCCCTATTCCTACAAAACAAAAAAAACCTGGTGTGTGTTATGCACTGGATAGTGGGATCGTGCAGGCAATCAGAAACTAGGTCATATCAAGGGAACTTACATTGACAAGAAGTGAGTGGTCATGTCCTTACATATTGATATTTTAATCCTAGGAGAAGTGGTGGGACTTTCAGAGCATAACACTCATTTCCTATGGATACTTCCAACTGTAGATTTCCCACCTGGAAATACCCCCCAGGGGCCAGACTGAATCTGGAAATCTTCACAAGTAGGTGGTACGTGCAGTTTTGCGCTGACTACACAGACATGGAATTGATGGAACTAAGACATATATAAGCACCAACCCAGCATGTTCATGTCAGTTACCTTCTTTATACACCTTCCAACGTAGATGTAGAGCTCACATCCCAACTTTGTTGGTTTCTGGTGACTTCTAAACATTTTATAATCAGTGTGAATGATGTTCCCACTCAAAGCATCAGGTTTTTAAGCCATGCTGCAACTGCAGGAAGATGATGTCACCAACTTGCACAAGGTGTCTTTGGTGCATAGATTCGGGCCACGGCCCGTATGTTGTGCAGTAAGTGCGCCCTCATGCACCTGAAGGAGATATGAGACCTGAAAGTGAAGCTTGAAGTTGTCAAACAAAAGAGGAAGTTGCAGTCTTTGCAGAAATCCTACTCCTGATCCGAGTCATAGGCACAGCACCAGTCCTGAGGCCTTTCTCACGATCACTCCAGTTCATGCTTAGTGTCCACTGGTAAGTCCAAGCACAAGAAAGCAAAGTGGACTCAACCCCATCTCACTACTCTGACTCAAAAGAGAAAATTCGGGGCATCACAATGTCAGTCACACCCTGATGAGGTCTCTGGCAATGGAACTTATTCCTCAGCTGGTCCTGCCGATCCCAAATTTCCTGAGCCTTCATGGGCCCCATAGGAGATCTAGGCCTTGAAAATCACCATGTTGCACATTTTCAGTGCGCTTCCAGCTCCCTCTGATGTGCCTTCTGGCCCACAGACCTGTAGGGCCCACAGTCAGGTTACTGCCAGCAGGTCTGCCCCAATGCCGTCTGTCGTCTTGGGACCTGGTACTAGGCCTGTAGCAACAGACGTCTACTCCAAACCCAAGGTCCATGTCAGTCCCAGATGTTGGTGCGATACCAATGGTGCTGGTCAGGGACCCAGTGCCGACACCAATTTCGGAGCCCAAATCTACTTCGGCTCAAGCATGGTTGGTGTTATGCTACAAAATTACAACAGCGCAGCCTGTCATCTTACAGCCTAACTCTAACCGAGCTCCTTGGCCACAGTGCACCTACCACCTGAGGCCCCATTACATTTTCAGTTCTGATTCTGATTTTGTGCCAGTGTACGGCATGCCCTAAGATGTTTATGATGGTGATGGGATGGTTTGCTTCCCCTTCATTAAACAGATCATGGCTTACAAATTGATTTACAGAATCCCAGTGGCTTGACACCTCACCTGAGTCAGATTCTCCACATGGGCCACCAAAAGAAAAGAGTGCCTTGTTTCCAGTGTTGGTTCAGAGGACATGTGAGGTACTAGAAGGACAGCTGTCCTCCATTGAGACTAAAACAAATGTTTTTACAGAACGTTTACAGCCTCGGCCAGCAACATCTGAGCCCTTACTTCCATTTACTTACACCCTCACAGATACTCTGATGGCTACCTAATCGAAACCGGGTTCTAGCCCATCTGTGAATAAGCTGGTGGCCAGATATCATATGCAGGAGCCTGGAGACCTAGATTTTCTATCAAAGCATCCACTCAGGAGAAGCTTATCGTGTAGGCCTCGACCAGGAATGTGAACCCTAAATTATTTCCATATAGACCTCCGGGCTTGGTGTCCATGAAGATTATGCTGTTAGTCAAGCACATATTTTCCTCTGCTTGTCTAGCATTTTAGTTGGTAAATGCGGTCTGTTTGTTGGTTTGGTACCCTCTGGAACATAGCGAGATCTTGCTGGCAGTGCAGGATAACGTTAGGGCTCACACAATTCATGATGGGCAGGACGCAGCCAAATATGCAGGACTGGATACCATCAATTGGGAGAGAGGATAGTCTGTACTAGTGTCATACTTTGCCGACACAAGTGGATGCATTCCACAGGGTTCTCCAGCCATGTACAGGCCTCCTTCATAGAGATGCCCTTTAAAATGTAACCCCATTTTGTTGAGACTGGAGACTCCCCATTAGAGGGCTTGAAGGGCAGGAGGGCTATAGAACACTCATTGGGACTATTGCCCCCTGCTAAACAGTTCATGCATCAACTCAGAAAGGTAAAGGGCTATTCCAGAGGGCAGGTATATAGACAGAGACAGCCTTTCCAAACAGTGCAGCAGGCACCCATGTCCTTTCGAGTACATGGGTCTGACAGGCAGTGTGCAGGCCAGCAGGGGTATCAGAT
Source organism: Pleurodeles waltl (assembly GCF_031143425.1). NCBI lineage: Eukaryota > Metazoa > Chordata > Amphibia > Caudata > Salamandridae > Pleurodeles > Pleurodeles waltl. Next base: position 537,685,748 of record NC_090436.1, read on the forward strand.
ATCGAATTCCTCTTCTGCTGCTAAAAAAGCCACCAGAACTCCTTAGTTCACCGTTAGTAACATATGCTCAAATTTGCAGGATGGTAGGATTCAACATTTCTTCCTAGGGCGGTGATCTATCATGGCAGATAGATGGGTCTTACAAATCATTCAAAATGGCTTTGCTCTGCGTTTCTTTATGTTCTGCCCACTATTTCTGACAAGCGTCAGCCCATTCTGTTATGAGAATTGCAGTTTTTGCTCTCCAAAGGTGCTACTGAAAGGGTTCTGGACTTGTAAATTGGAGGGGGTATTACTCTTGCTATGTCTTAGTTCCAAAGAAAGACTGGGGCATCAGGCCTATTGTTAACCTCCGGGTTCCGAATGACTCCCTGCAGAAGGACACATTTATAATACTCATGATGGCCTATGTTCTGTCTGCTCTGCACCTAGATGGCTGGATGGTGTCCTTGGGCCTTGAGGGTGTGTATTTTCATATCCTACAGATGCTATCTACAGTTCAGAAAAGGCCAGGAGCATTTTCAGTTTGCCATGCCATCTTTTAGCCTCACCAGCACCCCTTGGGTGTTCAGGAAAATGATGGCGGTCTCCACAAATCTTCAAAGGTAGGGTATATCTGTATTACCATAGCTCAAAGACTGGCTACTGAAGGCAGGCATGCCACAGTCAGTTGTAGACTACCTCTCAATGACGGTGAATCTCTTAGTTTATTTGGAGTTCAGTATTATCAAGCAGTCGTCCCACCTCTCTCCTTCGCAGAAGCTTCCTTTCATTAGAGCATTCCCGGACACTGTGGAATTCAGGGATTTCCCTCCCCGCAATGAGTCCAGGACATTTCAGATTGTGGTTCTGATGTTTCATGCTCGATCCTGAATAATTGTGAGAGCAACTCTGTGGCTTCTTAGTCTCTCGCATCCTGCTCATCAGCCATGCCACATGGCACATCCAGGCACTGCAATAAGACTTAAAGTTCCAGTGGACCCAGCACCAAGACAATCTGGCCAATGTCATCTAGGTCTCAAAGGAGATGGCTTAAAACACGGAGTGGTGACTGCTTGAAAGCAAGTGGTACAGCAGCACACCCTTCTTCCTTGCACATTCAGAGATGACAGTGGTGACAGACGTGTCTCTGCTGAACTGGGAGATCATCTTTGAGAGGTAAAGATCAGGAGACCCTGGTCTTCTGCGGAGGGCTGGCTCCACATCAGTCTGCCGGATTTGTGGGCTATCTGGCTTGGAAGGCCTTTCTGACTTCCATCGGGTGGAGGCTGGTGCCCGTTCATATAAACAGCACCACTGACATGTGGTACTGCAGCAAGCAGAGCAGAGTGGGATCCTGGGCTCTGCTCCTTTGGAGATAGCTGGAATGTTGGGGCATTTTCCTGACTGAGAACAACCTGCAAGAGGACCTTTTATGCCAGAGCAGACTCACTGAGCAGGCACAAGTGGTGTCTACATCCTGAAGCAGAGAGTATCCAGGCTAGATTTTTTTCGCCACCATCTAGCATGCACAGTGTCAAAGATTTTGTACTTTGGAGTTTCTGCTGAAACTATTATTGTAAAGAGATACATTCCGGGTGAAATGAAACATTGGGCCCCTGCACACCTTTCCATCTCTGCTTCACCTGATTCCAATCAGAAACAACTGAGCCCAAGTCATTCTAGTGGCTCTGGGCTGATCTTGAAGAGTGTGGTACCTGGAACTTCTGGGCATGGACATCTGCTACTTCCCGAGGATCTCCTGTCTCAGCAACAGGTCAGGGCCACTGTGCAGTCTCCAGTGTATGCGTGGAGATTAAGTGGCAGCAATTGACAGCATTTGATCTGCTGCCTGAATTGGTAGATGTCATCCTTGCCGCCGGGCACCCTTCCATGAAGTTCATTTAATCCGGGCGCTGGGACAAATGTGTGGCCTGGTGTGGCATTCGCAAGACTGACTCTTTATAAGCAAAGCTTTTGGATGTTCTTTTGTTTGTGTTATCTTCGTCTCAGCAAGGCCTTGCAGTAGGCACCATTAATGGTTACTTGTGGGCCCTTTGAGCCTTTCTCCGCTTACCTGTCCAATTGCCCTCATTTAAATCAAGTGTTGTGATGAGATTAAGTAAAGGCTAGACAAATGTTTGCTCTCCATGTTTTTTGTGATGCCACAATGGGGCCTTAACTTGGTTTTGAAATGTATCCTGTATACTCCATTAGAACTGCTGCTTGTTGCATCTCCTGACTTTAAAGACTGTCTTCCTCATTTTGATTACATCAGCTCATCACCTGTTTGAACTTCAGGCACTTTCAGTGCAACTGCCCTATACCACCTTTTTCTCTGACAAGTTGGTGTCGAGGACATAGGTAACATTCTTGGCACATTGGGCTATGCATCACTCTGTTTGCATTTATTACTCTCCCTCACCCTTAAAAAGGGGAGGAGAGGCTCCATTGACTGTACCTCAGAAGGACTTTAAGCTTTCATATTGTTCATATAAAGCATAATCAACTTTTTTGGAGTTATCTGGAACAAAGAAAGGGAAGGCAATGAAAAAGAGCATCCTACTTAGGTGATTAGTCCTATGTATTAAGATCTAACACATACTGGCTAAAAAGCAAAATGAAGGTCATTCCGCCAGGTATAAGGCTGCATTCATTCATGCAGTGCCTGTCCTGGATATCTGCTAGGCTGTGACGTACCTTCAGTAATGCTCTTTCAATTAAATGGTCTATCTAACCCCAGATTCCTCACCGCCCTCCCACCTTCCCATTTTCTGGAGTGGCATCTTTTTTAACATCTAAAAAGAACCCAGGTTAAGATTCAACACACTGGTATCAACAATTATTCATGCTCAGCATATGAGGGTGCAGAAAGAGGAAAAGACAAGAAACTGACATCAGCGCACAGGAGTGGTGCTTAAATGCGGATCTTGGGCAATGTGGAGTATCAGCTTGATGGTACATGGGAAGTTTTCACGATCTAGTCTGGCACCTGGGGAGTATTCTAAGGTGAGGAATCTGCTGTAGAGTATCCATCAGAAAAAGCATTACCAAAGGTTAAACTGCACAGTTCCTATATTTAATTTGAGGAAGAGATGTGTAATTCCATCATTAGTTTTCATGGTCTTATTTGAATTGCAAATTTCTTCATACTACTTAACCTTCCAAACTCCAATTCTAATCAGCGCATGTTTTGACAAAGAATACAAATTTTGGTTCACGTTACAGTGTTGTATATTTTGCATTTTTGAGTTTTAGAGTTCAGTAAAACTATTGGTTCTGAATTCCCCTCATCTACAGACCCTGTGTGACTGCCAAATTAATTCACATTCATTAATGTCTTTTCACCTGTCCATTATGTGGCCGCTGGTGAGCACTTTTTAAAAGATACATAGTAATTAGTAGGGCAGAGCCACTCAGATGGAAACTAACTTTGCAATGGCAGCAGTTGTTATGGCTAGAATGAGGGAATACATTAATAATGCAATGTGTGATGTGATGAATATTAAAGGAGTGGTTTCTATGGATGCAGTTCATTAGAGATAAATGCACATTCATTAAAGAACTTCCTTACAAAAGTAAACCATGACTCAAGTAAATGATACCTCAGAAGTGACAATTAGAAAAATAACAGAGTGGGACAACAAAAGAGGGGCAAATCTAAATAATGCCACTTCAGACAATGATAAGGTAGCTGTATGGAGGAGGGAAAAAGGATGGGGCCTGGACAGCTGACAGTCAGGCAATGAAAACAAATAGTAGATCGTGGAGCACATTATGAAACCAAATCCACTGGGAAGTGTAAAATAACCATATACAATAGCATGTGCAAATCTGAAAAGTGTGATTAGTTATATAGACATCGGATCGCAAAATTAATGTTAGGGATCAGAAATTTGGCAGAAAAATACATGGTCAGACAGAAAGCACTAGTAGTGTACCAGTGGTGAAATACATAATCCAGGTTGGATATATAGGAGTGTGAAAAATAATGGTCGGATAGTTAAATATTATAAATTCACATTAGCAGGATTAGAAGATTTTTACATTTTCAAATTATAATATTGGCCGAGGGAGTAGCACTTTTAATGTAAATTTTTGATAACATCCCAATGGTTCCAATATTAAATAGAAATTCTTGCAACAACTATCAAAGATCTGTGAAAAAGTACTTCTTTCATTGTGTAAATCGAAGGAAACATATGTAAAAATCTGAAAGCCGGACAATAGAGGATAATAGAGGAGTTTTACTAAGGAATATTTTATTCTTTAGATATGTTTATATTGCTTTTGTCTGTGATCTAACAGTCACAAAACATCATTATGGAAGAGTACAAGCTGGTCTGCCTCTTAAATGAATGGTGGCACTTGCCTTTATGCTTAATTATGGCATCTTGGGCATTGTTGCAATTTATTTCTTAGCTTCAAATTAGCAAGAACTTCATAATGCAATTGAACTGTTACAGCAATCTGTTGGGTCTGCAAAGGTGGTGGTGGCTAACCCATAAAGCATTGATGGACAGTGCCACACCACTTTCCAGCTGCCTTAAAGAGCAGTATTAGCATGACTGAGAGCCCTGACAAATGGTACCAGCTCAGCTAATGAACCCCTCGCACATATGGCATAAAATAAGGAGAGGGTGATGTAAGCAGAAGCTTCCACTTGTTTCTGCTGTGTGTTACTCCTGCAGATCTGCAGTAGAGCCAGATGAGCTCAGGCAAAAGGTTAGGCACGTCAGCAAGTTGTAAGGTGGAAGAGAAAGAGAATGTGTGTTTGTGCGTCTTTCTCTTACGTAGCACGTCAAGTGACAGGTTTGTGGGCATACTTGGTCATGTGCTAGCTATCTCAACCTAATAATGGCTCTCAGCAGCATGAAAGACAAATTTGTGGCCCTTTTTTGCTGCATGAAAGGTAGTCCTCCAAATAATTGCCCACCAGTGACCTGTTTGTGGGTACCTTGCAGACATGCTGGGTGTTTGAATAGCAACGGCCCATCTGTGCAAATTTGTGGGATTTCTTGGTGACCGACTGGCTAGCACTGCATATTAATTGTCTATCAACAATTTCTGTTATATTTTTAAGCTTATGACGTATTTGTGGTTTGGTTCCTTTTCTTTATACAAGAAAGCATATTTTCTATTTCATGACTTTTGTTGAGGCATTGTGTCATCTCTGTTGAAAAAGCATTTATACTTTTATCACTACTACTACCCTCCCAGTCCTGAACATTTATCGTTGGTGATCCTATGATATCTATGTAATTGAGTAATATCGTTGCCATAAATGCCTCTAAGAATTGTATCTCTCTGGTATTTTTGGCCTGTGATCGTGAAATGTACACAACTTTTGATTTCTTCAACTTGTTTATTAAATGTAGATCCTCACTTATAACATACCACTGAGAATATAATTAGTGTGGGCTGAGTGGAACAATGAGGTGACGAAAAATACTATCTACATTGTGAAAACAGATAGTCTGTGTGACATTGCATAACCAGTTTTTCCTAATTGCTAATTGCATATAATAAATATGGCTGTTTAGGCAATCTTTAGGACGGTACATTGAAACCCCAATTATTTAACAACCATTCTTTCCATGTTTGCGTAAGGAAAGTGAGATCCGGCACACAGTTACTGGAAAATTGAGCACCTTTAGAGCCTTTTGATTTTGAACTAATTTATGTTAAATTGCACATACCAATGAATCCTTTGGCACAGTTTTGTCAGAATGTACCCGGGTGTAGAACCTCCTCACTCTTAAAAGGAGGTCAGTCATTCCTATTCGAGGAAAGTATTCACTTTGCACAACTTTCAGAGTTCACCAGCTGCATTGCACTGCAGTATAGCCAGACGCCCTCTGATGCCCATGTCTTTTCAGTGTTATTTTTGTCTTTCGGTCTTGCACCAAATAATGCAATTTACAGTTGTTACATTTCTGTTGCCACTCTAGTTGCTTACCTAGGAGCAAACATTAATTCTGAATTTGCCCACAGATGAACAAATGAATGCCGAAAAAAGAATATATTTGAAATGATGGACTTTTGTTATGAGATGTGATGACTGATCTATAAAGTCATGGTAACAATGTAGAAAGTTCAAAAGGCATGGTCCCTTGTCCAGGAAAACGTGCTAGGAAGTGACTAATCACAAAGTATAATATTGGATATCAGGCAAAAACATAATTTGCAAAAACAGAGACTCCAAAACATAAATTACCAAAATATCTAACAAATGTATCTCCCTACAAAATTTAAACCAGCAGTTTATCCCACTTTCAATCAATTATCTTCAAATATGATGTGATATAATGACTGGAGTCATTATGGTAATTTATATTGGCCTTAAAACATGTGGTAAATGGGTGTGGCTGGATTTAGGCATTAATCAGGAGTTGAAATGTTTGTAGGCCGTTACGTATGTATGGATGGACAAGTTACTTACCTTCAGTAACACCTTATCTAGTAGACACGATATCTACTGGCAGATTACTTACTTAGAATTTCCCCAGGCAGCAATCTGGATCTAGAGATTTTTCTCGAGCAGTACCCCTGAGCGCAGTTAGGTGGTGTTGATCGGTTCCGCGTCCGTCATCGTGCGCGCCAGATATGACATTGCAGGACCTATATAGGCGTTTCCCAACTTTCCAAGCCAGAAACGCAGACTTATGAAGAACACTGACCACTGGTGCATCAAAACTAGGGCCCTGAAAGGGAGTCCCTGTCCCTAGAAATAAGTTTGTTTAGCAGGAAGAATGGGTGGGTTGGTAAGGAGTCTGCAGCTAGATATTGTCTCTACCAGGTAAGGCGTTACAGAAGGTAAGTAATTTGTCCATCTGATAGAGACATCTAGTTGCAGACTCTTTACATTAGAATAGATACCCAAGCAGTACCATCCCAGGAGGTGAGTCTGCGAACTAAAATCATACTGGAAAGTCCTGCTGGACCGAACGGGCAAAGTGCCTGTCCCTAAGGACCTGACTGCCCAGGCAGAAGTGTTTGGTAAATGTGTGCAGAGATGCCCATGTTGCCGCCTGACAGATGTCAAGGACTCAAACTATGGGGGTGATTCTAAGTCTGGCGGGCGGCGGAGGCCGCCTGTAAAGAAATGGCTCCCTGTTGCAGTTACCCCCCACTTTTTGCCTGATACTGATGCTGACTTGACTGAGAAGAGTGCTGGGACCCTGCTAACCAGGCCCCAGCACCAGTGTTCCTTCACCTAAAATGTACCATTGTATCCACAATTGGCAGACCCTGGCATCCAGATAAGTCCCTTGTAACTGGTACTTCTAGTACCAAGGGCCCTGATGCCAAGGAAGGTCTCTAAGGGCTGCAGCATGTCTTATGCCACCCTGGAGACCTCTCACTCAGTACAGACACCCTGCTTGCCAGCTTGTGTGTGCTAGTGAGGACAAAACGAGTAAGTCGACATGGCACTCCCCTCAGGGTGCCATGCCAGCCTCTCACTGCCTATGCAGTATAGGTAAGACACCCCTCTAGCAGGCCTTACAGCCCTAAGGCAGGGTGCACTATACCATAGGTGAGGGTACCAGTGCATGAGCATGGTACCCCTACAGTGTCTAAACAAAACCTTAGACATTGTAAGTGCAGGGTAGCCATAAGAGTATATGGTCTGGGAGTTTGTCAAACACGAACTCCACAGCACCATAATGGCTACACTGAAAACTGGGAAGTTTGGTATCAAACTTCTCAGCACAATAAATGCACACTGATGCCAGTGTACATTTTATTGTAAAATACACCCCAGAGGGCACCTTAGAGGTGCCCCCTGAAACTTAACCGACTATCTGTGTAGGCTGACTAGTTTTAGCAGCCTGCCACAGACCGAGACATGTTGCTGGCCCCATGGGGAGAGTGCCTTTGTCACTCGGAGGCCAGTAACAAAGCCTGCACTGGGTGGAGATGCTAACACCTCCCCCAGGCAGGAATTGTCACACCTGGCGGTGAGCCTCAAAGGCTCACCTCCTTTGTGCCAACCCAGCAGGACACTCCAGCTAGTGGAGTTGCCCGCCCCCTCCGGCCAGGCCCCACTTTTGGCGGCAAGGCCGGAGAAAATAATGAGAAAAACAAGGAGGAGTCACTGGCCAGTCAGGACAGCCCCTAAGGTGTCCTGAGCTGAAGTGACTCTAACTTTTAGAAATCCTCCATCTTGCAGATGGAGGATTCCCCCAATAGGGTTAGGATTGTGACCCCCTCCCCTTGGGAGGAGGCACAAAGAGGGTGTACCCACCCTCAGGGCTAGTAGCCATTGGCTACTAACCCCCCAGACCTAAACACGCCCTTAAATTTAGTATTTAAGGGCTACCCTGAACCCTAGAAAATTAGATTCCTGCAACTACAAGAAGAAGGACTGCCCAGCTGAAAACCCCTGCAGCGGAAGACCAGAAGACGACAACTGCCTTGGCTCCAGAAACTCACCGGCCTGTCTCCTGCCTTCCAAAGATCCTGCTCCAGCGACGCCTTCCAAAGGGACCAGCGACCTCGACATCCTCTGAGGACTGCCCCTGCTTCGAAAAGACAAGAAACTCCCGAGGACAGCGGACCTGCTCCAAGAAAAGCTGCAACTTTGTTCCCAGCAGCTTTAAAGAACCCTGCAAGCTCCCCGCAAGAAGCGTGAGACTTGCAACACTGCACCCGGCGACCCCGACTCGGCTGGTGGCGATCCAACACCTCAGGAGGGACCCCAGGACTACTCTAAGACTGTGAGTACAAAAACCTGTCCCCCCTGAGCCCCCACAGCGCCGCCTGCAGAGGGAATCCCGAGGCTTCCCCTGACCGCGACTCTTTGAATCCTAAGTCCCGACACCTGGGAGAGACCCTGCACCCGCAGCCCCCAGGACCTGAAGGACCGGACTTTCACTGGAGGAGTGACCCCCAGGAGTCCCTCTCCCTTGATCAAGTGGAGGTTTCCCCGAGGAACCCCCCCCTTGCCTGCCTGCAGCGCTGAAGAGATCCCGAGATCTCTCATAGACTAACATTGCGAACCCGACGCCTGTTTCTACACTGCACCCGGCCGCCCCCGCGCCGCTGAGGGTGAAATTTCTGTGTGGGCTTGTGTCCCCCCCGGTGCCCTACAAAACCCCTCTGGTCTGCCCTCCGAAGACGCGGGTACTTACCTGCAAGCAGACCGGAACCGGGGCACCCCCTTCTCTCCATTCTAGCCTATGTGTTTTGGGCACCACTTTGAACTCTGCACCTGACAGGCCCTGAGCTGCTGGTGTGGTGACTTTGGGGTTGCTCTGAACCCCCAACGGTGGGCTACCTTGGACCAAGAACTGAACCCTGTAAGTGTCGTACTTACCTGGTAAAACTAACCAAAACTTACCTCCCCTAGGAACTGTGAAAATTGCACAAAGTGTCCACTTTTAAAACAGCTATTTGTGAATAACTTGAAAAGTATACATGCAATTTTGATGATTTGAAGTTCCTAAAGTACTTACCTGCAATACCTTTCGAATGAGATATTACATGTAGAATTTGAACCTGTGGTTCTTAAAATAAACTAAGAAAAGATATTTTTCTATACAAAAACCTATTGGCTGGATTTGTCTCTGAGTGTGTGTACCTCATTTATTGTCTATGTGTATGTACAACAAATGCTTAACACTACTCCTTGGATAAGCCTACTGCTCGACCACACTACCACAAAATAGAGCATTAGTATTATCTCTTTTTGCCACTATCTTACCTCTAAGGGGAACCCTTGGACTCTGTGCATGCTATTCCTTACTTTGAAATAGCACATACAGAGCCAACTTCCTACATTGGTGGATCAGCGGTGGGGTACAAGACTTTGCATTTGCTGGACTACTCAGCCAATACCTGATCACACGACAAATTCCAAAATTGTCATTAGAAATTCATTTTTGCAATTTGAAATTTTTCTAAATTCTTAAAAGTCCTGCTAGGGCCTTGTGTGTTAAGTCCCTGTTTAGCATTTTCTTTTAGAGTTTAAAAGTTTGTTAAAAGTTTGAAATTAGATTCTAGAAACAGTGTTAGATTCTTTAAAAAGTCTTCCAACTTTTAGCAAAATAATGTCTGATACAGAGATGAATGTGGTGGAACTCGACACCACACCTTACCTCCATCTTAAGATGAGGGAGCTAAGGTCTCTCTGTAATATCAAAAAAATAACCATTGGCTCCAGACCTACCAAAATTCAGCTCCAGGAGCTGTTGGCAGAGTTTGAAAAAGCCAACCCCTCTGATGATGACATCACAGAGGAAGAAATTAGTGACTTGGAGGCCAATGTCCCTCCTCCAGTCCTAAATAGGGAGAACAAGACCCCTCAAGTCCTGTCTCCAACTGTGTTAGTCAGAAATGGTGAGTCCCTCACAGGAGGGTCCCACATTTCTGAAATCACTGAGGATGCTCTCAGTGAAGATGACCTCCTGTTAGCCAGGATGGTCAAAAGATTGGCTTTGGAAAAGCAGCTCCTAGCCATAGAAAGGGAAAGAAAAGAAAAGAGATGGGCCTAGGTCCCATCGATGGTGGCAGCAACTTAAATAGGGTCAGAGATTCTCCTGACATCCTAAAAATCCCCAAAGGGATTGTAACAAAATATGAAGCTGGTGATGACATCACCAAATGGTTCACAGCTTTTGAGAGGGCTTGTGTAACCAGAAAAGTGAACAGATCTCACTGGGGTGCTCTCCTTTGGGAAATGTTCACTGGAAAGTGTAGGGATAGACTCCTCACACTCTCTGGAAAAGATGCAGAATCTTATGACCTCATGAAGGGTACCCTGATTGAGGGCTTTGGATTCTCCACTGAGGAGTATAGAATTAGATTCAGGGGGGCTCAAAAATCCTCGAGCCAGACCTGGGTTGATTTTGTAGACTACTCAGTAAAAACACTGGATGGTTGGTTAACTGGAAATGAAGTGTGTGACTATGTTGGGCTTTATAATTTGTTTATGAAAGAACACATTTTAAGTAACTGCTTCAATGAAAAGTTGCATCAGTATCTGGTAGACCTAGGTCCAATTTCTCCCCAAGAATTGGGAAAGAAGGCAGACCACTGGGTCAAGACTAGGGTAACCAAAACTTCCACTGGGGGTGACCAAAAGAAAGGGGTTACAAAAACTCCCCAGGAGAAAGTGGGTGACACTAGAAACAAAGAAAAAGAGTCCTCTGTAGGCCCCCAAAAACCAGAACAGGTGGGTGGGCCCCAAGACACAACCCAAAACAAAGGTGGGTACCAGGGTAAGAACTGGGATGCCACTAAGGCATGGTGCCACAACTGTAAACAGTCTGGGCACCACACCAAGGACACTTCTTGTCCCAAAAACAAACCCCAGAACAAAATTCCAGGGGTAACCAGTGTAGCCATGGGAGATGACTCCTCAGATGAGGAGGTCTTCATAGCCTTCAACTGGAAACAGGGCCCAACAGGTGAGTTGGAGATTCCAGAGGGAAGTAGACACTTCCACCACCTACTGGTGAATGGAATCCCAACCACTGCCCTGAGAGACACTTGTGCCAGTCACACTATTGTGCATGACAGGCTGGTGCTCTCAAACCAGTACATCCCAGGTGAGACTGCCAGGGTAAGAGTTAGCCTAGACAGGGTCACTAAGAGGCCTGTGGCTTTAGTGCCCATAGAAGTGGGTGGCACTCTTAGCTGGAGAAGGGTAGTAGTCAGTACAGACCTCCCCCTTGATTGTCTCCTTGGAAATGACTACCCAGAGGTTAGTCAGAGCCCAAGAGAGAAACTGGTCCAGTGCCAGTCCTCTCCCAAGGATTCTGGAAGTCCTGCCTCTGCAGTAAATGCAAGCAGGCCCCAGAAGAAGAAGAAAAGAAAACAGAGTAGGAAGGGTGGACAACCTTTAGCCAAGGTTACAGCAAGCCAAGGAGATTCTGCTCCAGTAGGGGAGAACTCCAAAAATGGCCCTGATAAAGTCCAACCTGACCCACAAGAAGTCCTGGCTAGTCAGGCAACTGTTAAACCTGAGTGGGTGGCTCCTCAGCTAACAGAAGAAAGAGTGGAAGAAGGGTGTTTACTACAAGATGTGGTAACCCCCCACTCCAATACAGCAGACAGGCAACCTGAACCCAAAGAGGCCTGTAACTTAGCCCCTTCCCTTTTAGGTGAAGAGCTAAAGGTGTGGTTCTGGGCACTGACAGCTGTCAGTGGCCTCTGCTGGGTGTTAGCCTTTATGGCTGCACTATCCTTAGCATGGTGGTCTGACCCCATGCCAAATAGCAAGTTAGGCCCCCTGACCCTATTGGTCATGGTGGGGTTACTCCAGCTCTGGGTAACCTCTCTGGGTAAGCTAGGGGTAACCCTGGCCAAGATAAAGTTAGCAGAGGTGGATACCTCCAAAACCAAAATAGAAAGAATGGGTGGAGACATTGAAGAGGCAGACAAGAGGCAGTTCAGACTAGGTCCTATCACTGTGGAAGTGGGTCAGTTCCCCAGAGGGAATGACCTAACAGGAGGATGTAAGGCAGAGTAGGCCCTGCAACAAACCAGCCATTTCCTCTACTCTTCCTCGCCTGACAGACTAGGAAGACTCTTCCAGCGTTGGCTGAGTCTCCTGGCCTGTGGGCTGGGGGGGGCTTGTGTAAAGAAATGGCTCCCTGTTGCAGTTACCCCCCACTTTTTGCCTGATACTGATGCTGACTTGACTGAGAAGAGTGCTGGGACCCTGCTAACCAGGCCCCAGCACCAGTGTTCCTTCACCTAAAATGTACCATTGTATCCACAATTGGCAGACCCTGGCATCCAGATAAGTCCCTTGTAACTGGTACTTCTAGTACCAAGGGCCCTGATGCCAAGGAAGGTCTCTAAGGGCTGCAGCATGTCTTATGCCACCCTGGAGACCTCTCACTCAGCACAGACACCCTGCTTGCCAGCTTGTGTGTGCTAGTGAGGACAAAACGAGTAAGTCGACATGGCACTCCCCTCAGGGTGCCGTGCCAGCCTCTCACTGCCTATGCAGTATAGGTAAGACACCCCTCTAGCAGGCCTTACAGCCCTAAGGCAGGGTGCACTATACCATAGGTGAGGGTACCAGTGCATGAGCATGGTACCCCTACAGTGTCTAAACAAAACCTTAGACATTGTAAGTGCAGGGTAGCCATAAGAGTATATGGTCTGGGAGTTTGTCAAACACGAACTCCACAGCACCATAATGGCTACACTGAAAACTGGGAAGTTTGGTATCAAACTTCTCAGCACAATAAATGCACACTGATGCCAGTGTACATTTTATTGTAAAATACACCCCAGAGGGCACCTTAGAGGTGCCCCCTGAAACTTAACCGACTATCTGTGTAGGCTGACTAGTTTTAGCAGCCTGCCACAGACCGAGACATGTTGCTGGCCCCATGGGGAGAGTGCCTTTGTCACTCGGAGGCCAGTAACAAAGCCTGCACTGGGTGGAGATGCTAACACCTCCCCCAGGCAGGAATTGTCACACCTGGCGGTGAGCCTCAAAGGCTCACCTCCTTTGTGCCAACCCAGCAGGACACTCCAGCTAGTGGAGTTGCCCGCCCCCTCCGGCCAGGCCCCACTTTTGGCGGCAAGGCCGGAGAAAATAATGAGAAAAACAAGGAGGAGTCACTGGCCAGTCAGGACAGCCCCTAAGGTGTCCTGAGCTGAAGTGACTCTAACTTTTAGAAATCCTCCATCTTGCAGATGGAGGATTCCCCCAATAGGGTTAGGATTGTGACCCCCTCCCCTTGGGAGGAGGCACAAAGAGGGTGTACCCACCCTCAGGGCTAGTAGCCATTGGCTACTAACCCCCCAGACCTAAACACGCCCTTAAATTTAGTATTTAAGGGCTACCCTGAACCCTAGAAAATTAGATTCCTGCAACTACAAGAAGAAGGACTGCCCAGCTGAAAACCCCTGCAGCGGAAGACCAGAAGACGACAACTGCCTTGGCTCCAGAAACTCACCGGCCTGTCTCCTGCCTTCCAAAGATCCTGCTCCAGCGACGCCTTCCAAAGGGACCAGCGACCTCGACATCCTCTGAGGACTGCCCCTGCTTCGAAAAGACAAGAAACTCCCGAGGACAGCGGACCTGCTCCAAGAAAAGCTGCAACTTTGTTCCCAGCAGCTTTAAAGAACCCTGCAAGCTCCCCGCAAGAAGCGTGAGACTTGCAACACTGCACCCGGCGACCCCGACTCGGCTGGTGGCGATCCAACACCTCAGGAGGGACCCCAGGACTACTCTAAGACTGTGAGTACAAAAACCTGTCCCCCCTGAGCCCCCACAGCGCCGCCTGCAGAGGGAATCCCGAGGCTTCCCCTGACCGCGACTCTTTGAATCCTAAGTCCCGACACCTGGGAGAGACCCTGCACCCGCAGCCCCCAGGACCTGAAGGACCGGACTTTCACTGGAGGAGTGACCCCCAGGAGTCCCTCTCCCTTGATCAAGTGGAGGTTTCCCCGAGGAACCCCCCCCTTGCCTGCCTGCAGCGCTGAAGAGATCCCGAGATCTCTCATAGACTAACATTGCGAACCCGACGCCTGTTTCTACACTGCACCCGGCCGCCCCCGCGCCGCTGAGGGTGAAATTTCTGTGTGGGCTTGTGTCCCCCCCGGTGCCCTACAAAACCCCTCTGGTCTGCCCTCCGAAGACGCGGGTACTTACCTGCAAGCAGACCGGAACCGGGGCACCCCCTTCTCTCCATTCTAGCCTATGTGTTTTGGGCACCACTTTGAACTCTGCACCTGACAGGCCCTGAGCTGCTGGTGTGGTGACTTTGGGGTTGCTCTGAACCCCCAACGGTGGGCTACCTTGGACCAAGAACTGAACCCTGTAAGTGTCGTACTTACCTGGTAAAACTAACCAAAACTTACCTCCCCTAGGAACTGTGAAAATTGCACTGTGTCCACTTTTAAAACAGCTATTTGTGAATAACTTGAAAAGTATACATGCAATTTTGATGATTTGAAGTTCCTAAAGTACTTACCTGCAATACCTTTCGAATGAGATATTACATGTAGAATTTGAACCTGTGGTTCTTAAAATAAACTAAGAAAAGATATTTTTCTATACAAAAACCTATTGGCTGGATTTGTCTCTGAGTGTATGTACCTCATTTATTGTCTATGTGTATGTACAACAAATGCTTAACACTACTCCTTGGATAAGCCTACTGCTCGACCACACTACCACAAAATAGAGCATTAGTATTATCTCTTTTTGCCACTATCTTACCTCTAAGGGGAACCCTTGGACTCTGTGCATGCTATTCCTTACTTTGAAATAGCACATACAGAGCCAACTTCCTACATTGGTGGATCAGCGGTGGGGTACAAGACTTTGCATTTGCTGGACTACTCAGCCAATACCTGATCACACGACAAATTCCAAAATTGTCATTAGAAATTCATTTTTGCAATTTGAAATTTTTCTAAATTCTTAAAAGTCCTGCTAGGGCCTTGTGTGTTAAGTCCCTGTTTAGCATTTTCTTTTAGAGTTTAAAAGTTTGTTAAAAGTTTGAAATTAGATTCTAGAAACAGTGTTAGATTCTTTAAAAAGTCTTCCAACTTTTAGCAAAATAATGTCTGATACAGAGATGAATGTGGTGGAACTCGACACCACACCTTACCTCCATCTTAACATGAGGGAGCTAAGGTCTCTCTGTAATATCAAAAAAATAACCATTGGCTCCAGACCTACCAAAATTCAGCTCCAGGAGCTGTTGGCAGAGTTTGAAAAAGCCAACCCCTCTGATGATGACATCACAGAGGAAGAAATTAGTGACTTGGAGGCCAATGTCCCTCCTCCAGTCCTAAATAGGGAGAACAAGACCCCTCAAGTCCTGTCTCCAACTGTGTTAGTCAGAAATGGTGAGTCCCTCACAGGAGGGTCCCACATTTCTGAAATCACTGAGGATGCTCTCAGTGAAGATGACCTCCTGTTAGCCAGGATGGTCAAAAGATTGGCTTTGGAAAAGCAGCTCCTAGCCATAGAAAGGGAAAGAAAAGAGATGGGCCTAGGTCCCATCGATGGTGGCAGCAACTTAAATAGGGTCAGAGATTCTCCTGACATCCTAAAAATCCCCAAAGGGATTGTAACAAAATATGAAGCTGGTGATGACATCACCAAATGGTTCACAGCTTTTGAGAGGGCTTGTGTAACCAGAAAAGTGAACAGATCTCACTGGGGTGCTCTCCTTTGGGAAATGTTCACTGGAAAGTGTAGGGATAGACTCCTCACACTCTCTGGAAAAGATGCAGAATCTTATGACCTCATGAAGGGTACCCTGATTGAGGGCTTTGGATTCTCCACTGAGGAGTATAGAATTAGATTCAGGGGGGCTCAAAAATCCTCGAGCCAGACCTGGGTTGATTTTGTAGACTACTCAGTAAAAACACTGGATGGTTGGTTAACTGGAAATGAAGTGTGTGACTATGTTGGGCTTTATAATTTGTTTATGAAAGAACACATTTTAAGTAACTGCTTCAATGAAAAGTTGCATCAGTATCTGGTAGACCTAGGTCCAATTTCTCCCCAAGAATTGGGAAAGAAGGCAGACCACTGGGTCAAGACTAGGGTAACCAAAACTTCCACTGGGGGTGACCAAAAGAAAGGGGTTACAAAAACTCCCCAGGAGAAAGTGGGTGACACTAGAAACAAAGAAAAAGAGTCCTCTGTAGGCCCCCAAAAACCAGAACAGGTGGGTGGGCCCCAAGACACAACCCAAAACAAAGGTGGGTACCAGGGTAAGAACTGGGATGCCACTAAGGCATGGTGCCACAACTGTAAACAGTCTGGGCACCACACCAAGGACACTTCTTGTCCCAAAAACAAACCCCAGAACAAAATTCCAGGGGTAACCAGTGTAGCCATGGGAGATGACTCCTCAGATGAGGAGGTCTTCATAGCCTTCAACTGGAAACAGGGCCCAACAGGTGAGTTGGAGATTCCAGAGGGAAGTAGACACTTCCACCACCTACTGGTGAATGGAATCCCAACCACTGCCCTGAGAGACACTTGTGCCAGTCACACTATTGTGCATGACAGGCTGGTGCTCTCAAACCAGTACATCCCAGGTGAGACTGCCAGGGTAAGAGTTAGCCTAGACAGGGTCACTAAGAGGCCTGTGGCTTTAGTGCCCATAGAAGTGGGTGGCACTCTTAGCTGGAGAAGGGTAGTAGTCAGTACAGACCTCCCCCTTGATTGTCTCCTTGGAAATGACTACCCAGAGGTTAGTCAGAGCCCAAGAGAGAAACTGGTCCAGTGCCAGTCCTCTCCCAAGGATTCTGGAAGTCCTGCCTCTGCAGTAAATGCAAGCAGGCCCCAGAAGAAGAAGAAAAGAAAACAGAGTAGGAAGGGTGGACAACCTTTAGCCAAGGTTACAGCAAGCCAAGGAGATTCTGCTCCAGTAGGGGAGAACTCCAAAAATGGCCCTGATAAAGTCCAACCTGACCCACAAGAAGTCCTGGCTAGTCAGGCAACTGTTAAACCTGAGTGGGTGGCTCCTCAGCTAACAGAAGAAAGAGTGGAAGAAGGGTGTTTACTACAAGATGTGGTAACCCCCCACTCCAATACAGCAGACAGGCAACCTGAACCCAAAGAGGCCTGTAACTTAGCCCCTTCCCTTTTAGGTGAAGAGCTAAAGGTGTGGTTCTGGGCACTGACAGCTGTCAGTGGCCTCTGCTGGGTGTTAGCCTTTATGGCTGCACTATCCTTAGCATGGTGGTCTGACCCCATGCCAAATAGCAAGTTAGGCCCCCTGACCCTATTGGTCATGGTGGGGTTACTCCAGCTCTGGGTAACCTCTCTGGGTAAGCTAGGGGTAACCCTGGCCAAGATAAAGTTAGCAGAGGTGGATACCTCCAAAACCAAAATAGAAAGAATGGGTGGAGACATTGAAGAGGCAGACAAGAGGCAGTTCAGACTAGGTCCTATCACTGTGGAAGTGGGTCAGTTCCCCAGAGGGAATGACCTAACAGGAGGATGTAAGGCAGAGTAGGCCCTGCAACAAACCAGCCATTTCCTCTACTCTTCCTCGCCTGACAGACTAGGAAGACTCTTCCAGCGTTGGCTGAGTCTCCTGGCCTGTGGGCTGGGGGGGGCTTGTGTAAAGAAATGGCTCCCTGTTGCAGTTACCCCCCACTTTTTGCCTGATACTGATGCTGACTTGACTGAGAAGAGTGCTGGGACCCTGCTAACCAGGCCCCAGCACCAGTGTTCCTTCACCTAAAATGTACCATTGTATCCACAATTGGCAGACCCTGGCATCCAGATAAGTCCCTTGTAACTGGTACTTCTAGTACCAAGGGCCCTGATGCCAAGGAAGGTCTCTAAGGGCTGCAGCATGTCTTATGCCACCCTGGAGACCTCTCACTCAGCACAGACACCCTGCTTGCCAGCTTGTGTGTGCTAGTGAGGACAAAACGAGTAAGTCGACATGGCACTCCCCTCAGGGTGCCATGCCAGCCTCTCACTGCCTATGCAGTATAGGTAAGACACCCCTCTAGCAGGCCTTACAGCCCTAAGGCAGGGTGCACTATACCATAGGTGAGGGTACCAGTGCATGAGCCTTAGAGGTGCCCCCTGAAACTTAACCGACTATCTGTGTAGGCTGACTAGTTTTAGCAGCCTGCCACAGACCGAGACATGTTGCTGGCCCCATGGGGAGAGTGCCTTTGTCACTCGGAGGCCAGTAACAAAGCCTGCACTGGGTGGAGATGCTAACACCTCCCCCAGGCAGGAATTGTCACACCTGGAAGTGAGCCTCAAAGGCTCACCTCCTTTGTGCCAACCCAGCAGGACACTCCAGCTAGTGGAGTTGCCCGCCCCCTCCGGCCAGGCCCCACTTTTGGCGGCAAGGCCGGAGAAAATAATGAGAAAAACAAGGAGGAGTCACTGGCCAGTCAGGACAGCCCCTAAGGTGTCCTGAGCTGAAGTGACTCTAACTTTTAGAAATCCTCCATCTTGCAGATGGAGGATTCCCCCAATAGGGTTAGGATTGTGACCCCCTCCCCTTGGGAGGAGGCACAAAGAGGGTGTACCCACCCTCAGGGCTAGTAGCCATTGGCTACTAACCCCCCAGACCTAAACACGCCCTTAAATTTAGTATTTAAGGGCTACCCTGAACCCTAGAAAATTAGATTCCTGCAACTACAAGAAGAAGGACTGCCCAGCTGAAAACCCCTGCAGCGGAAGACCAGAAGACGACAACTGCCTTGGCTCCAGAAACTCACCGGCCTGTCTCCTGCCTTCCAAAGATCCTGCTCCAGCGACGCCTTCCAAAGGGACCAGCGACCTCGACATCCTCTGAGGACTGCCCCTGCTTCGAAAAGACAAGAAACTCCAGAGGACAGCGGACCTGCTCCAAGAAAAGCTGCAACTTTGTTCCCAGCAGCTTTAAAGAACCCTGCAAGCTCCCCGCAAGAAGCGTGAGACTTGCAACACTGCACCCGGCGACCCCGACTCGGCTGGTGGCGATCCAACACCTCAGGAGGGACCCCAGGACTACTCTAAGACTGTGAGTACAAAAACCTGTCCCCCCTGAGCCCCCACAGCGCCGCCTGCAGAGGGAATCCCGAGGCTTCCCCTGACCGCGACTCTTTGAATCCTAAGTCCCGACACCTGGGAGAGACCCTGCACCCGCAGCCCCCAGGACCTGAAGGACCGGACTTTCACTGGAGGAGTGACCCCCAGGAGTCCCTCTCCCTTGATCAAGTGGAGGTTTCCCCGAGGAACCCCCCCCTTGCCTGCCTGCAGCGCTGAAGAGATCCCGAGATCTCTCATAGACTAACATTGCGAACCCGACGCCTGTTTCTACACTGCACCCGGCCGCCCCCGCGCCGCTGAGGGTGAAATTTCTGTGTGGGCTTGTGTCCCCCCCGGTGCCCTACAAAACCCCTCTGGTCTGCCCTCCGAAGACGCGGGTACTTACCTGCAAGCAGACCGGAACCGGGGCACCCCCTTCTCTCCATTCTAGCCTATGTGTTTTGGGCACCACTTTGAACTCTGCACCTGACAGGCCCTGAGCTGCTGGTGTGGTGACTTTGGGGTTGCTCTGAACCCCCAACGGTGGGCTACCTTGGACCAAGAACTGAACCCTGTAAGTGTCGTACTTACCTGGTAAAACTAACCAAAACTTACCTCCCCTAGGAACTGTGAAAATTGCACTGTGTCCACTTTTAAAACAGCTATTTGTGAATAACTTGAAAAGTATACATGCAATTTTGATGGTTTGAAGTTCCTAAAGTACTTACCTGCAATACCTTTCGAATGAGATATTACATGTAGAATTTGAACCTGTGGTTCTTAAAATAAACTAAGAAAAGATATTTTTCTATACAAAAACCTATTGGCTGGATTTGTCTCTGAGTGTGTGTACCTCATTTATTGTCTATGTGTATGTACAACAAATGCTTAACACTACTCCTTGGATAAGCCTACTGCTCGACCACACTACCACAAAATAGAGCATTAGTATTATCTCTTTTTGCCACTATCTTACCTCTAAGGGGAACCCTTGGACTCTGTGCATGCTATTCCTTACTTTGAAATAGCACATACAGAGCCAACTTCCTACAAAAGGCCGCCCGCCAGCCCAGTGCAAAACACCCTTCCCACGAGGACGCCGGCTCAGAATTGTGCCGGCGGAGTGGGAAGGTGCGACGGGTGCAGTTGCACCCGTCGCGAATTTCAGTGTCTGCAAAGCAGACACTGAAATTCTTTTTGGGGCCCTCTTACGGGGGCCCCTGCAGTGCCCATGCCATTGGCATGGGCACTGCAGGGGCCCCCAGGGGCCCCGCGACACATGGCGGTATGGGGTGTCAGAATCCTCCATGGCGGCGCAGCTTGCTGCGCCGCCATGGAGGATTCATTTGGGCAGCGGAAAACCGGCGGGAGACCGGCGGTTTTCCACTTCTGACCGCGGCCGAACCGCCGCGGTCAGAATGCCCAGCGGGGCACCGCCAGCCTGTTGCCGGTGCCCCCGTCATTTTAGCCCTGGCGGTCTTGGACCGCCAGGGTTAGAATGATCCCCTATGTGTGCTAGTAAGGGGTCGCTCCTCCGTTAGGGTGGAGGAGCTTTGCCCCCCCCCCCAGCCTCTACCCCCCCAGGCAGCAGTGGTAGCTGCAAAACCTTTAGAGGAAAACAATAATAAACTGTGTATATTATCCTTTTCTTGTAAAGAGGTGGGGCCATGCGGGTGATGAGCAGTGCCTCAGAGCGCATCTGTGTTTGGCTGGCCGTCTCAGGAGGGCCAAACATCCATGCGTAGTGCGGGCTGGAGAGAGCAGGCACAGGCTTCCAATCTGCCTGGGAGCGCCCTGGCTCTGCGCTCCCAGCCAATCCTAACGCTGCTCTGGGCAGCGTCAGGATTGGCTGCAGGGCAGGCTGGGAGCCTGTGTCTGCAGCAGAGAATAGAGGAGCAAATCGGAAGTTGTTTTTT
The DNA here is from genome assembly GCF_031143425.1 of Pleurodeles waltl. NCBI lineage: Eukaryota > Metazoa > Chordata > Amphibia > Caudata > Salamandridae > Pleurodeles > Pleurodeles waltl. The sequence goes on from NC_090436.1 coordinate 537,707,123, forward strand.
TAAATTAATTCAATCTTTATTCCCTTCACCCCCTCCACATGCCACCTTGCCCCTTCCGCGCCCCACAAGCTATGACTGGTGCTAACACAGTGGTCACAGCTTTAACTCTGGTAAAATGAGCATGCAAGCCTCCAAATGGTTGCCTCTTAGCCAGTGTGTGCACATTTTAATGCAGAGTACAACTCAACTGGAAATGGTTCTCTTCTGCACTGCCCGACCTTTCTTCACACCCACATAACCAACAAAGAGTTCATCATCCACCCAAAACTCTTTAGTACAATCATGGCAGAAAGGAGACCCTAGTGCAAAGCACCACTTTGTCAGGATAGATGGAAAGGTAGGGGGCTTAGATGACAATGCATGCAGTTCACTCACTCTGCGGGCAGATGTAATGGCCACAAGGAAAGCTGTATTCAAAGTGAGAAGCCTGAGAGGACAATTGTGGAGAGGCTCAAAAGGAGTGCACATCAGAAATGTCAAAACTAAATTCAAATTCCCTGGAGACGCAATGAATGGAAATGGAGGAAACATATGAACAAGGACTTTAAGGAACCTATTTACAGTTGGAGACTTAAACAAGGAAGGTTTAAGTCTCCAACCACAAAAAAGCCGAAACAGCAGACAGAAAACCTTTGAGAGTGCCCATAGCAGAGCCCCGCCGGGCCACAGAAAGGATGAATAACCTCAGAAAGAGGGGCACAGAGGGGGTCAACAGACTTCTCTGTGCACTATGCCACAAATATCTTCCAATAACAGGCATATACAATTTTGGTGGAGGGATGCCTGGCTGCCAAGATGACATTACAGACTTCGGGGGGGAAGGTCAGAAGCTGTCAACTGCCACCGCTCAATCTCCAAGCAAGAAGGTGGAGACTGGACAGGTTTGGGTGGTAAACCCTCCTCTGCTGCTGTGACAGAAGATCCTCCCAAGGGGGCAGTCCGATCGAAGGAACGTTGGCCATGCTCAGTAGCTCTGGATACCAGACTTTTCATGCCCAGTTTGGAGCAACAAGGATTACTTGAGATTCTTGATCTTCTTGAGAAGTACTATGGGTGGAAAGGCGTACAGGAGGCCTGAGTTCCATTTGAGACGAAAAGCGTTGAAGGGTGAATGCCGCTTTGGAAACTCCAATGCGCAAAACTGCTGATATTGCGTATTCTCTGTGGAGGCGAACAGATCTAACAAAGGCTCTCCCCACTGCTGAAAGGGACATTCTGCTACTTCCAGATGGAGACGCATTCATGATTGCGTAAACATTGTTGGCTGAGTTTGTCCGCTCTAGCGTTCAGAGAGCCTGCCAGATGTTGAACCACGAGGGAAATGCCCTGTTGTTCCAGACCCACGTCCAGAGGCACAGAGCCTCTTGACAAAGGGACAACAACCCCACCCTGCCCTGCTTGTAGCAGTACCACATGGCGGTAGTGTTGCCCATGAACACCTGCACTACCTTCCCTTTGAGAGAGAGAGAGAAGGAATGCTTTCAATGCGAGTCAGGACTCGACCAGATGCCTCTGATCTCTGCCTCTCCCAGGTGGCTGCCCCATTCCAGGAGTGATGCATTTGTCACTACTGTCAGACATTATTGGGGAAGAAAGAGTGATCTGCCTCTGACCCAATCACAGTTCATTATCCACCAATGAAGATCTCATGCAGCTCTCTCCAAGATCTAGACCATGTTGGTGAGATTTCCCTGATGCTGTGGCCACTGGAACTTCAGGTCCCACTGCAGAGCCCGCATATGCCACCTGGCATGTGTCACCAGCAGGATGAAGGCGGCCATGAGGCCCAGCAGACTCAGAGTCCCTCTCACCTAAATGCAGGATAGAGGCTGACATCAATATCATAGCCTGAATATCCTGGACTTGCTGCTCAGGAGGATAAGCACTGATCCAAAACAGCTGTGATGAAAGGGAGCATCTGGGAGTGATTCAGGTGTGACTTTGGCATGTTTATAGTGACCCCAGCAAATGCAGGAGGTCCACTGTAGTCTGCAGGTGGGAGACAACAGCCTAGGGTGAGCCTGTCTTCAGTAGCCAGTCATCAGGATAGGCAAAGGCTGAAACCCCTGATCTACGCATCTGAGTTGCGACCACCGGCATCACCTTGGTGAACACCCGAGGGGTGCTGGTAAGGCCAAAGGGAAGCACAATGAACTGAAAGTGCTTGTGACGTACCGCGAATGGAAAGTAACGTCTGTGGGCAGGCAGACCAGGGATATGGAAATATGTGTCTTGCAAGTCCAACGCTACCATCCAGTCTCCTTGGTCCAGGGCAGATAGGACCTGAGCCAGAGTGAGCATTTTGAAATTCTCCTTCTTGAGAAAGAGATTGAGGGACCAAAGGTGTATGATAGGGTGAAAGATCTTCTTTTTTTTGGGCACCAGAAAGTAGCGTAAATAACAACCACGGTCTACTTCTGGCACAGGGACCCTCTCAATAACTGCCTTGGCCAAGAGAGCAGTAACCTCTTCTAGGAGAAGGGCCAAGTGATCCTCCGTCATCCAATTCTAGGATGGTGGCACAGATGGGATGGATAGTCTCGAAGGGAAGGGCGAAGCCCCGTTGGACTATCTGCATAACCCACCTGTCTGACATGATGGACTGTTAGCAGAACAGGTGATGGCGTATCCTGCCTCCAACTGATCCCTGGTGGAGACTAGGAAGGTTTGGAGGCAGCTGCGGGAGGCAATAGACTGGTCAGACTACTGGCTCCCTGAGCCACTAGGACAGTGGATCCCACATCCCCGGCAATGCAGAGGGTGGGAACCATGTGCAGCATGGTGGTTGGAGGGAAACAGACATGGCTGGGTGCCACTTCCGTAGCTGCAAAAAACAGACTGAGAGGGATGAGGGGACACCGCTAGGCCCAAGGACTTGGTCGTAGTATGAGAATTCTTGAAGCACTCAAGTGCCAAGTCTGCTTTCTCTCTAAAGAGACAGGTGCCATCAAAAGGCATTTTCATAAGATTAGCTTGGACATCCCTTGAAAAGCCAGAAACCACTTTGCCCAGTGAGTTGGTCGTGTCCAGTCCACATCAGATCATGAACTTTACTGTGTCTCTCCGATTGGCAACTGCTTGAGACAGTACAACCCAGGCCTCATCCGGGAACTGTGGCAGCACTTGCACAACCGTATCCCACAGAGTGTGGGAATAACGGCCCAAAAGGCACGTGGTGTTCATGGACTGCAGTGCCAGGCTGGCAAAGAAAACCTCTTCTTCCCAAGTGTTTCCAGCCTCCTGGATTCCCTAACCGGGGGTGCGGAAGGGAACGTGCCCTGCGAAGTGGAGGGTTGGATAACCAAGCTTTCGGGAGTGGAGTGTTGCATCAGGAAACCTGGGTCATCCGGTACCAGATGATGGCTGGCAATTGAACTGTTCACAGGAGCCCCTGTGTGGGTTTGTACCAAGTGCCCAGTAGTACATCCGTAAGGGCTTCATTAAAGGGAAGTAAGGGTTCAGAGGATGAAGCCCCAGGTTGAAGCTCCTCTCTCAGGATGTTAGTCCACCGAAGACAGCTCATGGTCCAGGCTCCTCCTTCTGCAGCCACCGTGGGGGGAGAGAGCATGCCAGTATCTGGGGAGGTATCTATTCCACTGATTTCTCCCAGGTCCATACACCAGTCCATGGGTCTTGGTGCTGCTATTCCAAAGGGTCCAGTAACCCCTCCCATTTTGCACCATGACCCAGCCCATGGTAATAGGGCTCAGGATCTGATATAGGGGACAAGGCCTCTGTCAGCGCCTAAGTCATTCACTGCAAGGATCTTGTTTAATTCCATGGTCACAGATTTGAATGCCAGAAGGTCCAGTTATTCTTTTATCTGCCTCACATCAATAAAATAAATACCATTGAGTAGCTTAATAATGAATATCTCTTTCTTGGCGCCAAGATGTTCATCGTGAATTTGTCCTTTACAAATACACATTTTAGGTAATTGTTGTGGCATTTTCTGCAGGTGTATCCTTAATAGCATCCACGTCTAGTAATAGTTTTCTGACAGATGAGCGCCATGGCATTATACCTGGGTTATTAGCAGCCTGAAACAAATATTTCTGCTTTACCGTCTTAATATTGTCTTCTGTGAAGTAGTTGGTTTTCTACAATCTTGTCCAGATTTGTTTCTATATTTCTGAAATATTATCAGTTAAAGTGATTTGAAGAAAAATCATTAGAACCTCATATTAGAGAATACCATGTTTTCTTTCATATAGAAAAGAACTGTTGACGCTTCATCTGTCTTACCTTTCATTACATTTGGTCACATTAGGACACTTCGGATCAGAAGACACCAAAAGCCACCCCATCAGAAAAAGTCAGCACCAGTACCAAAGCTTCTGCTGTTCAGAGTGCGGCTGCCCCCAAAACAACACCACCAGCGAAAACTCCAGCTGCAGTAAGTGGTTAATAATAGCTGAGAAGTCACTGAGGTAGACACGTGCTGGTGACATCTGCTTTAATCTGCATGACACAAGATCACATCCTGGCAAGGCCAGTTCCTCCTTCATTCTTCAACAGTGCTTAATTTAGCAACGTCAGATTAGATTGCTTGTTTTAGCACTTTAAAACATTAAAGTGCAATATGAGGCGCTAAATAAAAGGACATTATTATAATCATTATTAATAGTATTATTATTGCTACTACTACCATTAATATTAATGATAATAATAATAATAATATTAAGGAGAATACAATCCTATGATAAGGCCATATGATAGCAGAGATGTAAAAATGGGCATTATTGTGGACAAAGAATTGCTGAGTATTTGTGGACAAAGAATTGCTGAGTAATTACATGTCCTTTACCTATTGTGAATATATGCTCTACCGGTTTACTAGTTTCTGTAATTTTAATATATTCTCTACTTTGGTGGCAGGGTCTGTGTCCAGTAACACACCAAAAATTTAAGGAAAGAATAATGCACTTTAGGAAAACTCACTGTCTTGCAGGACATTTGAAAAATTGCCCATGGTTAATCAAGTTTAACTGTTAATATTCCATAAATGTTCCTAAGTACAAAAGTGAGCGGGTTTGTGGGAGAATAAGAGTTTGGGTAGAATGTTTACACAGATGGGTAAGAGTTTAAGGATTAGTGGGAGTCTGGCAGAGTGATAGATTGTGGGTGAAGACTCACTGAGGTAAAGTAAAGATGCAGGAATTGCTCTAATTTGGGTAGTCAGCAGTCGACCCAACATACATAATGTTCAGGAAATGCCCACATCCCTCTTTGTCCAGATTCTATTGTAAATTTTACAGTTCGTACTGGTCTCTTCCACAAGAGTTTACTTGTTAAGTTATACGTTCTTGTTTTTTTTTCTTCCTTTTCTGAATCCTTTATGATCACAATGAAAAGGTATTATTTGGGTGAATATAATGCATATACATTTATCAGCATCGTATGGAACAAAAATGTTTGTAGGTATATAAAGACACCTTGCAATACTAAACATTTAAAAAAAACATTGGGTAGAGTGTCTCACAGTCACCACACCATAGTTTAAGACTCCTTAAAGACACACATTTGCAGATCATAAAAAACATTGCGTTTATTCAGTGAGGCCAAGGATTCTAAATAGCACTTTGCACTCACATAGGGTTTTCTGGCACTTTTGTACTCAAGCAAAGTTCGGCTGCATCTCAGTTTAGCAACTACGCAGTTAACATGGAGAGGTGTTTGGCTGGAAAATCCTATTTGCAACCTCTTATGCAATACCATTGATCTGACATATCTCTGCAATGTACGTAATATTTTTGGACTGTAAGGTTTTTTTAGGCTAGTCAGTTGAATGACCTTGGTTAGCACCACATATGCTAAACGTGCATTGAACTCAAAGATGCACTGTGGTCATTCAAGTAAGAGATGTCGGTATTGCATCTGTAGATCATTTGTGGGCATGTACCACAGCTTGCACAGTTAACACAACAGTTATCTAGTTCTAAATGTAATATTTTAGTTGACAGTTAATTCTAAGTTTGATGCATATCTCCTTTAGGAAACCTTCTTTTGACTTGGGATTGTTAGATTGTTGTTGACTGTTTAAGCCTATATGCTAAGCTGAAATGATGCTGTCACACAAATGTGTGTGCATACTTGGACAGTGTATTTTCACCAGTGATGCACAAGAGCATTATTTAGAACTTCATTGTATAATATAATATATTTATTTATTAATGTAATCATAAATTGCATGCTAATACAGTATTGTCATTTCAAGGTGCTGTAACACCATTACCATTAACCTTAGCGGACATTATATAAGAAATGTACATGACTTACCTCTAGGACATTATGTTGCTGATTTTTTGAACATGTAAAGCATACTGTTAGAGATGGAGTCTCTAGTTGGCAGTGGTTTGCACCCTGTCCAAGAAGTGACCCTTACTCTAGTCAGGGTAAGAGAGTCACACAGCTAAGATAGCCCCTGCTCACCCCCTTTTGTAGCTTGGCTCAAACAGTTAGGCTTCTCTCAGAGGCAATGTGTAAGGCATGTGTACACACACAGTAAGACAATGAAAGCACCACGAAAGTACTCCACACCAGTTCAGAAAAATAGCCAATATTTATCTGAGTAAAACAAGACTAAAACAACAAAAATCCAACATACATAAGTAAAGATACAGATTTTCAAAGATTAAACCTTAGTAAGGTGCTTAGAAGCACAATAGCTCCACTGGGGGGATAGCACAGCACAGTATCTTGACGGAGTTGTTTCCAAGAGTCTGAAACCCCTCACAAGGGAGTGCAGGCCGGTCATGGAGTCGCACGGACCCCTGGTACAGTACCTTGGAAAGCAATGAAAAAACAAAGATGTTGCATGGAGTCTGGGATGTGAGGCGTCACTGGAGCCGGTGTGGCATTGGTTCCTTAATGCTACAGAGGAGATGAGGCGTCAGTTCACTCCTGCTAGGCAAGGGAGGTGAGGTGTTGGTTCCTTACTGTTGCAGGGGAGGTGATTCAGCGACTGTGGCGAAGCATTGGTTCCTTACAACAAGGTGAAGTTGATGAATCCAGCAGGTTAAGATGCGAGGCGTCAACTTTTGCGGTGTAGCAATCACACCACCGGGCTACAGGTGTGGCGGTGGAGTCAGAGTCGGGTGTCACGGACATCGGTGATACAGCACTCAGGACTCATGCTGTGGCGGGACTTTGAAGATGCTGCAGCGGTGTCAGGCCTGTGTTGCACTCAGCGGGGACCACAGCTCTGTTGCAGGCAGCGGCACAGAGTCCGACAGCAGCTCTGGTTCTGAAGACACTTGGAAGTTAATGTGCTTAGTTTACTCTGTTGCACCAGAACTCACTTCCAAGGGTCCAGGAACTGGATTTGGCACCACTTGGCAGCAAGAGAGCCCAGGCGCTGGCAGGTGAAGTCTTTAATGGCCCTGAGACTTCTTAACAGGAGACAAGCTCAGGTCAAGCCCTCTGAGAACCTTGGAAAGCAGGATGTAGAAAGCATAGTCCAGTCCTTTCACTACCAGGACAGACGCAGCAAGGAGCAGGCCAGAACAGCAAAGCAACAGGCAGAGTGGCAGTCCTTCCTACAGCATCCAGCTCTTATACCCATCACTGTCTTTGAAGTAGGCAAACTTCAAAGGTAAGTCTTTGTAGTGCACAAGGCCATGCCTTTCCCTGCCATGGCCCCAAACACACTTCAGGAGGTTCGAGACTACTTTGTGTGAGGACAGGCAGAGCCCTATTCAGGTGCAAGTGTCAGCTCCTCCCACCACTCTAGCTTGGGAAGACCTATCAACCAGGTGATGGTCTATCAGGATATGCAGGGTACACCGCAGCGTGGTGACTGTCTTGAGTGAATGCACAAACAGCCCAACTGTCATCCTCACCCAGATGTGTATTCCACAGACAGGCAGAGGCACAGGATGGTTAAGCATGAAAATGCCCACTTTAAAAAAAGTTGCATTTACAAGCCTACAGTTCAAAAACCCCCTTTTCCAAAAGATGTATTTTTAAATTGTGAGTTCAGAGACCCCAAACTCTACATCTCCATCTGCTCCCAATGGGAAATTGCACTTAAAATATATTTAAAGGCAATCCTCATGTTACCATATGGGATAGATGTTCCTTACAATAGTGAAACCCAAATTTAGCAGTATTTCAGGACATGTAAAACACACCAGTAAATGTCCTACCTTTTACAAATGTTGCATCTTGCCCATGGGGCTGCCTTGTGTTTACTTAAGGAGTGACTTACAGTAGCAAAAGGGGTGGTTTGGGCCTGCCAAGTGGGTGCCCTTGCCAGGTCGAAATGGCAGTTTAAAACTGCCCACACAGACACTGCAGTGGCAGGTCTGTGACATATTTATAGGGCTACTCTTGTGGGTAGCACAATCAATGCTGCAGGCCCACTAGTAGCATTTGATTTACAGGCAGTGGGTACACATGGTGCAATATACTAGGGACTTAGTTGTAAATCATATATGCCGAACATGGATAAACCAATCACCAATACAGTTTAGACAGAACATATGCACTATAGCCATGGTTAGCAGTGGTTAAGTGCCCAGAGTCCTAAAGTCAACAAAAACAGGTCAGAAAAATTAGGAGGAAGAAGGCAAAAAGTTTGGGGATAACCATGCGAAAAGTGCCAGGTCCAACACACATACAATGAATTATTCATAAAATGTTAAGTACTTTAAGAAAGTCACATGGTCACTGTATATGTGGGTTCATTGCTACCCGTCCCATTAGCACTAAAGTTAATTCTAATGATTCCAATTGTTGATTACAGTACACACGACTGCTCTTCTTTCATTAGATTAAATAGACAGGTTGCTTATATTTCCTGATTCTAATGATTGTGGTACAAACCTTTCATATTCACAAACAGAACTGCTGCACTGTAGCTTAGATGGTAAAAACTCTCTTGTTTTGGTGCTGAAGCTATAGGAGGGATGTAAATGAAAGAAAAATAAATATTGCTGCGATCTATATTTTGAAATACACACGAGAAGAATTTACATAGCACTAAAATTTAGAAAACGCATTGTTTTGTGAATGTGAGCTTTAGTGAACTCTGGAGACACACCACAAGCCTAGCAAAAATATCTAAAAGAGAGAAAAGGAAGGAAAAGGAACTTGCTTAAATATAGAGTATCATCCTGTACAGAATACTAAACTCAAGAGAAAGACAGATGAGATTTTGAAATCTAAGGTCAGGTATTTTTGTGCTTATGGCACGTTACAGAGGATAAAAATGTTTGTTAAATGTGCGGGGCTAGCGTGACTGTTTCCCGGTCTATGGTTTAATAATTGTGAGTTCTCATTGGGCAGCTTGTGACTCTCCTCGAACATGACTTTTTGACATTTAAACAGTTGAACCTTCTCTGATTTTTGCCACACTAGGACAAAGTGGATAAGAAGATGCCAAATGTTGCCCCATCAGAAGAAGTGAGCACGTGTGCCAAAGTTTCTGCTGTCCAATCTGCAGCTCCACCTTCAAAAGCTCCAGCCACAGGCACTACGCCTTCAGTAAGTGATCTGTGAACAGCTCCTAACTTACCGCACTGATTCACTTTTATTATAGTTACTATCGGCACTAGCTATCAACCTGTGCTTTATATGGCGTTTACATTGCTAGAGATGGTTAGGGCTTTGTCTGACTTTTACTTGGTTACAAAAAAGAAAATATGAAATGGTGGGTTGGGTCCTCCCATATTCTAATCTGTGCCATCCCACTTACACACTGCGTGCCCATTAAGCCCCGGCACTACCCTGCCACTCTATCCTGAGTACTACTGAAGTAACACTAAACTTTTAATAAACTCTACCACATTTTATTTACATTCTGCTTACTTGTGTTTAATTCATTTACTAGTTTTTGGTATGATGAAGTTGTTTCTTCTTTAGAATAAATGGTTTCAGTTAGTTTTTTGCACCAAAACTGAAACGAATTCACAGCAAAACGTGCCCATTAATAAATAATTCACCGAGGCCCTGTGTACTTGTCCGGAACGACAACATATTTTAGGTGCGCCCCTTCTGCCTGGAAGTACTTTTTAATAATTTACAGTTAATTTTCCAGGGGAAAATCACTATTCAAGGTCCCTTTCCCCACCTTTTTCCTGTATGATTTATTGGAATATTTCCTTTCAGAACCACTCGTAAAGGCTGTTGCTTTTAATAAAGTGCTTTGGGAAACTATGCTGTAAAGTGCATCATTTGTCCCTTATAAAAAGAAAAGAAAACCTGTGGAGGGAGAAATACTGAACATCTTGAAGGGTAGCGTTTGCTGCTACACTCTTCATGCAGGTTCACCTCCTGTCAGTAGATCACACAGAGATCTCAACAGGGATTACTTATCGCGCTGAGCCACCATACCGTCATGTCCTATGTTTATTCGTAGTATGGCGGCTAGGAACGATGCATGGATTTTTTCTTAGGCAGACGGCTTATTTGTAATATATCAACCACATTCTTCTGTACCCTAGTGGTCACTCTACAGGTTTTACTGGCATTAATTTTCGACCATTGAATGCATTGACTCACTGAAGGAGACCAAATGATACAACTATCTCTTGTGCATTTAAAGCTGTTCCTGCACTTTCTCCTCTTAAATTGACCTTGTATCCTGGTGTCCGATCCCTCGCCAATGAACAGTTCTAGGCAATGCTAGCTTTGAAGAGCGATCAGTTAACAATGCTTTAAAATCAGAGGACATGTCCGTGTAAAGCTCTAGATAGCGGTGTGTGCACTGTGCGAAGGGATGGCGACTACCACTCACAGGATTGTGAAGGAACCTGTAAACGAAAGAGTGAAGATGGGGTTGATTTGTTTCCACTTAAAGTCTGGATTAGTAGTGGCTGGCAGCATTAAGTGCCGCGCTCCTCTGAAGTGGCTTCTGTCACAAACCGGTGCTTTACAAAACAATTAAATAAATAATCCGTAATTTAGAAAGCAAATCAGGGTCCATTGCCTACTTCCATCCTACATCTGTTTTACTTATGACCTTTGTGTGATTTTCTCTCAGTCTCGTGCAGTGCTAGTGATGTGGTCAGTGGATAGCAAGCACCTAGTTCCGACCTTTGGTGCACTCATAAGCAGAGTGCAGGGTTAAACAGGACAACACAACTGAGAGTAAGAAGATTTGGACAGGCTGGGGCATGTAACATGTTCCTTATCGGTGGAGAAGTTGGTTATCTACTACCTGATTGAGGGTGACTGTAGTGGAAGGGGATGAACACCGAACTAGAGTAGGCAAGAGACAGATGGCAGAAAGATTGTCACTCAAGAGACAGGGTAAAAAAAGACAGTTATGATGAAAGTTGGAACAAGCATTGGCAAAGGCAACAGGTCTGGCTTTAATGTGCATTAATTGTAAACACGGTTATTCACAAGTTCTGTTTTCATGCTTTGATGCACAAATGTTGTTTATCACATTAAAGCCTATCCTATTGACTGTGCCAATACTTGGAAAAAGTATTAAAACATGTTTTTCTTTAAGTGAAGAAAGCATTTAGGAGGAAAATAACTGAATGTGACAAACAGCATAGTTGAGTTCATTTTTCAGATTTGGAATGGTTTCTCTGCCTTCTAATGGAAGCACTTCCTTGAAGGCGGAAAGATACATTGCCAGCTGATAGCATGAAGTGAGAGAGTAATACTGCTCTCCCTGGAGTCACGCTGAAGGCTACTCTATGCATATTTTAAAGAACTGGTAAATATATGTCACCCAGACAGCTGCTCTGTCAAGCTAGAACTAAAAAGAAAAGATAGGACATTATTTCACAAAAATTAGAATTGTCATGGACTGATATTTACTGTAGTTTATCATTCACAGACATTCTACTTTGATATAGAGTATGTGAGAAGCTGTAAAAAGTGTGAAGAAATGTTTGGAAAATTGGTTTTAGTGCATTAAACGCTATTTTTATATTTAGGGAAGAGTACTGCATTCTGTGCCTACTAGTATCGGAGCACAAGCAAAAATAAAAACTAGTGCAAAATTATGCACCAATTGTGGCGTAAAAACAGACCGAAACAATGCTTGCCCATTTCTCTTGAAATTTAGTACTGTCATAATTACGAGTTGTGATAACAATATTACCAAATCATAGAATAACAGTAAACAAACCAATATTCTGGAAGTGAATCCCTTAGTGGTGCAGTTCTCATTCCTCCCAAATGTCAGTCAGCTTTGCTCCACTGTACATAACAGTAGGATGTATTCCATCAGAGTCCTGAAAGTGCTTACTGATGTAAAATACTTTTCTAACACTCTTTAAAGAGTTGAGCTGTTTTGTGTTGCTTGACATCACAAAGGGCCTTATACCAACAGCGGTGATATCACCTGGTAACTCCTCACTAGAGATACTGATACTGGGCTTATTGATACCTGTGGGGAGGGAGGTGGTGAAAGAGGTGACAAGTGGGACCCGCAGGGTCCTCTTAGAAATGAGGAGCTACCAGTGGAATCAGTAATTTAGTAAAGGTTTGTAGGGTTCAGGGAAAGATGGCATTAAGGGGTAGTAAGGAGCTTTTAGGGCTCAGGGAAGGGTAGTGTTAAGAAGTAATAAGGGAGTTTTAAGGCTCAGGGATGGGTAGCAGTGGCAGGCATTAAGAGTTTCCGCGTTCAAGGAAATGTAGCTTTAAGGGATAGTAAAAGGCTTGAATGATTAAGACATAAGTAGCTATAAAGGGTAGTAAGGATGTTTTTAGGTTTCATGGATAGGTAACGGTAGGGTATAGTAAGGGGGTTTTACTTTTTCAGGGAAGGTAGTGTTAAGGAGTAGTAAGTGATTTTCAGGTTCAGGGATGGGGAGCATTAAGGTATAGTAAGGGTTTTTAGGGGTCAGGGAAGGGTAGCGGTAAGGAGTAGTAAGATTTTCTGGTTCATGGATAACATTGGTGGGCAATAAGAAGTTGTAGAGTTAAGGAAGCATTAAGGGTTAGGAAGAGGGTTTTAGGGTTCAGGAAAAGATAAATTAAAATTACAGTGTCTTAAATAAATACATTTATTTTTACATAAACATTAAGTGTGAATTAAATTAAATATTTATTATTCTAATGTTTAATAATTAAATAATGATTTAAAATGAATAATAAGGTTAACTTTTGGAACTGAAATATATAAAGCTAGAAATATTGGTTACAAAATTCCCAGCGAAGTAAAGGCACTATGATGTAAAAAAACACAATCTAAAGGCACTCCCAGTGTACTTACCTTGATGTAACAACTCCTCATGTAAAGTCTAATGAAAACTGACAGGGCCATGAGCAGGAATTAGAGAGAGTAATAAGAAAACAGGAGTAGGTGAGCTTAAAAAAGACTACATCATATCTATCAAGTCTATGAACCTTTAAACTAGGGATTAGAATGACAAAACCACTATTCTCTGAACCAGGGTCATGTTAAAGTATCTCTGAAGTTGATGATGGAAAGGGAGGGGGTGAAAGGGCTGAAACTGCACTACAGAAACACATTCCTCCTGACTGCCCTCCTGTAGGAAGTTGGCTCTGTATGCACTATTTCAAAGTAAGGAATAGTATGCACAGAGTCCAAGGGTTCCCCTTAGAGGTAAGATAGTGGCAAAAAGAGATAATACTAATGCTCTATTTTGTGGTAGTGTGGTCGAGCAGTAGGCTTATCAAAGGAGTAGTGTTAAGCATTTGTTGTACATACACACAGGCAATAAATGAGGAACACACACTCAGAGACAAATCCAGCCAATAGGTTTTGTTATAGAAAAATATATTTTCTTAGTTTATTTTAAGAACCACAGGTTCAAATTCTACATCTAATATCTCATTTGAAAGGTATTGCAGGTAAGTACTTTAGGAACTTTGAATCATTACATTAGCATGTATACTTTTTACATAAAACACAATAAGCTGTTTTAAAAGTGGACACAGTGCAATTTTCACAGCTCTTGGGGGAGGTAAAGTATTGTTAGGTTTCACAGGTAAGTAAGTCACTTACAGGTTTCTGTTTTTGGTCCAAGGTAGCCCACCGTTGGGGGTTCAGAGCAACCCCAAAGTCACCACACCAGCAGCTCAGGGCCGGTCAGGTGCAGAGGTCAAAGAGGTGCCCAAAACACATAGGCTTCAATGGAGAGAAGGGGGTGCCCTGGTTCCAGTCTGCCAGCAGGTAAGTACCCGCGTCTTCGGAGAGCAGACCAGGGGGGTTTTGTAGGGCACCGGGGGGGACACAAGTCAGCACAAAAAGTACACCCTCAGCAGCGCGGGGGCGGCCAGGTGCAGTGTGCAAACACGCGTCGGGTTTACAATGGTTTTCAATGAGAGATCAAGGGATCTCTTCAGCGTTGCAGGCAGGCAAGGGGGGGCTCCTCGGGGTAGCCACCACCTGGACAAGGGAGAGGGCCTCCTGGGGGTCACTCCTGCACAGGAGTTCCGTTCCTTTAGGTGCTGGGGGCTGCGGGTGCAGGGTCTTTTCCAGCCGTCGGGAAATGGAGTTCAGGCAGTCGCGGTCAGGGGGAGCCTCGGGATCCCCTCTGCAGGCGTCGCTGTGGGGACTCAGGGGGGACAACTTTGGTTACTCACGGACTCTGAGTCGCCGGAGGGTCCTCCCTGAGGTGTTGGTTCTCCACCAGTCGAGTCGGGGTCGCCGGGTGCAGTGTTGCAAGTCTCACGCTTCTTGCGGGGATTTGCAGGGGTCTTTAAATCTGCTCCTTGAAACAAAGTTGCAGTTCTTTTGGAGCAGTGCCGCTGCCCTCGGGAGTTTCTTGTCTTTCTTGAAGCAGGGCAGTCCTCAGAGGATTCAGAGGTCGCTGGTCCCTTGGAAAGCGTCGCTGGAGCAGGTTTCTTTGGAAGGCAGGAGACAGGCCGGTAAGTCTGGGGCCAAAGCAGTTGGTGTCTTCTGTTCTTCCTCTGCAGGGGTTTTTCAGCTCAGCAGTCGTCTTCTTGTAGTTTCAGGAATCTAAATTCTGAGGTTCAGGGAAGCCCTTAAATACTAAATTTAAGGGCGTGTTTAGGTCTGGGGGGTTAGTAGCCAATGGCTACTAGCCCTGAGGGTGGGTACACCCTCTTTGTGCCTCCTCCCAAGGGGAGGGGGTCACATTCCTATCCCTATTGGGGGAATCCTCCTTCTACAAGATGGAGGATTTCTAAAAGTCAGAGTCACCTCAGCTCAGGTGCTGTCCTGACTGGCCAGTGACTCCTCCTTGTTATTCTCATTATTTCTCCTGGACTTGCCGCCAAAAGTGGGGGCTGTGTCCAGGGGGCAGGCATCTCTACTAGCTGGAGTGCCCTGGGGCATTGTAACACGAAGCTTGAGCCTTTGAAGCTCACTGCTAGGTGTTACAGTTCCTGCAGGGGGGAGGTGCACAAAGGCTCTCACCGCATGAGGTCAGACACTCGTCTCTCAGCAGCAGGCTGGCACAGACCAGTCAGTCCTGCACTGAACAATTGGGTAAAATACAGGGGGTATCTCTAAGATGCCCTCTGTGTGCATTTTTTAATAAATCCAACACTGGCATCAGTGTGGGTTTATTATTCTGAGAAGTTTGATACCAAACTTCCCAGTATTCAGTGTAGCCATTATGGAGCTGTGGAGTTCATTTTTGACAGACTCCCAGACCATATACTCTTATGGCTACCCTGCACTTACAATGTCTAAGGTTTTGCTTAGACACTGTAGGGGCATAGTGCTCATGCACTGGTGCCCTCACCTATGGTATAGTGCACCCTGCCTTAGGGCTGTAAGGCCTACTAGAGGGGTGACTTATCTATACTGCATAGGCAGTGTGAGGTTGGCATGGCACCCTGAGGGGAGTGCCATGTCGACTTACTCGTTTTGTTCTCATCAGCACACACAAGCTGGCAAGCAGTGTGTCTGTGCTGAGTGAGGGGTCCCCAGGGTGGCATAAGATATGCTGCAGCCCTTAGAGACCTTCCCTAGCATCAGGGCCCTTGGTACCAGGGGTACCAGTTACAAGGGACTTACCTGGATGCCAGGGTGTGCCAATTGTGGAATCAAAAGTACATTTTAGGTGAAAGAACACTGGTGCTGGGGCCTGGTTAGCAGGGTCCCAGCACACTTCTCAGTCAAGTCAGCATCAGTATCAGGCAAAAAGTGGGGGGTAACTGCAACAGGGAGCCATTTCTTTACACCTCCTCTCAGCTGTGCTGCTGCCAGAGAAGAACAAACACCATAAAAATGTAATTACCTAGGAGACTTACAGCATCACAGTGGCATATGTGTGATGTAAAGGTCAAGCTCTGTCCTGACACAATAACTTGACTTGATAAAGAGCCCTGGCTCATGCAGCCTGATAAACAAATGATCACAGATGCACAGTTTGACTCCAGATGGCTCTAAGAGTCAGGAAAATGGGTGCTGCTGACCACGAAGACAGCGATAGGGAAGGACTCACAAGAATAAGGAAGTTGGTGGTTACACAACATAAAGGGTAGGAGGTGCTAATGGAGCGTTAACGTTGAAGACCTTTTCTTGATTCTTACTATTTGTTTACAATAAGTGCTATAATTTTTTTGTGTGCTGCAGCAGGCGCCATTTTGTAAAATAAAGGATTGTGATGCAGTATGTTTATAACATCTCGAACCAGTTAGGGTATGATTTGCAAGTTAAAGATTATTTTTGTGAAGGGTAGTGGGGAGCGATATTTGTGTAAAATAATTCTGGAGTTCATCAAGACCTTTTTTGTGGAAGCGTAGCAAGAACGATATATATCCCTAGCCAAGCTCCGCTTTCCACAAGTTCAGTAGTTGACTGCAGTTTAAATTCCTTGTTTTATTGTTTGTCTAAACACTGTGAAAACAGATTTTAGGTTTTTAATAAGATCCAGAATGTATATACAGTTGCTTGTCTACACTTAAGGCAATGCAGTCTGTTAGGCATGCCCTGGAGGTCTGGTATTGAGGCTTGTCAGTATAATGCAGTAAACCCAGTGTCCGGCTACATACCCTGCGATGAAGTCAGCTGTTAGAGCTCAAAGCTGAGGCCGGTGTACAGCACTGAGTCTCTAGTCCAGTACATGAGAATACTATTAAGCTTCTAGCGAAAACACCGAGGGTGATATGACAGAAAGTGGGCACTGGAAGTACAAGGTAAGGCAGACTCACCCACAGTTTGGGGTTGACAAGTATCGTAAATAGTTGAAGAGCTAGAGTAGTGCTATTTTAGCACTTTAGAAAGTGGTATTTGGTTGCTTGTCTCCTACACTCTAAAGCCATGTGCTAATGGACTTGGAATTATAGCAGGATCTGTTGGGATCTCAAAGGTAAACAATAGAACATAACAAAATAACATACACAACACAAAGTAACAAAGCATGTTAAACACAATTGGCACAACAAAACAGGCAAAACATGAAAGCAACACAACTACTCCCAGTAAAACGAAAGACATCCAAGTGCAATAATACAGCACAAAAGTTCAACAGCACTAAAATGCATCATTGCCACAAGAACATGCCACACAACACATATGCACAACCGTTGTTGTCACCCTTTATCACCATCCGAAACCTGCTTTCATAATACAATGGTAAGTCGCTGCCTTAAGTTACCACAAAGGATATGGAATAGCTCCAGGTAAAAAAATGTTTTGTGATCATGCCCCTAGACAGACCATTTATCAGGTATAATGCAAATCAAGCAATCACTGTCCTGTCAGCGCGAGAATGTGAGATAAAATGAGGCCCATGTTCGAATTCATAACCTTCTGTGACAGTTCAAATAGTTTTTTAATGGAGCACTGGAGTAACTCAAAGCAATACATGCGGGATGAGAGACCAAAAACGGTCTATGCTGGTTTGTGGAAAACGGAACCTCTTTATATCAATTGAGCATCAGATTCCAGCTTGGGAGTAACTGGTTGGTATTCTCAGAATATGTGGGAATGGTGCACTGTTTTAGAGGGTAGGAATTCTCTTTAGAGGGTAGGAATTCTCTTTAGAGGGTAGGAATTCTCGCCACAAACACGCCTGCAGCTTTATCGGTGACGTACTTTCAAAGTCTGACTACCCGTTTCTACACAAGATGTAAGCCTGCTTTGGTTATAAAGATGAGAGCGGCTCAGAGGACACTGCACTCACTGGCTACCTGTCGCTTTACTTAGGGTAACAAGCAAACGATCAGATGGGGATGATTTCTGATAACTACCAACAAAGTTCTTATTCAACTTGGTGACCAGAGGTAAAGGGACCTTAACTCTGTCGCACAACTGTGCCAACCCTTTTTTGTGCCATGCCTCCATTGATTGATTGTATGCGTTTTGGCACAGTTGTTCAAACGAAGCACCATGAAAGGATGGTTTCTGTAAACCTGCAATGTGAGTCTACAAAAACAGTACTTGAGATGCAGTATTGAACAAAGCATTGTTTCTTGATAGATTGCACATTAATAATTTACAGAAACCGCCATTAATTTATAATTCAGCTGGGGCAGCGCAATAGTGTGCTATTTTGGTACAGATGGGCTTTTGAAAGTGACCGAAACGGCGATATATGTTTATAGTGCAAATGTTGGTTTTACTTAACATTGGTTCAAAGGGCTGCGGCCAATTGTAAGGGATCTTAGTGCTATTAAATGGCTGGTGCCTGCAGAGGCCCGCACATGGTTTGACGTATGATTTGCTACAGGGAGACCTGTAATGAGGACAGATGTTTAGTTATTGAGGTTACGCATGTAGGAGATCGCCTGGGTGGTAAATGCCCTGGTAGAAACCTCCACCCAACTGTTGCACACATGCGCTCAAAAACAAAACTACAATCGTACCTACATTTATTTGAATTTATAACAGAAAAATAACTTTCTCAGCAGTACCAAAAAACAGTTATGGTTTTACAATTGTGTTAGGATCACGTTGTCATAAATTCTCTCACAAGACGTGTTTGTCATAAGGAGTGGAATTTTGGTTATGCCAAAAATGTCTATTTGTATACTAATGCACTAAGGGTTTCCTTTGACTTCAGGAACTATACATTCAAAAGTGTGATGTGCATTGTGCTGATTTTCAGGTCTGGCCTTTGAGACAGGTTTACTTGTCTCACTAGACTTTTGTTTTTCTAAACGACATTCAAGACATAATATAGAATCATAGAGCGGTTCTTAGCCAGTGGGCATCATCATTTGGTCTGTTTAATTGTTATTCACGTTGTGCTCCTGCCTACCACAGTATGCAGCACGGGGCAAATGGTCAGCCTACTTTACCCAATGGCTCCCTTCACTATGAGTGACTGCACAAAGCCTGTGTACACGATTCTCTTCCTAAAATACTTCCTCTCTTCAGTGATAAAACTAGTTTAAAGTGTGATTTTTAATTGTATTTATTATAGTAACTTAGAAAACAGCTGTTTGTTTTGCCTACACTTCAGCTGCGTTGTTAAATGGTGATTTATTTGCTGTATTACCTTTTAAATGCCTCAGTTCCTAAAGTTCCAAAAAAAGGAAACCCCATACTTTCTGAAGCAAGTAAAACATGATATACAGTAGACATGCACAATTATCTCAAATTAATTGACTGGTTATGTAGTGACTAGGGTTTCCGATGCTGGTGCAGTAATCTTTTGCTGCCCAGAGTCGGATTTAATTGGCTGTAGTGCAGCTGGTCTGTTTCCTCCTGAGAAGACCCACATCATAAGAATCCTTAAGCTGCTCCTTATGAAATGGATGCTGACCTGCAGAAAAGTCTCCAGTGCTGTGGATAGGAGTTCTAATGTGAGCTTCCCTCCCCATTTCTGGTGGTTAGTGATAGCTGACAAGTCATTAGGTACATGCCTTTGTATCTCTAACAGATTAGTCATGCTACCTACTGACCCTTCTTAGAGTATGTGTGCAGTCTGTCATGACTGGGATCCCTCACTTTCCTATGAGTATGAGATTATGATACATCTGACTTGGGGTCTGATTATGTATCTTTAAGCTAGGAATTGTCACTGAGTCAGCCCTAACTTTCGCTGGCGACTGGACAGTTGTGCGCCTGCGCATATCCCTGCACCGTTCATTCCTCCTGCCTACTACCCCAGGACAGGCCTTTGTAGCCAGGCCGTTCTGTGTTGTGGTTTGGATCAACAACCTGTTTGTGTTCACCCACTTGATTCAGCAGCACTACCTGTGGCTTGCGAGAGGAAATACTTACACAGATGAAGGGACCACGAGTGTGACAACTATGCGCACATGCAGCAAATAATTGTCCCGTGTTCCCATCCTGCATATCTTTTATCTAGCTCAGGAAGACAGGCTGCAGCCTCTGATTGACTGAGTCATAGCTGAGTTAGTCAGAGACAGACTGGGAGCCCCACTGATTTTTGTGGGATGTTTGCCATCTAAGGAGATTCTGAAATACTTCATGCTTGTTTACAGCTGACTAGACAGCAAAACAAGAAATACGAAATGTGCACTTGAATTTGGTTGGTTCTTGCCACATTTTCAGTTACCCTGATTTTCCTGAAATGACCTGTCATTAACCACTATGGTAAGATGCTCTTCGGAGCTAGAGAAACAGTTCAACAGCTGACGCTGGTGAAGCATAGTTCAGTTGGTGGCATCCAATGATATGTGTATTAAGTGCAGCTCCTACCTTTTGTCTTTCCCATTACTTATAAATGCTGGACAGCCCTGAGTTGCAGTAGGGCCTCTTGTTCCATCTTTGGGCTGTACTGGCCAGTTGGGTCAAATGACGTACACTAGAACTTTAGGTTGCAGAACTCATTAAGTTTTGTTTTGGTGAGAGGCTGCCAATAAAGGGTTGGGGGCACTGATGTCTGTGGTGGCTTGGAGTCATCTTAAGGACTGTTATTGTTTGGTAGCATGATGAAAGACAGGCACCATGCACTTGATTACTGGACCATCAGCCCATTTGCATGCCCAGTATCAAAGGAGGCTAGTCCACCACCTTCCAAATGCAATGTATTTCAGGGGTCTTTCACTTAAGAGGGACAGTACTGTATGTGCAGGTAGAAGGAGGCATGGAAAAGCAGTTGCCAGTTGAAATTTTGTTAAATGAGCAGTGGCATACATATCTTTTCTCTTTGGTTTGTACTCATGCCTGTGAATCTTTCTGTGCATAGTCCTCTGTTGTAGAAATGTATATGTCCAGGGTGCCGTAGACCTCAGAGACTGGCTGAGGTGTGTGTGTGTGTGTGTGTGTGTGTCTAAAAAGAAATGCTTGGGATTAATGTTCTACAGTCTGAGAGACCCCTGGCTTCTAGGATACTTGGGCTGATCGCATTCAGAACCTCCCATGTGCACACTATTAGACCTGTCTGCTTTAGGGTGTTTTTCACCAAACATTTTGCCTTCTCACTACTATTTCTCTGAATTCGTTATTGCTGGCTTTAGGGCTCTGTGCACTTTACCACTGCTAACCAGTGCTACTGTGCTTGTGCTGACTTCCTAAAGTCTGGTAAAATTGGCTTACATCTGATTGGCATAGTTAATTTACGTATAAGTCCCTTGTAGAGCCAGGGCCTATAAATGAAATGCTTCTAGTGGGTGTGCTGCACATATTATGCCACCCACTTAAGTAGCCCCTTAAAATATGTCTGAAGTATGCCATTTAAAACTGCCAATTTGTCTTAACAATACAACCGCCTTGCCAAGCCTTAAAGTCCCCTTTTATTGCATATTATTCACCCCTAAGGTGGCCCTAGGTAGCCCATAGGACAGGGCACACTGTAATTACAAGGTTGGACATGTACTTTTAGCTTTTGCATGTCCTGGTAGTGAAAAACACACAAACTATGAGGTGTACATCTCTCCTAACATAATTTTGGGTTACCTTATTACATTACATTTAATAAGTGCTATTTTTGACTAGAAGCAGGTACGAAATTCATGTTTAGTATCCAAGAAATTGCAACTTAAAACCCCCTTTAATGATGGAGTCAGATTTGAGGTTACAATTTTGAAAATGCCACTTTTCAGAAAGTTGGCATTTACCTGCCCTAGCTATTTTGTGCCCGCAGCCTGGTTCTGGGTCAGATGGCTGAATGTAGTTGGCAGTTGGACTTTTATTCTTCCCAGTCAGCCGCACAATAGAGGAATTGGGTGTGCCTCGATGGGCCATCACTGGCAGGATGGGGGGACGGAGCTGGGGAAATCAGTATGCTGTGCCCTGCATTCACACAAATGATTTCACACCACTTCATTGTTCAGATGGCCAGCCTGGAGTTATGGCCGGGAAAGCAGGAAACCATAAGCAAAAGGAATTCTCTAGAAATGTCTACTTCAAAGATGACACCAGGTATAAAAATAGGACCCTCAGACCCACTCTTAGATTCACTTTCTGGACCTGCGGAATGACTCTGAGGAATCTCTGCTCCTGTGACCTGCTGTGTACTTCAGAAGAACGCTCTGCTGTCTGAAGCCTGCCTTGAACCCCCAGAGACCTACCATTCTGCCTAAGCCCTACTCCACTTCTTGAACCCAGGACTACCAGAAAAAATGAAAAACAGTATTATAATTGTTCTGCCTTGTTGTAACTATTATTTCTTTTAACTTTTTACAGAAAGCACCGGTCCCATCAGACCCACTAGATGCATTGTCTGCGACTTTAGGGACGGGTGAGCGAAAACCGACAGAAACAAAACCTGCTGTGGATAAAGTGAAGGTAAGGAACACATCATCCACAACATAAAATAGGGTTCAGTTTAAAATAACTCTTTAATGTGAATTATATGTATTGAATAGGTGAAAAATGTTATTAACGGTCGCATTCACTTAGTTATGTACACAACTGCAATATAGTTTAGACATCATGAAATGCTGCCATTGAATTGTTGAACTGCATATTTTTGACTCACTTCTGCAGCATTCTAACTACACGGCTAAATAGCGAGGATCGTCATACATTAAAAGGATCCTTAGTTCAGACAGTAGGCAAAGTCGGAATAAATGAAGGGGGTGCTTATTGTAAAATGATCAAACGTAAACAGCTTCCTCTAACAAAAACCTAAGGAGAAAATTGGACAACATCCAAGCTTTTATCATCGTTATGTACAGCAGTCATTTGCTGTCAATCAGCTTTGTGCTATCCTACATATACATAAACACACACACACACACACGTGCACATCTCGAAAATGAACTAACACCTTGATTACTATGTACATTTTCTAGAAATACCCTTTAGGAAGTCACAACTTTTAAATAACGTAATATTCAACTGTTCCTTGAAAATAAACTGTACGTCATCTGGGAAATGGTTACTATCTGAAATGAATGAGTTTTTCAAGTGATAGAGTGCTCAGTGTGTGCACAAGTTCTGAAATAACTGTGTCTCTTTTTAGGACGCACGACTGAAACAATTTTCACTGGGAACTTTTATTAATTGCAACGTGGCATATGTCGTTTACAGTTGATATGAACTTACAATGCACAATATCTCAAGAACCAGGTTCACAAAATAGAAAATAGTTATTTTCATTTTTTATAGCGCCAACCTGGACCCATAGAGCTTGTGAACCCTTTAATATGGAAACAGACCACATTGCACATTAATTATTTGACCAGGATCACAGGATTTTCAGCTGAGGCTAGGATACAAACCTGATTCCACCTGTACCAAAGGTGGCATTTATAGCCATTTGGCCACTTCTGAGCGTGTAAAGCTGTGTTAATACAAATGTATAAAGGTGCACATTTGTCAAGCCTTGCATGGTGTATAACTGCTGCAAAAAGACACTCCGACTAGATTGTTTGGTATTGCGTTAAAAAAAGTCAGGTCTTTAAGGACTTCCCAAAACAGCCTAAAGAAGGAATTGAGCCTCACCTATCATATTTGTGCCACAATAACGCCTTAGTATGTTCTTAGGAGAACTTTGCCAATCACTTCCCAGTAAAAATTCATAGATTTGTAGGTAGAGATGAAAGTGGGTCCCTCTGACTAGCATAACAAGCAATGTAATCAACTAGCAGCATAGCATCTAATGGCAGACAGTTCCTCTCCTTTTTCATTACTTTTTGGCGTCATGCCCTAGTAGTATTGTATTGCTCACTTGGATTGATATTTCAATAGTTGTGTGAAGAAAAAGGACAGCCACTAGTTTCATTGCTAAATTTTCGAGTATTTAAACAATCATTAAGTTTCTAATTTTAGAAATATAGATTTTCCCACGGGTGTGATGGAGTTATACGGCAGCATACATTAAATTACTTATAGTGACCACATTAGGGCACAGTGCGCGCCGTGTGGCAGCCTCTTCATTGGTCAGCACAGAGGAATTGTCAACAGAGAATTGAGGTGTCAAAGCTTGCTAGCTAGGCGGTCTGTCAAGCTGGACATTGCAGCTGAGCATGCAACCTACTATACCTACTGCACTTATGGGACCATATTCACTCTAGATGAGTTTGACAAAGACTCGATAATTGGTGTTATATAGATCTTTAGTATATATGTGGCAGGGGTGGCTTAGAAGAAGTTATGCATGGATGATTTACTGTTTGAGGCTTGCAAAAGCCAAGAGTAAACTGAATACCCACTCAGGACTATGTACATGAGAGTAAGCCAGACTAGGAGTATTTCAAATGGAATAAGGCATCCTGGTATGATATCAAATTATATTTCGTTTATTTATTCGTAATGGCTTAGGTTTCTTTTGGTCTCCCTTGCCTCTAAAGAACATTTTTTCACAAGAAACGAAAAGTAACTCTCACCATCCCAATCCCTAACCCTTTGCCCCCACCCAACGCCTGAACTACCACTAAGTTTATTCTTAGCAGCGAGCTGGGCATAATAGTGGAAAATAGTGTGGGTAGCAAAAAAGTATTGCGCTCTGTCTTCTGTTCACTTCTTTCTTTGTGACGGGATCATTACATAAGGTTTTGTCATTGAGAGCCTGTCACACTCGGTGACAAAACCTTAGACTAGAGAGACGAGGGGTCTGATGTAAAGTTTGAGGACACAGTAGTGTCAGCAGGGCAAAAGAGTCAATTATTCTGTCCCCAGGACAGACAGTCAATCCCCCGCATTTAGAGATGCCCGTCACCCTCACGTACATTTTTTAACATTGACAGGATTCACCGCCACTGCGGTTCCATCAATGTTGTAAAACTTTGACAGATGGCTCAGTAAAACTTGACAGTCAGCTGTCAGACATTTAAAAAGGTTTTTTTCTCAAAAACAAATTCCCAAAGCGAGAGTTCGTTTTTAAAAAAAGTAAACCTAATGAACCCCCTCAACAAGGGAGTTTTCTCTCATGGCGAAGAGGTAACTTTTTTTTTTTTTTTTTCTAAAACTTGCCAATTAAAAAAAGACATCCAGCCACCTACTCTAATTGGGTGGATGGTGGGATAGGTAACCTCCGACAGCTGGTACTCCATCGGCCTGTTGGAGAAGTATTTCAGCAATGCATCCAGAGTAGGCTCCCTCATCAACATACTTTTGGTCCACCTATCTCTAAATTGTGAGTACTCTCTCAGCCAACAACTAAATCAGCCAGAAGTTCTCCTTTGTAGTCATTCAAAAAGAGATTCAGATTTTAGAAACAGAAGGAACTATTGAAGGTCATCCAGCTGATGGTTACTTCTGAGGAGATGTTCAATACTGCATGTCACATCCGTAGGCAGTCGCTTTGACTTTTCAAAGAGCCCACACTCCAGGTTAGATAGATCCACCTTTCTGCTCTATTATCAGTGTCAAAATGACTTGCTGTCATCAAGTGCATCATTCCCCAAAAGACGTGCGTGCTACTCTAAATGAAATAACGAGTTGGAGGTATAATACTTTGTCACTCAACACCTTTGGCATACATTCCCTGCTAGCATATATCATATTAATTTTACCTTGATGTAATTGTACCTTATAAGTACAAAACAATAATTAGTTCCATCGAAAAAGTGCAGTGTGAAATGTCTACTGATGAAAAACATATACTGTTATTCATTCTTCTCACAGCAGTGCTTATCGTCTTGCAACTGACTATGTTGAAACCACACTCACGCAGTGCAGGGAACACGGAATAGAGCGGTGCTGCATAATTCAACTGAATTGTGAAGAATACTAACAGATCAGTGTGTCACACTTTTTACTTTGCATTACAATTGAAAAAAGCGCCCCTGGCCATCTCTCTTCCTCTTCTTTAAATACCTCACAGCCCTCGAGTTCCAACCTCAAAGTCCAGACATTCTACCTATAAACATTCACCTCCGGACATGCACATCTTGTTATACTTTTCTGCCCAATTGAGAACATGATAACTCTCGATATCTCAATAATCGCAGCAAAAGCAATGTGCTTCATAGACGAATCATTGGACTCTTGTTTTCACAAATGTGTTTGAGGCTGTCAGCAAAGAAACGTCCTCCCAAGCAATGGACATAGAAAGAGCATCACCTAGAAACACTGTCACCCAGAGCTCCCTTGAAATTACTTGATCTCATTATTCTTATTAACGCTCCAAATTCCAGGATAACCACATACTTCTGCACTGTTCTTGTCATCTTCTTTGTTTGTCAGACACCTGCGTGCACTGTATGCTTTCACACCTCATTCACATTACACCCTTTCCCACGGTGACATTCATCACATTCCTTCTTGTAATGATGCTGGTTCTTATTTACTACTCTCAATTCTCTGATGCTCAACATTCCCAGCCCAGTCACTCCCAATCAGCTGCGGCCTACATTGGCACCTAGCCGAAGGGCACAAATAGTGACACAGCTCTCAGTTTTTATACAATACATCTGGATAATTTGAATGGTTTCCTCCAAGATCCCTACAATTTGCTCCCAGCTATAGACAATCCTTCACAATCCATTTGACATTTTCTTCCATCTCTTTAACGTGTGGCTGAGCAAGGTGGTCTCTAATGATCTTCCGCCACAGACTCAAGGAGCTTTAAATGCATCATCAACCTAAAATGTTGGCATTTAGTGTTCCTTACTAACTGTTTACCAAACATATATCACTGCTCTTACCTGCACAGGAAATTGTTTACGTTGAATCTTGCCTTCTATAACTTGCCTAAGATTTTCTCTATCACATGATTGTGTGTCTCGTCATTCCTATTGTCATGCTGAAGGAATGATTTCTGATGGATACTTCTAATCAAGGATTCTGCACCTTTACTATAGGACTAGGCACCAGCCTGGATCCATAGAATTCACAACTGTGCTCTGGCAGACTAGTACGTAGCACTCTATGGCTCTGCAGTGACTCTGTACCACCCCTATGCACTTGTCACTTCATTTCTTTCTATGCACTTTGATGGGGATTCAGAGCTCCACTTCTTGTCATTCTTCTGAGGATTTCAAAATGCTTCCACAGTGTGCCAGGCAATGATTATCTCACTAAAAGCAACAGAATTCAAGCCGCCCCCAGACTGCATGAAACCAATGGCAGCCATGTACCCACACAAGATCTATTTCTGGTGCTTGGGCTCCATGAACAACTCTAAGTTGTGCGACAAGTGTGCCTTCATTCTCCCTAAGCCCACCCGAAATCTGGAGATGATAGTCTATACCACTGAACACAAAAAGAGGTTGTAGACGAAGCACATGTCACAGTCATGCTCTAAGTTGCGGACACCGGTCGCATTCCTGTTCTATGGGCCGTTCCAGTGAAAAGTTCACTTCCTGCTTAAAGTCTTCCAGTAAGCAGAAGAAAAGTCCAAACGTTATGGGGCTAGCTTATAGACAACGTCAACCCTCACAGCCTGTCGCACAGCGGCTGACCCACTCATTTTGAAGTCATGAGTGGCACAGGCAGTATTGATGTAACTCAGGAGGGATAGCATTCCTCCATCTGATCCTCCCCTGCTGCACCAGCTTCCAAGGAACTTTAGTATGACCTCAGCAATAAATGCCAGCCTTTGGGAGGCATGATCCAACATTACCTCCACGCTGCACATCCATCATGTCTGACAGACTGGTCTTACACATTATTCATAAGGGTTATGCCTTGCCTTTTACCACAGCCTCTTTCCAACTCTCGCCTTACCCCTCACCAAATCACATTTCAGAAGAACATTCCTGTTGATGCAGGAGGTCTATTGGTTGCTCTCCAAAGATGCCATTGAGTGGGTACTGGATTCGGAGAGAGGGACTGGATGTTATTCCTGATGTTTGCCCATCTTAAAGAAGGAAGGAGGCATCAGGCCCATTCTGTACCTTTGCCTATGGAATGGACACAAGCATGATGCTCTGCATTGGGACCTCAAATCCCAATAGGTACATCATCAGGCTTGCCTCTTCTAGTCCATCCAGATCTTGAAAGAGATAGCACTGGATACACAGTGGTAGTTGGTGGATGCCAGTTTAATCTGCTGCAGGCCACTCTCTTTTCCACATTCAGGGCCTATAGTTGTAATAGATGTGTTGCTGCTGGGTTGGTGAGGTCATATGGAAGAAATGGGGATCAGAAGAATCTGGGCTCCGGATACTCACCAGCTCCATATCAACCTGCTGAAACTTTGGGCGATCCATCTGGTCCTGAAAGCTTTCCTGCCATCCATCAGAGATAGAATCGTGCTGGGCCTTCTGGACAACATGACCGCCATATGGTACTGCAACAGTTAAGCTGGAATGGGATCCTGAGTCCTGTGCCAGAAAGCTCCAAGCCTATGGCGTTAACTTGACCAGTAGAACATCTTCCTAGTCACCAACCACCTTTTGGGGTCCCTGATTGCAAAAGCGGACAAACTGAGCAGGCATCATCTGGTGCCTCATGAAAGGCACCTCAATTTCATGGTGTCATGTGATGTTGTTGATCAATGGGGTATTCTCCGGCTGTATCTATTCACCACAATCAAGAACATGCACTGTCAACAAATTCTGTACCTTGGAGTTTCTTCCAAGGCGCTCACTAGATGGTGCATTTTGGCTAGAATGGGTAGGACGGACTCCTGTACACCTTTCCTCCACTACCTCCCCTGCTTCGAATTCTGAGGAGAATCAAGTCAGGCTGGGCCCAAGCCATTCTCTACAAAAAGGACTGAGCCAGGACAGTGTGTGACCTAATGCTCCTGGGCCTAAGCATTTGTCCTCCAATCAGGCTTCCACTTTGGGAAGACCTTTTGTCTCAACAACAGGTCAGGGCCCTGCATCCGAGTCCCCACAATGTAAACCTCCATAAGTGGATATTGAGTGGTGGCAGCTAAATCTGTTTTACTTGCTGACTGAGGTGGTCGAGCTCATCCGTGCAGCCAGAACCCTTACACGAAGTCTATGTACGCTGGGCCAGAAAAGGTTTGTCACTTGATGTAGTGTCTCAAACACAGACCACTACAAGTTAGTGTTTTATGTTCTATTGGGTGTTCTTTCCATAGCAAGCAAGGCCTTGCAGTGGGCATGGTGAAATGTTATTTGTTGGCCCTGTCATTCTTCTTGTGTTTACCTGACCAACTATTGTTGTTTGAATCACCAGTTGTGGTGCATTTTCTAAAAGCATTGATGCACATTTCCCCAAGACATTTATGATGCTTCAGTGGGATGGTAATCTGGTCTTAATATTTTGAATGTGCACTCCTCATGAGCCGTGCATAGCTGCTTCCTTATTGTCATCACTTCCGCACATCATGTTAGTGAACTGCAGGTGCTGTTGGTACATTTGCTCTGCACCTCTGTTTTCTGCAGACCCAGGCTGGTGCCTAGGAATATTATAAAGTGGACGAATCTGTGATTAAAGTATCCAGCAGAAAGAGCATTGTTCACCTTAGACCTAGCTTTGCGCAATTCTAGTCTCAGCTTCTGACATACCCCTAACCAAACAGAATCCTTCTAAATCTAAAAGAACCCCTATGTGTAATAAAAAGATGTAAACAACCTAAATCAGGGTGCAAAAGTATTTGGTGACATCAAATACAGTTCAATGACACTAAATACCTCACCTTGCTAAGAACAGGTAACATCTGATTTATCTCTAACAGTACTGTTTGATCTGGTTACTCTTACTTGTATTTTTTATGTCACATAAGCAAACAAACACATATGTTCTTCCTACCACCATTACTGAGAGTAGGTAACAAGTCATTTATCTCAGACAGTGGTTACTGATTGATCTACTCTGCACCTCACATTCACACGTTTTGGTTAACATAGTAACACCTCCATATACACCATCCTACAAAGGGCTCCTCTCCAGACACTGGAGAGGTGTCTCAGCAGTATGTATTGCCAGCTGCGCATAAACAATTTCTGGGCACAAATGATTGACTGAATGTTTGACAAGGGGCCCAAAAGCCGTTGGGTGATCAGCCTTCCTTTCCAAGCCCAGACATTTCTTTTCACTGACATTCCATTCTCATCAACACTGATTGAAAGTAACAGGTCATTATGTTTGTCACTTTCTTCTTTACTGTATAATTGCTAGCAAACTCAACAGACATCCACAAACCTCCTACCCCAGCTCTAAGTAATTTTCTGATCACCAAGTTCCACACTCAAAATTGCAACCGTGCTTACACACAAACATTCTACAGCTGATCATCGTACTGGCATGCATCATCCCTTAGACATGCAAAAATTCTATCAATGTGTAATTCTATGTTTCATAATACACAATCACCACTGCCTATCTCAGCATTCTATAGACAAAAATTCCAGACCGCCTTCTTCAAGTCAAGCGCACTTACAAGGCGCCCGGATCCAGGTGTATACCAGTTCCAGGAAGCAGGATGTCAATGTGAAAAACATCAATCTGTCGAAAAGCAAGGCTAAGGTGGTTTCACGTTTTGATCCTACACCCTGTGGTAGTTTGTGTAAATGCTGCTTTTTTTAACATCAGACCCACACGCAGTTTGTATCAATAGGCATTATAGGCCTTCACGGCTTACATAATTTTATTAACTTCTTCCAGTGTGCCTGCTTGTTGTGTTAAGGAAATTTTAAAGACCACGTGACAGGCCCTGAATTTCGCCATGTTTGCAACCTTCCTTCTTTCTCCAACTCGTGTAATAGGTGCCGGCCTCAAAGTTCTGACCCCTCCACAAGTAGGAAGACTTTTTACTATCAAACATCTATATTTAACTAGTTGACAATGAGCAATTATCAGCCCAAAGGGCAAGGAAGTAGTGAACGGAGGTTAGTTAGTAAATAGCTGTCCTTTAGAAAGATTCCCACAGGGATTGCAAAAAGACACTTACTTAAGGACACGTTACAAAAGTGTGAGATGGTTTTGTTACATGCCCATGATATGGTCTCCCTGCCCTCACAGTCAGATGACAGGCCCGTTTACTTCATAAAAGGTTGGCTCGGAGAGCCTTGGTTTCCTGGTTCAAAGTAAAGTGCGAATTTCATTGCCAAGAGAGACGCACTTGTGTTAAGGTGAAATGAAGCTCTGAAATGGCTTTTGCCTTTAGCAGTAGGTGTACTTATTTTAAAAAGAACTCATTCCCCGTTTAACCCACCAAATGCCTACATAGAATACAAAAATTACAGATAAAATGCCGTTACAGAAAACTGAGATTTTTATTTTTTTTGTATTCAAGAGCTAAGACCAATGTCAGACGCCTTATACTGGTATACAACCATCAGCAGCTGTTCTTAGAATCCTATCCGATCTGGAGCTGTTTGGCAACCATTGGTCTTGCCGTGGCCTACTACATTCAGAGCAGTGTTTTGGACTTGAAGGGTCTGTTTGTTTCCCCAGTGCCTCCATATCTTGGAGTTTCCAAGCTTTTGCCTGAACGAACTTAGTAGAACACGCATAATTGCAAATCAATCAACTCCCTAAAATGTATCATTTGATCTGTCCTTTCTCCCTCCAATGCAGGAAAAAGCTGGGAAAGAGGATGTGGAAAAGCTTGGCGAAAGGGAAGACACAATCCCCCCTGAATATCGGTTGGAGGAATTAAAAGTGAGGACCTTTTACTTCTTTCTTTCATTTTTATCTTCTTAGTATTTATCACTGGTGTTTCGTCAGTCTTTTTTCCATGTCTTTACACATAGGTGCTTCTACCCAATTAAAAATCATCACCACCAGGTCCTTTATGAGTGTTGGGTTGATTAAAGACATATGTTTGCTACATCACCAGAGGTACATGCTGACCCTTAAAATATGGTAGAACATTTTTAAAAAAAATTTAGAGCTTATTTTGAGCTGCTATTTCACAAAGCACTGCTTTTCAATCTGGATTAGAAATGTAGGGCCAGATGTAGCAAAGGTTTTTACCCATTCTGTGTCTATGGAAAAAAGTGTTCAAACAAATGGCCTGTAATCTATAGTTTGATCTTGTGCTACATGCATTTTACTGCTGAGCAAGAGCCTTGTAGGTTTAAATCTATGTCAGCATTAATAAACTGCATAACAACCAAGATGTTACCAGAAAAACTGAAGGTTCCAAATTTGTTTGTTTTTTTAAAACCCTGGTTCCTTATGTTTTTTAAAATGAGGCCACACACTGTGTAACTATATTTGAGTCACCAATGACTAGTACAACATTTTCTTGCTTTCAGTTACTTGCTATAGTGAGTCCTGCTTATCCTTTCTTAAAGATGTGGCTTCTTAGGTTCAAAATCCCCTTGCGGTTGTTAAAAGCTGAGTGAGTCAAATTTCAGTGGGTGCTACCTTTACCTGCTGAAAAGCAGATCAAGACGTTCCTTTCTGCAGAATATGGCCCCTATTTACTCCTCCTTCTAGAATCAGTCATTAAATTGACAAGCTGACACAAAGTTGTAAAAAGGAGCCTAAAGAGATTTTGGTCTGCACGGCTCTCCTTCAAAACCATGTCAGCCCAATAACCAGTAGTGTGAAATTCGCTTCAATTTGGTGCAGCCTGTCTGGTCTACGTTATTAAAAATCTCTTCTGATCTGTGCTTTGGGTCTACACTTCTGGCTGGGGAATTTATAATTGATGAGGTGTGTCTTTTTATGCTCTCTAATTAGTATAGCACTGCTTTTTGTTGTGGTCAAGTGCATAAATACTGAACAATGTTACATTAATATTATTAACTCAACATAATTTTATTAGAACCAACTATACATTTCATTATACAGTGTACTTTAAAATGTGACTTTATAACGCCATTTCATGTTCACACAGACATAACTGTCTACATCCCTTGTCGGCTTCATCTGCATAGGCACAAGAGCTGCTGTCCCACTTTTTGTTCCATTTCCAGGTTCTCTTTGATCCAGGAAGGAGTTGCTCTGAAAAACACCCAGTGGTCAACTGTACAACCAGAGCTGGTGTCTGATTGACAGCCAGCTTCCAAGAGGTGAGTGAACATCACCTGGAGTTGACCTAGAAGGAAGAGCTGTCTCCCTATCCTGAAGTACCTGGAGGTTGGCCTGCTGGAGAAAAAGAGGGAAGGAAACTGCCAACCCTGCAGGAGGTGCTGACTTCCACAATACGCAGAGGTTCCGGAACTGAGGACTCATCTGCCCAGAGACATGAGAGAAAGCGAGATAGAGAAACTGTGTGCTCCTGCATCAGATCATAGACTTGCTTGACTGCGCCAAGTGCACAATGGCACTGCCAAAGTGTGCCAAAGCAGACTTCGCCACTGTGACCCTGCCTGGAGCCTGCACAGCTTGCACTGTCCTGAAGTGTGCCAGAAGCAGACTGCTCTACTGTGACCCTGAACATTTCTGTCCAAAGTGGTCTGTGCCACCTCTGGTCGAGAAGAATAGCCGTAGACCCAGGTCATCAGAGGCAAACTACTCCTGCCCATGGATCTGTCAATGTGAGAATATCAAAGCTTACACTTCTGTCCTGAAGTCCAAGGGAGGGGTGGGTGAAACTTCAAAAGGAGATGGAGATGAAACTATTTTGTGCGAGTACTGTCAAAGCCGTCAGTAAGTGCCATTAAAACATTATAATTTGCCAACCAGAGAAAGAGACAGTTACATTTGTGCCTGCATGGACATGAAAATATGTTATAAATTCACATATAGTTTTTGCATATAGAGTGAAAGAATTAATCGGAGTTTACGTTTATTTACAGGATAAAGACGGGAAACCAATATTACCGAAGCCTGAACCAAAACCAAAGGTTAGTAAAGAGACGTTTTGTACATTATAGTAGGAAATCTCTCCAGCGGTTAGTTTACATGAATGTACGAATTTCACACTTGTTAGGGCCTAACGCAATGTAAGGCTTGAGTAAGCTCCCCTTACCAGCCGTTACGTATTGGCTGGTGCGGCATTCCATTTCCTGATGATACGCTCGAGCTCTGGTCCCCATGAGCTGTGAAGTTCAAAACCACTGTGTGGGTTTGACCCACCCTAATGTACTTGCCCGTTCATCTGTCTGTCTTTTGGTCTACTGTTGGATTCCATAATTGAGTAATGCTCTGCAGCAAGAGATGGCTGGTAGTCAAGGAGCTGATGAAACAAAGGCTATAGAAATGGAACGATGTAGTACACAGTCCCTGTCAGTTTCACTTTAAAAAGACACACAGAACGCTGAGTGATTTAATTACCCTTATGACTCTTCTGCTTCGTAGCATCATTCCAAAAGAAAATCTTGTAGTCTACTGTTGACAACTTGGTTATCTCTTGCCAGCAAGATCTCTACAGTTTTCTCAGATCACCTTATTGCTCAACAGAACTGCTGGTAACAAGGGTTTTGTCTTTATTTTTATTTTTATTTAAATGTGAAATAGTTGGATCTGCTGTTAACCAAGACCTTTTGATTTTACTTAAATTATATATGTTTATATATACATACATAGAAGGTCTTTCAGTCAACCCTCTTCATTCATTGTTCTGCTGTTGCTTCATTTACATTTTTCTTCCACCTTCTAAAGAATACATCATGAGGCAATGTGCCAGCCCACTCCAGCTATTAGCTAGCTTCATTGTAAGCAGCTGCATTCCGCTCTTCCTTAACGAGCAAATGTGCAAATCAAATAGTTGCATTGTGTACCAAGGACTACTGTGGCAATGTATGAGACCAAAAAATATTTGTGCTTTTAGACAATTTTGTATTTGTACTGGCGAGGACCCAGGAACTCCCCACTCCTTAAAAAAAAAAAAAAAAAAAAAACATGTTTTACAAAAAACAATGCAAAACAAGCATTGACAAAGTCACGAGCGTGGCAGGCAATACAGGAACTATTGGTTTTGCCATAGCTTGCTTCTTTTAAATCCTGCCAAACACAGCATTCCGTGGGTGAGTAGGATTTAAAATAATACATAACCTATTGTTCATGTGATTCTGCAAGAACCTGATGGCCCACGTTTTAAAGAACAGATGTATCAACACAATAACCTTCCCTTACTCTGTCCTTACTATTAATATTCAGTTCCTATTGTATTGTAATAGTATTTATGTGCACTATTACTCTGTATGAAATGCGCCAGAGCTTTGTAGTTAGGTTTGCATTACAAAAATACTCTAATAAATAAAATATTAATAGGTAGATTTGGACTTTAAACAAGTGATTTATTAATCATCTGTGAGCAGGCATATGACAACAGTGTCTGAAGAGCATGGCGCACGAGCACTATCTGCGGGCTCCTGTAACACAGAATATGCTTTCTGCACTAGAGA
The DNA here is from genome assembly GCF_031143425.1 of Pleurodeles waltl. NCBI lineage: Eukaryota > Metazoa > Chordata > Amphibia > Caudata > Salamandridae > Pleurodeles > Pleurodeles waltl. The sequence goes on from NC_090436.1 coordinate 537,742,493, forward strand.
CACTGGACTGAGTTTGGGGATCACCAGCAGCGACTGAAGGTAGAATTGTCTCTAGAGAGACATCTTGTAGGAGCCTTATTACGATATTTGTGTATTAATGGAACGTTTAGTTGAGTATTCTCTGCCATATTTATAACCAGGTTTATGTCGCATTTGCACCACACAACATGGTACATCCATGATGCCAACCTTAAGTGAGCTTTATGAATTCATGCAAGGCCACTTTGTGTGGCCCCGAGTGGCTCCATAAATCTGGAGTTAAGCAACGCAGCCCTGCATTGCCTTGCTCTGCGCTAGGGGGGCATTCCATGGGTGTTGCGTGGATGTTCCCACACAACTCCCATGGTTTTTTACGCATTCCCAGATTCACCAGAACTGGTAAACCTGGGAATATGCCAAAAAGATATTCCTTGCAAGGAGAGGCATAGCAAGGCGAAATATATGCATTTCTTCTTGTTTTTTCCTCTTTCTATGTGAGCTGCATTGTGCAGCACTCATAGAAAGAGGAACTGCTATAGGGGAGTGTTTTTGTGCAGTAAAGTACCCCTTCCTGCACAAAAACAATCCTGCATAGATAGGAGGCACCCTTGTGCCATGGTGCAAGGGTGCCTGTATTGGCACTAGGCAGCCAAAACGACGCCGGTGCAGGTTAAAAGGCAGGATTGTGCCGTATTTTGTTTTTTTAAATACAGAGCATTCATGCCTTTTCCTTGTCACGCAGTGCAGCACAGCACAGCAAGGTGTCTTGGTGCACTGCGTGACAATCCACATAAATACGCCGCTCTGTCCTTTGCAGAGAAGAGAAGATGGCCAGGGTTGTATTACATATATGGTGTATTTTCCTTGTTTGCGCCAGGCGCACCTTTTAAAAGGTGTGCCTTGCGCGAACAAGGAGAATGCACCGTATTAGAATGAATGCCCCAGGGCAGCCCGGAACTTGCGCTGTGCTGAGGTGGAAGTGCGTCCAAGTGAAATACCAAGCAGCTTTAAAGCAGCCGCTCTTGTGTTTCACTAAGCAGGCGGAAGGCCGCCTCCACTTTTAAGAGGGGTGATAGATCCCCTTGCAGGTGGTTGCAGTCACTTGTGTCTGGGGTCCACGGTACCCCCTTCATCTCTTCCAGAGGGCTGCCATCAGGGGACGCAGTGACAGTGCATCACCTTTTTGCAGTGCACTGTCAGTGCGCCTCCCTGAAAGCTTCTTCCTCTTGGTGATCCCATCTGTAATATAGTGCAGAGGCAAAAAGATCCCCTCGTTTGCATGGGGCCACACCCCCATGCAAAAGAGGGAACGCCCTCTGATAGCGCTGGTGCTGTATGTGCACCACCGCTATCTGTATTACAGAAGGGGCCGCAAAAGCGTCTGCGGCCCCCTTCTGTAATACCACAGTGACCCGGATGTGCGCAAAGCAGGCAAACACCCCTTGTTATGCCCCGGGGCACTTTGTATAATACAACCCCTGCTGAGGTTCTAACGCTTCTTCTAATTGCAAGCCCTACTCTGGGCAAATTGCGCAGCTGGGCAAAAACTGAATTTGCAGTGAATTATAGTGACATTTGTGAGCCACAAATGTCTTTGCAGCTTACACTACTAACACTACTTATGCAACTCGCCCTCCTTGCGGCTTGTAAGGAAAGATTTAATTGATTTATACCTGTTCTGTAGCCGCAAACCAGTGAAGGTTTACTGGCTGATGAGGACAGTCAGTAACTAGTCACTCAGAGGGGGATGTTCGCTAGGTTCTGCTCCCCCTGTATGATTAGCAGCTGTAGGCATTAGAGGCCGGAGACAATGACCCCTTGTGTCGCTGCATGCTCCCAAAAGTCCCTTTTCACAATGTGTCAACCTCAGAGATATTGCCACCCGTGTCCATTTAAGAGACAAGGATGGGAATACTGTCACTTTGCAAATGTCTGCAGGTGGTCGCAAGAATTCACAGAGAGAATCATGACTCATAAATATTTTTAAAAAACTGGAATTATGCAAATTGTTGTAAAGACCTCAATGCCCTGTACACAATTAGTACATCCGGAACCGTGCAAAGCATTTGCGGGCGTTGCATCGCAAACGCTGTGCCAACTCGTGGCTGCAATTAGACGTGGCCAAGTGTACATCTGGCCTAGGTTCCTGGGATGTTTCACTGGCCAGTAGCCTTAGTGCACAATTCTTACCTTACCACAGTGTTCCTGTTTCGCAAATATGAGAAGAGTTATATTTTCGCGAGCGTCATATCTGCAGGCTTTCGAGGGCACTGAATGCAGTATTAGAACATTAGATGCCTTACTGCTTTAGCAATTTGTTTTGAACAAGTTGTGTCAAACAGACCGAGATCATCGGGGCAGTGTAACCTAAAGGTCCTATTGTATGTTAAACACTGACGTCATTGGGGTGAAAAATTAACTCACCATTGCCAGTAAACAGTACCTCTTGCCGTTGGTCTAGCCAAACACCCTTTGTCTTCCCCTTAGGTTGACCTGTCACAATACAGAGAGTTACGCTGCGTTTTTTTATGTTTCCAAGGACGATTTGTAACAATGAGCTCTATCGGGTTCAGCCATTAACTGAGCGCAAACGGTTTGAGGTGTTGCGTGTTGATAGATTGTGTCTTAAGCATGTTTTCTTTCAGTATACAAATCAAGGGGTTGATTGCGTGTGAGGAACTCTAGGCCTGGTCCCACATTCTTCCCTCCGTATGCTAACCTGCAGCTCTTAGTTTGTCATGGACATTTACAACTAGGAGGAGTTAATTCCCACAATTGGATGATTGGGCTGAATGCTTAATTTGCCGAACAGTTTTGGTGCCTTCTGTGCGAGACTCTGTAATTCATGGGCTCCGTGGGGGGAGGGAGAGCGCGCGCGCGTGCGTGTCCCTGCCTCCCTGTCTCCCGGGTGTGCGCCGCTCTCATCGCTGGAATCTCTCCTCCGGCTGGGCGGCTGCTGGACCTGCGCCATTGATACCGTGCGTTTGTTTTCAGTTGCCAGGCTGATGACTTTGTATCCAGGAAGTCTGAAAATCCCAGGAGGGGCGAGTTTAACGGTCCCATGCCTGGTGTAAAGTAAAGGCCATTTAAATTATCGGTTTTCATCAACTTGAAACGCCTGTCTCTGTTAATTCGTGGAGGTGCTCTTCGGATGGCGTGGTAAGGAAAGGTCTGGTAAATATTCTTCTGTTATATTTCTATTTCTTACCTTTGACTCTAGCCGCTGAGTGAAACGGAGTTGCTCGATGCATTGTCAGGAGACTTTGTCACTTCCACCGCTACGACAACGCAGTCCGCCCCGCTGCCTGCAGCCAAGGTAAGAGACTGAACCTTCTCAACTGAAGTTTGACAACACAACTTGTGACCTCACCCAGGAAGTGCAACAAACATTTGATTATGTTCTTGCCGCTGTTCCTCCCTCTCTTGATGTTCACCCTTTTCATCTTATCAAATCCGGTTGAGTTTTCTTCAATGTGATCTTTATGCGGAACAAAAAGCTCGCCATTTTTTTTTTGTCTTGACTGTACCTTGTTATTTTTTTTAAAAAAAGTCTTAATGGTTTACTTTTGTGTATCGTGAATATAAAAAGAATAAATACATAACACAGTAACATCATGGATTATTTCGTATGAAATCATGTATCTGAGTCACAATATCAAAAACACAAAATGTGTATATCTCCATCACGGTCAAGTAGTAATCTGAAAAAGAAGGCTCACACTGGGCATTTAGTTTGGCTCTAATTTTAGGCTACTGGGAGTGGCCGCCATGATAAACATTATTACATGGATCTCTAAAGCTGGAACCTAGTTACAAAGGTAACAAAGCGCCTATCAAACACAAGAATAAGTTGGGAGCTGCATAGAAGTCAAACAAGTATGAGACGGACAGAACTGGGATAAATGAGTACAGAGTCCAGGGGTAAAAATATGTGCCGTCTGTTTATAGGGCCCCGACTGTTAAATTGTATAACGGATTGAAAACGGTTCGCAATCTTGACTGGGCAGCTTTAAAACGTTGATGTGCAGACGTTAACGTGCACACAAAATAACATTGTCCCACTTGTCGGTAATAATACGAGGGTGGACTGGAAAAGTTAATGTGACATTTCCGTCTATTTGCTGAGATGCGCGTCTAAAATTGGTACCTAGTTTGAAGACCGCGAGGACCCGTTTTAGAACAACCCGCGCATGGTTCTCATTAGCACCCCCGGGGAATGTAATTGCTGGTTTGGTGTTTATGTTGGGACCAAAAGGGAGCACGGTGGGCAGGCAGTGGGGGTGGGCGGGTGCAGATGAAACGGCCGGTGATGGTGTGATCAGGGTGGAGGCTGAAACGAGGGTGGGAGTGGAGGTGGCCAGCTGATGCACATGGGCTGGGTTTAGCAGGGCGGTGACGTAGGCGTGGTCTCGTCGCACAGACCTCGTTGTAGTGCAGCTGACGTGGGCTGAGGTCGACAAGGGACTCCGAGAGAGCTGCAAAGAACCGGCGGAGGGCCTGCCGTGAGAACGGGTGAGTGCTGCTTCGCCGGTGCCGGGCACACTCCGTGTCAGACCCTGAGGAGATTCGGGCATTGCCACTGAGCACGCAGTACTAATTTGAAGTAGGCTCATGCGAAGTACACAGTAGCGTAGGGTTTCGTGTTCTTGTGTAGGACGTGCCACACGCACTTTCTGTGAGATTCACCGCCATGTGGTGTGTTCAATTCATTCACCCAGTTGTCTTTTATTTTCTCGGCCCCATCTGTTGTATTTCCCTGTGTTGGATTTATCAGTTGTGATGTTTTTCAGCCTTCCTTTCAATCGCCTAAAAAGTTTCAAATTCATCATTCCACATCTCTGCATTCCTTTTGACATCGCTTTTCTTGTTTGGCTTTCTTCTCTTCTACTTGTTTGTTTTTGTTTCCTAGTGCCTTTCGAATGATCCCAAAATCTTGATATTTGTTATTGGTTCATACTTCCTTCGTGCAATTTTGCAGATATTTGGTTGGCAACCCATCTGGTATAGCAGCCCCATGAAGTAGATTTTCAAGATTCAGGTTGACACGGTCTATAACATAATAATAATAACGCGGTAAACGTGTAAACACATTTTGTGTCTATACAACATTCATGAGTTATTTTGAAACTGTATAACTTATACAGCCCTCCCTCTACACATCTGCAACACATTTGGCGGAAACTAGATGCTCATATATTTTCGAAGGAAAGCTTAGATGTAGGTCGCTCACCGGGGAGACAAGACAGAAAGGGAGAGACAGACACACACATACTCATTGAAAAACTTTTGCTAAGAGGCATTAAGGTTGTTTACTTAGATTATTTAGTAATCAACATATGTAACGTGCTTGCCTACAAATTTATTTTGAAGTGATGTTCGAATTACAGTCCACCATCTTTGAAACTTGTTTGCAGAGCCCAAAAGTACGCCCATCGGCCATGGTGAGCACACTCCAGCTACCGTTTGTAGCCTTGGGCCATGTTCTGCACCCAGATCAAGTTCTGCAGATCACCGGGAGGCCTGGATGTGCCCTGCAAGCTATGGATGCAGGACGTTGCCTTTGGCCAGGCCCTGCGCCCAATATGCCAACATCTGGGTTCTGCTCGGCGTAGCCTTTGCCCAAGCACTGTGTCCATCCCCCTGTACACCCTAACTCACTGGACATGGTCTTCAAGTAGCATTTTTTCATTCCTGTCTATCGATTTTCAGAGGAAAATGCAACTTTGTGGCACTCTGTTATAAATGCCTGCTCTCTTTACTGATGTGCATGCACCTTGAAACACACACTACTTACAGTACATGAATGCACCCGGTTGTGGTGTTTGAAGTTGGCTAAGCATAGTATGGTTAGGGCTAGGGACTGGAGGATGCTTCAGGGGGACATTAATGCCACCTCATTCTAAATTTGTCTTTCAATGAGCCTCTTTGGTTTCATGCATCTGTATTTTTATGTGAGAAAGGGTATTTTCCACCCCTCAGAGGTTCACCACAGCCATCTGTGGTAGTGAGGCGTTCTCCCTAAGGCACCAGGTGTCTTTCTCGAATACAAGTCCTGCCATATCGGACTTTGGAACTTGATAGATAGGATGCAGTATTCTGCCAATGAGATTCCTAGATCAGATTTTAACTTTTAAGCCCACAGATGTGCATGTTCAATATACATCTGCAACATTATTAGTGAATCAAAATATTTTTCCTGTTTAATGAGTTTTAATGTATCTACAACAACACAATCCCTGCGTCTTTAATGGAGAATACATAACACAACTTGTGTATTAAGGCTGAGTAATGCCAATGAGGTGTTGTACTGCGTGACATGATAACAAGCGCTGGAAAATTCAACGGGTATTGCCCGTGCAACAAATCTGCTTTGCCAGTGTTTTTTTTTTTTTTTAAATGGTCACCTTAGTGGCAGACATCTTTCAAATAACTTTCTAATTCTTCAAAATAAGTTAATTGAGATATAAGAATATTCCTACAAAGATGGCTGCCATGTTGGCATACATATCTATGGATGCCAACTTTGAATGGATTTTCTTAAAGCATAATGAATTGCCTACAATTACGCCTGTCGTTCGTTCATGCATGCGCACTGGCTACCATCATGAAACTAGTTAAAACACTTTGACATGGCTGCTCGCAAATAAAGTGGCAGCCTTGCGCTCAGAGCACCAGGGTGGTCAGATGGAAGCAGGCATCGGTGAGGGAGGTTACTTTTTAATAACGAGGGGGGTGAGGTGAGGAAGAGTGCACAGATAGCTACAGTAGAGAGATAAGTTAGTCTCATATGCAGTGCAAGGTCTGACATCAGCAGTGGGAGTTACCTGCTATTCAATCAAAACACACTGAGACCCGTGGTGGGACAAACACAAGATTATGGAGAAAAACAATCCAGTTAGGAGCATGAAAAGAAGATGGACAAGAATGCCATCCAACCATGAATAAGGGGCGGGCTCAAAGCTCATGCTCCTTACAATTGGCAGTGCACTGACCACACACATCCACAAATCCTTATCAGCCTGCACTCTAAAATGGGACAGTATACCCGCACCACGCAAAGGCACAGCAATGCCATACTCACGGCAAATTGTATTCAAGCTTTAGTGGGTGTATGTTATGATTTCTGTTATTTGTATACTTGGGCTCAGAGCCGGCCTTTCCTCAGATAGCGCCCTGGGCGGAGAGAATTTTGGCGACCTTGCTGATGGTAGTGAATTAAATTAGGCAGTAGGGGGTCCCTTTTGTATTCCCTGGTCAGTTCCTGGATGAGCAGGGACTGGCCCCTGGACACAAACATCTCCAAACCTCCCTTAGCTCACCTAAATCACCGATAGCGTAGCTGCCTCACGCAGGTGATGGTTTTGTTGATGTGTGTAAGCAGGTGCCAGAGGGTGATGGGAGGGCAAGGAAAGGGGCTAAAGGGATGTTAAAAACATACCCTGCGTTCTGGTAATGAAGGACTAAAACAACTTTAAACTGGCAAATCAGACAGAAACAAACAGACAGGGATAAGGCTGGAACAACACCAGAATGGTGCTGATGATGGCATAACCTTAATGCACATAGGCCCTCGAGACCCTCAGAATATTGGTGCCCTGCACCACTGAGAAAAGGCAGAAATGAATCCTATCTGTAGGATATGGCACATTTGTCCCCTTCCCCTGCGCTAGCACTAAAATTGCTACCTAGCGCCAATGCAGGCACCCTTGCATCATGGTGCAAGGGTGCCAGCGTTCTGGGGATGATTGTTTTTGTGCCGGAAGGTGTGCCTTCCGGCACAAAAACAATCACAAGGTGTTTTCCTCTTTCTACACATAGAAGAAGAACCGGGGAGAAATAAAGCTATTTCTCCCCATTGTGTCATTCTTATGCCACTCCTGAGGTGGCCTACGAATCTGACGCATTCCCAGACTTGTAAATCTGGGAATGCATCAGATTCCTTTGGGTTCCGTCGGTGTTGCGTGGGGACACCTCAAGCAACACCCATGGAGTGCCCCTTTCGTGCAGTGTTATGCGTGAAAGGGGTCCATATTTACAAGGCCATGACAAGCCATGCTAGGTGGCTTTGCATGGCCTTGTAAATATGGGCTGCCATACTGCGCCACCAGAACGTAAAAAAAAAATGACGCTCCAGTGGAGCAGTGTGCCGCTAGGATCTCATAAAGGAGGCCTCAGTCTCTTAATCTCTGAAACCCGTAGAACCAGCTGCGTCGGAGGCTCGTGTTTCAGGCTGTGAAAGAGAACAGCAGACGGTTTCCTCTGCAGGTTCCCTTGTGTATAGTATTCCCATTAATAATGCACTGCAGCATAGGAGACGAATGAGCCTATGAACACTGATGAATCTACAGACCAAACCTACAGACCAAACCTTCAGACCAGCCGAGGCCTTTGAGACAGCCGATCCGGTGACACAAGCCTTATTCATATGGCATTCTGTTATTAATAAACGTTTTGATGTTTTGTTATTTTGTTATGTGACCTATGACACCAAGGCTAATTCAGGGTACAGTGCTTTTTTTTTTTTTTAGCTCCGGCGTTAACCGAGGTGTTTTGATTTTACTAAAACTCATACATGCCAATAGACCAGATTCGTAAACCCCTGATTTTGTTAGCCAAACATAGCTATATTTTGTCTGTCTCCCGCCTGGAATTGCCTCTCCTTCAATAGGAGTCAATGGAAGAAACCTATCAATCGTTATTTTTTTTTTTTTTAATCTCGCACTTTCCTTTTCTGGAAGAAACCTTGGCATGTATGAAAACTGTAAATATAAAATATACCTTTAGGGTCTTCAAGGCAAACCTCGCCATCAGTTGCTCTGTTGTTATGTCATTCACATTTGTTCTCCGCCCACTACAGCATGGGTCAGTGGGTCAGCCCGCCCCAGCCACTGGTTAACCTCAGTCTGAGTGACGGCGTTCCTACCTTTCACAAGGTGCTAGGGCCTACTGTTATAAGTAATGTCATTTTTGAATCCAGGAAAAAACAATTTTTGCTTGTAGTCAGTGTTTTTTGTTTGTGTTGGTGAAGGCCTGACAGCTCCACCAGCAGTAAAAACCATGACAAATAAAACAAGTACTGACAAAGTCAAAATGTTGGCAGCCCACACCAGACTGATTGGCATTGCCAATGCTTGTTAGGGTCAAGCCTGCGTCGCATGCGCTTGCGCATGCGTTTCGCTAAGCGAGACGCTTTAGTCACTAAAAAGGGCTCCGAGCCCCGTCCACGTCACGTTAGTGTCTGTCACTGATTCGTGGGCTTGCCTGTTAGAATCTGCTTGATTTCATTAGTGGAAGGCCTCATACGTCATGCCTTTTCCGGTGGATAGCCCTCCTCTAGCGCATCGACCAACTACAGAAAACATGCAAGGCTCGCTGTTTTTCATCCGGCTCGTGGACTCCTTTTTCTCTCTTTTCCCAGCGCGATCTCGCTTGGCAGAAGTCGAGCGCTTTCCATAATATCGACCCTGTTACACAGTTAATTGCACTTTTTCCGGTTAGTACATAAATGCGCTTTTGCCGATAGGTTTCATTACCAGTGAAAAGTCGGGTTAGGAGTTTACAACACTATCAGCTCTAACACAAGCAATTTGTTGAATTGCAAATGCTTGTTTGTATATGTTGGTGAGGATTTTCTCCAGCTGAAGTCTTCCAAAGGTGTTTGAGTGCACTTTTCAACTAATGGCAATACTTTTGGGCATTGAGGAAATAAAGAAATCACTTTTGGTAGTGAAGTTAGAAGATTAAAGCATTTTTATTGTGAAATGATGCTATGTTGAATTGTAACATACTGGTACATAAAATAGTCCTCTCTTGGGGCAGTGGGCACCAGCATTGTTGGAAAGCACCAGAGTTGCAAGTAGACAGGAAATAATGGAGTGGTTACAGACACGCTTGTGTTTTTTAAATGTCAGTAGCACCACCTGGTGGTGCCTCTGGCTGTGTGGATAGATAGAAGGGATACAGAGCAGAGCTTGCTCTTCATATACCGGGCTCTTAATGGGGTTGGGTGTAAATATTAGAGCTAATGTAAGTGGAAAAGGAGGGGAGAGCAAATAGGGTGGAGGAGGTTACATTTTGTGAGATTGCAAGGGAGAGGTTAAACAGCATGAGACTTTGTGATTTGTGGGAGCCGGATGACTAGATAGGTTAGATAGGTTTTGGTATTGCAGAATCAGTCACTCCTAAGGAAATGTGTTTTGTAATGAGGGATGTGGTTATTTTCCTGAAACGTAATACAGAGCTGGTGCCAGGAATGTGCAATTGTAGGGTAATCTTAGAGGCACCAAGGCATGCAGAGGATGGAGTGCAAGGGGAGTATTATTCAGATAGGAAGGCAGGAGAGGGAATAATTCCTGACTATACAGCATGTTATTTTCATGCAGTTATTCTAATGTTCAGGTAGTATGCATTGTGAAGAATTAGTAAGAAAGGCCGAACGGTGAATACCTGTGGGCAGGTGATACACGTTCTTCCATCTTTGAATGCTCTACTTGCGGCCCAGTGGTGCAGACAAAGTCCGTTTCTCCCACGTAGATACTAAACAAAACTGAAACGGTCAGGTTTTGTACTTGTTTTTTAATGTGGGTTGTGTGAATAGTGGGCATTAGGAATATGTCTTGAGATTTTGCATCACAGACAGTCACTGGGGTTTGTATTCGTTATTCTGTGTCGTGTTTTTGTGAAAGATGCATGCATGTTGAGTTTCTCAGGGGATAGGATTCTCCCTGATAGCTGGAGTTGTTTTTTAAGGGATTCTGTGGGTTTAGCACTTCATTGATCCGAGATCCCGTGTGCAGTAAATGACAGTGTGTGTATTCTTTGTTGGATCACTTTGGGAATAACCAGCTCTCAAATGTAATTTCGAACTCTAAACGGTTCTTAGTGCCTCTGATCTTTGAAGGTAGGGAATTCCAAAGTTTTGCCACCAGAGAGAGAAAGTAGTCAACCAATGGTTTCTTCCTATAAGCAGTAATTATAAAGTGTGGGGCCAGTCTGGAAGCTGAGTTCCTGGGTGGGACTTTTTGTGATTTTTGCTTGAATTAGCTTTGGTCGTTTGCTGTTGATTGCTTTGTGTGTGATGTGTACACATGCTGTTCGGAGGGCAGCTTACGGTGTCACTCCTAGCAACCTGAAAGAATGTCTGAAATTATGCCCACTGACGCCTTTTTGCTCTCTGAACTGACGTCCTGAATAGTAAATCTGGGGCAGGCAGCCAGTCTTTTGCATTGCAAAACTAGTCCCTTGTTGAACGTCACCCCACATGCTATGGAGGGTTTGAAATCCCAGTAGCGGAAAATATCAAAACTGCTTTTTTAGGGTTGAGCCTGCGTCGCATGCGTTTCGCTGAGCAAGACGCTTTAGGAATTACAAAGGGCTCGGAGCCCCGTCCACGTCACGTCAGTGTCTTTCATTGGCTCGTGGGCTTGCCTGTTAGAATCTGCTCGATTTAATTAGTGGAAGGCACGCATATGTCATGCCTTTTCCGGTGGATAGCCCTCCTCCAGCGCATCGACCAAGTACTGAAAACATACGAGGCTCGCTGTTTTCCGTCCGGTTCGTGGACTACTTTTTCTCTATTTTCCCAGCGCGATCTCGCTTGGCAGAAGTCGAGCGCTTTACATAATATCGACCCTGTTAAACACTTAATTGCACTTTTTCCGGTTATTGCACTTTTGCCGATAAATTTCATGACGAGTGAAAAGTCCGGTTAGGAGTTTACAACGCTATCCGCTCTAACACGAGCGAACGCGAGACCCGTTGCATTGCAAATGCTTGTTTCTAAATACTTTCAATCAGTGGGCTGTGTTCGGTATTTTGATGCCCTAGTGGGTTAATACATGTTTTGTAAGTGTTTATGGTGATGACATGATGGCCTTGTGAACGGAAAGAGGCTTCAATACTTGAATAGGTTTGAACTTCTTTTTACTAAATGCTGTACAGTTGCTTTTTATAAAGCAATTGTATAGAGAAGAAACAACATTCCTGTGGCACATTAAAAGCGTCTTATTAAGGCAAATAACTGATGTTTTTGTGACATGTATGGTTCTCATTTTACTGACCTCTGCCCGTGAAGGATGAAAGACTGAGTATGCCACGCCAGGGTTTGACACTTGCAGACCGCAGGGTTAAGAAAACCTCTGCAGCAGATGTGTTGGGCCTTGGAACTACCTAAACTGAAATTCAAAATTTGCATCAACTTACTACTCACAAATGTCAAGTCAGATTATTTTAATAGTGCACAGATTTTCTCAGAATTGATATTGAAGCACACATTGCAAGTTAAAGTCGTGCATTGTGAAAACTCTGGAAGTTTCATCGCGGGATAGCCGTGCATTCTTCAAATAGTTTATAAAGTGGGCTCTGAGAGTTCTGTGAATGTCTCAGTATGGACATACTAATGAATGAAAGCAATCAAGATAGATTATCTTTGTAAAAGTCTTGTGGATGGCTCGGTGACTGATTCAGAGTGAGGGGGTATATTCCAAACCCTATGAAATGTCTTGTTTGCACAGGATGGGAATTCTCATGTTTGTGCCAACTCTTACCTCATTATCCTCCTGTTAAATTTTGACAAGTCAAACCTTCTTAAATTTACTGGGTAAAAACATGTTGTAAATACTTATGCATGCAGAATTTGTGGTGGAAACTGTCTCACTACGCGCTGTTGGAGTTTACGGAGTGTTGTAAGTACGCCACTGTTCCAAGGTCACTCGTTATTAGGTCTTTTATTTAGTACTAGCATGATGCTCTGCAACTCAGTATAGAGGTGACCTTCACTGCGAGCCAGGACTGAGGTACTTTGGCAGATCGTTTTTGATGTCTCGGCCATGGGAAACCAATCCATGACGCAGTTCAATATGTGTATTTTGTAGGTAGGGTGTAGTTGTCTACTTTCTGGTATAGTCGTGCGTGGTACAAGTCAAGACTGAGCTGAAATGGATGAACTCTTATTAAAATCCTAGTGGTCGGGTACCTGTGCTTGTTACACAACAGAATAGATGTGCATTGATTGAGCTCTGTAATTGTGAAGTGACCAGTGCAAGTCGAAATATAAAGGCCTTGGGAAAATCTATGGTTGTCTAAGTAGTGGAATAGAGTGGTGCATTGCACTCAGTCACCCTGATCGCATTAACCGACTGCCAGGGTGTAAATGAGATAATGTCACTGCCAGTCTGATAACATCATAAGCAAATCTAGGGCCATTCTGTATGATGTCATCATTATTCCAATTAGCATTTTTGAAGCACTATAAAATAACACATTTTATTTATAAGGTGGAGGTACAAACTATCCAGTAGGGAATATTGAGGTAAACAGAATATCATACCCAAAATATGGTGGACCAAAATATCGACAGGCATGTATTTATTTATAGGAATGTATAAGTTTACTGTACTTAACTTCACACTTCTGTACCTCGATGACCTCGATGAGATAAATATTTTCAACGTATGTAGATGGGGAGTTAAGAATAGTAAATCTATACTTACCAGTATACACTTACTTCATCAATATTTTCGTCCTTGAGCTTTTGGTCCTCAGTATTTTGGTTACGATATTGTGGTAACTTGAAATTCCAGACTACAACCTATTTACACCACTCGCTACTGTAGTTACTGCTATGTAGCTGTGGAAAATCGGTCACCTACTGCACATGTGAATTAAGCTGAAATCAGGTTAATGAGAATGATGCTGGGTGAGTGCAGTGTAAATGAGAATGGCAATCGTATGTTTGTCTGCTTGGGTTAGTAGCATCTGTTTCAGTGATGTCAATTAAACGTGTGAAGGGCTTGCAGACAGGTGCAGAATTTTCTGATTGATTTGCTCTTGCAGAGATGATGATTCTGGGTTATTTCTTTCTTGGCCTTCCCATGTTTTCTCTCTCTTTCCCCCACTCCATCCCCATCCTCTCACCGACGCAGCTTCCCTTTTAAGGTCGCATGTATGAAAGCTCATGCCTGTCTGGTCCATGGCATCTTTAGTTTACAGTGGGTGTAGAGCTGCCAATTTCTTATTAGTTGACTATTGTCACGGTTACCCTCATTTACTTGCTTCTTATCCATCTGCTTGGGCCCCCCCATTGCTCGTGTCCTTCTGCTGCTTCCTTTGCAGTTGCTACCTTTTTCTTTTTGGTTGAGCACTGGGGGCATACTTATGGAGATTTGGGGCATGGCAGAGCAGCAGGTCACCTTGCTGCGCTGCCCTGCGTTGAAGTGAAAAGGTAGGAATGCGCCTTTTATAGGATACTTCGTATTCCTGACCTTTCCCCCTGTGCTGGCCTAGCGCCAGCGCAGGCAGCCTTGAACTATGGAGCATGGGTCTCTGCGTTGAATGTAGTGCAGGATTGTTTTTGTGCAGCAAGGAGCAACTTCCTGCAAAAAAACAATCCTGAGATGCTTTTTCTGCTTTGTGTGTGCTGCAGAAGGCAGCACACATAGAAAGAGGACAAAACGAGGAGAAATAAAGATATTTCTCTTCTTTCTGCCTCCACTTGGGAGGCATAAGGTTTTGGCACATCCCCAGGTTCACAAGCTCTTGTAAATCCGGGTATGCAAAATCATGGGTGTTGCATGGGTACACCCACCTCAGCATCCATGGAATGCTTCCTTTGCTCCAAGTAAGACAACATAGCGATTTACGCTGATTTGCCTTACTCCATATCTATGAGGTCATTCAAAGCCATGCAAAGTGGCTTTGCATGGTCTCATAGATACAAGTTCAGGGTTTGCACTGCTGTTGTGTCACAAAAATTGGCTCATAAAAATGCCCCTTAGTGTATGTGTTTTCCAGCTGGCTCCCTCATGTTCCTCTTTCCTGCCTGTGTGTTTCTCTCCTCACCCTCCCTTCGTGGCCGTTTTTAGGTCTTGCTTCTAGACAGCGCACGTGGCTGTCTCGAACCGAGACATGCTGTATCTAGATTTTGGGCTTTCATCACGTCTCTCACCTACCATTTGTTCTATCATCTGCTTTTCTAAAATCCTTTCTTTTCATTGGCATAAAGTTGCTGTTTGTCTCGCCTTGTCACTTTCATGGCTACTGCCCCTGTTACATGTCTCTTTACTCTTTTATTTATGCATAGTTTGGTTGACACACTCTCTTTTTTTTCTTTGAGTTGGTCCACCCGATCTTGTATGCATGCACAAAAGGAGTTTAACCATTGGCATTTGTAATTTTGTTTTGGTTCGTATTGCCATTGTTTGATTTTATTTCTTACGGCAGGCATGTTTTTGTAGAGAAAGGGAGAGCTGATGCCAAGACTCGAACCCAGCCTCCCCAGTGCCATAGTCTGCAATCCTGTACATTCGCCACCTCATCTCAGGCATTTTGAAAAGCAAACTTGTTGACTGTATCCATTTTTTTCCTTGAATTGGTTTACCAGATCTTGTATGCATTCACAAAGGGAGTTTAACCATTGGCATTTGTAATTTTGTTTTGGTTCGTATTGTCATTGTTTACTTTTATTTGTTATGATAGGCATGTTTTTGTAGGCACGGGAAGAGCTGATTCCAAGACTCGAACCCGTTCCCCCAGTGCCAAAGTTGGCAACCCAGATCGTCTCAGGCAATTTGAAAAGCAAACTTTTTGACTGTATCCATCTTTAAATTTTCATTAGGAGTCTGTTCTGCGTAGAGCGTAAGGCATTTCAGCCACTCCCATTCCCACTTGTGCTCCCATTCCTCACCCTTCCCGTCATATTACTTGTGTTATGGTATTGATTTATCGGCTTCAGGAAGGCTGGCTCAGCCGGTCAGGCAATAGAACGTGGGACTTGGGTCCTCTTGTGTGTGCACATGCAGACGAACCTACCTGCAGCAGACGACCATAAATGCAAAAAATCAGAAGGAATTTTGCTTCCGAGTAACAACTTGAAAATTTTGGCTGCTTTCCGACCTCTTAAGAACACCAACATATGAGTACTGCCCTCGCCATTCCCTCCCTAGCCCCCCCCCCCTCGGACTCCTCTCCCTGCACTAACCCCCCCCCCCCCCCATCATAGCCCAAGTACTGGTGCCTATATTGATGCATGGATAGAAGGAGTCTGGTGCACAGACAAGGAGGCACACATCACTAGGGGAGCTTTACAGACAGGCAGCATTATTTTCTTTCGAATACCATGCAATCTACGGAAAGGTGCATTTATTAACCCCTCCTCTCCAGGGACCACTGTGAAATGTCACTCTCTGGTTACGTTAATAGCATTCATCGCCATCAAGATGCGGCATCTATCGCTCTGCTATGAACTCTTGGGAAAACAGTCTGCTGTCGAGAAATGTCTTTGAAAACTTCAGCTGGGATCAATCTGTGTATTCCATTGGCAAATGAAGGATAAAGCACGAAGTACAGTTCTGAGCACTTGTGAATGCACTTCTGTGCGCTTGTGAACACAGAGGCGAGCTGTTGCGAAAGTGTATTGTTCAATTAGATTATATTTCCAGCTGAAAGGGATCAAAAGTTATTAAAAACACTGCAATATGTGTTTACATGTTTACAAATATGACCCAGCCAATTTAATTGCTCACAATATTGCTTCCCAGTTAGGCCTTTCCAATTGCAAATGTACTTTCATAAGGATTTCTCATGTTAAATATTGATAAACATCTGTTTTTAAACAATGTTCAATTCACGAGAATCTCCCAGCATACGACTTTACGTGGACAGGTGATAAAACCTCCCAGTAAAGGCAGCACTAACCGGTTCTTGTTCACACGAAGCTCCCAGACCTATGCCTAGATACGGGAAACGGTGATTGGAGTGGGAGGTTCTGCAGGAATGGTATGGCCTTGCGCAATAATCCTTTTGATTGGTTAGGGTTAGGGTATGTGGGTATGAGCAGAGGTGGAAGACCTCATGGTCATAGGTATTGGGACGAGAAATAGGGTTGAGAAGGTAAAACTTGTTAACAGTGTTCCTTTTCCCTTGCTCACTGTACCTAAGCCATCCACCACAGCTGTAACCTGTGTACGTTGGTGAACAGAAGCATATACCCTTTTATGATCTCTCCTTACACAGAAGAATAACAAAACAAAACGTATTTTTTGTTTAAGATTTAGGTTTAATTGCCTTCGTTAATTCAATGTAATGCACAAACTGGACCTCAAGCCAGCTACAATCTTTCAGCTAACTCCTTTGTCCGTAGGGAGGTATGCCTTGCATTTAGAGAGCAGTTCGAAAGTAGGGGATTGAACACATTCACCTGTTGGGATGCAATCCTTGATTTGCAGCCTAGAAGCAGACGCTGCGACCGTCACTTCACTTCATTAAGCTACATTGTCAGTAGCGCTGACAATAACAGTACATTATAGTACTTGTTTATTCATCCTCTAAACTCCGGCACCACACTGCATGCATTAATAGCTATAGAACCAGAGTGACACAGACCATTCATGTGACAATAAACAGTCGTTTCATCAAGACAATCTCTGGAGCATTGAAAGAGACACAACTTAAAGGACTCAATGCCCAATCAACGGAATTCACGCTGATTCTTGGCTGCTGGAAGACACAACCTCCTCTGACTAGTCATGGGCGAATCCCTATTTAAATTTAATTGCTACTATCACCCCAATTACACAGCACACGTCTCAATCCTGGCTTTTAAGGTAGCAAATACACCAGACTGCAAGTCATTCGTCACTGAGCCTGCTAGATTGCTGGGCTTCACCCTGAAAATTAACCTACCTCCATGTGTATATTAATGCGTTTAGGTAAGGATTCTCAGCATCAAATCAGTCGTCTCTGGGAAATCGAGTCCCCTGATTCCAAAGGAAGAATTCAAAACAACCATGCAATCAGTCCTTTCAAAACTAGATTATGGAAGAATCCGTACGTCCCCTCTATGAGTAGCCCTCGTTTCAGCAGCACGTCTGATACCAGACTCCAAAGATCAGAACATATACCTCCATTCTGATCACTTTACACTGGCTCGCCCATGAGGCTAGAAGTTTATTTAAGTTTGCCTGTATTCTACAAGATGCCTTACGTGGAGGAGCAGCAAACTCTCTGGGTCATAAGCTTCTCATCTCTGGCACATTCTGGGTACTTCGAAGTGCTAACTCTGTCCATCATGAAACTCTGTCCTTCAAAAAAAATTCACATACTCTGAGTCAGTCTTTCTCAGAGAACTGTCCCAAAGTATGGAACTCGAGTCTGCCCACCCTAAGAACCAACCCCTCTTACGTTGTGGTGAAAGTTCAAGAAACAGAGTAAAGTGCTGCTCTTACAAAGACGTTTCCAGCAATAACAAGAAAGGCAAGCCACTAGCAGAAGGTCTCGCTGTGAGAGACTTTAACATAGTTGCTCCACTCCACGATATACATCTCGAGTCCTTACTTTGGTCATGTCATCTGAGAGGGTGAGCACTGACCTCATGTACATACCTACGCCATCTCCCCACCAACTCTAATCACTTTTATACCCAACATACATATTTCTTCTTGTTAGGGACATTTGTTTCTTATTTTTATTGCTTGCCTCATCCTTGTAATGTCAGTCTCTGACTTGGTTAAGCGCTATACAGCCCTGATGTGTTTAGTTCTCGCTACATAAACCTGCAAATAAATAGGTAGATCTACCAGGAAACACTTTGAACCTCTCAGCAGGAGTTGCCAGATGCGATGGCCCATGTGTCCTACACCAAAAGATGGTGCTGGGGTTGGTTACCTTCATTGGTCCCACCAATCATTTTTCCTTAAGACCTGAGATGTGGATGCACCCTAAAGACAGGTGTACCTACTTACTGTTTAAAATGTTAAGTGTAAAAAAAACATGACTTGTGTGTGCCTAGTGTATGAAATATTGGGCCATGACCCCTTTCAACCACTTCTAAACTGTCAACTAAAACATAAAACTAAAAAGAAAGCTGAAGATAGAGGTTCTCAAAGTGAGAGGGATAAGGCTTGGCATTACTAGGAAGATTACGACTGGGGGCAGTGAAAATTAATATGTAATGAAATTTAAGCAGTACCTACTTTTCTCAATCCTTGCTACATGAGGATATTTCAAAGCAGCTCTGCTCTGATTCAGCTTGCGTAAGAGGTCTCCAGGACCCACCAGGGAAGTTTTGACCTGGGTAATATATGAGGGTCATCTCACATAGTGATGAGAAACAGTAGTAAAGAATGGAAACGAGGGGCCGTGGTTATATTAAAAAAAAAAATCAAAAAAAAATCGTAGAATTCAAAACCGTTCTGTTGACCTACTCCACAGAAAGAATTCCCTTAAACAGGCAGAATAAACCTTACAAAACATCACCTTTGAATTGTGGCTGGATAATATTCCATGTGCAGCCTCTTGCTGTGTTGAGTAACCTTCTGCAGCCACACCTAACATACAAGCAATGGTGAGTAGAACCAGCTAGCATTACTGGAGGATCAGTAATGCCACAAGAGTTATCCAACACAGTCACCTCTTACCTCCATATTCTGTGTTTACTCATGTGCTCACACAGAGTTATGTTTGGTGAGAGACTGCAGGGCACTACAATAAACAGTCACAGACTTAATTCTAAGGGATCTGGTTTTATGTGTGCTAGTTTATATAATAATGTACATTCTAGATCAGTGAGTTTAAGTCAAGCAGTTGAACACCTTATGATCTCGAGCCTGACATATTTTCTTCCTGTGCTTCAATCACTTTTTTTTTTCTGTAACGATTTTGTTGTTGTCTTGTTATCATTTATTTATTTATTAGGGGTGCTTGGCAGAGGCACTAACAGCTGTTACTAAGGCATGTACAGGGACAACTCAAGCTCAGTTACATAAAGCTCTGAATCCAAGCTGCAGAGCCTTTTTTCGTGCAAAATCAGTTCCATGGTTAATTGGCAACAATTATACATGACATCAACAAAATAAAGATGCACGTGCCAGTTTCGTTAACATGCTTTATTTTATTTCAGGATACAGCAAAGTCTAAAGGCACTCCTTCTAAAGACTTGGTCTCCCCGTGTGCAGCTTCCACAGTGAAGTCATCGACACCAGCCCCTGCCCAAGTAAGTGCAGCATCACGTTTTTCGATCAGTAAAGAATTTTCAAGTAAATGCTTTAATAAGAAAATTCTTCTTTCCTGATTGTGGCTACTTGTTGCTGTTATGACTATATCATACACTGTTTATTCACAATCTGCTGGCAGAAAATGGCTCAATTATTTGCCAGTGATCCTCATTGTTCTTAATCTTACTTTTCGCTGTCCATCCTAAGAAGGTGTGTCTGATCTGGAACAGCTTTTTCTAATGTGTTCAACTCGTACATATATAATATCTGTGGTGAATAAGTTATTTTGAGAATGATCAATCCTGTGCTGGGCCGAGCTCAGAACCGGGTTGCTTGCCAAAACATAATCTGAGCATTACCCATTTCCCGTCGTCCTCAACACAGTTCTTTCCAAAAGGATAAGGTCAATCCAACTTGAGCAAATCACAAAGAGAAGCACCATTTGTGTGAGCCGAACAAACGTTTGCTAATCACACCAACAAAGACTTCCACTTGCTATTGCCTGAAGAATGCTACACAGGTCAAGAACCCAGTTCACCTTCAAGACAAAGTGCCAGGGCAGTGCAAAGGCAAGAGAAGATGCTCAAGAAGTGTCCTTTCAACCTTCACAAGGGAAATAACTTTTCTGCCAGGAGGATAGCACTATTATAGCAAACCAACGATTCATCCCAGTCAGTAGGACCACTCTGCCAAAGTAAAACTATAAACAGCAGACCTTTCCTACCAGCTAATGCCAAATCAGAGCTTTCTTTGTGGCTTGAGATGTTCTCACTACCTTAAAAGACACTCAATCATCTGTGGTTAAAGAATTTATGACTCTTTTGGTGACTCAAGGCAGTAATGCACACAGAGATGGCAAAGCAAAACTTAGCTTGATATTCTTTAATAGCCAAAGAACATTAAAGCAACCTACTAGGTATTCTGACACATAGGGGGCACACTTGCACCAGTCCAAGATTCAGCTGCTGTCAGAAATTAATCTCTTGAGATCCCCATTCAATCTATATCGATTGTCTCAACACCATAATATCCTTTCATTGATTTTGGCTTCTTGAAAAAAAAACATTTCCTGCCTTTGTTGCCTTGGCCTTTGGCAAGAATTTGATTAAAATCTTCTCCTGTATGCCTATTTACATATGAGTAGAAACATTTGCTTGCCGGGGGAGGCCTCATGATCTTCATAAAGGTTAATAAAATTACTGTTAAATATAACATAACAGTATCTTAAGGCATTTCTAGAACTAGCATCCAGTTTGTTTGATTCCCCAGTTTGTTCCAACTATCATCCGGTCGCACACAACTTATCTTTGGTCTGGAAAATATGGTCTGCATCCTGCCAGTAGCTCAACCAGCTTTCTGAACACTGAAAACTATCAAACCAAAACAGATGTTTCTTAATTCACAATTTCTCTTTTTAGTCCAGGAAAGCAGGTTACCCAGGAGCTTCAGATATTCCAAAGAAAGCCCTGGAATATAATGTTAAAAAAATCTTATGTGACAAGCAGGGTGAAAGAAGAGGGGCGTAAGGAGCATTGGGAAGGCAGAGGAGTGTAGATTTGCAGGAGGACTAATTGAGAGAAAACATAATATTTGGTAAAATAACATTTTTAGGACTCTCAAAGCAGAGACAGAGAGAGTGTGTGTGTGTGTGTGTGTGTGTGTGTTTGTGTGTATTTATAAATTCCTTATGAAATCAGACATCTCCTCATAGCCGACTAAAAGTCCCTGCACCAATCTATTGATCTAAAAATACATTTATTGGGGGGTGTAATATCCCATACACCCCACCTGAAGCTAAGCCCCTGTGTTTGTGTTAGGCAGGGCTGGCATTTGCAGAAAATGTACAAAAAGTGCTTCCGTTTCTCAGGTGTGATGCACCCTATTACTGTTGAAGGAGTAGGATAAGTAGGAAGGATGTGGCTGTAATGAAAGCTCAGGCCCTCAATTCTGCTTCTTCATCTACAACATATACTAATGATGCTCTGGCTGACCTGCATTACTGCTGCTGTTTTCCCTTGCTGTGATTTCCAATGACTAGCCCATGACACATCGATTTTCAGTATCCTCAATGTAGGTTTGCCACAATAATTTTGAATGAATCAGTTTATGGGTTTCTTTCTTTCCAGAAAGATCGGGTGTCAGCTGATCCACTTGATCAATTAGCCGGTACTCTGCCAAAGGGAGATCCTGCTCCAAAGGACAGTAAGCCTCCTGTGGATAAAGTAAAGGTAAACTGTTTTATGTTTGTTGATGGGTGGGGGAGTGAAAGGAAAAAATATAGGAGCTTCTCTAAGCATAATATCTCCAAAACAAAATTATTGCTCCTCAACTCAGAACACACTACCAAATTCTTACATGGTTTCAGGGCCAGAAATCAGTAACACAGCAGTACTGAGGAGTATTTTGATGACTGTATTGATTAGGAATAGGGTGGAATCAGATAGACCACTGAGCATGAGCTGTTGCTATTAAATATGGTAAAGTACAAGATCTTGCAAATGTTGATAGAAGGGAGCCAAGTTACCTTTTGGATTATACCCAGCTGATAACAGACTATTTTGTGCTTTCTTGGTTACATTGTCCTTGAAGGAGATTTAAGCGTGAGGGGGTTTAGGACAATGGGTGAGTGGTTGTGTAATGCTTTCAAGGTTCTTGTGTTAGGGTGAAAACATTTTTGAATTTAGTTTGAGCTTATATCCAGAAAGGGATAAGGCAGAGTTTTGAGGGATGTCTTGTGCCTGTAACACTTCGAGTTAAACCTGGGCATCTTCTCTGCAATGGAATATTATGTTGTCTTGTTTGCCCACCAGTGTCATATTTGGATTCCATGTAAAAACCGG
This sequence comes from Pleurodeles waltl, assembly GCF_031143425.1. Lineage (NCBI taxonomy): Eukaryota > Metazoa > Chordata > Amphibia > Caudata > Salamandridae > Pleurodeles > Pleurodeles waltl. The sequence continues at coordinate 537,765,300 of NC_090436.1, forward strand.
ATAGCTTTAGCCTCTGGACAGAACCCTGGGGATCCATCAGGGTGGCAGTGAGGAAGTGGATGGGAGAGGTGGGTGTAAGGGCTGTAGCCTTCCATGTGAGTGGCTAGAGATAAAACAGTTGAAACGTTTTAGTTTGCTTGTTGCTGGATTGTGAGATTTTCTGCATGTAGAATTTTGATAGCGCTATTTTGTTGTCACGGTTTCTGCAGCTTTCAATGGATGTGACAGGTATACATTGGTTTATAAAGCAAAGGGTCTTTACTTTAAATATCTCCTTCATATTACAATCCAACATTTTGAGTGCACCTGCGTGCAGAGGGTTTGATTTTGTGATGGTGATGATGCATGCAGTTCAGCAAAGTTGCATAGTTCAGCTTGTAAGGCATCAATAAATTAGGCAATGTGATGGTGTGACATGGGTTGTGGAGAGAAGATGAACTGTTGAAGTACTTTCAGAATGAAGAGAGAGATGGACATGAAGAGTGGACATGTGTATGAAATTAAGTTTTAACTTCATCCTCCTCCCTATGTGGAATATGTGAAGAGTAGTTCTACTTCTTTTTCTCCTGTCTTTGGACTTTACCTTCAAGTTGGCCATCTTGCTATACTGGGGTGTGGTGCTCAATGTCCTCTTTTGTGGTTCAGCCTTTTCCTCTTAAATAGAAATGATTTTGATGTGATTAGTGCTAATAGCATATACAAACTTGGTTGTTAGTAAACATTTAAACCTATTGGTGGACTAGGAGAATAGACTCCAACATTGTAGTGTTGGAATATTATGTTGAGAAATCATGTGTTTTTACTCGAGGGAGTACCTGGAAAGTGAAGAGTGCTTGTAGACTCTATGGAGACAATTTAACTGAGAGTGAATCATACCTTTTTATGATGGAGGGCAGTTGTGTGTATTGTATTTATGAATGGTTTTGCTGAGTGGATGGTGACAAGAGATTAGGTCTTCGGGTGTTACTTTACTTAGAACTGGTATAGAATGCAGTTGAGGTGACCAAAAGTTGCCAAATTAGCAGGAAGTACAGCAGATGTGCTGGCCTGGGTGCCATTCAAGGAGGGGTTGTGAGGTAGCGCCGCATGAATGGGCACCTGGCACTGGGAGGCCTTACAACAGCAGGCGGCACAGGAACAACAGGTAATTGGTCTTGGAGGGAGGAAGTAGAGAAAGGTGCAAATATTTCAATGTGATTTATGAAGTGATGTTAAGAGAAGTTGAAGCAAGATATTGAAAATGACCAATTAAGTAGTGGATTGCTGAGATGGAGCAATCCCTTCTGTCAGAGAAGAACTGATTTAGAGGCAGGATGACCGTTTATGTGCTTTGATGGTGGAAGGGTAGACGCTGTACATCAACTTCAATGATCACTATCATGCCAGTTGAAAAGAAAAAAATAGTAGCTAATTTAAGAAGAGCAGCCACTGGTAATAATGAAGATGTGGATGGCTGTTTTTAATTTGATGCTAGCGAAAGGCACTGGCTTGTCTTTACTGTGAAGAGAATATGTCTACTGTATTGGTTTTGCCATCCCAAATCCTCTGCACTCAACGGCCGGTAAACTAGATTTTATTTCTTTGCAGTTTGTGTTTAGAGGAAACAGTCTGGTCATTCCTCTTTATTCATTTTGTGAGTAATTGAAGATCACATAACCAACTTTGATATGGTAACCCCTATAGAAATAATCTGATTCCTGGTTGGGATCTGAAACAGTCTTCCCGTACTTTAGTAAGCTTGTTTGACCAACTAGACTTTGTGGACATAAACATTATTACTCTGTCTACTGCATTTACATTTTCTTTCCTCTGTAGGATTGCACACACTTTGTTTATGAGGAAGGCTCTGTAAGCTCATTTGAAAAAGGAGTTTTCTCTACCTTTACCTTTTCCTGTTTTAAGAGAAATCAATGGCAAGGAATCACCATAGGATCAATGTGAAGGCGGCTTAGTGCTGACATGTGTTTGTAACCTTTGATTGCCAGAAGCGGCTCCCCAAGACCTACATTCTTTCTCTGGCTGTTGTTACTTCCATCGTTCTTGGGATCAGGGCTCATTCTTTATTTAGTGATTGCGCTCAGGACGTCAAACAATGTCACAGGGTAAATGGGTGATAATTACTGCATGCTGTAATCACAAGTGTGGGGTATTTACTGGTCGGTACACAGCCCCTATTCCCATTTCTGCTGTTAATGGTTCAGAATAAGGCATGGTATGCAATTTAGTTGTTTTGGGCACTGATTACCACTTTTTGCATATTTTCCTAGCGTTTTTATTTGTCAATTTCTCCACATATTTCCTTGCGAAATGTGCCCGGGGAAAAATTGCAGGTGGGGTAATTACCTTGTGTGGTAATAAACCTGTGCAATATTTACACTGTCGCATAGATCAAAATTTACCCTGCTACTTACTACCTAAAAGTTTCTCTAACTATATATAACAATTGTGGGGTCATTGAAAAACTCTCCTGCCGATGTTTCTGGTGCATACTATTACACTCACCACAAGCCATGCCTGAAAACCCAGTTTGGAGAGGTTGTGCCACAGAAACGTATTTGTCAGTCATTGTAGTCAATCCTTTGCTTTGAGTAATATTTGGCATTCTTGCCAAGAATGCCACCACGTGCAGAATGCATCATGAAGAGAAGCTAGTTACATAGCAGCCTTTGCTAGGGTGGATATAAAAGCAAATATTCTGTATTTTTTCCTTTAGTCCTACTGACTTTTCTAAAGTCCTACTGCTGCCAGACAGCGGCAGATTAAAACGTGTGGCAGTACTATTACTGTGTGAGTAACAGACTCATAAGATAAACAACATGGCTTAAGGGTTGTGTTATCAGCTTGTTTGGCATCCAGCTGCGAGATCGGCCACCTAAGTTTGTAAACATTGTGTAATTATTTTTATACTTTTTCATTGCAGGAGAAAACCAAACAAGAGAAAGGAGAGAAACTTGGTGAACGAGAAGACACAATCCCTCCTGATTATAGGTTAACAGAAGTGAAGGTGATTTACAGTTTGTTTTATCAACATTCTCTATACTTGTGTTAGAAAAATGCAGGTCCTCATAATGTCAGCTTTTGTGAATTCACATGAATGCATATTCACAAACATGCTGAAAATCCATCTACTTTCCACATGAGTAAGTCAGAGTGAGGACAATTACAGAGTGAGGAAAGGGATGATAGTTAATGGGGTGGAGGTTCGAAGCAGCGTGGCCATAAAAACCTTTGAGAATACCCACAAAGGGTGTGGGTGTTGCTTGTCACTTTACCTCCTGCTTTTCTTCATGGATGATCAAAAGTTACCCCTGCAAAAGGCGTGCTCGGGTTTGCTTTCCAAGGGAGAAAGGGTTAAGGAACAAACAAGTATTTAGTCGGGGCATAGGTAAAAGGGATTCTTCAGGTTGGAAGAGTGCATATGCCATGGAGAAACAATGATAAGTGATGTGCAACAGTGCACTTAGGCTACATCCAAGTCAAAAAGGAAGATCATCCTGGAGTCATTCTGAAGTCTTTTGATGACTTCAGTTGGGCTATATTCCTATAATTACCTGGGGTAGTAATCCTAAAACATCCTGAACTATGTGTATAGGGCGAAATATGTAAATGAGATGACTCTAGAGTCATCATGAAACTACTCCAGGATGGATTCCTGATTCCTCCAGTGAAAAACATGTGGTGATCATTTGCCACTTCATGATGATCCCAGGATTATTTCAGGAGTAAGCTGGATTACTCCAGGATGGGTTCCTGATTACTTGAGTGGAAAACATGGATGATCATTAATGACTGCAGGATAATCCCAGGGTGATTTCAGGATTCGGCTGGATTACTACAGGATGATCCTAGGAGTATTCCAGGACTGGGCTCTGTTATTACAGAATGATTGTGTGAAGACATCAGAATGAGGCTGCATTACTCAAGCATAATCCCAGGATAAAGTTAAAATGGGGCTGTGTAAGGAAATGCCTCCTTGGCATGGTTGCCCCCTGACTTTTTGCCTTTGCTGATGCTATGTTTACAATTGAAAGTGTGCTGAGGCCTGCTAACCAGGCCCCAGCACCAGTGTTCTTTCCCTAACCTGTACTTTTGTGTCCACAATTGGCAGACCCTGGCATCCAGATAAGTCCCTTGTAACTGGTACTTCTAGTACCAAGGGCCCTGATGCCAAGGAAGGTCTCTAAGGGCTGCAGCATGTCTTATGCCACCCTGGAGACCTCTCACTCAGCACAGACACACTGCTTACCAGCTTGTGTGTGCTAGTGAGAACAAAACGAGTAAGTCGACATGGCACTCCCCTCAGGGTGCCATGCCAGCCTCTCACTGCCTATGCAAATATAGGTCAGTCACCCCTCTAGCAGGCCTTACAGCCCTAAGGCAGGGTGCACTATACCATAGGTGAGGGTACCAGTGCATGAGCATGGTACCCCTACAGTGTCTAAACAAAACCTTAGACATTGTAAGTGCAGGGTAGCCATAAGAGTATATGGTCTGGGAGTTTGTCAAACACGAACTCCACAGCACCATAATGGCTACACTGAAAACTGGGAAGTTTGGTATCAAACTTCTCAGCACAATAAATGCACACTGATGCCAGTGTACATTTTATTGCAAAATACACCCCAGAGGGCACCTTAGAGGTGCCCCCTGAAACTTAACCGACTGTCTGTGTAGGCTGACTAGTTCCAGCAGCCTGCCACACTAGAGACATGTTGCTGGCCCCATGGGGAGAGTGCCTTTGTCACTCTGAGGCCAGTAACAAAGCCTGCACTGGGTGGAGATGCTAACACCTCCCCCAGGCAGGAGCTGTAACACCTGGCGGTGAGCCTCAAAGGCTCACCCCTTTGTCACAGCCCAGCAGGGCACTCCAGCTTAGTGGAGTTGCCCGCCCCCTCCGGCCACGGCCCCCACTTTTGGCGGCAAGGCTGGAGGGAAGAAAGAAAGCAACAAGGAGGAGTCACTGGCCAGTCAGGACAGCCCCTAAGGTGTCCTGAGCTGAGGTGACTCTAACTTTTAGAAATCCTCCATCTTGCAGATGGAGGATTCCCCCAATAGGGTTAGGATTGTGACCCCCTCCCCTTGGGAGGAGGCACAAAGAGGGTGTACCCACCCTCAGGGCTAGTAGCCATTGGCTACTAACCCCCCAGACCTAAACACGCCCTTAAATTTAGTATTTAAGGGCTACCCTGAACCCTAGAAAATTAGATTCCTGCAACAACAAGAAGAAGGACTGCCCAGCTGAAAACCCCTGCAGAGGAAGACCAGAAGACAACAACTGCCTTGGCTCCAGAAACTCACCGGCCTGTCTCCTGCCTTCCAAAGAACTCTGCTCCAGCGACGCCTTCCAAAGGGACCAGCGACCTCTGAATCCTCTGAGGACTGCCCTGCTTCGACGACGACAAGAAACTCCCGAGGACAGCGGACCTGCTCCAAAAAGACTGCAACTTTGTTTCAAGAAGCAGCTTTAAAGAACCCTGCAACTCCCCGCAAGAAGCGTGAGACTTGCAACACTGCACCCGGCGACCCCGACTCGGCTGGTGGAGAACCAACACCTCAGGGAGGACCCCCGGACTACTCTACGACTGTGAGTACCAAAACCTGTCCCCCCTGAGCCCCCACAGCGCCGCCTGCAGAGGGAATCCCGAGGCTTCCCCTGACCGCGACTCTCTGAAACCTAAGTCCCGACGCCTGGAAAAGACCCTGCACCCGCAGCCCCCAGGACCTGAAGAACCGGACTTTCACTGCAGAAGTGACCCCCAGGAGTCCCTCTCCCTTGCCCAAGTGGAGGTTTCCCAGAGGAAGCCCCCCCTTGCCTGCCTGCAGCGCTGAAGAGATCCCTTGATCTCTCATTGACTTACATTGCGAACCCGACGCTTGTTCTAACACTGCACCCGGCCGCCCCTGCGCCGCTGAGGGTGAAATTTCTGTGTGGGCTTGTGTCCCCCCCGGTGCCCTACAAAACCCCCCTGGTCTGCCCTCCGAAGACGCGGGTACTTACCTGCAAGCAGACCGGAACCGGGGCACCCCCTGCTCTCCATTATAGCCTATGCGTTTTGGGCACCACTTTGAACTCTGCACCTGACCGGCCCTGAGCTGCTGGTGTGGTAACTTTGGGGTTGCTCTGAACCCCCAACGGTGGGCTACCTTGGACCAAGAACTGAACCCTGTAAGTGTCTTACTTACCTGGTAAAACTAACAAAAACTTACCTCCCCCAGGAACTGTGAAAATTGCACTGTGTCCACGTTTAAAATAGCTATTTGTGAATAACTTGAAAAGTATACATGCAATTGAAATGATTCAAAGTTCCTAATGTACTAACCTGCAATACCTTTCAAACAAGATATTACATGTTAAATTTGAACCTGTGGTTCTTAAAATAAACTAAGAAAATATATGTTCGATGGCATCTGTCGCTGTAGATACGCATGTTCTGCAATAGCTCGCCATCTGGTGTTGGGCCGGAGTGTTACAAGTTGTTTTTCTTCGAAGAAGTCTTTCGAGTCACGGGACCGAGTGACTCCTCCTTTTGTCTCCATTGCGCATGGGCGTCTACTCCATCCTCGATAGTTTTTTTTCCGCCATCGGGTTCGGACGTGTTCCTGTCGCTCCGAGTTTCGGAACGGAAAATTAGCTAATTTCGGAAGATTTTCGTCGGTATTGTTGCGTTCGGGATCGGCGTACTTAGATTCCACACCGCATCGAAGATCGGAGAGCTCCGGTGCCCTTCGGGGTAGTTTTTTCGATCCTCCGTCGGGGCCTGGTCGGCCCGACCGCGTGCTGAAGAACGCCGATGGAACGGACCCCGTTCCGTTTCTGCCCCAAATGCCACAATAAATACCCCTACACAGACCAACACTTGGTCTGCAACCTGTGCCTGTCACCTGAGCACAGCGAAGACACCTGCGAGGCCTGTCGTGCGTTCCGGTCCCGAAAAACACTCCGAGACCGTCGAGCCAGAAGACTTCAGATGGCGTCCGCTCCGACAGCCCAACAGGAGTTCGAGGAACAAGAAGAGGAAGGTACCTTCTCGATCCAAGACTCAGACTCCGAAGGATTCGACGATACACAAACCGTGAGTAAGACGTCGAAATCCACTCAAAGGAACATTTACAAGGCCCAGGGGACGCCACTGCCACCAGGCCATGGCTCGACCCATAAAATCGGTGACCGACCGTCGGCACCGAAAAAGGCCCAAACAGTGCCGAGATCGTCCGACTCCGGTCGAGACACCGGCACGCAGCCTTCTCGGAACCGAGAAAGTGCTGGAGACAAGCCTCGACACCGAGATGCCGGTGTGGACACGGCTCGACGCCGAGACAGCGGCACCGAAACAGATCGACGCCGAGAGGTTTCGGCCCCGAAAAGGAAAAAAGTCACCTCGGAGCCGAAAAAACACGCAGACAAAGTTTCGATGCCGAAACAGACTGCAAGCGACCCAGCTTCAGGCTCTTATACAGAAGAGCACTCGCTAACCTCCCAAATGCAGAAGCATAGGTTTGAGGAAGAGCTACAAGCAACTGATGTGGACCATACGCAAAAGCGTATCTTCATTCAGCAGGGGACAGGAAAAATAAGCACCCTTCCCCCCATTAGGAGAAAGAGAAGGTTGGAGTTCCAGACGGAACAAACACCACAACCAAAAGTGGTGAAAAGAGTTACACCACCACCCTCTCCTCCGCCCGTGATTGACGTTTCACCAGCACAAACCCCATCACACTCCCCAGCTCACACCACCATGAGCCAGGGTGACCAAGATCAGGACGCATGGGACCTATATGACGCCCCAGTGTCAGATAACAGTCCGGAGGCATACCCTACAAAGCCATCTCCACCAGAAGACAGCACCGCGTACTCTCAAGTGGTGGCTAGAGCAGCACAATTTCACCACGTAAGCCTCCACTCAGAACAGGTCGAGGATGATTTCTTATTCAACACACTCTCCTCCACCCACAGCTCATACCAAAGCCTGCCTATGCTCCCTGGTATGCTCCGGCACGCAAAAGACATCTTTAAGGAGCCGGTCAAAAGTAGGGCAATCACACCAAGGGTGGAAAAAAAGTATAAGCCGCCTCCTACGGACCCGGTTTTCATCACTACACAGCTGCCACCAGACTCTGTCGTTGTAGGAGCAGCTAGGAAAAGGGCCAACTCTCACACATCTGGAGATGCACCACCCCCAGATAAAGAAAGCCGCAAGTTCGATGCAGCTGGTAAAAGAGTCGCAGCACAAGCTGCAAACCAGTGGCGCATCGCGAACTCCCAGGCACTACTTGCACGCTATGACAGAGCCCACTGGGACGAGATGCAACATCTCATTGAACATCTGCCCAAGGACTTACAAAATAGGGCAAAACAAGTGGTTGAAGAGGGACAGACCATCTCCAACAACCAGATACGCTCCTCCATGGACGCTGCAGATACACGGACAATTAATACATCTGTAACTATCAGAAGGCATGCATGGCTCCGAACGTCTGGATTTAAACCAGAGATTCAACAAGCAGTTCTCAATATGCCTTTTAATGAAAAAGAACTGTTCGGTCCAGAAGTGGACACAGCGATTGAGAAACTCAAAAAAGATACAGACACTGCCAAAGCCATGGGCGCACTCTACTCCCCGCAGAGCAGAGGGAATTACAGCACATTCCGTAAAACGCCCTTTCAAGGGGGGTTTCGGGGTCAAAGCACACAAGCCAGCACCTCACAAGCCACACCGTCCAGTTACCAGGGACAGTATAGAGGAGGTTTTCGGGTACAATATAGAGGAGGGCAATTCCCTAGAAATAGAGGGAGATTTCAAAGCCCCAAAACCCCTACTACTAAACAGTGACTCACATGTCACTCACCCCCTCCACACAACACCAGTGGGGGGAAGAATAGGTCATTATTACAAAGCATGGGAGAAAATCACTACAGACACTTGGGTTCTAGCATTTATCCAACATGGTTAATGCATAGAATTTCTACAATTCCCTCCAAACATACCACCAAAAGCACAAAATCTAACAACACACCATTCCAATCTCCTGGAGATAGAAGTGCAGGCACTATTGCAAAAGAATGCAATCGAATTAGTGCCAAACACACAAATAAACACAGGAGTTTACTCACTGTACTTTCTGATACCAAAGAAGGACAAAACACTGAGACCAATCCTAGACCTCAGAGTAGTGAACACTTTCATCAAATCAGACCACTTCCACATGGTCACACTACAAGAAGTATTGCCATTGCTAAAACTACACGACTACATGGCAACTTTAGACCTCAAGGATGCTTATTTCCATATACCAATACACCCATCGCACAGGAAATACCTAAGGTTTGTATTCAAAGGAATACATTACCAATTCAAGGTACTGCCTTTCGGATTAACAACCGCACCAAGAGTCTTTACCAAATGTCTAGCGGTAGTCGCTGCACACATAAGAAGGCCGCAAATACATGTGTTCCCATATTTGGACGACTGGCTAATCAAGGCCCATTCGTTCATACAGTGCTCAAATCACACAAATCAGATCATACAAACCCTCTTCAAACTCGGGTTCTCCGTCAACTTTACAAAATCCAACATTCTGCCGCGCAAGGTACAACAATACCTAGGAGCCATAATAGACACATCAAAGGGAGTAGCCACTCCAAGTCCACAAAGAATTCTAAATTTCAACACCATCATACAACGCATGTATCCAACACAAAAGATACAGGCAAAGATGGTATTACAACTCCTAGGCATGATGTCTTCATGCATAGCCATTGTCCCAAACGCAAGACTGCACATGAGGCCCACACAACAATGCCTAGCATCACAGTGGTCTCAAGCACAGGGTCACCTTCTAGATCTGGTGTTAATAGACCGCCAAACTTACCTCTCGCTTCTGTGGTGGAACAACATAAATTTAAACACGGGGCGGCCTTTCCAAGACCCAGTGCCACAATACGTAATAACAACAGATGCTTCCATGACAGGGTGGGGAGCACACCTCGATCAACACAGCATACAAGGACAATGGAACGTACATCAAACAAAACTGCATATCAATCACCTAGAACTTCTAGCAGTTTTTCAAGCACTAAAAGCCTTCCAACCAATAATAGTTCACAAATACATTCTCGTCAAAACCGACAACATGACAACAATGTATTATCTAAACAAGCAGGGGGGGACGCACTCCACGCAGTTAAGCCTGCTAGCACAAACAATTTGGCATTGGGCGATTCACAACCAAATTCGCCTAATAGCACAGTTTATACCAGGGATCCAAAATCAACTCGCAGACAATCTCTCTCTCGAGATCATCAACAGGTCCACGAATGGGAAATTCACCCCCAAATTCTGAACACTTATTTCAAACTCTGGGGAACACCTCAGATAGACTTGTTTGCGACAAGGGAGAACGCAAAATGCCAAAACTTCGCATCCAGATACCCACACAAACAATCCCAAGGCAATGCCCTATGGATGAACTGGTCAGGGATATTTGCTTACGCTTTTCCTCCTCTCCCTCTCCTTCCTTACCTGGTAAACAAACTCAGTCAAAGCAAACTCAAACTCATATTGATAGCACCAACTTGGGCAAGGCAACCCTGGTACACAACGCTGCTAGACCTATCAGTGGTACCCTGCATCAAATTGCCCAACAGGCCAGATCTGTTGACACAGCACAACCAAAAGATCAGACACCCAGATCCAGCATCGCTGAATCTAGCAATCTGGCTCCTGAAATCCTAGAATTCGGGCACTTACAACTTACCCAAGAATGTATGGAAGTCATAAAACAGGCCAGAAGGCCATCCACCAGGCACTGCTATGCAAGTAAATGGAAGAGGTTTGTTTGCTACTGCCATATTAATCAAATACAACCATTACACACAACTCCAGAACATGTAGTGGGTTACTTGCTTCACTTACAAAAATCTAACCTAGCTTTCTCTTCCATTAAAATACACCTTGCAGCAATTTCTGCATACCTGCAGACTACCTATTTAACTTCCCTATATAAGATACCAGTCATTAAAGCATTCATGGAGGGCCTTAGGAGAATTATACCACCAAGAACCCTACCTGTTCCTTCATGGAACCTAAATGTTGTCCTAACTAGACTTATGGGTCCACCTTTTGAACCCATGCACTCCTGCGACATACAGTTCCTAACCTGGAAGGTGGCATTTCTCATCGCCATTACTTCCCTAAGAAGAGTAAGCGAGATTCAGGCGTTTACAATACAGGAACCTTTTATACAACTACACAAAAATAAAGTCGTCTTAAGGACCAATCCTAAATTTTTGCCAAAGGTTATTTCACCGTTCCATCTAAATCAAACAGTGGAACTTCCAGTGTTCTTTCCACAGCCACATACCGTAGCTGAAAGGGCGCTACATACATTAGATGTCAAAAGAGCATTGATGTATTACATTGACAGAACAAAAAACATCAAAAAGACTAAACAACTCTTTATTGCATTTCAAAAACCTCATGCAGGAAACCCAATTTCAAAACAAGGTATAGCCAGATGGATAGTTAAATGCATCCAAATCTGCTACCTTAAAGCTAAACGACAGCTGCCCATTACACCAAGGGCACACTCAACCAGAAAGAAAGGTGCTACCATGGCCTTTCTAGGAAACATCCCAATGCAAGAAATATGTAAGGCAGCCACATGGTCTACGCCTCACACATTCACCAAGCACTACTGTGTAGACGTGTTATCCGCACAACAAGCCACAGTAGGTCAGGCTGTATTAAGAACATTATTTCAGACCACTTCCACTCCTACAGGCTGATCCACCGCTTTTGGGGAAATAACTGCTTACTAGTCTATGCAGAACATGCGTATCTACAGCGACAGATGCCATTGAACTGAAAATGTCACTTACCCAGTGTACATCTGTTCGTGGCATCAGTCGCAGTAGATTCGCATGTGCCCACCCGCCTCCCCGGGAGCCTGTAGCAGTTTGGAAGTTACCTTCAATTATTTATATATGTATCATCTCAACCTTAAATAGGTGCATACTTAGTCACTCCATTGCATGGGCACTATTACTACAATTCAACTCCTACCTCACCCTCTGCGGGGAAAAACAATCGAGGATGGAGTCGACGCCCATGCGCAATGGAGACAAAAGGAGGAGTCACTCGGTCCCGTGACTCGAAAGACTTCTTCGAAGAAAAACAACTTATAACACTCCAGCCCAACACCAGATGGCGAGCTATTGCAGAACATGCGAATCTACTGCGACTGATGCCACGAACAGATGTACACTGGGTAAGTGACATTTTCATTTTCTATAACAAAACCTATTGGCTGGATTTGTCTCTGAGTGTGTGTACCTCATTTATTGTCTATGTGTATGTACAACAAATGCTTAACACTACTCCTTGGATAAGCCTACTGCTCGACCATACTACCACAAAATAGAGCATTAGTATTATCTATTTTTTACCACTATTTTACCTCTAAGGGGAACCCTTGGACTCTGTGCATGCTATTCCTTACTTTGAAATAGCACATACAGAGCCAACTTCCTACAGGCTGTATTAGTCAATGGTGCCTTCATGGTTGGGGTGTAACTGGAGAATGGATCTGCCTGTATTACTCCGTGATCATTTCAAGATCGGGATGTATGACACTAAGATGGTCTCAAGTAGTAATGGGTAAACCTTGTTTGACATACTATGGAAATTACGATTTCTGCTTTTTTATGTTTGATTTCAAAAACACAAATAACTGCTTCATGGGTGTAGGAAGTTGGCTCTGTATGTACTATTTCAAAGTAAGAAATAGCATGCACAGAGTCCAAGGGTTCCCCTTAGAGGTAAGATAGTGGCAAAAAGAGATAATTCTAATGCTCTATTTTGTGGTAGTGTGGTCGAGCAGTTGGCTTATCAGAGGGTAGTGTTAAGCATTTGTTGTACACACACAGGCAATAAATGAGGAACACACACTCAAAGACAATTCCAGGCCAATAGGTTTTTATATAGAAAAATATCTTTTCTTAGTTTATTTTAAGAACCACAGGTTCAAGATTTATAAACAATACTTTAAATGAAAGGTATTTCACTTAGGAACTTTGAATTAGCAAAATAGCTTATACAGTTTTCACACAAATGGCAATAAGCTATTTTAAAACTGGACACAGTGCAATGTTCAACAGTTCCTGGGGGAGGTAAGTGTTTGTTAGTTTTGTAGGTAAGTAAACCACCTACAGGGTTCAAAGTTGGGTCCAAGGTAGCCCACCGCTGGGGGTTCAGGGTAACCCCAAAGTTACCACACCAGCAGCTCAGGGCCAGTCAGGTGCAGAGGTCAAAGTGGTGCCCAAAACGCATAGGCTTCAATGGAGAAGGGGGTGCCCCGGTTCCAGTCTGCCAGCAGGTAAGTACCTGCGTCTTCAGAGGGCAGACCAGGGGGGTTTTGTAGGGTACCGGGGGGGGAGACACAAGTCAGCACAAAAAGTACACCCTCAGCGGCACGGGGGCGGCCGGGTGCAGTCTGCAAACAGGTGTCGGATTTGCAATGTAGTTCAATGGGAGATCTAGGGGTCTCTTCAGCGATGCAGGCAGGCAAGGGGGGGGGCTCCTCGGGGTAGCCACCACCTGGGCAAGGGAGAAGGCCACCTGGGGGTCGCTCCTGCACTGGAGGTCGGATCCTTCAGGTCCTGGGGGCTGCGGGTGCAGTGTCCTTACCAGGCGTCGGGTCTTTGAAGCAGGCAGTCGCGGTCAGGGGGAGCCTCTGGATTCCCTCTGCAGGCGTCGCTGTGGGGGCTCAGGGGGGGTCAACTCTGGCTACTCACGGGCTCGCAGTCGCCGGGGGGTCCTCCCTGTAGTGTTGGTTCTCCACAAGTCGAGCCGGGGGCGTTGGGTGCAGAGTGCAAAGTCTCACGCTTCCGGTGGGAAACGTGTGTTCTTTCAAAGTTGCTTCTTTGTTGCAAAGATGTTTCTTCTTTGGAGCAGAGCCGCTGTCCTCAAGAGTTCTTGCTCCTTTTAGATGCAGGGTAGTCCTCTGAGGCTTCAGAGGTCGCTGGACCCTGTGGAACACGTCGTTGTTGAAGTTTTTCTTGAAGTGGGGAGACAGGCCGGTAGAGCTGGGGCCAAAGCAGTTGGTGTCTCCGTCTTCTCTGCAGGATTTTCAGCTCAGCAGTCCTTCTTTGTCTTAGGTTGCAGGAATCTATCTTGCTGGGTTCTGGGAGCCCCTAAATACTCGATTTAGGGGTGTGTTTAGGTCTGGGGGGTGAGTAGCAAATGGCTACTAGCCCTGAGGGTGGCTACACCCTCTTTGTGCCTCCTCCCTGAGGGGAGGGGGGCACATCCCTAATCCTACTGGGGGAATCCTCCATCTGCAAGATGGAGGATTTCTAAAAGTCAGAGTCACCTCAGCTCAGGACACCTTAGGGGCTGTCCTGACTGGCCAGTGACTCCTCCTTGTTTTTCTCATTATCTCCTCCGGCCTTGCCGCCAAAAGTGGGGCCGTGGCTGGAGGGGGCGGGCAACTCCACTAGCTGGAGTGCCCAGGGTGCTGTAACAAAGGGGGTGAGCCTTTGAGGCTCACCACAAGGTGTTACTTTTCCTGCAGGGGGAGGTGAGAAGCACCTCCACCCAGTACAGGCTTTGTTACTAGCCACAGAGTGACAAAGGCACTCTCCCCATGTGGCCAGCAACATGTCTGGTGTGTGGCAGGCTGCTAAAACTAGTCAGCCCACACTGGTAGTCGGGTATGGTTTCAGGGGGCATCTCTAAGATGCCCTCTGGGGTGTATTTTACAATAAAATGTACACTGGCATCAGTGTGCATTTATTGTGCTGAGAAGTTTGATACAAAACTTCCCAGTTTTCAGTGTAGCCATTATGGTGCTGTGGAGTTTGTGCATGACAGACTCCCAGACCATATACTCTTATGGCTACCCTGCACTTACAATGTCTAAGGTTTTGCTTAGACACTGTAGGGGCATAGTGCTCATGCACATATGCCCTCACCTATGGTATAGTACACCCTGCCTTAGGGCTGTAAGGCCTACTAGAGGGGTGACTTATCTATGCCATAGGCAGTGTGAGGTTGGCATGGCACCCTGAGGGGAGTGCCATGTCGACTTAGTCATTTTATCCCCACCAGAACACACAAGCTGGCATGCAGTGTCTGTACTGAGTGAGGGGTCCCCAGGGTGGCATAATATATGCTGCAGCCCTTAGAGACCTTCCCTGGCATCAGGGCCCTTGGTACCAGGGGTACAAGTTACAAGGGACTTACCTGGATGCCAGGGTGTGCCAATTGTGGAAACAAAAGTACAGGTTAGGGAAAGAACACTGGTGCTGGGGCCTGGTTAGCAGGCCTCAGCACACTTTCAAATCATAACTTGGCATCAGCAAAGGCAAAACGTCAGGGGGTAACCATGCCAAGGAGGCATTTCCTTACAATGGGCTGTTCCCAGATTAAAAAAAGAGTGGGTGCATAGCCTGAACAGAAGAAAACCACTCTCAAACTGTTCAATGGAGGCAGGAACTGGCCATTGTTGCTCTACATGTGTACCTAGCATTCAATCAGAAGGGTCTAATGGAGAACTATTCTGATTGCCTGAAAGCAGCAATTCTGAAATAATGTAAGAAAAGGCTGTGATTAAACTCTTCTTATTGGCTTGTAGGAAGTAATTCCCCCTAACAACATAGTCTGTTGCCACATGGCGTTATTTTGGGGCCTGCAGAATAGCCTTTCCCCTCATTTGGCTAGGGTATTATTTGAATGTAAGAACCTCAGTTTGGTGGACTGTTTAGGTAAGTAGTATATTCAGTGTGTGGCTTCTGAGTTTATTAGCTCTTCTCTGTTTGCTTCAAAACCTTCCCCACATGTGCAATTTCTTTCCTTTTGTCCTTGCTATTTGAAGAGCTCCTGTTAGTGTAAAAGGTGAAATATTTCTGGAGAGACCTACAACTTCACAACTTCCTACTTTGGTTAAACTGCAATCTTGTATCGATCTCTCATAGAAAACACTGACCACATCACTCTGTTTTGCTCACAGGATAAAGACGGCAAACCAATGTTACCTAAGCCAGAAGGAAAACCAAAGGTGAGTTTAAAAAATCTGCTATGGGTAGAATAAACAAATAGTGTGTTTTCAAGTCAGCCTCTCTAGTTTTTTCCTAGAATAATGCATTTACTCCCAGCTCTACTCTGTTACCCAAATGTGCATATTTTCTGCTAGCTTGCCCATAGTATTCTAATTTAACATGTGTTCTATCATCTACTGGCCCAATACAAATTGTCCTTTAAATGTTGGAAAGCTCTGTTAATTTCTGTTTCTCTGCTAGGCAATGAGTGAGAAGGAGCTTCTCGATGCCTTAAATGAGGGCTTTGACACCTCCCCTTCAACACAACAGTCAACACCCTTGCCTTCAACCAAGGTTAGTTTTCAATCTCTTTCATTCTGTGACTGAACTCTACTTCAGTACTTCTTCCAATCTCAGTAGCTGTTAAACTGCCCTTTAGGTTTGTGACTTGTTGCATGATGTGATTTTCTATTCTAAACACAAATTCAAATCTTTCTTGTCGAATCGTATACACTGCACTCTGTTTCCAAAGCCAGACTTGGGACTGATTTAGAGTTTGGCAGAGAGATCCCATCTGCTGTATTACAATTCCAATAATGTCTGTGGAACTTGTAATACGCTGGACGGAATATCTGTCACTTTTGTGACGGAGTAACCCCTCCACTAAACTCTAAATCAGACCCCATGTAATTTACACTCGCAACACACTACTGTTTCTCATGCTTGTCACTTAAGAGATCCTGCAGGCATCGGAAGCAAAAATGTATTTGCTACTTACTTTGGGCTCATGCACTTGAGAGACACTGACTAGCAGGTGTATTAATGGCTAACTCTGCTTGTTATCAATTTTGCCATTGACATATACAGATTTGGGACAGTACCCCCTGCTCTATGTTGCATTAGATCTCTTGTTTGGTACGAGTTGTGATTTAAACTTCTTTGAAAACCCAGACTGGTTCTGCAGAACTACAATGACATTATTGTCTTGTGTTTCTTAAAAAGCAAGATTTATGTAGGTAAAATGGAAAGGGGGAAACAAACATCAACTGTACATTATACTGAAATGGTACTGGAATTTCATTCTTCATTTGTTTTTGTTTTTCCTTCAGAAGGATGATAAAAAGTCTGCGGGTGCTGAAGAAGTTATCTCCTGCTCCTCAGCTGCTGCAGTGCAGGCCGGTGCTCCAGTTTCTGCTGATTCAGTAAGCGAAGAAAACTGATTTGAAAAAAATCAAAATTTGATGAGAATAGCATGTGGCAACTTGAGTGTTTTTCATGAAACTAAATATTGAGCCTGGGGCTTTTTTGGAGAAATTTACATTTTCTCTGTGTAGCTGCAAATTAGTCATGCTTTTAGACGGCTTTCTCTCATTATGTCTGCTGGATGGTCCCCTGACTGAATTTTGCACATATAACATGATACACTGCCTGCTTTGCAGTGAAGAGTAGTGCTAAACATGTCCACCTGCTATTCAGTATTTACGCTGCACCTCATAGAGACTTCTTCGATAAATTAAGTATAAAGACATGTACAGAATTGTTCAAATGCTTTGATAACTCAGACCTCGAACCAAATTCCTAGTCTGTAACAGTGCTTTTTTTGTGGCAGCAGTTGCAAGTAGTGGGCATTGGTGCTCTTTTTTGGGGACCAAAACGTTTCTAACATCATCAGACTTGGATAGAAGGGGCAAGAGAACAATAGGAAACTAATATCAAAGAGTGAGCATAGATGAAAGATGCTGCAAATGAGAGGTAATGGAAATGGCACATCTGTATGGTGCTGGCAGAGAAATGCATGAGGTGAAATCAAGACCATGCAGCTTTTGATATTTAGCTTTGCCTGTCATTTAGCAGCTCAGTTGCCAGTTTCTAAAAAAATAAAATCCTAGGGCATCCACACTTAGGCCCTCATTATGAGTTTTTGCAGTCATGAAACCACCAAACTTGTGGCGGCAGTCTAACCTCTGCGGACCCAGCGGTAAAGATTGCCACATTACGAGTTGGGGGGGGGGGTTGGCTGAAGCCAAATCGCCACAACGCCGCCAGTCCCACTGGTCCGGTTGGACCGCCACGGCTGACAGTGAGCTCCTACAGGTCAGCGGCAGGCCTAAGGCCGTATTCGGAAACAGCGAACCACCAGGATGTTCGCGGTGGTCACCCCGTCATGAAAATCCTGGCGGTACTGCACCCGGCGACAGGAATCCCCATTCCTGTCACGGGCACATGCACCCCTACACATCCACACACATGCAGACACTGCCCCACCTATCCACACACTTCCAAACCCCCACCATTTGCACACATCCATAACACCCCCACTCACACATACACTCTCCCCCTCTGCAATCATCCACACCCCCACTCCCTCATCCGCACACGTTCATACAAACGCCCCACCCAGCAGCACACATCCACAGACACCCCCACTCACTTGCAGACTTGCACACATGTACCCCTAGTCGCATGCATCCCAATACACACACCTACTCACTCGCACCTTGACACAAATCCTCCTCTCCGCATACATGCAAACACACACCCTCCACGCCCACATACATACACACACTCCAGCACACCCATTCCGCTACACATACATGCACCCGACCCCTCCTCCTTCCGGACAGTCCACTTACCTGTTTCGGCAAGGTGGTCGTCCTGGAGGGGATGGGTCCTGGCATCTGCCACCGCCGCACCGTATTACGCATCGTAATACAGCGGGTGGAGTCCTATTGGCATGGCGGTGGAACCGCCTCTCTTCCTCCGTCAGCCAGGCCGACGGGGTCGGGTTTCTTCCTGTAAACGAACAGAAATCCAAATCAACTGCAAATATGGCAGACTTTGGTGGCTTCCACTGTCTTGCAAAAAGACCTCCGAAGTCGTAATGAGTGCATTCGTTTTTTGTACCAATTAAGCACTGATTTCTCAATTTCTTGTGTTTTTATAAGATCACTATTCTTGTAATTATGTTTTTATCACTGATATTTCCTCTTGCAGACATTGCACCTGTAGGCAAACATGAGGTTATTTTCATGTTGTATTGATAAATAGTAAATAGCATTGTAAATAGCAAAGTGAGGAACAAAATGCCAGCCCTACACCTAGGCCTCAGAATATCAAATACACATGGTTTGTTTTAATCAGTACTTGCATTGCCTGTTAGCCCAGTTTTAGGTTTCTTCCTAGAAGCCTCATTCATTGCAAATCTATTCCATAGACAACAGTAAGAAGTGCCTCAGTGTATTAAAATGGTAGGTGTTATGACTGATGCTAGGTGAGTTAGCTAAGGAGGGGTGAAGTTCATATATTGCACCAATAGTATGGTATTTTCATATATCAGTGGTACGTTGTCTTGAGATTGATTTCACCTTCTCAGTGTACATGAAGTACAGAAATTATGACAAAATTGTGTGCATTTAAGATCAAGGCTATCATAAAGAAGGTGGTTATGGTTTTCTTTTCCCAATGCTGTTTTATCTTCCAATGTAGTCTTCTTCCACATGGGCCGCCTCTCTCACAATAAAAATGATGTCTGTATGTTGTCAGTCCTAGAGAGTATCATAGCACAATGAACTTTAGAAGTTATTTTCGGGTTCTCAAGCATGCATTTATGGGAATAATCTAGTTAACATTTGATTTAAAGTTATAAAGTTGAGGTTGCAACACCAATGAAATCTTTTTAAAGTAGTTAAAAAGACCACAAACTGACAACTTCATGAATACTAAATGCATTTTTTATATTAATTAACCAACCATTCCATCAGTGTATACCCACAAATCCGCGTATCAATTAGTCCATTGAGCCACACACTCAGATATCCACCTATTTGCACCTGCATGTCTGTGAACTGTGAAGGTATTTGTCTGCAAGTGAGTTATCACTGTAAATGCGCGTGTGTGTATCTGTCTGCCCCTGTTGCCTGTGTGAATGTTTGTGAATTTGTACCTCCATGCCTATTAGCTTCAGTGACTGTGTCATATTTATATTGCTGCATGTGTCTTCATTGATGTTGGCATCTGGAATACTTGAATTTGTTTGTGCGTGTCTTGCTGAAAGTTACATGTTTTCCCCTGCATGCACTAAATGTTTATTTTAGATTTTCTGTGCCTCCATATGTCCTTATCATAGTTTTGTCACTATATAGTGGTATATTGGAATCACATACATATCACTAAAATGTAGAGGACAACTGTACAGAGTGTTCATTATGACTGTGTAGTGTGAGCTGTAGTAAAAAGAGTGGCAAGCTGAGGTATACGAAATAGGAACAGTGATAAAGAGAAGCATTGCTAGCGGGTCATATCTCTGAGAGGGTGGTCTGATTAGTCATGGATATGGATCTAGAATGTGGTGTATGATGAAAGGCCTATTAAAGAATCTTTAAGGGAAGGCCTCTTCAGTCATTACATAGGTAAATTCCCTTAATAAACAGTTCTCCACCTTACACTGTTATAGTCACAGTCGGGGCTGAAGTCTCCATTCTCATCTTTAGTCGATTCACGTTATATATTGGAATCTGCCTCCTTTATATTGGTCCCTCCCCGCAGGTACTGGATTGGATTTTTCTCCCTCCTTCCAAAGGACATATACTACTCCTCCTCCCTTTTCAATCCTGATATTTCCCAGCTCCTGTTGGTATCTAGTGCCTTTCACTTGGAAAGAAAATGGACCTATGACCAGGATCGGTGCTGCCTTCCAGCTGGTCTACATTTCTACTGTCAGTGATTTGGCTTTTATATACTCAGGCCACACCCCACTTCCCTCTCCTCCTCCTTCCTTTTAACCTCCATTTTTGGAAGTTCCCACCCTCCCTCTGCCCTCCTTTACTATTGACCCTTCTTCCTGGTTACCATACCCCCACAAAATTCTAGGTCAGACCTCAATGTCTGGCTATGACATTCTGGTGTGTTTACTCAATGTGGGTTGTCCCTGTCTCCCGGAATCTGACAATTCTTATTTCTCAGTGTGAGAATTGTGTGTGCCTAGTTTCGACATTCCCCTATGTTCTGTGGTATAGTTGTTTGTTCCGTTGGCGGTGACCTCCTGCCCTCCTGCTAAGAGCCATTCTTCAAACCAGAGAGGCCTCTGTCACTGATGCCCCTTTACCCAGAGTCTGGTTCTGTAGTAACTCTGTCTCTTCACTCCCTATCTGTATAGGGAGTGAGTTAATGGCAACAGAGAATAACAAACATACTTGATCCCGAAAAAATGTTGTCTAAGTGATAGGAACCAAATGCTTGCTTTATTAGAATCAACGTGTTGCAACAGGATATTGACAACAACGTGCATTTCAATAAAGAAAGGATACATGAAGACATTATGGCCCTCATTACGAGTGGCCATTTAATTCTGAAGAAGCTAGTTACTGCTATAACTATTGGCATCAGAATTATGAGATCCCTGGGAACACCAGCAAAAGTTCAGACCAAAATGAGGAACTACAGAGGCAGGCAGACCTAGAATTACTTAGCCTCTCAGTAATTTCTCATTTCTTAGTGGACCCTAAAGGTAAACGAGCAGCGGGCCAGAATTTCCCCACTTCCGGAGTTACCACTTCCCCAGTATTGGTAACTTGGATGGCGGCGAAACACTAGCTCGTTTCCAGGGCCACCCACAGTGGGGGGCCGTAGGAGAAATAGTCAGAGCAAATGGTGCAAAACAGATTTGTTTATTTAGTTATATTAGTGATAGGCAGGCCCACAATAGAGTAGTCCAAAAAAGTAATGAGGGCATTAGGATATTTGTGTATGATGCACAAAAAACTTAGCAATTGAAGAATGTTTTACGAGTGTGACATTTTGTGAACGGTTTTCCAGTTGTATTAACAAAGTTGTGAAAAATTAAAGCATAAGTTCTTACTCTAACATTAATTATGACTACAATGTTTTCCCCCATAAAAAAATTGGTATGACCTATAGTCATTTTGTTCATTTTATGTCCTGATCTTTATTTTGTTTTTCAATTCTTTGCATTTAATAATTACTGAAATATCTAGATTATTAATACATTGTGTTTGTTCTGTGTTTGGTCTCACTTTCCAAGCTCCAGTCCCTCAGCAGAATTCTTTTTTTTTTTAATTGGCTAGGGTCTCTAGAAATCTGGTTTGAATTACAATTTCATACAGAGGTATACCTAATTGCTCAATGTAATTTTCCAGGATGTGCAGATTCCAGATGCTGCCTTTGATCTCCTGTCAGACACACTGGGCACAAGAGAGCCAGACCCTGAAGAAAACAAGCCCATGGTGGATAAAGTAAAGGTAATCAAAGAGGTTGTCTGAGACAAATAATCACCGGACAGTGGATTGCATGATGTATATTTATTATCAAGTCAAAGAAATGTCAGGGTGGAAAGGCTCAATATTCAGATCAGTGACTGGGGTTTGGCAGACTAGGTTATTGAATATCCACTTTCAATAGCATGGTGCTCTAGGTCTAGGTGGATAATAAACTGTTATTTAGTAAAAAAAATAAAACCACTCCTTTGGGACATCGCCTTACTCTCATGCTGCGAAAGCGATAAAGTGACCAAGGTCTTGGAATTTCCAAGGGTTATTAAAAGGAATTCCTCCATTTCATAGTGACTTAGGGCCACCTAAATGAACATCTTTGGGGTTATTTGTCCTTAATAGCTAAGACGGTAGGTAATACGGTCTAGCTTGCCAGTTCACTTGCAGGCCCAAAGACGTCTCCACATCAAGGGACAGGGATGCAGATCATGAAGTGAATTATTTCTTTTAATCTTTCAAATTAGGGAAATGTCACAAAGGACTCTGGGGCTGATTTAGACTTTGGCGGAGGGGGTTAGTCCGTCACAAACATGACTGATATCCCGACCGGCTTATATTACGATTCCATTATAGCCTATGGAAATCGTAATACGGCGGACAGGATATCTGTCACATTGTGATGGAGTAACCCCTCCTCCAAACTATAAATCAGGCCATTTGTCTTAATGCGGTCAATTCAAGGGTCACACATTAAGAGTGTACTTTTGGGCGTTGCAGTACTAGGTAATTCTCACTTCAGCATCTACTGGTCAGAGGCCAGAAGATCCAAGTTGATCAAGGAGGTCCTGAATGCAGATTGATGAAAATTTCTCTTTGCAAGTCGATATAAGTCTAATGATACTTACCAGACTGCTCTGCTTGCCACAACAAATGTCAAAACTTTGCTTACTTTGTTTTATATCATGGACAAGTAAAGATACCCGTACCATCCGCCAGTGGAATGGATTTCAGTAAAATTAATTTCAATACATTTTCAGGTCTTTGTTAATCGGTTAGTGGTACAGCAGGTGTATATGTTCCCTGGAGTAACATTTTCATGTCTTGCAAGCTCCATTCTCGTCTCAGTAGGCACCGTAATACAGCATGCTTTTAAACTGGGAGATCTTTGAGTTACAGATTTTCAATTTGGCTGCAAAACAATAAACATCTGTAGTACACCTGTCTACCTGCAAACTCTATTTGCGCCCACAACAGTAGTTGCAGTGGACACATTTGCATCCATGGTATTTGGATTAAGGATTTGCACCTCATGTGTGATGTCTGATTTGTCTGATCTCATTTTGATTGAAGCAGAGACTTTATCTTTCCAAACAACATCTAGAATGGTTATTGAATTTGCCAGAGGAGTGAATTCCACACTTGTATCTTATGAGAATACATTGTTAGTCTATCATAAGGGTGCATTTGTGTTTTAGAAAGGTAATATATTCAGCCTTGTTGACATCATTGCAGTTTCTTAATATTGTTGATTGTATTGACAAGTGTCAGATCCGATTCTGGACCCTGTGGACAATATGCTGAAACAAAGGAGGCTATCAATCAGTAACATTGTTATCCTATATGCAATTTCTGTAACTGTATGTGTTGCTCTCATGTCCTTCTTTGTCAAACAAACATTTAAGATCACTGCTCTTGCTGAAATGAAATAAAGATGATGCTAACATTTCAGCATGGTTTGAAAAGGATCGTCAAATATTAGCTGTTTATTGACACAAATATGCTACAAATGTTTTACTTAAAGTTGAGATGTGTTCTAAGATCCCCTATTCCTTACGATGACATTGTGTTCTGTCCTCATTGGAAAGGCTTTTTTTTTTAGTCGGTTTCATATTTTCCTGGCTTGTTTTTCCTAATAATCTGACCAGGTTAGTGATAAAAGTACATTTTGTGACTCCTTTATTGTGTTCAAGACATTTTCTATTTATTTGAAAAGCTGATAGTTCCCAGTGAACAAACGTTATCTAATATATTCATCACTGAATGTCTCTAGGAAAAGGCTACTAAGGAACACATAGACAAGCTTGGGGAGAGAGATGACACCATCCCCCCAGAATATAGAGAACTCCTGTCTGGAAAGGTAATGATAGTTACAATTTTTATTGCCTAATCCAATATTTGTGCTGTGCTAAGTTATTATTCGGTTCAGATATCTAATGTACATTGCCTAAAACAAAAGTAACTAGTTAGAAGGGAATTTGGAATAAATACATTGTTTCTCATCATCTTACAGCAACCACGTGAGAGCCATTTGAAACTTGATAGTGTGCCGATTGGTCAGTGTTACTTTGTAATTTTTCCTGTGAATGTGATCAGTCAGCTATAATGTTTACTGAAACTGTATCCTAAAATATATAATGGCTCATTAGCAGTTGTACACTTGGTTCCACTGTTGATGTTCAGAGTGCAAGAATTTATGAGCGGTGATCTTGAAGCATTTTTTATTTCATTTGTAAATCCTAATTCATCTTCCAGGACAAACCTGCGATGCCAGTGATTCCCGAAAAGCCAAAGGTACATGTCACCGGTAGAATTTCCATTTAATTTTATAGACCAGCTAGAATGTTCTTATGTGGGCAATTGTTTAAATGCTGATCAACACTTTAAGAATGCACACAGTACTGTGTAATGGGTACTGGTAATTTGTATTGTGTCAACAAATTTTGGTTTCCTGCAGCAGTGCTTAAAAACTGTCAACATGATACTTGTGTTTACATATTATAAAGCATGGCAACGTAACTTATACAAATGGCTTGATTTTTTCATAATTTTGAAGAGCCCAGTGCTTTTTTATTATTATATCTTAAAAAAATAATTAAGTCATTTAATTTTATAATATCATAAAATTGCAACATAATTTAATACAACACATATCTGTATCAAGTCCATTAAATAAAGAGGTTCCCAACATAGCATTCTTTTATTGAAAACTATATGTATATGCTGCACATAAATTTAAAAAATGTATGTACAATTCCACCAACCAGGAACTGAGTCAAATAATTCTAGAAGAGTACCATCTAACCAGGTGTTCCACATGTATATAGACACATTACTGCGTAGGCCTATTCAGAAACTAACCAAGCATCATACCTCAGTTGATTAGGAAACCAGATGATTAGTGCAGACCAAATCATTTTACCACTCCTCCTGGCTTGTTTCCCTTTACAATTATGTAGTGATGTCTCCAAGTTATAAATACCCAACAGATGACCAAACCACAGTTGTATAGTAGGGGAATCTGCACTCTATACTGTTGCAAGAAGATAAGCCAGAGTCAAGGAGATGAAAATAAAATATATCTGACCCTGCTCTCCCTCACAATGATAATCAAATCCGAAGAGCATCATGACAGGAGTAATATGTTTTTTTTTTTTTTATCCAAAGAGCTGCTACCAAAACACCTCCATCCCTCCCTTGAGTGCCTGCAGTTTCTCACAGCTATAAAACAAATACAGCATATCTGCCGGACCTTCCCTGAATTCAGGGTGCTTGTCGTCATTCCTTTTACCCCCACACAAACAATTTAGCAGGGGTAAAATAAAAGCTAAACAATGTTTTATTTTGTTGGGCTCCCAAACTGGAAGAGAGAGGAAGTCATCCCCATACCTATGGAACTCTGAAGATCTACAGCCTCCTCCCCTAACCTCTGTGTCTAGCTTGCCTACTGCTGCTCCACGTCTTCTGGGACCATGCTAATTAAAACTTTATAGATTTGGGCAATGTTGCAACCCCCTCCTGAATTACATCTAAGAGGGACTTTTTCCAACAAAAATATGGTAGGTCCAATTTTACCCATAAAATCTCTTATCTTTTGATATTTGGGGGGGAAAAAAGATCCTATACCCTACCCCCATAATCCTGTTGTAGTTCTGTAAATGAAAAAAGCTGGCCAGCCATATTAAGATTACCTAATTTATTAAGATCTAATTGCTCCAATTGCTGACCATCACATCACAGTATTTTGACAGGAAAAGCACAGACTGCCACAGGGTAGTGTATCTTACAGGTATTGTCCCACACCCTCCAGGCTGTGATAAAATCTTGAACCTCACTTTTTTTTTTTTTTAAATATCTGGGCTCAGTCTATAGAAGGAGACAGCCCCATGCTGAGATACCAAGTGCTAGCCCTAATATAGTAGGGGGGCCCATATCATCTCCCACCCCATCTCTGCTGCCCCTTTCCGCTGAACACAGAGCCTCCATCTGTTGAAGGAGGGCGGCCCATTAGTAAAACAAAAAGGTAGGAGTCGCACATCCCCACGCTCTTGTGGGAGCTTTAAAAAGAGTGCTCGTCTGAACTTCTTATATTGCCAAACAAAATTTGTGCATATGGAATCTAGTTTCAAAAGCAAAGATCAATCCAATTCAAGGGACATAGTTCGGAACAAATAAATACTTTAGGCAAAATGGTCATTTTAAGGACATTACACCTTCAATACCTCCACCTCAGCAGATGGTCGGGGTGGCGGGCAGCGTAGCAGGCCAATGATTGTCATGCCAGTCATTGGGACGGGGGGGTGATTTCTCCCCCCCTCCCCACACCTTACTTCTCCAAAACCTCCCTCCAGGCAGAGGCCACCATCTGCTCGAATGCACCGCTCCCACTCCAGCAGGGTCAGTGACGACAGCATTTTAAATTGAATTTGAGTTTGGAGAGGCCCTTTTAGAGAACCCACCACTGGCTCCCTTGGGTCCCATTTTTCCGGTTATAGAGCAGCTGTGCTCATTGAGTTTGAACAGTGCCGACACCACCGCTATCAGCCGCTCCCAGACATGCAGTATTGTTTTGCCAGGTAGGCTATGGCTACCCCCACTGAAGTAGTTTTGATGCAGAGCTCAGATGGGCCCTGCGGTGAAGTCAGCAGACATAACACTCCTGGAAGACAACACCCCTGTGGCTCTATGATCTGGCGTGCGTGGGCCCCAGATGACTAGACAGAGAGCTGCACTATGGCTGCCACGGCTGGCATCCATCTTCCTTCTCCTAACAATCTTGCTTCTCCTCGTAAGAACCTAGTTCTAACAGTAAGAAATGTATGCAGTATACATTTCCTTCTATGATTTGTGCGGAGTTCTGACTTCACAAGTATCCCAGGACTATACATGAAAGTCAAGTTAAATACATGGTTTCAATGTGTATGTATCCTCCCTGGCAGTGTATTCAGACTCAAAGTATTACTGAAATGTGTACTAGCATTTTAAACTTGTTTTTCCTTCATAGAGAACATTTCCATAGTAACAATCTTTAGACCTACATACCTGAAGATCCTTATTCTTAGTAATCAGGCGGGCAAGTTCTCACCTTTTCTGTGCACACAAGCCAAGAATCAAGCCCATTGTGCATTCTTAAATTTGTTTATACTTTAATAGCATGTAGGCATTTACAAAAAGTACAGCTCTTTCCAGGCCTATTTACAATGTATGAGCAGTGATTTCCAGACAAAAGTTACTGTTCCATTCATGAATGCCTAATGAAGAAAGACATTATCTTGGCTGCGTGATTAAGCATAGAACAAAAAGTCATTAAAAGAGAGAGGCACAAACTCACTTACTTGGTACACACATACTAACTTTTTAGCTGCACTTCCATGAATGACTGCCAGCCTTCGTAAGGCAGTCTTTATTTGTAATCTGTAATAATTCCAGACAGGAATGGAAACTGAAACGGAAGGAACTGAAATTACACATTTTGCAGTCAGACTGTTTTTTGACAAGTAGCCAATGTGGATTACGGGGGGCACAGAATGGATCACATATTTGAATTCAAGTGTGGAGCACATTTATGCATGGTACCTAAATAAAGGAATGAAATGATAAATAACTTATCACTTTTACTCAATTTCCCACTGAAACATATTCTTAAATGTATCTCATACTGTACCTGGTTGTGTGAATGATTATCCAGCAGTGGTTTTCTCACTCCAATTGTTATTACAGATTCCACAGGATGACACTGCAGCTATTGATGCTCTCTCAAAGGGATTTTGTGCTTCACCCTCACCTGTACCACCCAGTCAGGTAGCAAAGGTACATCCCTTTTGGACTTATTTTTTCCACACACAGATTGCATGCCTAATGTAGGATTCATTCATGAGCCTTTGCCTTCTAGAGGTGTTCTGATGAAGATATGTTTGTATACTTCTTCCTTCCTCACCAATCTATCCCAAAAATTGTGTCAATGATGGGAAGAAAAGAATGACCTGAACATCAAGTACACCAACAGCAAAATCTTCAGATGGTCATGAAATGTTCTAGTCTACCACTCTCTGTCTGGAACTACCCATTTGTAGACACTTTCTCTGTAATATTTAGAATCGTAGTTACTTTTCTGTCAACATCTAATGATGTGTCCAGTCCCACGGCCTTATAAGCTATATCATGCATACTGCCCTCCATATTGGAGCACATGCTTGTTACCTTTCAGATGGTGTCTGTTGTCAGCTTGCCTCAAGAAGAGCTTCCCGAGGCCTGAAATCTGTAGCATGTACCCCCCAGTTTAATCATTCAAGTGTTTAGATGGCTTTTTAGCCACAAGTTGAACATGTTCTACCAAAGTGTTCTCAGTGTTTCATGAACAGAATGAGTGAGTGCAGCTTGAGTTGTACCTAAAACACTCTGAACTCTGATGTTCCCATTTGTAGTTAGGTCCCCATCTCCATTAGATCCACCTGATTGATACATTTGTCCAATCTGATGTGTCCCCGCTGACTAGCAATTCACTGTTCTTACTTAAAGTGTGTAGAAAACACCAGTTATATTTATGGGGTGGATGGATCTTCAGAGGCAGAGTAAGCATTTTCAGCTCCTAAGGTTGAAATAACAAGTTGATAACATAAAGATCGGGGAAGAGGAGAAGCTCTGCACCCTCTTCCGATACAAGAAAATAATGTGAGTGAAATGGCTGCCTCCTTTCAGAGGGTGAGCTTGCTCTATTGATTTAGGAAAATCCCTTCTGTGGAAGCTCCTGGCAGGTAGGGTAGAGGAGGCTAGGTTTGTGCTATACAAATACCACATTAATACATTCATATGTACATGTGGTGAGGAAGGAGGCAGTGAGGAGAGATGTAGGGCATCACCACCCGGCACCCAGGAGGTGACCCATAAAACAGTAGCAATATGGGTGCAGTAGTGTAGAAGCTTTCACCACAGTGGAGCGGATGATCCTCCTGTAGTGATACTAAAGATAGTCATCAGATTCTGAGTAAATCCTTGGGAGTTATTGGGAGGTTCAAGTATGGGGCTGTCTTTGGGTCTCCCTTATTTTACGTCCAGAGACTTACAAACAACTATGAGGAAATCAAAGCTGCTATAAGTTTGTGGACACCATCATTTCCCAGCAGGAACTGCGTTGTTTCTACAGACAGATCCTCAAGGGTTTTAGCATACACAGTATAGGAACACCGAGTTGGGTGCTGGTCCCCATATGTGCCAGCACTGCTCAGGTTCCCAAACGCAGGTGTTTGAGTAAACGTAGCCCTAGAACTTGAGCATAGCCCAACCCTGAAGGTCCTACTCTGGTATCCCAAAGTGGGCACATAGATGGCATTAGTAGTACCAGAAGTGACTGGTGATTGGTGCCTAGAGCTTCTAACACCCTGGTGCTCAGGTTTAAACAAAGACACTGGGAATGCCAGCAGTGTGGGAGGAGCAGAAAAGTAGGGAGGGGCAAGAAAGCCTTCTTAGCTTTTAGCTCAGTTCTCAGTGCACCCAGGGATATGCCTGAACTAAGAAGGAACATCAGCATGTTGACAAGTCCTTGTTTGGCTTGGATTTCAGAGAAAGTAAGTAGGACAAGTAAACTCAAGATCCAGTTGTTCCAGATCTGATACATCGATGCTGTCAGACCAGTTCACCATGTCATCCTTTTCCCTAAAAAGGAGGTTAATAAATCTAAACTCGTAGGCAGTGGATTAATGAGAACTCAAACTGCTGGTTGCAGCAGTAACCACAAAAAGAGCTGAAGCTAGAAATTTACTAAATTGGGAGTGAAGATGGCTGTGTGACCTCCATCGAGGTCTGCCACTGCACCAGTGTCTGAAAGATCTCCCATAATTACTTCCTTGGATGATAACCCTCTGGGTTGGACCAAGATGAAGCAGGTGTGTCTGTTTGGCTTCACGTCTTTATATGTCTCTCTTGTGCCTTTAGGAGAGTGCAATAATGCCTAAACTTTGGGGTGCAGTCGACGGGGTTAGAGCTTTAGGGTAATTAGGTCGTTCTCACTTGATGCCTTGGTGGTCTTTAAATTTTTTTTGCAGGTGCTGCACTGTGTGGGCACTGGCCTTAACTGTACATGAAGAGTAGTCTTGAGTTAATGAGGCCTTGTCATGCTGGGGTTGCTGAGGGGATGCCCAAAGGTAAATGGAAGCATTACTTCCATGTGCAACCCTCAGGAAAACTCAGAGTTGATTAAGAATGAATCCTTTGACACTTTTAGTAGAGGTGTACTGGACCCCAGTGTACAACCACTGAGGCATCAGCATTGCCTAAAAGGATTGAACAGTTGACTAGCATGGTGCACCCGCAGCCTGGGACATCCAAGCCCAGATCATGAGAAGGACTTAATTGCAGAACAGTCTCTTGGGCATTAGATGATTTGATCTGTAGAGGGTTGGCAGCTCACTGCATGTAGTTGCCATCCTTGAAACTTAACATCCCGGTCCAGCTGAAACAGTTCTAGAAGTACCAAGGAAGTAATCCCCCTAAGTCTACATGCTTCTGTTATTTTATGGGACCCCCATGGGACTGAGTGCTCTTATTGGCTGCCAGCAACATGAGAAAAAAGTTGCTGCCTGCCATTACAGGACTCGGGGGCTTAGTCCCTTGTCTTGATATAAATGTAAAAAAAATATATAAGGGGCATGGTAAGGATGCCCTGGCTCCCAAAGCCCCATGGGAGGACCCACACAGACCCCAGGGCCAAAATTCTGCTCCGCCGGTGGAGCTTGTGGAGTTTTGCCCACTCACAACCGCCGCCTGGTGGATTTTATCTCACACGCAGCTTGCCAACATTAAGTCAGTGAGTGCGAGCAAAAATGTGCACCCCCCAGTGTGGTTTTTGGCTCTAGAACACCTACCACCGAGATTTCTCAACATGGATGGTTGCGGCAGGTCACGCCCGCATTTAGAAAGCTGCGGCTTGAGTAGAATACTTGAGCAGCAGAAAGAAGCAGCGCCCTCTGGCATGCCGCAAGGTGCCATTCATGAGAGACACAAGGTGAGCACAAGGTGGTCTAACGATATGGATAATCATGTCCTCCACAACGAAGATGGGAAGATGAACACCTAGTCGAGACTCTATTCAAAGCATAAAGGTCTGTCCAAGTCTTGTCCATGCTAAAGGGCACTTTAAAGAGCCAGTAGGCCAGGGTTGTGACACCACAGGTCGAGAAGAAATGCAAGACTTCTCCAACCTGCCTAGTCTATACTGAGGGGGAACATAACATCACATTCCCTTGTCATACACACAGCCCACAAGCAGGCATCTGCTGAAGCCATTGAAGATATAACCCTAGCTGGCAAAGACAGCAAGAAGTTCGAAGCTAGAAGAAGAGGGTGTCAGTAGGGACCACCTCAACTGGAGGTTAGCCAACTCTGTAGGCCTTCTCTAATGCTGTGACAGGGCACACTGGGGCAATACTATTTCCAGGGCCACCATCTGGTGCACCCTTGATACCACTGGTGCAGCGTCCTCATCAAATGCCATGTATGACTCTGCACTTCAGGCTCCAGAGGGGAGGTCCAAAAGTATCTCCTCAACCTGCTCTTCCTTGGAATACATCAATGCGGTTTGCAGGTTGCTGAGATGCTGGAAAAGCTGAAAGACATCCAAATTGCCAAATCTATGGGTGCCCTCTAGACCCCATCAAACAGGGTTTCCATTTGGAGGCAACAGGCCACAGGAGGCTCCAAGCCCAATTTCCCAGATAACTCCCAGTCATATCACAGGCGGAAAGACCCTTTTCACCATCAGGCTTCAAGAGGGTACACCAGGGGGGCCTAGAGGGAAACAACAATAAAGGCAGGGAAAAAGGTGGCTGTGGTTAGGGGGCCTCCATCTCCAAGCACTGACCTCACTCCACCAACACCCCACTGACACAACACCTGTGGAGGGGAAATTCCAGTATTTCCTTCCTCGCCAGGAGAAATTCACATTAGAACTCCTCACACTTCTTCCAACATCCAACCCCACACTAGTAAACATCTCACCCTCCTTCAGGAAGAGGTACAAGCTCAAAGTCCACAGTTGGCAGATCAAGATCAGAAGCACGTGTTCGATGGCATCTGTCGCTGTAGATACGCATGTTCTGCAATAGCTCGCCATCTGGTGTTGGGCCGGAGTGTTACAAGTTGTTTTTCTTCGAAGAAGTCTTTCGAGTCACGGGACCGAGTGACTCCTCCTTTTGTCTCCATTGCGCATGGGCGTCGACTCCATCTTCGATTGTTTTTTTTCCGCCATCGGGTTCGGACGTGTTCCTGTCGCTCCGAGTTTCGGAACGGAAAAAATAGTTAATTTCGGAAGATTTTCGTCGGTATTGTTGCGTTCGGGATCGGCGTACTTAGATTCCACACCGCATCGAAGATCGAAGAGCTCCGGTGCCCTTCGGGGTAGTTTTTCGATCCTCCGTCGGGGCCTGGTCGGCCCGACCGCGTGCTGAAGAACGCCGATGGAACGGACCCCGTTCCGTTTCTGCCCCAAATGCCACAATAAATACCCCTACACAGACCAACACTTGGTCTGCAACCTGTGCCTGTCACCTGAGCACAGCGAAGACACCTGCGAGGCCTGTCGTGCGTTCCGGTCCCGAAAAACACTCCGAGACCGTCGAGCCAGAAGACTTCAAATGGCGTCCGCACCGACAGCCCAACGGGAGTTCGAGGAACAAGAAGAGGAAGGTACCTTCTCGATCCAAGACTCAGACTCCGAAGGATTCGACGATACACAAACCGTGAGTAAGACGTCGAAAACCACACAAAGAAACATTTACAAGGCCCAGGGGACGCCACTGCCACCAGGCCATGGCTCGACCCATAAATTCGGTGACCGACCGTCGGCACCGAAAAAGGCCCAAACAGTGCCGAGATCGTCCGACTCCGGTCGAGACACCGGCACGCAGCCTTCTCGGGACCGAGAAAGTGCTGGAGACAAGCCTCGACACCGAGATGCCGGTGTGGACACGGCTCGACGCCGAGACAGCGGCACCGAAACAGATCGACGCCGAGAGGTTTCGGCCCCGAAAAGGAAAAAAGTCACCTCGGAGCCGAAAAAACACGCAGACAAAGTTTCGATGCCGAAACAAACTGCAAGCGACCCAGCTTCAGGCTCTTATACAGAAGAGCACTCGCTAACCTCCCAAATGCAAAAGCATAGGTTTGAGGAAGAGCTACAAGCAACTGATGTGGACCATACGCAAAAGCGTATCTTCATTCAGCAGGGGACAGGAAAAATAAGCACCCTTCCCCCCATTAGGAGAAAGAGAAGGTTGGAGTTCCAGACGGAACAAGCACCACAACCAAAAGTGGTGAAAAGAGTTACACCACCACCCTCTCCTCCGCCCGTGATTAACGTTTCACCAGCACAAACGCCATCACACTCCCCAGCTCACACCACCATGAGCCAGGGTGACCAAGATCAGGACGCATGGGACCTATACGACGCCCCAGTGTCAGATAACAGCCCGGAGGCATACCCTACAAAACCATCTCCACCAGAAGACAGCACCGCGTACTCTCAGGTGGTGGCTAGAGCAGCACAATTTCACAACGTAAGCCTCCACTCAGAACAGGTCGAGGATGATTTCTTGTTCAACACACTCTCCTCCACCCACAGCTCCTACCAAAGCCTGCCTATGCTCCCTGGTATGCTCCGGCACGCAAAAGACATATTTAAGGACCCGGTCAAAAGTAGGGCAATCACACCAAGGGTGGAAAAAAAGTATAAGCCGCCTCCTACGGACCCGGTTTTCATCACAACACAGCTGCCACCAGACTCTGTTGTTGTAGGAGCAGCTAGGAAAAGGGCCAACTCTCACACATCTGGAGATGCACCACCCCCAGATAAAGAAAGCCGCAAGTTCGATGCAGCTGGTAAGAGAGTCGCAGCACAAGCTGCAAACCAGTGGCGCATCGCGAACTCCCAGGCACTACTTGCGCGCTATGACAGAGCCCACTGGGACGAGATGCAACATCTCATTGAACATCTGCCCAAAGACTTCCAAAATAGGGCAAAACAAGTGGTTGAGGAGGGACAGACCATCTCCAACAACCAGATACGTTCCTCCATGGACGCTGCAGATACAGCTGCACGGACAATTAATACATCTGTAACTATCAGAAGGCATGCATGGCTCCGAACGTCTGGATTTAAACCAGAGATTCAACAAGCAGTTCTCAATATGCCTTTTAATGAAAAAGAACTGTTCGGTCCAGAAGTGGACACAGCGATTGAGAAACTCAAAAAAGATACGGACACTGCCAAAGCCATGGGCGCACTCTACTCCCCGCAGAGCAGAGGGAATTACAGCACATTCCGTAAAACGCCCTTTCGAGGGGGGTTTCGGGGTCAAAGCACACAAGCCAGCACCTCACAAGCAACACCGTCCACTTACCAGGGACAGTATAGAGGAGGTTTTCGGGGACAATATAGAGGAGGGCAATTCCCTAGAAATAGAGGGAGATTTCAAAGCCCCAAAACCCCTACTACTAAACAATGACTCACATGTCACTCACCCCCTCCACACAACACCAGTGGGGGGAAGAATAGGTCATTATTACAAAGCATGGGAGGAAATCACTACAGACACTTGGGTTCTAGCAATTATCCAACATGGTTATTGCATAGAATTTCTACAATTCCCTCCAAACATACCACCAAAAGCACAAAATTTAACAACACACCATTCCAATCTCCTGGAGATAGAAGTGCAGGCACTATTGCAAAAGAATGCAATCGAATTAGTGCCAAACACACAAATAAACACAGGAGTTTACTCACTGTACTTTCTGATACCAAAGAAGGACAAAACGCTGAGACCAATCCTAGACCTCAGAGTAGTGAACACTTTCATCAAATCAGACCACTTCCACATGGTCACACTACAAGAAGTATTGCCATTGCTAAAACTGCACGACTACATGGCAACTTTAGACCTCAAGGATGCTTATTTCCATATACCAATACACCCATCGCACAGGAAATACCTAAGGTTTGTATTCAAAGGAATACATTACCAATTCAAGGTACTGCCTTTCGGATTAACAACCGCACCAAGAGTCTTTACCAAATGTCTAGCAGTAGTCGCAGCACACATAAGAAGGCAGCAAATACATGTGTTCCCATATCTAGACGACTGGCTAATCAAGGCCCATTCGTTAATAGAGTGCTCAAATCACACAAATCATATCATACAAACCCTCTTCAAACTAGGGTTCACCGTCAATTTCACAAAATCCAAAATTCTGCCACGCAAGGTACAACAATACCTGGGAGCCATAATAGACACATCAAAAGGAGTAGCCACTCCAAGTCCACAAAGAATTCAAAATTTCAACACCATCATACAACGCATGTATCCAACACAAAAGATACAGGCAAAGATGGTATTACAACTCCTAGGCATGATGTCATCATGCATAGCCATTGTCCCAAACGCAAGACTGCACATGAGGCCCTTACAACAATGCCTAGCATCACAGTGGTCTCAAGCACAGGGTCACCTTCTAGATCTGGTGTTAATAGACCGCCAAACTTACCTCTCGCTTCTGTGGTGGAACAACATAAATTTAAACAAGGGGCGGCCTTTCCAAGACCCAGTGCCACAATACGTAATAACAACAGATGCTTCCATGACAGGGTGGGGAGCACACCTCAATCAACACAGCATACAAGGACAATGGAACGTACATCAAACAAAACTGCATATCAATCACCTAGAACTTCTAGCAGTTTTTCAAGCACTAAAAGCTTTCCAACCAATAATAGTTCACAAATACATTCTCGTCAAAACAGACAACATGACAACAATGTATTATCTAAACAAGCAGGGAGGGACGCACTCCACGCAGTTAAGCCTGCTAGCACAAAAAATTTGGCATTGGGCAATTCACAACCAAATTCGCCTAATTGCACAGTTTATACCAGGGATACAAAATCAAC
This sequence comes from Pleurodeles waltl, assembly GCF_031143425.1. Lineage (NCBI taxonomy): Eukaryota > Metazoa > Chordata > Amphibia > Caudata > Salamandridae > Pleurodeles > Pleurodeles waltl. Next base: position 537,801,778 of record NC_090436.1, read on the forward strand.
TCGCAGACAATCTCTCTCGAGATCACCAACAGGTCCCCGAATGGGAAATTCACCCCCAAATACTGAACACTTATTTCAAACTCTGGGGAACACCTCAGATAGACTTGTTTGCGACAAGGGAGAACGCAAAATGCCAAAACTTCGCATCCAGATACCCACACAAACAATCCCAAGGCAATGCCCTATGGATGAACTGGTCAGGGATATTTGCTTACGCTTTTCCTCCTCTCCCTCTCCTTCCTTACCTGGTAAACAAACTCAGTCAAAGCAAACTCAAACTCATATTGATAGCACCAACTTGGGCAAGGCAAGCCTGGTACACAACGCTGCTAGACCTATCAGTGGTACCCTGCATCAAATTGCCCAACAGGCCAGATCTGTTGACACAGCACAACCAAAAGATCAGACACCCAGATCCAGCATCGCTGAATCTAGCAATCTGGCTCCTGAAATCCTAGAATTCGGACACTTACAACTTACCCAAGAATGTATGGAAGTCATAAAACAAGCAAGAAGGCCATCCACCAGGCACTGCTATGCAAGTAAATGGAAGAGGTTTGTTTGCTACTGCCATATTAATCAAATACAACCATTACACACAACTCCAGAACATGTAGTGGGTTACTTGCTTCACTTACAAAAATCTAACCTAGCTTTCTCTTCCATTAAGATTCACCTTGCAGCAATATCTGCATACCTGCAGACTACCTATTCAACTTCCCTATATAAAATACCAGTCATTAAAGCATTCATGGAGGGCCTTAGGAGAATTATACCACCAAGAACACTACCTGTTCCTTCATGGAACCTAAATGTTGTCCTAACTAGACTTATGGGTCCACCTTTTGAACCCATGCACTCCTGCGACATACAGTTCCTAACCTGGAAGGTGGCATTTCTCATCGCCATTACTTCCCTGAGAAGAGTAAGCGAGATTCAGGCGTTTACTATACAGGAACCTTTTATACAACTACACAAAAATAAAGTCGTCCTAAGGACCAATCCTAAATTTTTGCCAAAAGTTATTTCACCGTTCCATCTAAATCAAACAGTGGAACTTCCAGTGTTCTTTCCACAGCCAGATACCGTAGCTGAAAGGGCACTACATACATTAGATGTCAAAAGAGCATTAATGTATTACATTGACAGAACAAAGAACATCAGAAAGACTAAACAACTCTTTATTGCATTTCAAAAACCTCATGCAGGAAACCCAATTTCAAAACAAGGTATAGCCAGATGGATAGTTAAATGCATCCAAATCTGCTACCTTAAAGCTAAACGACAGCTGCCCATTACACCAAGGGCACACTCAACCAGAAAGAAAGGTGCTACCATGGCCTTTCTAGGAAACATCCCAATGCAAGAAATATGTAAGGCAGCCACATGGTCTACGCCTCACACATTCACCAAGCACTACTGTGTAGACGTGTTATCCGCACAACAAGCCACAGTAGGTCAAGCTGTATTAAGGACATTATTTCAGACTACTTCCACTCCTACAGGCTGATCCACCGCTTTTGGGAAAATAACTGCTTACTAGTCTATGCAGAACATGCGTATCTACAGCGACAGATGCCATCGAACTGAAAATGTCACTTACCCAGTGTACATCTGTTCGTGGCATCAGTCGCAGTAGATTCGCATGTGCCCACCCGCCTCCCCGGGAGCCTGTAGCAGTTTGGAAGTTACCTTCAATTATTTATATATGTATCATCTCAACCTTAAATAGGTGCATACTTAGTCACTCCATTGCATGGGCACTATTACTACAATTCAACTCCTACCTCACCCTCTGCGGGGAAAAACAATCGAAGATGGAGTCGACGCCCATGCGCAATGGAGACAAAAGGAGGAGTCACTCGGTCCAGTGACTCGAAAGACTTCTTCGAAGAAAAACAACTTGTAACACTCCGGCCCAACACCAGATGGCGAGCTATTGCAGAACATGCGAATCTACTGCGACTGATGCCACGAACAGATGTACACTGGGTAAGTGACATTTTCATTATGGTGAGAGGTTTTTCATTAGTTAACCAGCGAGCAGATCCTCATGGCTTGCGGTACCTGTTAATGTTTTTATTCATTCCATTCAAACATTTGTCAAACAGTGAAAGCAGGATCAAGCACAATAGACACAACATTGCTTTCATCTTAGTTGGTGATGAGGACCCCCCAGACGGTGTCACTCCAGCTGCCGTAAAAATGTGTCCCATTTTGGATTATGGAAAAATATTTAGTATGGCATTCTTTGCATCTCTCTTCAGTAGGTGAAGAAGGATGATGGGGAAGGGAGAGACAATTTGTTTGAATTTTGGTTGCCCTCATTCACCCAACGGTCTCTGTCTAAAAGGAAGTTGCGAGGGTGTCAAGATAGCAATTGATCTTTAAAAGATCATCGTGGACTATTGGGTGCATCAGAGTCTTAGATTGGACAATTGTCTGTCCTTATCAAGCATGTGTCTTCAAATTCAGTGTCCAAGAATGTGTCCTCAAATTCAGTGTTGCAAGAGTAAAATCCATGAGAAGATTAATTTGAACTTTGTTTGATGAGGCAGCCTACAAGTACATTTTGTTTGTAAACATTTTGTTTACCACTGCACCAATGAAGACATGCAGACTGTTCTACAACAGAGAACTTCTAAAGGCGTATGCCACCATGTTCCAGGTGGGAAAAAAATACAAAGCTCCCGCAGTAGCCTATCAACATTTGCCAGCATTTTTCCCCTGACTCTCTCACATGGCATGTAAAAGGGCGTTCACTCACAAGTGGTATCCCCGCTGCATGATAAGGAGAGCAATAAGGTTGATGCTGCAGGTAAGCGGGTGGCAGTGGCAGAAGCAAGGACTGGCAAAGAAGTTATCACAAGTCACATGAAATTCAAAACCTCTTCTTCAAAGAAAACAACTTGGAACAGTAGATGGCATGAGTGTACACAGTATGTGATCTACAGCAGCATATAAAGTGAATTATGTATTACAGAAGACTGGATTAACTGGGAAATCCTCTGATGATACTACAGCAGCGGTTAACGACAAGGTAGCACAGTAGCACATTGCCTTCTTTCGTTGAATGGGAAAGTTGGTTACATACTCAATTTAACTATGTTTGGTGGTTTACTTTTATCAATTTGCACTAATCTTTTAAAAGTGCATGTTGCATTTTAATCTTAGATTTAATTCTGTTCTGAAAATTACTTTTTTTTTTTTGTAGGACAAAATTGGAAAGGATATCACAACCACTAAGTCAGCCACCACAGATGACGTGAAGGCAAAGGGCACTGAAAAGGTATTGAAAGGAGGGAAAATATCACAATTATAATACTAATGGTTACATTTTTGGGACTGTGAAACAACTCCTTGAGTGTGAGGAAACACCACACAGTCTAGTGTCCTAAGTTAGTGTACATATGCCCTACAGCACCCACATGCCACTCACATAGAATTAATATACATATCCAAAGGCCATGCCCCAAGTCAAGCATGGCATGAGCATCCACAATTTACAATTCCCTAAATCTACTTTTGTTTTGTTTAGCATGTTCAGATGTATGTGTTCTGCACAACCTCAACTACACAAAATGTGCAATTAAGCATAGACATAGCCAGAAGTGGGCATGAGCTCTCTTAGCTAGGGTAGTTCACAAGGCATATAGTGCATTTGCGTCCACTGACCTCACTTCTGCATGTGGAGCAGTAGTGTATTTATGCAGTAATTTGTATAGCAATATGTCACCTAGAGGATACTTCAGCATGCTTTGATATGGGTAAATGTACACAGGTGACCAGAAGGGTAGTGCAAAGTAACAAGTTCCCAGAGCCTAGAGTGAGGTTAATTAGCCTTTCTGGTTTGTATTGGCGAAGTGTTGCAGTTCGATATTTGTGCAGCTAATGAGTAGTAGGAAATATTTTGAAGTAAGAAGATTAGTGAGGGATGGGAAACATGACAGTGGGGACTAGAACAGGATCATTTAAGTCCAGTTAAGGCACTCTGAGTAAAGTCTTATCTAACAATCTAATGAAACAGATCATCAAGTTAAAGGCTTGTTTAACAGTTCACTTTTTGGAAGTCTATGGAAAATCAGGGGATTGGGCCTCTAAACTCCAGTGTGTTTTTTGCCACCAAAACTTTTGCTAGTGGGCTGTGTACATGTTAATCAGAAAGTCATCTTTGGCTCACGGACCTTATACCTGGTGCAGAGACATTTGAAATAAGTTCTGCATACCACTTGTTGCTAATGATTGTTTTAACATAGGCTCTTCTCTTCAAAAGAAGGATCCATTTATCGACCTGGTTTTGCACTGGCTGTAGCCTCCTTGGGAACTGTTTTGGGGAGCAAAACCTGACAGATTGCATAGTAGTAGTCCATGACCTTTCTCAGCACAACTCACTGGTTTAATTTATAGGATGTTACGACACATAGATATTTGAATTTAACGCATACCTTCAGTAATTAATTTGTTTGGGAAGAGAAGTTTACGCCAAGACTTAAGGAAGAATTTCTGTAAATGCTGAACAGATTATCTTTCTTAGTTCATGAAATCATTTGCATTTGTGTACTTTGTTTGTGATGGGTACTTCTAACCACAGAATCTTGACCTTTATATTATTCCCCAGACACCAGACTAGATTCAGAAGTTTTCAAATCAGTTCTCCTGCATGCCGCCAGGTGACATCGTGTAGCTCTTTGGTGACCCCGTTGTGCTCCAGAAATGAGACCTGAGTCGCATATAAGCACTACCTCTATGTGCAGACCTCTGTTTCTTTCTTTCTGCCCCATTGAATGCGGATCCAGTACTCTGGGCTCTTTATTCCTGGATTAACAAATCATTTTACATTATTTTCTCCAGTATGCAAGAGAATGATTTACCCACTGAAGACTACAGGTCTGTCTCTGGTGTTGAGCTTTGGCCGTGGCTCCAAGACCTGCCAAGGAGTGCCCTCATTCACCCAAAGGTCTCTCTCCAAAAAGAAGTTGGGAAGGTATCAAGATGCCAATCTATCTTGTTCTCGATTAAGGAACAGATTCCCTGACTGGTCATGTGCACCCCAAATTTGTCAGGCCATCAGCAATGCTGAGGCAAATCAAGGCGTTTAAAGAGCCATGCTGCCTTTCTTTTGGCACTTTTCTAGCTCCTTGTAGTGTACCTTCAGGCCCCAACAGTCACAGGGGCCTGCAGGTGGGTGTCTGCCAGCTGGTCCACCCTTGGCACAGTCTCAGTCCCTAGAATCTGCCTTGGGTTTCCCATGGATTCTGGTGCCGACTTCCACTCTGGCACCAAGACCTGCACTTGTTCCTTCTCCATCGATGCCAGTCCTGACATCACCAGTGCAAGATATTGAGCCCCTACTAACTCCATCTCTGCCACGAAGGAGGTTGCCTTACAACCCCACTCCAGCGCACCCAGTTACTGTATATTCTCTCTCAGAAATAATGCCTCTCCCTGAAAGCCTTACTGGAGGCTTCGTCAACTTTTTGGCTCACGTTCTGACCAAAATTTTTCATCACCTGACAACAATGATGATGATGATGGGGTTGATTTACTTCCTAATTATGATAACAGTGTATACATGTTTTTGGAGGCTAGTGGGACCCTTGACGAAGGAGAGTGCGTCTTTTGCTGTAGCGATTACATGTGTGGCTGAGATTCTAGACCTAGAGTTGCCTTCGGGTGAAGTCGAGACAAATGTCAATACTGAGGTTTTGCACCCTGAACCAGTCTCATCGATGCCCTCACCTGAATTTAATGAAGCCCTCATGGACACCCTTCACCCAGTGAACAGGCAAGTGACAGATACCAAAGACTGGCACCTGGCAACCTGAATTTTCTTACACAGCACCCTACTCCAGAGTGTCCAGGCTTCCACCAGCAAAGTAAGTCATAATTCATTTTCCAAGACTCTTCCAGGAATTTGAGACATGAATGGTCTTTTCAGTCAGCTTGCCATCAGTGTCAGTCGGTGTGGTTTGCCAGTTAGGCCATTATGCGCCTTGCTTCTGCGACATGGCCAATCAGATGTCAGATTTTGTTGGCATTCGCAGAGGGGTTTCCGGCCTTTCTGTCTCAAACCTTCCAGAATGGGCAGGATATGGCCAAGCATGTAATTAGAGCTGACCTTGATACTATTGATTGCTTGGGGGGAGTGGTGGGTACTAGTGTGATGCTCCATCAACATGCATGGATACAGTTCACTTGTTTTTCTAGAGATGTGTAGGCACCACCTATAGATATGCCTTTTGATCATGTGCTTGGCAAGAAAGCTGACTTCATGAGTGCAGGTACTCTAGAGGGTATGACGTACAGGTGCCAGACCTCACCACCCCTGCAACAACCACTGCAGTTCCCTGTGGCCAGGGACAGGCATCAAGCACACATTGCTCATTTCACCATGGACAACAATCTATCCAGTCACCCACCTATGCATGTTAATTTGCCTTTAGTGGCACAGTCACCTTGTGGGAGGCAGATCAGACATTTTCCCATAGTTGACAATCCATTACATCGACAGATGGGTCCTCCGGATCATCCAAATGGGTTATTCCTTCCCATTGCTCTACAAGGCACCACAAATTCCTCCCACATCAGAACAGCTTTCAGAAAGCTTTTGTACTAGAAGTGCAGAGGCTTTACTGTCAAAGAAGCCATCAAGAAGTTGCCGGCCTTGGAAATGGGAATGGATTGTTACTCCCTCTGTTTTCTTTCCCCAAAAAATAAAGGTGGCCATTGTCTTATTTTAGATCTTCGCACTCTGAATGCCTTCTTGTGGAAGGACAAATTAAAAATGCTCACAATGGCCCAAGTTGTTTCTACCCTGTATCCTGAGGATGCTTACTTCATGCGCCTGTCTTGCATTCCACACAGACATTTTGTGCAGTACGAGGCGGGCTTGGAGCATTTTCAGTTTTCCATGCTCCCTTTGGCCTTACTAGCACTCTTTCAGTGTTGATGAAAATGATGGCTACGGTCACTGCACGTCTTCAGAGATTCAGGACACCAGTTTTCCCCTACCTCGACAACAAGGTGTTGAAGTCAAGCTCCTAATAATCAGTCGTAAACCACCTTGAGACAATGGTGAATCTTCAGATATCTTTGAGGTTCTCAGTCAACAAGCCGAAGTTGCACCTGACTCCTTAAAAAAGACTCCCTTTTATTAGAGGTCTTCAGTGCAGCTCCAGGCTTTTCTTACCTTGCAATGAGTCAAGGACGATCAGGCTATGATCTGTGTGTTTCAGCTTTCGTCCTGGATCTCTGTAAGAGCAGCTCTTAGGCTTCTTGGCCTACTGGTCTCAATGCATCCTGCTTGTCCTTTTTGCCAGGTGGCATATGCAGGCTCTGTAGTGGGATCTGAAGTCTCAGCGGGACAAGCACCAACGAAACCTGCTAGTTCTCATCGAGTTTTCACTGCACAAGACTGCGGGGGTGGCTGCTCGACTGCAGCATGACCAATGGCAAACCCCTCTCCCTTCTTTACCACCCGCAGCTGACAGTGATGACAGATGCGTCCCTACTACGCTGGGCTGCGGAGGTCAACAGGGAGAGGTAGAGATCAGTGGACTCTGGTTTCAAGCGGAAACCCTGCTCCACTCAAATCTTTTGGAGCTACGGGCCATCGACCTGGTGTTCAAGGCCTTCTTCTGTCCATCAAGGGAAGGCCGCTGCAGGTGCCAACACACAAAACCACTGGCATCTGTACTAGCACAAGCAGGGCAGATTCGAGTTTTCCTACCTTTGCCCCGAGGTGCTGCACCTCTAGATTGGTTGAAGCTTCTGGGTATTTCCATGAAAGTGAACCCCTTGGCGGTACTTTTAAGCATCAGGACAGACAAGCTCAGGAGAAGACTCATGAATGGTGGTTGCATCCATGGGTGGCACAGGACATCGTCTTACAATGGGGAGAGCCCTGGCTGGATTTTGTCACCACTGTTGAGAGCATGCAGTGTCAAAACATCTGCATGTTGAAGTTCCTGTGTTCTCTAGGAGACGCATTCAGTCTAGAGTGGACACAGGATTACGGTACGCATTTCAGCCACTACCTCTCTTGCAATTAATTTGGAAGATAGGAATCACCGGGACCAAGTCATCCTAATGGGTCTGGATTGGGTCAGGAGGGTGTGGCACCTGGAACTTTTGAGCATGAACATCTGTCCTCTGATCAGGCTACCGCTTCAGAAGGTTATTCTTTCCCAGCAGCGGGGCAGTGTTCTGAACAATCTACACATCCGTGTGTGGAGACTGAGCGGTGGCATTTGAATGCCTTTGATCCACCTCTTGTGGATTTCATCTTCGACTAGCCATCCCACTACAAAATCTGTCTACAGTGGGTGTTGGGATGAAGTTGTGCCCTGATGTGGAGTACATAACTCAGAATCCTCACAAGCTAGGCTTCTTGGATGTTCTTTGGTTTGTTTTATCTTAGGTCCAGCAAGTCCTTGGTTATTTGACGGCATTTTTGTGTTTGCCGGAACAACCCTGCTTCGTTAAATCACCTGTTGTGGTGCAGGTTTATTCAAGGTTTGATGCACATGTTCCCTCCCAAAATATTTGTGATGCCTCTGTGGAAGCTTAACTTGGTCCTGTTGTTCCTCCTGTTTACCCCTTCAAGCCAATGCACATCTGCTTTTTGCATCTACTGACTCTCAAAACCATCTTCCTCATTGCAATCACTTCAGCTGGTTGGGTCAGTGAGTTCCAGACTTTTTTTAATGTAGATGCGCCAAACCACTTGGCAAACTGGTGTTTACAACCAGGGCAGTCTTCTCCTTATAATGGTGATGCCTTCTTCATGCTGGACATTCTATCACGTTCCCAACATTGCCCAAAGTTCTGTACTCTTGCACTTCCAAACGTTTTGATGAAAGTGTTATTAGGAGAGACGTAGGACTGCTGTTATTTCCCACTGTACACAAAAATATTTCCTGGTCTTATTGGCAGTGTCTGCAAGAATTGTTGCACTCACCGACTAAAGTACTAGAAAATAAAGTGACAACGATTTAGAGATGTTGATTTAGGACTGATCATTTTTATTAGCCTTCATAAATGTGTATGAAAATGTGATGGCACACAAAATTGAAAAAGCAGGAGACTTCAAAAGAAGGAACCATAAAAAAACAAAACTAGAAATATATCACTACATTTAAGTCACCTAAATATAATGTGATGCACCTAGAGAAAAGCCACCTAACAAATATGTTCATAACAAGTATTTGATGACTTCATTGTAGTGACACCAAAAATTATCTGGATACACAGGAGTGGAGAAAAAAGTAGATATGATCCCTGTGATTCAGTAACCAAAAAGCATATGTTGCTAGATAGGTTGCATATGAAGAGGTACACCAAGTAGAGCTGGAGAACTAAACGTTTTAGACAATTCACATTTCAAGTGCAGTTTTGGCCACCACAGTAACAATGACTTGCAGACATGAAAAATACCAGAAAAAGGAAATGGAGTATCGTAATTATCCCGAATGAGGAACAAATATAAAATTGTCAGAATTGAAACAAACATATTTGTTGCTGACTGTTAGCTCTGTATGCCTTTTCATCTGAGTTATGAAAGGAATTAAATTAAATTGTAGCCAAAAGTATCTTAAGGTTGGATAAGAGTAAAAGTTTAATTGTCATATAGCAATCTATTGAAGTGGTGTTTGGAGGCATAATACTAAAGGATTTCAAGAATATTACTGGTCGTTGTACCAAGATACTGATTGTTTCGGCTGCGCTTCTGGAGTTTTGGCATAATTATTGATACTAGATTTCCACCATTTTGTCATGAGAGCAGAGGATTTTTTTGCACAGCAAAATTGGGATGTTAACTGAACCCTTGTGTTTTTTTAATTTCAGACGAAAGAGCAGTCTTCATCTGCGAAAAAAGACATTGATAAAACACGTAAAAGTTAAGCTAATGGGTAAGATTTAAGTTCACCATGAATTCATACGAAAGATGTCAGTGTATTCCTTATGAAACAAACTGTTTAGGTCAAGCACGCTACATTGGGTAAAATTATGATACTTTTAGATTTGTGAAAGTCATAAAATGCACTAGCTTGGTCCTGTGCTATGTCGATACCCTTTATGTTCCTTATTCTTTTGGGCTGTGTTGCCACTGTTAGTTTTGTAGGATGTATGGGACTTTTTTTGATAAACCGTTTTTTAATAATTTCTGTAAAACATGTAATACAGATCAATGTACATTCAGTACATTGGTAGCAATCATACCGTAAGACAGGACACTTGAAGTTACAATTTACATCCCTTTCATCCACTGTTTTTGAGCCAGTGGTACTCCCACCACTTGCCCCAAATCTTGGTATATGTTTCTGTGGACAACCCCTCACTCAACAAATCTGTTGTTCCATCTTTGCACACCAGTCCAGCCTTCCAGCCACTCGATTACGGAAGGAGATTGGGATGATCTCCAGTGGTGGGTGATGTCTCTTTTGGCAAACCACTGTGGCCACTTCCAGCATTATCCGTTCGCAGTGTATACCACCCAAGTCTTCAGTATGCCCTGTAAACCCACCGTTGTGGTCACTTCCAGTGGTCTGTTCAAGACATGCAAGAGTGTCCTTTCAATCCCTTTCCTTTTATGCTGGAGCAGAACCATGTTATGGGAACACAGTCTGCATCTTGTTGAAGGCAGTGGAAAGAGGTTGGTTGAGGGTTTTTCTTAGCGTTCCACAAGCGCTTGAATTAAAAAAACGTTGTGTCTAGGTAGTGTAGCTGGACCAGACACAACCTGGAACAAATTACTATTTGTTGGGGTGGTGGGGAGAGTATTCATGCATCCTGCCAGTCGACATTTTCTAGTGGGCCTGTCCATTAATCCCATTTCTGTTTAAGCGCTAAGAACACCTTGGGGGTATTAATCACATATGTAAAGTAGATAAAGGAAATTGCACCTTTGCTGAGGTGGCCCATGAGGAGTTTAGCTTCAAGAGTGCAGAATTTGGGTAGGTCAGTAGAGTCCCGCAGGCAAAACAGGAGGTTCACAAAGCTGCAGGTATATGTGGAACTGTGTGTGGGTCAGGGGAAACTGCTGTGGCAAATCTTGAAAAGAGCAACAATGTCCAGTGTGCCAGACATTACCTAGAGTTACAAGTCGGTTTTAACCCAGCTTTTAAAACCCTCGAGGTGAGATGTGTGTTGTAGCCAGGTCCCCTTCCACAGTGAAGTAATTTGCATGAGTGTCTTGTCCCGCCCCATGAAGTGTAACGCAGATCCCCACACCTTAATAAGCACTGTGGCAATTTCTGGGAGATGACTGGTTACCATAGAGCAGTAAGATTTATGGAATTTAAGTGTTCGGTCTGAGCAAGGGTTCCACCAGTTGACAGTGGAGGGCCCAGAAGGAGAGTGCACTTAGATATGATGAACATTGCCCCTCAAGGGATGGAACAGTGTGTATGCTTGAAGACTATTGTAGGTGTAATGTACTTGTATGTGCCTAACATACATGTTCGATGGCATCTGTCGCTGTAGATACACATGGTATGCATGAGCTCGCCATCTGGTGTTGGGTCGGAGTGTTACAAGTTGTTTTTCTTCGAAGAAGTGTTTTCGAGTCACGGGACCGAGTGACTCCTCCTTCTGTGCTCATTGCGCATGGGCGTCGACTCCATCTTCGATTGTTTTCTTTCCGCCATCGGGTTCGGACGTGTTCCTGTCGCTCCGGGTTTCGGAACGGAAAGATAGCTGAAAACGGAAGATTTTCGACGGTATCGTTGCGATCCGGTTCGAGATAGACACATACGACGACGCGTTGAACATCGAAGCGCTTCGGTGCCCTTCGGGGTAGATTTCGGCACCCCGTCGGGGCCTAGTCGGCCCGACCGCGTGGAGAACAACGCCGATGGAACGGACCCCGTTTCGATTCTGCCCCGAATGCCACAACAAATATCCTTATACAGACCTACACTCGGTCTGTAACCTGTGCCTGTCACCCGAGCACAGCGAAGAATCCTGTGAGGCCTGTCGGGCGTTCCGGTCCCGAAAAACTCTGCGCGACCGTCGAGCGAGAAGACTGCAGATGGCGTCCACGCCAAAGGAGCGTCGACAGTTCGAGACAGAAGAGGAACAGGAGGAATCCTTTTCCATCCAGGATTCAGACTCCGACGAGCTAGGCTCTACAAAAACTGTGAGTAAGACGTCGAGATCAGAACTTAAAAAAGGAAAGAAGGCCCAGGGGACGCCACTGCCAACCGGCCATGGCTCCACCCAAATTCTCGGTGACCAACAATCGGCACCGAAAAAGGCCCATTCAGTGTCGACATCGTCCGACTTCGGTCGAGACACCGGCACGCAGCCTCCTCGGGACCGAGAGAGTGCTAAACAGAAGCATCGACACCGAGAGTTCGGTGTCGACACGGATCGACGCCGAGACAGTGGCGCCGAAGACCATAGAGGCCAAGAATTTTCGGCACAGAAAAAGAGGAAGGTTACCTCGGAGCCGAAAAAACAATCAACAGGGTTTTCGGAGCCGAAAAAAGCGACATCAGACCCTGTTTCAGGCTCCTATACTGAAGAGCATTCTATGTCTTCACAAATGAAGAAACATAGATTTGAACAAGAACTGCAATCCACTGACGTGGATCACACGCAAAAGCGTATCTTTATTCAGCAGGGGACTGGGAAGATCAGTACCCTTCCACCTGTCAAACGAAAGAGAACGCTTCAGTTTACTCCTCAGCAACAAACAGCACAAAAGGTAACACCTCCTCCCTCGCCTCCACCTGTAACTCCGGCTTCACCAACTTACACCCCGTCACATTCGCCAGCTCACACCGCCATGAGCCATGATGACCAAGATCAGGATGCGTGGGACTTGTACGACGCACCAGTGTCTGATAACAGCCCAGACACATACCCAACTAGGCCATCACCACCGGAAGACAGCACAGCCTACTCACAAGTGGTGGCTAGAGCAGCACTATTCCATAATATGGAACTACACTCTGAACAAGTAGAGGATGATACTTTATTTAACACCCTCTCTTCAACCCACAGCTCCTACCAAAGCCTGCCGATGCTCCCAGGCATGCTACGCCATGCAAAGGACATTTTCAAGGAGCCAGTTAAAAGTAGGGCAGTGACGCCTAGGGTGGACAAAAAGTATAAGGCGCCTCCTACGGACCCTGTATTCATCACCTCTCAGCTGCCACCAGATTCTGTGGTGGTAGGGGCTGCCAGAAAACGGGCAAATTCACACACTTCTGGGGATGCACCTCCCCCAGATAAAGAAAGCAGGAAGTTCGATGCAGCCGGGAAGAGGGTTGCGGTCCAAGCAGCAAACCAGTGGCGCATCGCAAATTCACAAGCGCTGCTAGCGCGATACGACAGAGCCCATTGGGATGAGATGCAGCATCTCATTGAACATCTCCCAAAAGATCTGCAAAAAAGAGCAAAACAGGTTGTTGAGGAGGGTCAAAACATTTCCAACAATCAAATACGCTCCTCCATGGATGCAGCAGACACGGCCGCAAGGACCATTAATACGTCGGTTACCATCCGTAGGCACGCATGGCTCAGAACGTCTGGATTCAAGCCAGAAATTCAGCAGGCAGTGCTTAACATGCCAGTAAACGAAAAACTTCTGTTCGGTCCGGAGGTCGACACAGCCATAGAAAAGCTCAAGAAGGACACTGACACTGCCAAGGCCATGGGCGCACTCTACTCCCCGCAGAGCAGAGGATCTTATAACACCTTCCGTGAAAACACCTTTTAGAGGAGGGTTTCGGGGTCAGGCCACACAAGCTAGCACCTCACAGTCCGCACCGCCCACCTACCAGGGACAGTACAGGGGAGGTTTTCGGGGCCAGTATAGAGGGGGGCAATTCCCTAGGAATAGGGGAAGATTTCAAAGCCCCAAAACCACTACCAACAAGCAGTGACTCACACGTCACTCACCCCTCCCACACAACACCAGTGGGGGGGGGATACGTCAATATTACGAAGCATGGGACAAAATAACTACAGACACATGGGTCCTAGCAATTATCCAACATGGTTATTGCATAGAATTCCTGCAATTCCCTCCAGACATACCACCAAAATCACAAAATTTATCAAAATACCATTCACAGCTTCTAGAGATAGAAGTTCAAGCACTACTGCAAAAAAATGCAATAGAATTAGTACCAAGCACACAAATAAACACAGGAGTTTATTCACTGTACTTCTTGATACCAAAAAAGGACGAAACACTGAGACCAATTCTAGACCTCAGAGTAGTAAACACATTCATCAAATCAGACCACTTTCACATGGTCACACTACAAGAAGTGTTACCATTGCTCAAAAAACACAACTACATGACAACCCTAGACCTCAAGGACGCATATTTCCATATACCAATACATCAATCACACAGGAAATATCTAAGGTTTGTATTCAAAGGAATACATTACCAATTCAAAGTATTGCCTTTTGGTTTAACAACCGCTCCAAGAGTATTCACAAAATGCCTAGCAGTAGTCGCTGCACACATCAGAAGGCAGCAAATACATGTGTTCCCGTATCTAGACGACTGGCTAATCAAAACCAGTTCGCTCACACAATGCTCAAACCACACAAATCAAGTCATACAAACCCTCTACAAACTAGGGTTCACCGTCAACTTTGCAAAATCAAACATTCTGCCAAGCAAAGTACAGCAATATCTAGGAGCCATAATAGACACGACAAAAGGAGTAGCAACGCCAACTCCACAAAGGATCCACAATTTCAACAGGGTCATTCAACACATGTCTCCAAACCAAACAATACAAGCAAGAACAATACTACAGCTCCTAGGCATGATGTCCTCATGCATAGCCATTGTCCCAAACGCAAGACTGCACATGAGGCCCTTACAACAGTGCCTAGCCTCACAGTGGTCTCAAGCACAGGGTCACCTTCTAGATCTGGTGTTGCTAGACCGCCAAACTTACCTCTCGCTTCTATGGTGGAACAGTATAAATTTAAACATAGGGCGGCCTTTCCAAGACCCAGTGCCACAGTACGTAATAACAACAGATGCTTCCATGACAGGGTGGGGAGCACATCTCAATCAACACAACATAAGAGGACAATGGAACATACATCAAACAAAACTGCATATAAATCATCTAGAATTATTAGCAGTTTTTCAAGCACTAAAAGCTTTCCAACCAATCATAACCTACAAATACATCCTTGTCAAAACAGACAACATGACAACGATGTATTATCTAAACAAACAAGGAGGAACACATTCAACGCAGTTAAGCTTGTTAGCTCAAAAAATATGGAAGTGGGCAATCCACCATCAAATTGGTCTAATAGCACAGTTTATTCCGGGGATCCAGAATCAGCTGGCAGACAATCTCTCTCGAGATCACCAGCAAGTCCACGAATGGGAAATCCACCCACAGATTCTGAACACCTACTTCACACTCTGGGGAACACCACAAATAGACTTATTTGCAACAAAAGAGAATGCAAAATGCCAAAACTTCGCGTCCAGATACCCACACAAGCAATCCCAAGGCAATGCCCTATGGATGAACTGGTCAGGAATATTTGCTTACGCTTTTCCTCCTCTCCCTCTCCTTCCTTACCTAGTAAACAAATTGAGTCAAAACAAACTCAAACTCATTTTAATAGCACCAACTTGGGCAAGACAACCCTGGTACACAACACTGCTAGATCTGTCTGTAGTACCACACATCAAACTGCCCAACAAACCAGATCTGTTAACGCAACACAACCAACAGATCAGACACCCGGACCCAGCATCGCTGAATCTAGCAATCTGGCTCCTGAAATCCTAGAATTCGGACACTTACAACTTAGCCAAGAGTGTATGGAAGTCATAAAGCAGGCCAGAAGGCCATCCACTAGACACTGCTACGCAAGTAAGTGGAAAAGATTTGTTTGGTACTGCCATCATAATCAGATACAACCAAAAACCAAAAGCAACTCCAAAACATATAGTAAATTACTTGCTCCATTTACAAAAAGCAAAGCTAGCCTTCTCTTCTATTAAAATACACCTTGCAGCAATATCTGCATACCTGCAAACTACCTATTCAACTTCCTTGTATAGGATACCAGTTATCAAAGCATTCATAGAAGGGCTTAAAAGAATTATACCACCAAGAACACCACCTGTTCCTTCATGGAACCTAAACGTGGTTCTAACAAGACTCATGGGCCCACCTTTCGAACCCATGCACTCTTGCGGAATACAATTCCTAACCTGGAAAGTTGCCTTTCTCATCGCCATTACATCTCTAAGAAGAGTAAGTGAAATTCAAGCGTTCACAACACAAGAGCCTTTTATACAAATACATAAAAATAAGGTCGTCCTACGACCTAATCCAAAATTTTTACCAAAAGTTATTTCACCATTCCATCTAAATCAAACGGTAGAACTACCAGTTTTTTTCCCACAGCCAGATTCTGTGGCTGAAAGAGCACTACATACATTAGATGTCAAGAGAGCATTAATGTACTACATTGACAGAACAAAAAACATCAGAAAAACTAAACAGCTATTTATTGCATTCCAAAAACCTCATGCAGGTAACCCAATATCAAAACAAGGTATAGCCAGATGGATAGTTAAATGCATCCAAATCTGCTACCTTAAAGCAAAAAGACAACTGCCCATTACTCCCAGGGCACATTCAACAAGGAAAAAAGGTGCTTCAATGGCCTTTTTAGGAAACATCCCAATGCAGGAAATATGTAAGGCAGCCACTTGGTCTACGCCTCACACATTCACCAAACACTACTGTATAGATGTGCTATCCGCACAACAAGCTACAGTAGGTCAAGCTGTATTAAGAACTCTATTTCAGACAACTTCTACTCCTACAGGCTAAACCACCGCTTATGGGGAACTAACTGCTTACTAGTCTATGCATACCATGTGTATCTACAGCGACAGATGCCATCGAACTGAAAATGTCACTTACCCAGTGTACATCTGTTCGTGGCATCAGTCGCTGAGATTCACATGGACCCACCCACCTCCCCGGAAGCCTGTAGCAGTTCAGAAGTTACCTTCAATTTTGTACATTTGTATATATATTATCTAATCCTTTAATAGGTACATACTTACATTTTTCATTGCGCGGGCACTATTACTATAGTACAACTCCTACCTCACCCTCTGCGGGGAAAACAATCGAAGATGGAGTCGACGCCCATGCGCAATGAGCACAGAAGGAGGAGTCACTCGGTCCCGTGACTCGAAAACACTTCTTCGAAGAAAAACAACTTGTAACACTCCGACCCAACACCAGATGGCGAGCTCATGCATACCATGTGAATCTCAGCGACTGATGCCACGAACAGATGTACACTGTGTAAGTGACATTTTCATTCACTTGTATTTGTGACGAAACTAGACCTTATATGGACCTTAAAGCAAAAGATAGATATGTGACATGCAGATTCATCATGACAGTGACACCCTACAGAGCGTTACATTTTTCAAAGCTATATTATGTGGCAAAAGGGACAGAATTATGCAGCAAGATTATCTAACTTAAGTGAGGAAAAATACATGTTTTGAGGCACATTCTCCTGGAGTAATATTTTCATCCATGCTTCATGTGAAATCTGCAGACTATGTGGTAATTGCAGTAAATCCATAGTTATTTGGTAAAAATTGCAGCTACAGAATCACATGAATCCACCGTCCTTCCCTACTTCCTATAGTTTTAGCAACAAATTATCATGAAAGGTGAGCAAGGCTTCAACATTCTAATTGCAATCAATAGCTGTACTTGAAGAAAACAGCCTTTTCAGTCTGTCTAACCCAAAATAAACATGTCATATTAAAACAGTATAAAGGAGACATTTAATACAGTTCAACATTACTGCCTTGGGCATAATGTTTTATGATTTATATATTACCCGGTGGTAGTTGCCACTGGTTAGTTATAGTTAGGTCAGTGTTTCCATAGGAAATGTGTTTTGTGCATAATGGAATTACACTACTGTTCGTGGGAGCATCAGTTTAAAAAAAGGGAACGCTCTTATTGGTCCAGGGAGCTTTTTTTAATCCTTGGGCCAATTAGCTCGGGTGGGAGTCTGATTGGCTGCTAGAAACATGAGGAAAATGTTGCAGGCAGCCATTGCAGGACTCGTGGACTTAGTCCCCTGTCCTGAAGTTTAAAAAAAAAAAAGAAATAAATAACATAAGGGTGCAGGGTAGAGATAATCAGTCCTCCCTCCCAGGGACCATGAGGAAGGGAACTAACACACCTCCCCCCCTAAAAAATAATTAAAAAAAAAAAGTAAAAAAGAAAACACCCACACCTAAGGGCTAAAATGCAGGAGAAAATTCCAGCATTTTTTATTTTTTTTGCAGGGAAAAATAAGCAAGGTAGCTGGGGCTGCATTATTCAGTTATAGGCCCCCAGATGGTCCATCCCCTTGGAGAGACCCTGGGACCACCATCCCGCAGGGCTGATAACTTTACAAAAAGGGAGAGGGAGCCACATGGCATCCCTCCCTGAGCTATTAATGGCTTGCTGTGTCCCGGGGTGCCCACATCGGGACACATAGGTTTTCCTGACCGAAACCGGAAGGGAAATTAGTGTTTGCCCCTGCTTAGCAGGAGCATTTTTAAAATTCTCATCAAACCGGAGCAAACACAGTCTGCTCCCAGCGGTCAGGAGCTTTGAAAATGCTCCCCTGGGCTGGGACAGACCTTTGATCTGTTCCCTAGCTCACACTGATGTGGCAGGAAAAAAGATCAAGATATTGCTCCCACCCAGAGGGAGCAGCATAAATAGCTACTCCCTGCAGGCAGAAGCAATGCCAGTTCCTGCAGCATGTAGTGGGAGGAATGTTGGGCCGTGCCCCTTCCACTTTAAAAAAAAAAAAAAAAAAGCACAGCCTTGGGGAAAGTTATTGGAAGTGGCCCTGGGGATGGGGTCCTTGGGCCAGTTCGGGGGGGGGAGGGGGTCAGAGTGGAGGCTGCATGCCACCTTGTTCTAAATAAATATGTTTTGCCCCAGGGGGTGAGGTCCCGAAGGCTAGTGCTGTGCTGTGCACACCAGAGGCTGCAAGCCAGGCCCTGCAGCCAACCTCACGCTGTGGGAGATGAAAAGGCCATGTGCAAAGTGGAGTTGGCTGCCTGTGGCCAGGACCTGTGGACAGCCCCCTGCCCTGCCTGGCCAAAGATTGTGTATGGTGAGGGGTTGGCTTTACGTATTATAATAAAATATTACTTTATGGGAAAAAAAAAACTAGAAATTCACTGAAAAAAGCAAATGTTAAAGTAACTGTAGGAAGTTGGCTCTGTATGTGCTATTTCAAAGTAAGGAATAGCATGCACAGAGTCCAAGGGTTCCCCTTAGAGGTAAAATAGTGGTAAAAAGAGATAATACTAATGCTCTATTTTGTGGTAGTGTGGTCGAGCAGTAGGCTTATCCAAGGAGTAGTGTTAAGCATTTGTTGTACATACACATAGACAATAAATGAGGTACACACACTCAGAGACAAATCCAGCCAATAGGTTTTTATATAGAAAAATATCTTTTCTTAGTTTATTTTAAGAACCACAGGTTCAAATTCTACATGTAATATCTCATTCGAAAGGTATTGCAGGTAAGTACTTTAGGAACTTCAAATCATCAAAATTGCATGTATACTTTTCAAGTTATACACAAATAGCTGTTTTAAAAGTGGACACTTAGTGCAATTTTCACAGTTCCTAGGGGAGGTAAGTATTTGTTAGGTTAACCAGGTAAGTAAGACACTTACAGGGCTTAGTTCTTGGTCCAAGGTAGCCCACCGTTGGGGGTTCAGAGCAACCCCAAAGTCACCACACCAGCAGCTCAGGGCCGGTCAGGTGCAGAGTTCAAAGTGGTGCCCAAAACACATAGGCTAGAATGGAGAGAAGGGGGTGCCCCGGTTCCGGTCTGCTTGCAGGTAAGTACCCGCGTCTTCGGAGGGCAGACCAGGGGGGTTTTGTAGGGCACCGGGGGGGACACAGGTCCACACAGAAATTTCACCCTCAGCGGCGCGGGGGCGGCCGGGTGCAGTGTAGAAACAAGCGTCGGGTTCGCAATGTTAGTCTATGAGAGATCTCGGGATCTCTTCAGCGCTGCAGGCAGGCAAGGGGGGGATTCCTCGGGGAAACCTCCACTTGGGCAAGGGAGAGGGACTCCTGGGGGTCACTTCTCCAGTGAAAGTCCGGTCCTTCAGGTCCTGGGGGCTGCGGGTGCAGGGTCTCTCCCAGGCGTCGGGACTTTAGGTTCAAAGAGTCGCGGTCAGGGGAAGCCTCGGGATTCCCTCTGCAGGCGGCGCTGTGGGGGCTCAGGGGGGGACAGGTTTTGGTACTCACAGTATCAGAGTAGTCCTGGGGTCCCTCCTGAGGTGTTGGATCGCCACCAGCCGAGTCGGGGTCGCCGGGTGCAGTGTTGCAAGTCTCACGCTTCTTGCGGGGAGCTTGCAGGGTTCTTTAAAGCTGCTGGAAACAAAGTTGCAGCTTTTCTTGGAGCAGGTCCGCTGTCCTCGGGAGTTTCTTGTCTTTTCGAAGCAGGGGCAGTCCTCAGAGGATGTCGAGGTCGCTGGTCCCTTTGGAAGGCGTCGCTGGAGCAGGATCTTTGGAAGGCAGGAGACAGGCCGGTGAGTTTCTGGAGCCAAGGCAGTTGTCGTCTTCTGGTCTTCCGCTGCAGGGGTTTTCAGCTGGGCAGTCCTTCTTCTTGTAGTTGCAGGAATCTGATTTTCTAGGGTTCAGGGTAGCCCTTAAATACTAAATTTTAAGGGCGTGTTTAGGTCTGGGGGGTTAGTAGCCAATGGCTACTAGCCCTGAGGGTGGGTACACCCTCTTTGTGCCTCCTCCCAAGGGGAGGGGGTCACAATCCTAACCCTATTGGGGGAATCCTCCATCTGCAAGATGGAGGATTTCTAAAAGTTAGAGTCACCTCAGCTCAGGACACCTTAGGGGCTGTCCTGACTGGTCAGTGACTCCTCCTTGTTTTTCTCATTATCTTCTCCGGCCTTGCCGCCAAAAGTGGGGCCTGGCCGGAGGGGGCGGGCAACTCCACTAGCTGGAGTGTCCTGCTGGGTTGGCACAAAGGAGGTGAGCCTTTGAGGCTCACCGCCAGGTGTGACAATTCCTGCCTGGGGGAGGTGTTAGCATCTCCACCCAGTGCAGGCTTTGTTACTGGCCTCAGAGTGACAAAGGCACTCTCCCCATGGGGCCAGCAACATGTCTCGGTTTGTGGCAGGCTGCTAGAACTAGTCAGCCTACACAGATAGTCGGTTTAAGTTTCAGGGGGCACCTCTAAGGTGCCCTCTGGGGTGTATTTTACAATAAAATGTACACTGGTATCAGTGTGCATTTATTGTGCTGAGAAGTTTGATACCAAACTTCTCAGTTTTCAGTGTAGCCATTATGGTGCTGGGGAGTTCGTGTTTGACAGACTCCCAGACCATATACTCTTATGGCTACCCTGCACTTACAATGTCTAAGATTTTGTTTAGACACTGTAGGGGTACCATGCTCATGCACTGGTACCCTCACCTATGGTATAGTGCACCCTGCCTTAGGGCTGTAAGGCCTGCTAGAGGGGTGTCTTACCTATACTGCATAGGCAGTGAGAGGCTGGCATGGCACCCTGAGGGGAGTGCCATGTCGACTTACTCGTTTTGTTCTCACTAGCACACACAAGCTGGCAAGCAGTGTGTCTGTGCTGAGTGAGAGGTCTCCAGGGTGGCATAAGACATGCTGCAGCCCTTAGAGACCTTCCTTGGCATCAGGGCCCTTGGTACTAGAAGTACCAGTTACAAGGGGCTTATCTGGATGCCAGGGTCTGCCAATTGTGGATACAAAAGTACAGGTTAGGGAAAGAACACTGGTGCTGGGGCCTGGTTAGCAGGCCTCAGCACACTTTCAATTGTAAACATAGCATCAGCAAAGGCAAAAAGTCAGGGGGCAACCATGCCAAGGAGGCATTTCCTTACACAACCCCCCCCCAAACGAAAGAGGATGAGACTAACCTTTCCCAAGAGAGTCTTCATTTTCTAAGTGGAAGAACCTGGAAAGGCCATCTGCATTGGCATGGGCAGTCCCAGGTCTGTGTTCCACTATAAAGTCCATTCCCTGTAGGGAGATGGACCACCTCAACAGTTTAGGATTTTCACCTTTCATTTGCATCAGCCATTTGAGAGGTCTGTGGTCAGTTTGAACTAGGAAGTGAGTCCCAAAGAGGTATGGTCTCAGCTTCTTCAGGGACCAAACCACAGCAAAGGCCTCCCTCTCAATGGCACTCCAACGCTGCTCCCTGGGGAGTAACCTCCTGCTAATGAAAGCAACAGGCTGGTCAAGGCCATCATCATTTGTTTGGGACAAAACTGCCCCTATCCCATGTTCAGAGGCATCAGTCTGCACAATGAACTGCTTAGAATAATCTGGAGCTTTGAGAACTGGTGCTGAGCACATTGCCTGTTTCAGGGTGTCAAAGGCCTGTTGGCATTCCACAGTCCAGTTTACTTTCTTGGGCATTTTCTTGGAGGTGAGTTCAGTGAGGGCTGTCACAATGGATCCATATCCCTTCACAAACCTCCTGTAATACCCAGTCAAGCCAAGGAATGCCCTGACTTGAGTCTGGGTTTTTGGAGCTACCCAGTCCAGAATAGTCTGGATCTTGGGTTGGAGTGGCTGAACTTGGCCTCCACCTACAAGGTGTCCCAAGTAAACCACAGTTCCCTGCCCTATCTGGCATTTGGATGCCTTGATAGAGAGGCCTGCAGATTGCAGAGCCTTCAAAACCTACCTCAGGTGGACCAGGTGATCCTGCCAGGTGGAGCTAAAGACAGCAATATCATCAAGATAAGCTGTGCTAAAGGACTCCAAGCCAGCAAGGACTTGATTCACCAACCGTTGGAAGGTGGCAGGGGCATTCTTTAAACCAAAGGGCATAACAGTAAACTGATAATGCCCATCAGGTGTGGAGAATGCTGTCTTTTCTTTTGCTCCAGGTGCCATTTTTATTTGCCAGTACCCTGCTGTCAAGTCAAAGGTACTTAGAAATTTGGCAGCACCTAATTTATCAATGAGCTCATCAGCTCTTGGAATTGGATGGGCATCTGTCTTGGTGACAGAATTGAGCCCTCTGTAGTCCACACAAAACCTCATCTCTTTCTTTCCATCTTTGGTGTGAGGTTTGGGGACTAAGACCACTGGGCTAGCCCAGGGGCTGTCAGAGCGCTCAATTACTCCCAATTCCAGCATCTTGTGGACTTCCACCTTGATGCTTTCTTTAACATGGTCAGATTGTCTAAAGATTTTGTTCTTGACAGGCATGCTGTCTCCTGTGTCCACATCATGGGTACACAGGTGTGTCTGACCAGGGGTTAAGGAGAAGAGTTCAGGAAACTGTTGTAGGACTCTCCTACAATCAGCTTGCTGTTGGCCAGAGAGGGTGTCTGAGTAGATCACTCCATCTACTGTACCATCTTTTGGGTCTGATGACAGAAGATCAGGGAGAGGTTCACTCTCTGCCTCCTGATCCTCATCTGTTACCATCAACAGATTGACATCAGCCCTGTCGTGGAAGAGCTTAAGGCGGTTTACATGGATCACCCTCTTGGGGCTCCTGCTTGTGCCCAGGTCCACCAAGTAGGTGACCTGACTCTTCCTCTCCAGTACTGGGTAAGGGCCACTCCATTTGTCCTGGAGTGCCCTGGGAGCCACAGGCTCCAGAACCCAGACTTTCTGCCCTGGTTGGAACTCAACCAGTGCAGCCTTTTGGTCATACCAAAACTTCTGGAGCTGTTGGCTGGCCTCAAGGTTTTTGGTTGCCTTTTCCATGTACTCTGCCATTCTAGAGCGAAGGCCAAGTACATAGTCCACTATGTCTTGTTTTGGCTCATGGAGAGGTCTCTCCCAGCCTTCTTTAACAAGAGCAAGTGGTCCCCTTACAGGATGACCAAACAGAAGTTCAAAGGGTGAGAATCCTACTCCCTTCTGTGGCACCTCTCTGTAAGCGAAAAGCAGACATGGCAAGAGGACATCCCATCTCCTTTTGAGCTTTTCTGGGAGCCCCATGATCATGCCCTTTAATGTCTTGTTGAATCTCTCAACTAAGCCATTAGTTTGTGGATGGTATGGTGTAGTGAATTTATAAGTCACCCCACACTCATTCCACATGTGCTTTAGGTATGCTGACATGAAGTTGGTACCTCTGTCAGACACCACCTCCTTAGGGAAACCCACTCTGGTAAAGATACCAATGAGGGCCTTGGCTACTGCAGGGGCAGTAGTCGACCTAAGGGGAATAGCTTCAGGATACCTGGTAGCATGATTCACTACTACCAGGATATACATATTTCCTGAGGCTGTGGGAGGTTCTAGTGGACCAACTATGTCCACACCCACTCTTTCAAAGGGAACCCCCACCACTGGAAGTGGAATGAGGGGGGCCTTTGGATGCCCACCTGTCTTACCACTGGCTTGACAGGTGGGGCAGGAGAGGCAAAACTCCTTAACCATGTTGGACATATTGGGCCAGTAGAAGTGGTTGACTAACCTCTCCCACGTCTTGGTTTGTCCCAAATGTCCAGCAAGGGGAATGTCATGGGCCAATGTTAGGATGAACTTCCTGAACAGCTGAGGCACTACCACTCTCCTAGTGGCACCAGGTTTGGGGTCTCTGGCCTCAGTGTACAGGAGTCCATCTTCCCAATAGACCCTATGCGTTCCATTTTTCTTGCCTTTGGACTCTTCAGCAGCTTGCTGCCTAAGGCCTTCAAGAGAGGGACAGGTTTCTTGTCCCTTA
This sequence comes from Pleurodeles waltl, assembly GCF_031143425.1. NCBI lineage: Eukaryota > Metazoa > Chordata > Amphibia > Caudata > Salamandridae > Pleurodeles > Pleurodeles waltl. The sequence continues at coordinate 537,826,545 of NC_090436.1, forward strand.
CACAGCTCCTCCCTTGAGGGTCCCCCTGGGCCTAAGAGCTCAACCTGATAAGGTTCAAGCTCCAAAGGCTCAGTTCCCTCAGAGGGCAGAACTTCTTCCTGAGAAGAGAGGTTCCCTTTCTTTTGCTGTGTTGCAGTTGGTTTCCCAACTGACTTTCCTTTCCTCTTGGTAGGCTGGGCCATTCTTCCAGACTCCAGCTCTACTTGTTCACCCTGAGCCTTGCATTGTGCTCTTGTTTTCACACACACCAGTTCAGGGATACCCAGCATTGCTGCATGGGTTTTTAGTTCTACCTCAGCCCATGCTGAGGACTCCAGGTCATTTCCAAGCAGACAGTCCACTGGGATATTTGAGGAGACCACCACCTGTTTCAGGCCATTGACCCCTCCCCATTCTAAAGTAACCATTGCCATGGGATGTACTTTTCTCTGATTGTCAGCGTTGGTGACTGTGTAAGTTTTTCCAGTCAGGTATTGGCCAGGGGAAACCAGTTTCTCTGTCACCATGGTGACACTGGCACCTGTATCCCTCAGGCCCTCTATTCTAGTCCCATTAATTAAGAGTTGCTGCCTGTATTTTTGCATGTTAGGCGGCCAGACAGCTAGTGTGGCTAAATCCACCCCACCCTCAGAAACTAGAGTAGCTTCAGTGTGGACCCTGATTTGCTCTGGGCACACTGTTGATCCCACTTGGAGACTAGCCATACCAGTGTTACCTGGATGGGAGTTTGGAGTGGAACCTTTCTTGGGACAGGCCTTGTCTCCAGTTTGGTGTCCATGCTGTTTACAGCTATGACACCAGGCCTTTTTGGGATCAAAGTTTTTACCCTTGTACCCGTTGTTTTGTGAAGAGGCTCTGGGCCCACCCTCCTGTGCAGGTTTTTGGGGGCCTGTAGAAGACTCTTTACTATTTTTAGTTTTGGTTGTCTCATCACCCTTCCCCTGGGGAGTCTTTGTGACCCCTTTCTTTTGGTCACCCCCTGTTGAAGTCTTGGACACCCTTGTCTTGACCCAATGGTCCGCCTTCTTTCCCAATTCTTGGGGAGAAATTGGTCCTAGGTCTACCAGATGCTGATGCAGTTTATCATTGAAACAATTACTCAATAGGTGTTCTTTCACAAATAAATTGTACAGCCCATCATAATTACTTACACCACTGCCTTGAATCCAACCATCTAGTGTTTTCACTGAGTAGTCTACAAAGTCAACCCAGGTCTGGCTCGAGGATTTTTGAGCCCCCCTGAATCTAATCCTATACTCCTCAGTGGAGAATCCAAAGCCCTCAATCAGGGTACCCTTCATGAGGTCATAAGATTCTGCATCTTGTCCAGAGAGTGTGAGGAGTCTATCCCTACACTTTCCTGTGAACATTTCCCAAAGGAGAGCACCCCAGTGAGATCTGTTCACTTTTCTGGTTACACAAGCCCTCTCAAAAGCTGTGAACCATTTGGTGATGTCATCACCATCTTCATATTTAGTTACAATCCCTTTAGGGATTTTCAACAGGTCAGGAGAATCTCTGACCCTATTTATGTTGCTGCCACCATTGATGGGTCCTAGGCCCATCTCTTGTCTTTCCCTCTCTATGGCTAGGATCTGTCTTTCCAAAGCCAATCTTTTGGCCATCCTGGCTAACTGGATGTCCTCTTCACTGGGGTTATCCTCAGTGATTTCAGAGGTGTTGGTCTCTCCTGTGAGAGAACCAGCATCTCTGACTATTATTTTTGGAGTCAGGGTTTGAGGGACCCTGTTCTCCCTAGATAGGACTGGTAGGGGGGAATTGTCCTCCAAGTCACTATCCTCTTCCTCTGAGTTGCCACCCTCAGAGGGGTTGGCCTTTTCAAACTCTGCCAAAAGCTCCTGGAGCTGTATTTTGGTAGGTTTGGGGCCCATTGTTATTTTCTTTATTTTACAGAGTGACCTTAGCTCCCTCATCTTAAGATGGAGGTAAGGTGTGGTGTCGAGTTCCACCACGGTCACATCTGTGCTAGACATTTTGCTTCTAAAAGTTGGAATACTTTTTAAGAATCTACAACTGGTTCTAGAATCTAATTCAAACTTTTACAAACTTTTAACCTCTAAAAGAAATGCTAAACAGGATCTAACACAAGGCCCTAGCAGGTCTTTTAAGAATTTAGAAAACTTTTCAAATTGCAAAAATCAATTTCTAATGACAATTTTGGAATTTGTCGTGTGATCAGGTATTGGCTGAGTAGTCCAGCAAATGCAAAGTCTTGTACCCCACCGCTGATCCACCAATGTAGGAAGTTGGCTCTGTATGTGCTATTTCAAAGTAAGGAATAGCATGCACAGAGTCCAAGGGTTCCCCTTAGAGGTAAAATAGTGGTAAAAAGAGATAATACTAATGCTCTATTTTGTGGTAGTGTGGTCGAGCAGTAGGCTTATCCAAGGAGTAGTGTTAAGCATTTGTTGTACATACACATAGACAATAAATGAGGTACACACACTCAGAGACAAATCCAGCCAATAGGTTTTTATATAGAAAAATATCTTTTCTTAGTTTATTTTAAGAACCACAGGTTCAAATTCTACATGTAATATCTCATTCGAAAGGTATTGCAGGTAAGTACTTTAGGAACTTCAAATCATCAAAATTGCATGTATACTTTTCAAGTTATACACAAATAGCTGTTTTAAAAGTGGACACTTAGTGCAATTTTCACAGTTCCTAGGGGAGGTAAGTATTTGTTAGGTTAACCAGGTAAGTAAGACACTTACAGGGCTTAGTTCTTGGTCCAAGGTAGCCCACCGTTGGGGGTTCAGAGCAACCCCAAAGTCACCACACCAGCAGCTCAGGGCCGGTCAGGTGCAGAGTTCAAAGTGGTGCCCAAAACACATAGGCTAGAATGGAGAGAAGGGGGTGCCCCGGTTCCGGTCTGCTTGCAGGTAAGTACCCGCGTCTTCGGAGGGCAGACCAGGGGGGTTTTGTAGGGCACCGGGGGGGACACAGGTCCACACAGAAATTTCACCCTCAGCGGCGCGGGGGCGGCCGGGTGCAGTGTAGAAACAAGCGTCGGGTTCGCAATGTTAGTCTATGAGAGATCTCGGGATCTCTTCAGCGCTGCAGGCAGGCAAGGGGGGGATTCCTCGGGGAAACCTCCACTTGGGCAAGGGAGAGGGACTCCTGGGGGTCACTTCTCCAGTGAAAGTCCGGTCCTTCAGGTCCTGGGGGCTGCGGGTGCAGGGTCTCTCCCAGGCGTCGGGACTTTAGGTTCAAAGAGTCGCGGTCAGGGGAAGCCTCGGGATTCCCTCTGCAGGCGGCGCTGTGGGGGCTCAGGGGGGGACAGGTTTTGGTACTCACAGTATCAGAGTAGTCCTGGGGTCCCTCCTGAGGTGTTGGATCGCCACCAGCCGAGTCGGGGTCGCCGGGTGCAGTGTTGCAAGTCTCACGCTTCTTGCGGGGAGCTTGCAGGGTTCTTTAAAGCTGCTGGAAACAAAGTTGCAGCTTTTCTTGGAGCAGGTCCGCTGTCCTCGGGAGTTTCTTGTCTTTTCGAAGCAGGGGCAGTCCTCAGAGGATGTCGAGGTCGCTGGTCCCTTTGGAAGGCGTCGCTGGAGCAGGATCTTTGGAAGGCAGGAGACAGGCCGGTGAGTTTCTGGAGCCAAGGCAGTTGTCGTCTTCTGGTCTTCCGCTGCAGGGGTTTTCAGCTGGGCAGTCCTTCTTCTTGTAGTTGCAGGAATCTGATTTTCTAGGGTTCAGGGTAGCCCTTAAATACTAAATTTTAAGGGCGTGTTTAGGTCTGGGGGGTTAGTAGCCAATGGCTACTAGCCCTGAGGGTGGGTACACCCTCTTTGTGCCTCCTCCCAAGGGGAGGGGGTCACAATCCTAACCCTATTGGGGGAATCCTCCATCTGCAAGATGGAGGATTTCTAAAAGTCAGAGTCACCTCAGCTCAGGACACCTTAGGGGCTGTCCTGACTGGTCAGTGACTCCTCCTTGTTTTTCTCATTATCTTCTCCGGCCTTGCCGCCAAAAGTGGGGCCTGGCCGGAGGGGGCGGGCAACTCCACTAGCTGGAGTGTCCTGCTGGGTTGGCACAAAGGAGGTGAGCCTTTGAGGCTCACCGCCAGGTGTGACAATTCCTGCCTGGGGGAGGTGTTAGCATCTCCACCCAGTGCAGGCTTTGTTACTGGCCTCAGAGTGACAAAGGCACTCTCCCCATGGGGCCAGCAACATGTCTCGGTTTGTGGCAGGCTGCTAGAACTAGTCAGCCTACACAGATAGTCGGTTTAAGTTTCAGGGGGCACCTCTAAGGTGCCCTCTGGGGTGTATTTTACAATAAAATGTACACTGGTATCAGTGTGCATTTATTGTGCTGAGAAGTTTGATACCAAACTTCTCAGTTTTCAGTGTAGCCATTATGGTGCTGGGGAGTTCGTGTTTGACAGACTCCCAGACCATATACTCTTATGGCTACCCTGCACTTACAATGTCTAAGATTTTGTTTAGACACTGTAGGGGTACCATGCTCATGCACTGGTACCCTCACCTATGGTATAGTGCACCCTGCCTTAGGGCTGTAAGGCCTGCTAGAGGGGTGTCTTACCTATACTGCATAGGCAGTGAGAGGCTGGCATGGCACCCTGAGGGGAGTGCCATGTCGACTTACTCGTTTTGTTCTCACTAGCACACACAAGCTGGCAAGCAGTGTGTCTGTGCTGAGTGAGAGGTCTCCAGGGTGGCATAAGACATGCTGCAGCCCTTAGAGACCTTCCTTGGCATCAGGGCCCTTGGTACTAGAAGTACCAGTTACAAGGGGCTTATCTGGATGCCAGGGTCTGCCAATTGTGGATACAAAAGTACAGGTTAGGGAAAGAACACTGGTGCTGGGGCCTGGTTAGCAGGCCTCAGCACACTTTCAATTGTAAACATAGCATCAGCAAAGGCAAAAAGTCAGGGGGCAACCATGCCAAGGAGGCATTTCCTTACAGTAACATTATAGTTAGGTAAGATAAATAGATCTGTTTTTGTTTAAATTAACTGAAAAATGTAACAGTAAAAATTAACACTATATTTTATTTATTTATATACCGTATTTTCCTGCGTATAAGACGACTTTTTAACCCCTGAAAATCTCCTCAAAAGTCGGGGGTCGTCTTATACGCCGGTATATGGTGTGCTGAAACTTCAGGGACAGGCGCCCTGTAGCTGAGCCACCGTGCGTTGCATTTGGAAATCGATTCCAAGCGTATGATGGGTTCCGCATCCCACAAGATTCAGCTACTTGTGGACACAGAGCTGATTGGTCAACCGTGAGTTGAGCTGTCCTTACCGTGTGCCGCAATCCTCGCTGGCAGTTGTCTGGACAGGCACGTATTCCTGCATGTGCTCCAGGCTATTCCACTTGCACTGTTTTATGTTTACATGTTTAATGACAAACAGCCTTCTGTTTATAAGTGACAGTGTTCCTACTAAGTACCTGCATGTCATAAGCATTTGAATTAAAATTACCATGTTAAAATCAAATCGGATGTTTTAAAAAATTTATTTGGTGTGCGTTGGAAGAGGGGTAGTCTTATACAGCGAGTATAGCCCAAACCCTATATTTTAACAGGAAAAGTAGGGGGTCGTCTTATACGCCCAGTCGTCTTATACGCCGGAAAATACGGTATGTTCGATGGCATGTGTAGCTGCACATACACATGCTGTGCATTATCCTGCCATCTAGTGTTGGGCTCGGAGTGTTACAAGTTGTTTTTCTTCGAAGAAGTCTTTTCGAGTCACTAGACCGAGGGACTCATCCCTTTCGGCTCCATTGCGCATGGGCGTCGACTCCATCTTTGATTGTTTTCTTTCCGCAATCGGGTTCGGACGTGTTCCTCTTCACTCCGTGTTTCGGTTCGGAAAAGTTAGTTAACAATCGGAAAATTCGACGGTATTGTTTGCGCTCGGTATCGGGTTAGTAATAGCACATAGACACCGAAGAAAAGAAGAGCTCCGGCAGCCCTTCGGGGCTTCCACTCCCCGGCGGGGCATGGTCGGCCCGACCGCGTGCATCTTCAAGGCTCATGGAACGGACCCCATTCCGCTTCTGCCCCAAATGCCACGCTAAGTATCCTTATACAGACCAGCATTTGGTCTGTAATTTGTGTTTGTCCCCCGAACACAAAGAGGATACCTGCGAGGCTTGTAAGGCATTTCAGTCGAAGAAGACGCTGCGGGACCGGAGAGCTCGAAGGCTTCAAATGGCGTTGACGCCAGCTGGACACTCCGACATCGAAAAAGAGGAGACATTCTCCATTCCTGATTTGGACTCGGACGTGCCCGAGAGTGAGCAGCCAGCGAGACAACAACCCGTGAGTAAACCAGCCCCGGCCAAAACTCACTCGAAAATTATGAAAGCCCAGGAGATGCCACCGCCAACAGGCCATGGCTTTACCCGTAAGCACGGTGACCAAGCATCGGCACCGAAAAAGGGCACACAGCAGCCGAAGACATCCGACTCAGTGCAGAAACATCCAGCTTCGGAGCCAAAACAAAGCTCCTATACGGACGAACAAGGCCTTTCCTCACAACTACAAGGCCATACACAGAGGAAGCTCCATATACAGAAGGACACAGGGAAAATAAGAACTCTTCCCCCAATTAAAATGAAGCGGAAACTCGCTTTCAATGAACCGGAAACGCAGCCAAAAGCAAAGGTGGCTAAAGAAAAAACACCACCACGTTTTTCGCCACAGGCATCGCCACCGCACTCACCACAACTGTCCACAATTGCAACACCCCCAATGATGCAGTCACCAACGCACACAGGGATGAGCCAAGATGACCCAGATGCATGGGATCTGTACGATGCACCAGTATCTGATAATAGTCCGGATTGTTACCCGGCAAGACCATCACCACCAGAAGACAGTACTGCTTACATGCAGGTGGTTTCAAGGGCGCTACCTTTCATAACGTAGCACTGCATTCAGAACCTATAGAGGATGACTTCTTTTTCAATACCCTGTCATCAACACATAGCCAATACCAAAGTTTGCCAATGTTACCAGGCATGTTAAAACACGCTAAACAGGTGTTTCAGGACCCAGTCAAAGGCAGAGCCATCACACCTAGGGTAGAGAAGAAGTACAGACCTCCCCCTACGGACCCTGTGTACATTACACAACAGCTAACTCCTGACTCAGTGGTAGTAAAAGAGCAGCCCGGAAAAGGGCAAACTCAGACTTCTGGGGATGCACCACCACCCGAAAAAAAGTTGAAAATTCGATGCTGCAGGGAAAAGGGTGGCAGCACAGGCAGCCAATCAATGGCGAATTGCCAATTCGCAGGCTTTATTGGCAAGATACAACAGGGCACATTGGGACGAAATGCAACACTTCATTGAACACCTTCCCAAAGAGTTTCAGAAGCGTGCCCAACAGGTTGTGGAGGAGGGCCAAAGTATCTCCAACAACCAAATAAGATTGGCTATGGACTCAGCAGACCCAGCCACCAGAACAGGAAACACGGCGGTCACCATTCGGAGACACGCATGGCTACGCACCTCCGGATTTAAGCAAGAGATCCAACAGGCTGTGCTGAATATGCCTTTTAATGGACAGCAATTGTTTGGGCCGGAGGTGGATACAGCTATAGACAAGCTAAAGAAAGACACTGACACTGCCAAAACCATGGGCGCGCTCTACTCCCCACACAGCAGAGGCACCTTTAGGAAGCCACACTTTAGAGGGGGGTTTCGGGCCCAAAACACAGAGCCTTCTACCCCACAGGCCAGACCCACATACCAGGGCCAATACCAAAGAGGAGGCTTTCGGGGACAATATAGGGGTGGACAGTTCCCTAAAACAAGAGGGAAATTCCAAAGCCCAAAAACCCCACAAACTAAACAGTGACTCCAATGTCACAAATTCCCAACACACAACACCAGTGTGGGGGGAGACTCACAGATTATTACCAAAACTGGAAACACATAACTACGGACTCATAGGTCCTAGCCATTATCCAACATGGTTATTGAATAGAATTCCTACAATTACCACCAAATGTGCCTCCAAAAGCACACAACATGTCCAAACAGCACTTAGATCTGTTACAACTAGAAGTCCAAGCGTTTTTACAAAAAGAAGCAATAGAACTAGTACCCAACCATCAAAAAGGAACAGGTGTTTACTCCCTGTATTTCCTAATTCCAAAAAAGGACAAAACACTGAGACCCATTTTAGACCTCCGAACACTAAGGGCCTCATTCTGAGGCCGGCGGGCGGCAGTCGCCGCCCGCCTGGCGGGAACCGCCATATGGCCGCTCGACCGCGGAGGCCATTCTGGCTTTCCCGCTGGGCTGGCGGGTGACCGCCAGAAGGCCGCCCGCCAGCCCAGCGGGAAACCCCTTCCCACGAGGAAGCCGGCTCCGAATGGAGCCGGCGGAGTGGGAAGGGTGCGACGGGTGCAGTAGCACCCGACGCGAATTTCAGTGTCTGCTAAGCAGACACTGAAATTCAAAGTGGGGCCCCCAGGGGCCCCACGACACCCCTCACCGCCATCCTGTTCCTGGCGGTCGGAACCGCCAGGAACAGGATGGCGGTGAGGGGGTCCGAATCCCCCATGGCGGCGCAGCAAGCTGCGCCGCCATGGGGGATTCCTCAGGGCAGCGGAAAACCGGCGGGACACCGCCGGTTTTCCTGTTCTGACCGCGGCCATACCGCCGCGGTCAGAATGCCCTGCGGAGCACCTGCAGCCTGTTGGCGGTGCTCCCGCCGACCCCGGCCGGAATGACCCCCTAAATCTTTACATCAAATCAGATCACTTTCACATGGTGACACTTCAAGACGTGATTCCCTTGCTCAAACAACAGGACTACATGTCAACATTAGATCTCAAGGATGCTTACTTCCACATACCCATACATCCTTCCCACAGGAAATACTTAAGGTTTGTAATCCAAGGCGTACATTACCAATTCAAAGTGTTACAGTTCGGGATAACAACAGCACCAAGAGTATTCACAAAATGCCTTGCGGTAGTAGCTGCACATATCAGGAGACAGCACATGCACGTATTCCCTTACTTGGACGATTGGTTAATAAAAACCAGCACTCAGCAACAGTGTCTTCAACACACAAAATACGTAAGAGAAACTCTTCACAAGCTAGGGTTCTCAATAAACTACCAAAAATCACATTTACAACCGTGTCCAATACAACAAGACTTAGGAGCAACAATCAACACACAAAAAGGGATTGCCACTCCAAGTCCACAAAGGGTACAGGCATTCCAAAATTTAATACTAAACATGCACCCAAACCAACACTATCAAGTGAGGTTTGTGATGAAACTTCTAGGCATGATGTCTTCATGCATAGCAATTGTCCCAAACGCAAGACTACACATGCGGCCCTTACAACAGTGCCTAGCAACACAATGGACACAAGCACAGGGTCAACTTCAAGATCGTGTTGATAGACCGCCAAACACACTCCTCGCTTCAATGGTGGAATCCTATAAATTTAAACCAAGGGCGGCCTTTCCAAGACCCTGTGCCTCAATACGTGATCACAACAGATGCTTCCATGGTAGAGTGGGAGCACACCTCAACCAGCACAGCATACAGGGACAATGGGACGCTCAACAAAGCCAGCTACATATAAACCATCTAGAACTACTAGCAGTGTTTTCTAGCATTGAAAGCATTTCAACCGTTAATAGCCCACAAACACATTCTTGTCAAAACAGACAACATGACAACAATGTATTACGTAAACAAACAGGGAGGGACACACTCATCACAGCTGTGTCTCTTAGCACAAAAGATTTAGCATTGGGCGATTCACAATCACATTCGCCTAATAGCACAGTACATCCCAGGAATTCAAAACCAGTTAGCCGACAATCTCAGTCGAGATCACCAACAAACCCACGAATGGGAAATTCATCCCCAGATACTACAGACTTACTTTCAAAACTGGGGAACACCACGAATAGACCTATTCGCAACAAAAGAAAACGCAAAATGCCAAAACTTCATGTCCAGGTACCCACACCCTTACTCCAAGGGCAATGCGTTATGGATGAGTTGGTCAGGGATATTTGCTTACGCTTTTCCCCCTCTCCCACTCCTTCTGTATCTAGTAAACAAATTGAGTCAAAACAAACTCAAAGTAATACTAGTAGCACCAACTTTAGCTCGCCAACCATGGTACACAACACTACTAGATCTGTCAGTAGTACCTCATCTCAAACTACCAAACAAACCAGATCTGTTAACTCAACACAAACAACAGATCAGACACCCGAATCCAGCATCGCTCAATCTAGCAATCTGGCTCCTGAAGTCTTAGAATTTGGACATTTAGACCTTACACAAGAATGTATGGAGGTCATTAAACAAGCTAGGAAACCTACTACAAGACATTGTTACGCAAATAAATGGAAAAGATTTGTTTATTACTGCCATAATAATCAAATTCAACCACTACATGCGTCCACAAAAAACATTGTAAGCTACTTATTACACTTACAAAAATCAAAGTTAGCTTTGTCGTCCATTAAAATACATCTCACAGCAATATCTGCCTATCTGCAGATTACACATTCAACATCACTCTTTAAAATCCCGGTCATAAAAGCATTTATGGAGGGTCTAAAGAGAATCATACCCCCAAGAACACCACCAGTTCCCTCATGGAACCTCAATATTGTATTAACACGACTCATGGGTCCACCATTTGAACCCATGCACTCTTGTGAGATGCAATACTTAACCTGGAAAGTAGCCTTCCTAATAGCTATCACATCTCTTAGAAGAGTAAGTGAAATACAAGCATTTACTATACAGGCACCCTTTATACAAATACACAAACATAAAGTGGTTCTACGCACAAATCCCAATTTTTTACCAAAAGTTATATCACCGTTCCACCTAAATCAAACTGTGGAACTACCAGTCTTTTTTCCACAACCCGACTCGGTAGCCGAAAGGGCATTTCATACATTAGACATCAAAAGGGCACTAATGTATTACATTGATAGAACCAAACAATTTCGCAAAACAATTGTTTGTAGCCTTCCAAAAACCTGATGCAGCAAATCCAATATCCAAACAAGGCATTGCCAGATGGATAGTTAAATGTATTCAAACTTACTATGTTAAAGCAAAGAGAGACTTGCCTATTACACCAAAGGCACACTCCACTAGAAAGAAAGGCACCACAATGGCCTTTCTAGGAAATATACCTACGACAGAAATCTGTAAGGCAGCCCCATGGTCTACGCCTCATACATTCACAAAACATTACTGTAAGGAAATGCCTCCTTGGCATGGTTGCCCCCTGACTTTTTGCCTTTGCTGATGCTATGTTTACAATTGAAAGTGTGCTGAGGCCTGCTAACCAGGCCCCAGCACCAGTGTTCTTTCCCTAACCTGTACTTTTGTATCCACAATTGGCAGACCCTGGCATCCAGATAAGTCCCTTGTAACTGGTACTTCTAGTACCAAGGGCCCTGATGCCAAGGAAGGTCTCTAAGGGCTGCAGCATGTCTTATGCCACCCTGGAGACCCCTCACTCAGCACAGACACCCTGCTTGCCAGCTTGTGTGTGCTAGTGAGGACAAAACGAGTAAGTCGACATGGCACTCCCCTCAGGGTGCCATGCCAGCCTCTCACTGCCTATGCAGTATAGGTAAGACACCCCTCTAGCAGGCCTTACAGCCCTAAGGCAGGGTGCACTATACCATAGGTGAGGGTACCAGTGCATGAGCATGGTACCCCTACAGTGTCTAAACAAAACCTTAGACATTGTAAGTGCAGGGTAGCCATAAGAGTATATGGTCTGGGAGTCTGTCAAACACGAACTCCACAGCACCATAATGGCTACACTGAAAACTGGGAAGTTTGGTATCAAACTTCTCAGCACAATAAATGCACACTGATGCCAGTGTACATTTTATTGTAAAATACACCACAGAGGGCACCTTAGAGGTGCCCCCTGAAACTTAACCGACTATCTGTGTAGGCTGACTAGTTTTAGCAGCCTGCCACAAACCGAGACATGTTGCTGGCCCCATGGGGAGAGTGCCTTTGTCACTCTGAGGCCAGTAACAAAGCCTGCACTGGGTGGAGATGCTAACACCTCTCCCAGGCAGGAATTGTCACACCTGGCGGTGAGCCTCAAAGGCTCACCTCCTTTGTGCCAACCCAGCAGGACACTCCAGCTAGTGGAGTTGCCCGCCCCCTCCGGCCAGGCCCCACTTTTGGCGGCAAGGCCAGAGAAAATAATGAGAATAACAAGGAGGAGTCACTGGCCAGTCAGGACAGCCCCTAAGGTGTCCTGAGCTGAGGTGACTCTAACTTTTAGAAATCCTCCATCTTGCAGATGGAGGATTCCCCCAATAGGATTAGGGATGTGACCCCCTCCCCTTGGGAGGAGGCACAAAGAGGGTGTACCCACCCTCAGGGCTAGTAGCCATTGGCTACTAACCCCCCAGACCTAAACACGCCCTTAAATTTAGTATTTAAGGGCTACCCTGAACCCTAGAAAATTAGATTCCTGCAACTACAAGAAGAAGGACTGCCCAGCTGAAAACCCCTGCAGCGGAAGACCAGAAGACGACAACTGCCTTGGCTCCAGAAACTCACCGGCCTGTCTCCTGCCTTCCAAAGATCCTGCTCCAGCGACGCCTTCCAAAGGGACCAGCGACCTCGACATCCTCTGAGGACTGCCCCTGCTTCGAAAAGACAAGAAACTCCCGAGGACAGCGGACCTGCTCCAAGAAAAGCTGCAACTTTGTTTCCAGCAACTTTAAAGAACCCTGCAAGCTCCCCGCAAGAAGCGTGAGACTTGCAACACTGCACCCGGCGACCCCGACTCGGCTGGTGGAGATCCGACACCTCAGGAGGGACCCCAGGACTACTCTGATACTGTGAGTACCAAAACCTGTCCCCCCTGAGCCCCCACAGCGCCGCCTGCAGAGGGAATCCCGAGGCTTCCCCTGACCGCGACTCTTTGAACCTAAAGTCCCGACGCCTGGGAGAGACCCTGCACCCGCAGCCCCCAGGACCTGAAGGACCGGACTTTCACTGGAGGAGTGACCCCCAGGAGTCCCTCTCCCTCGCCCAAGTGGAGGTTTCCCCGAGGAATCCCCCCCTTGCCTGCCTGCAGCGCTGAAGAGATCCCGAGATCTCTCATAGACTAACATTGCGAACCCGACGCTTGTTTCTACACTGCACCCGGCCGCCCCCGCGCCGCTGAGGGTGAAATTTCTGTGTGGACTTGTGTCCCCCCCGGTGCCCTACAAAACCCCCCTGGTCTGCCCTCCGAAGACGCGGGTACTTACCTGCAAGCAGACCGGAACCGGGGCACCCCCTTCTCTCCATTCTAGCCTATGTGTTTTGGGCACCACTTTGAACTCTGCACCTGACCGGCCCTGAGCTGCTGGTGTGGTGACTTTGGGGTTGCTCTGAACCCCCAACGGTGGGCTACCTTGGACCAAGAACTAAGCCCTGTAAGTGTCTTACTTACCTGGTTAACCTAACAAATACTTACCTCCCCTAGGAACTGTGAAAATTGCACTAAGTGTCCACTTTTAAAACAGCTATTTGTGAATAACTTGAAAAGTATACATGCAATTTTGATGATTTGAAGTTCCTAAAGTACTTACCTGCAATACCTTTCGAATGAGATATTACATGTAGAATTTGAACCTGTGGTTCTTAAAATAAACTAAGAAAAGATATTTTTCTATATAAAAACCTATTGGCTGGATTTGTCTCTGAGTGTGTGTACCTCATTTATTGTCTATGTGTATGTACAACAAATGCTTAACACTACTCCTTGGATAAGCCTACTGCTCGACCACACTACCACAAAATAGAGCATTAGTATTATCTATTTTTACCACTATTTTACCTCTAAGGGGAACCCTTGGACTCTGTGCATGCTATTCCTTACTTTGAAATAGCACATACAGAGCCAACTTCCTACAATTACTGTGTGGATGTGTTAACAACACAACAAGCCACAGTAGGACAGGCAGTATTACGAACATTATTTCAAACAACTTCATCTCCTACAGGCTAAGCCACCGCTTTTGGGAAGATAACTGCTTATTAGTCTATGCACAGCATGTGTATCTGCAGCTACACATGCCATCAAACGGAAAATGTCACTTACCCATTGTACATCTTTTCGTGGCATGAGACACTGCAGATTCACATGCACCCTCCCGCCTCCCCGGGAGCCTGTAGCCGTTAAAAGCTGATGATAATTATATATATTATAGGTTGATAAAACTTGTAAATTTATAAATATATATCACTTTTTACACACATTATGTACATACATACTTACTCCATTGCATGGGCACCTTTACTATATACACAACTCCTACCTCACCCTCTGCGGGGAAAAACAATCTAAGATGGAGTCGACGCCCATGCGCAATGGAGCCGAAAGGGGAGGAGTCCCTCGGTCTTGTGACTCGAAAAGACATCTTCGAGGAAAAACGACTTGTAACACTCCGAGCCGAACACTGGATGGCAGGATAATGCACAGCATGTGAATCTGCAGCGTCTCATGCCACGAACAGATGTACACTGGGTAAGTGACATTTACCATATATATACACACACATTTTATACAATAGCCAGTAGGTAGATATATTTAGGACCAACTTTTCCCACAGACAAAGCATTTTTTGTTTTGCTAATAAATTTGGTGCCATTTGACGAATCATCGTGAAATTTTCGAAACTAGTTTGCAACACACTTTAGCTGCTGCGTGGAAAGCTTTGAGTGATTTGTCAAGCTGGGGCCTTTTTTCCATTCAGTGTCTATGGTGATTTTGCATTTTTGAACACAAGTACAGTCTGAGCCGCTGAATGGATTTTCATAAAATTTGGCAGAAAGCTAGATCCAGAAAGATCTCTCTTTGTAATTTGGTGTAAATATGCTCTGTAGTTTTGAAGTTATTAGAAAAATAATATATATAGATATCCAGGGACACGGATCCGCAGGTAGCTGCAGATATAAATTCCAATGGGGAAAAAAACAAAATCACCCACTCACACACCATACCCCTGCTGCACACTGGGGAAGGCCGTGCACAGTGTGGAGTTGAGTGCATGTGGCCAGGCCCTGCGGCCACCCACGCCATGCACAACGGTGGTTGTATTAACGTATGGTATTTATTTATATATTACTTTACGTAAAAAAGAAAAATAAATCATAGATTAGAGGTGTGTTATACTTGGGTGCACGTACCCTCACAAAACCATAGAAATTTGCACTTATAGTTACACGTATCTGAAGAAACTATAACTCATGGTGGAAAGTAACTTTAGGCTGTGACTTATAGTTTCCTACCGTAAGTATAACTATAGCTTCTGAATTTCTGTGTTTTTGTGTGGGTGAAACATGAACCTAACTATAACGTCCCTGTACCCAACTATAACGTCCATATCATTGTCATTAGTGATGTAATATGTTCAGTCATGGGCTGTGCATGGCAGGAGTGTAAGCTCTGCTAACTATAACTGGGGAATTTCTGTGTTTTTTTTTGTTCATGTTCACCTAAGTATAACATTACTTTTTTCAGTGTACATATAAATATGTTCGATGGCATGTGTAGCTGCAGATACACATGCTGTGCACTGTTCCTGCTATCTAGTGTCGGGCTCGGAGTGTTACAAGTTGTTTTTCTTCGAAGAAGTCTTTTTCGAGTCACGGGACCGAGTGACTCCTCCCTTTCGGCTCCATTGTGCATGGGCAGCGACCCCATCTTAGATTGTTTTCTTTCTGCCATTGGGTTCGGACGTGTTCCACTTCGCTCCGTTATTCGAATCGGGAAAAGACTAAAAATCCTCAAAAAGCGTCGGTATTGTTTGCGATCGGGAAACATCTTCCATCGACACCGACGAGACAACCATTTCGGTGGTCCTTCGGGGCTTCCGCACCCAGCCAAGGCCTGGTCTGCCCGACCAGAGACGTCGTCGAAGCCTAATGGACTGGACCTCTTTCCGTTTCTGCCCGAAGTGCCACACTAAGTATCCATTTACAGACCAGCATCGGGTCTGTAATCTGTGTCTATCACCGGACCACAGAGAAGATACTTGTGAGGCCTGCAAGTCCTTTCGATCAAAAAAGACCTTGAGGGATCGGAGGGCGAGGCAGATGCAGATGGCGTCGAAGACTTCGGAACACCTCAACGTCAAGGAGGAGGAGATGGCTATTTCCATCCAGGGATGGGACTCGGATGACTAAGACGGAGACAGACTGCCTACAGCAAGCCAACAAGTGAGTACGCCTGCCCCGACCCAACCCCACAGTCAACCGAAAAAACTTAAGTCCTCGGGATGCCACTGCCTGAAGGCCATGGCTCGCCTCATAAGAAACAAAGCGATGACCAAGCTACACCTTCGGCACCGAAAAAGGCCAAAATCGTGCCGAAGTCTTCAGACTCGAGCCAAGAACCTCGGCTGCGAAAAATCTCGACATCGCCTTGTCGAAACAACTAAACCACGAAAGAGCCTTTCGGAGCCGAGGCCTTCCATCACCATGGGCATTTCGGTGCTGAGAAAACTGGCTTCGGAGCCGAAAAAGACCTCTTACACAGAGGAACACGGGCTCTCTAAGCAGCTCAAGGAGAGGCACAGATTTGAAGGGGCGCTTCAGATTGAAGAGTTTGACCAGATGCAGGCACAGATACAGATCCATAAGGATACTGGAAAGATCCAAACTGCCCCTCCTCTCAAATTCAAGAGAAAGCTGGCTTTCCAACCACAGTCAGAGACTGATCAGCCAAGAGCTAAAATGGCCAGGGAAAAATCACCAACTTGCCATTTCTCACCAGAACTTTCTCCCCCGCATTCACCACAAAGGACAGGGTCACCAATTACCACGCCCACTGCACAGTCACCCACACAGACTGTGCAGTCGCAAGATGATGTAGACCCCTGGGACCTCTACGATGTCCCTGTCTCGGACAATAGCCCTGAGTGCTACCCCTCAAAACCGTCTCCACTGGAGGATAGCACCTCGTACACCCAAGTCTTGGCAAGGGCTGCTGCATTCCATAATGTTAGCATGCATTCAGAGCCATTGGAGGATGACTTCCTCTTTAATACCCTGGCCTCCACACATGCCTCATACCAAAGCCTGCCTATGCTACCAGGCATGCTCAAACATGCTGAGCAAGTTTTTCAAGAGCCGGTAAAAGGAAGAGCCATCACATCGCGGGTGGACAAAAAAGTACAAACCACCCCGTCGGACCTAGTGTTCATCACCCAACAGCTGCCACCGAACTCTGTGAGTTGGCTCTTTTCCTTGCAGTACCAACCACTACAATCATCAGGAGATGCACCATCTCCAGATAAAGAAAGTCACAAATTTGACGCAGCGGGAAAAAGAGTAGCGTCACAGGCTGCCAACCAGTGGCATATCGCAAATTCACAAGCCCTCCTCGCCGGTTATGACCGAGCTCACTGGGATGAGATGAGTGATATCATCCAGCATATCCCCAAGGAATATCAAAAATGGGCTCAACAGGTGGTAGAGGAGGGGCAAGCAATATCGAACAATCAAATTTGTTCGGCATTGGATTCCGCTGACACTGCCGCAAGAACTGTGAACACGGCAGTCACAATTAGACGGCGTACTTGGCTAAGGTCCTCAGGGTTCAAACCTGAGATACAGCAGGCAGTATTGAACATGCCATTTAACCAGCGGCAACTGTTTGGGCCACAAGTGGACACAGCCATCGAAAAGATGAAGAAAGACATTGACACGGCCAAAGCCATGGGCGCGCTCTACTCATCCCAATATAGAGGGACATTTAGGAAACCGAAATTTAGGGGAGGTTTCAGACTGCAAACTTCAGAGGCATCCACCTCTCAGACAAAACCCACCTACCAATCACAATATCAGAGAGGGGGGTTTCGCGGCTCTTTCAGGGGACAATTCCCAAGATCAAGGGGGAAGTTTCAGCCCACCAAGCAGGCCACTAATAGCAAACAGTGACTTGACTGTCACCCTTCCCCAACACACATCACCAGTGGGGAGGACTTCTAACATTTTACCACAAACATTGGTCAGACATAACCACAGACACATGGGTCCTATCAATTATCCAAGATGGTTACTGCATAGAATTCACACATTTCCCTCCAGATATTCCCCCAAGAGCGCACAAACTGTCGACGCAACATCTAGACATGTTACAAATAGAGGTGCAAGCACTATTAACAAAACAAGCCATAGAACTAGTACCTCACCAACAAAAAGGAACAGGGGTTTATTCCCTATATTTCCTTATTCCCAAAAAGGACAAAACATTGCGACCAATTTAAGATCTCAGAACTCTAAACCTTTTCATCAAATCAGAACATTTCCACATGGTCACACTACAAGATGTAGTCCCCTTACTAAAACACAGAGAATACATGTCAACACTGGATCTAAAAGATGCGTATTTCCATATACCCATCCATCCCTCTCACAGAAAATACCTCAGGTTTGTCATACAGGGCAAACATTACCAATTCAAGGTACTGCCCTTCTGGATAACAGCACCCAGAGTATTTAAAAAATGCCTCGCTGTAGTAGCAGCTCATAGACGGAGACATCACATGCACGTATTCCCATATCTCGACGATTGGCTAATAAAAGCCAACACTCAACATCGGTGTCAAAATCACACGCGGTATGTAATAGATACCCTACACAAACTAGGGTTCTCTATAAATTACCAAAAATCTCACTTACAACCATCACAACTACAACAATACTTGGGAGCAACACTCAAAGAGCAATTGCCACTCCAAGCCCACAAAGAGTTCAATAATTTCAAACCATGGTATCAAACATACAACCAAATCAGCACTACACAGTCAGATTTGCCATGAAACTCCTAGGCATGATAGCATCATGCATCGCTATTGTCCCAAACGTGCGGCTACACATGCGGCCCCTACAGCAGTCCCTTGCAAAACAATGGACGGAGGCACAGGGTCAACTTCAAGATCTAGTGTTGCTAGACCGCCAAATACGCTATTTGCTTCAATGGTGGAACCCTGTAAATTTAAACAAAAGGGCGGCCTTTTCAAGACCCTGTGCCTCACGCCATTCTCACAACAGATGCTTCAATGATTGGATGGGGAGCACACCTCAACAATCACAATATACAAGGGCAATGGGACAGTCAACAAAGACAACTACATATAAATCACTTAGAACTGTTAGCGGTCTTCCTAGCACTAAAAGCTTTTCAACCACTTCTAGTTCACAAACACATTCTTCTCAAAACAGACAATATGACAACAATATACTACCTAAACAAATGGGGGAACACACTCGTCACAACTATGCCTCCTAGCACAAAAGATTTGGCCTTGGGCAATTCTCAACATCTTTCACCTAATAGCGCAGTGTGTACCAGGTATTCACAATCAATTAGCCGACAATCTCAGTCGAGCTCACCAGCAAACTCACGTGTGGGAAATAAATCCCCAGATACTACAACAATACTTTCACGAATGGGGAACAACAGACATAGATCTGTTGCAAAACGCAAAATGCCAAAACTTTGCATCCAGGTACCCACATCCTCAGTCCAAGGGCAATGCTCTATGGATCAATTGGTCAGGGATATTTGCTTACGCTTTTCCCCCTCTCCCACTCATTCCTTTCCTTGTCAACAAATTGATTCAAAACAAACTCAAACTAATACTCATAGCACCAACGTGGGCACGCCAGCCGTGGTACACCACACTGTTGGACCTCTCAGTAGTACCTCACATCAAACTCCCAAACAGACCAGATCTGTTAACACAACACAAACAACAGATCAGACACCCCAATCCAGCACCGCTCAACCTAGCAATCAGGCTCCTGAAGTCTTAGAGTTTGGCTATCTAAATCTTCCAAATGAGTGTATGGAAGTCATTAAACAGGCAAGACAACCTACCACAAGGCATTGCTATGCTAATAAATGGAAAAAGTTTGTTTTCTACTGCCAGGCAAACCAAATCACACCGTTAGATGTCTCCATACAAGACATTGTGAGTTATTTACTACACCTACAAAAAGCAAATCTCGCTTTTTCTTCCATCAAAATTCATCTCACTGCAATCTCTGCTTACTTGCAGATTAAACACACAAAATCACTATTTAGAATACCAGTTATTAAAGCCTTTATGGAAGGGCTAAAAAGGATCATACCTCCAAGAATCCCACCGGTGCCCTCGTGGAATCTTAATATTGTACTTACACGACTCATGGGTCCACCTTTTGAACCCATGCGTTCTTGCCAAATACAATTCTTAACTTGGAAGGTAGCATTCCTAATAGCCATCACTTCACTATGAAGTTAGCGAAATACAGGTGTTCACTATCGAAGAACCGTTTATACAAGTACACAAACATAAAGTGGTTCTCCGCGCTAATCCCAAATTTCGGCAAAGTCATTTCACCGTTTCATTTAAACCAAACTGTGGAGCTCCCAGTCTTCTTTCCCCAGCCAGACTCAGTAGCAGAAAGAGCACTGCATACATTAGACATAAAAAGAGCACTAATGTACTATACAGACAGAACATACCCATTTCGTAAAACTAAGCAGTTGTTCGTCGCTTTCCAAAAACCCCATGCTGGTAACCTTATATCCAAACAAGGTATAGACAGATGGATAGTTAAATGCATACAAACTTGTTACCTAAAAGCTAAAAGAGAGTTACTCATTACACCAAATGCACACTCCACTAGGAAGAAAGGGGCAACAATGGCCTTTCTAGGTAACATACCAATGACAGAGATTTGTAAGGCAGCCACTTGGTCTACACCTCATACGTTTACTAAACACTACTGTGTAGATGTGTTAGCAACACAACAAGCCACAGTAGGACAGGCTGTACTAAGATCATAATTTGAAACCACTTCAACTACAGGCTGACCACCGCTTTTGGGAGGATAACTGCTTTGTAGTCTATGCACAGCATGTGTATCTGCAGCTACACATGCCGTTGAATGGAAAATGTCACTTACCCAGTGTTCATCTGTTCGTGTCATGTTCCGCTGCAGATTCATATGCGCCCTCCCACCTCCCCGGGAGCCTGTAGCTGTTTAAGTTGCAATTATAAATTGTATATATGTAAAAAGACATTCCTTTAGCACAACCTATGTACATACATATCTATTCCATTGCATGGACATCTTTACTATTCTCATTCTACCACTCCTACCTCACCCTATGCGGGAAAACAGCCTAAGATGTCGATGCCCATGCGCAATGGAGCCGAATAGGAGGAGTCACTCAGTCCTGTGACTCAAAAAAGACTTCTTCGAAGAAAAACAACTTGTAAAACTCTGAGCCCAACACTAGATGGCAGGAACAGTGCACAGCATGTAATCTGCAGCGGAACATGCCACGAACAGATGTACACTGGGTAAGTGACATTTTCTATATATATATATATATATATATATATATATATATATATATATATATATATATATATATATATATATATATATGTTCGATGGCATGTGTAGCTGCAGATACACATGCTGTGCACAGTCCGCCGTCTAGTGTTGGGCTCGGAGTGTTACAAGTTGTTTTTCTTCGAAGAAGTCTTTTCGAGTCACGAGACCGAGGGACTCCTCCCACTTCGATTCCATTGCGCATGGGCGTCGACTCCATCTTAGATTGTTTTTTTTCCGCCATCGGGTTCGGACGTGTTCCTTTTCGCTCCGTGTTTCGGGTCGGAAAGTTAGTTAGAATCTCGGGAAAAAAACGTCGGTATTGTTTGCGTTCGGTATCAGGTTAGTTAGAACAAATCAACACTGAATTTTGAAGAGCTCCGGTGGCCCTTCGGGGTTTTTTCGATCCCCCGTCGGGGCCTGGTCGGCCGGCCACGTGCGACTTCAAGGCTCATGGAACGGACCCCATTCCGTTTCTGCCCAAAATGCCATCACAAGTATCCGTATACGGATCACCATCTGGTCTGTAACTTGTGCTTGTCCCCCGAGCACAAGGAGGATACTTGTGAAGCCTGTCGAGCGTTTCGGTCGAGGAAGACGCTGAGAGACCGAAGAGCTAGGAGACTACAAATGGCGTCCACGCCGACAGGTCAAGATCGTTTCGAGGAGGAAGAAGAAGCTTTCTCCGTCCACGAGTCGGATTCGGAAGAACTCAACGCCGAAGAAACAACCAAAACCGTGAGTAAGACGTCGAAAATCAAGACTCACGAGAAGTCTACAAAATCCCAGGGGACGCCACCGCCAACAGGCCATGGCTTAACCCGAAAAATAGGTGACCCATCCAAGGCACCGAAAAAGGGCATGCTGGTGTCGAAGTCATCCGACTCCGGTCGAGATACCGCCACACAGCAACCTCGGAGCCGAGATAGCGGCTCCGAGAAACTTCGGCACAGAGACGGTGGCACCGAAGAATTTCGGCACCGACACACCACGCCGAAAACAAAGAAGGTTTCTTCGGAGCCTAAAAAGACTTCCGAAAAGGTTTCGGTTCCGAAACAGCCAGCCTCGGAGCCGAAAAGTAGTTCCTATACAGAGGAACAAGGATTAACCTCCCAATTACATAGATTTGGAGAGGAGCTTCAAGCTGTAGAGCCTGACTACACACAAAGAAGGCTTCATATTCATGAGGACACAGGGAAGATAACCACTCTTCCCCCAATCAAAATAATAAGGAAACTTGCCTTTCAACAAAAGGACAAGCAACCACAGGCAAAGGTGGCAAGGAAAACAACCCCACCACCGTCTCCACCACCATCAATACATGCATCACCAGCAACAACTCCACCACTGATGCATTCACCAGCTCATACCACAATGAGTCAGGATGATCCCGATGCATGGGACCTCTACGATGCTCCAGTGTAGGAAGTTGGCTCTGTTTGTGCTATTTCAAAGTAAGGAATAGCATGCACAGAGTCCAAGGGTTCCCCTTAGAGGTAAAATAGTGGTAAAAAGAGATAATACTAATGCTCTATTTTGTGGTAGTGTGGTCGAGCAGTAGGCTAATCCAAGGAGTAGTGTTAAGCATTTGTTGTACATACACATAGACAATAAATGAGGTACACACACTCAGAAACAAATCCAGCCAATAGGTTTTGTATAGAAAAATATCTTTTCTTAGTTTATTTTAAGAACCACAGGTTCAAATTTAACATGTAATATCTTGTTTGAAAGGTATTGCAGGTAAGTACATTAGGAACTTTGAATCATTTCAATTGCATGTATACTTTTCAAGTTATTCACAAATAGCTATTTTAAAAGTGGACACAGTGCAATTTTCACAGTTCCTGGGGGAGGTAAGTTTTTGTTAGTTTTACCAGGTAAGTAAGACACTTACAGGGTTCAGTTCTTGGTCCAAGGTAGCCCACCGTTGGGGGTTCAGAGCAACCCCAAAGTCACCACACCAGCAGCTCAGGGCCGGTCAGGTGCAGAGTTCAAAGTGGTGCCCAAAACGCATAGGCTATAATGGAGAGAAGGGGGTGCCCCGGTTCCGGTCTGCTTGCAGGTAAGTACCCGCGTCTTCGGAGGGCAGATCAGGGGGGTTTTGTAGGGCACCGGGGGGGACACAAGCCCACACAGAAATTTCACCCTCAGCAGCGCGGGGGCGGCCGGGTGCAGTGTAGAAACAAGCGTCGGGTTTTCAATGTTAGTCTATGAGAGATCAAGGGATCTCTTCAACGCTGCAGGCAGGCAAGGGGGGGCTTCCTCGGGGAAACCTCCACTTGGGCAAGGGAGAGGGACTCCTGGGGGTCACTTCTGCAGTGAAAGTCCGGTCCTTCAGGTCCTGGGGGCTGCGGGTGCAGGGTCTTTTCCAGGCGTCGGGACTTAGGTTTCAGAGAGTCGCGGTCAGGGGAAGCCTCGGGATTCCCTCTGCAGGCGGCGCTGTGGGGGCTTAGGGGGGACAGGTTTTGGTACTCACAGTCGTAGAGTAGTCCGGGGGTCCTCCCTGAGGTGTTGGTTCTCCACCAGCCGAGTCGGGGTCGCCGGGTGCAGTGTTGCAAGTCTCACGCTTCTTGCGGGGAGATTGCAGGGTCTTTAAAGCTGCTCCTTTGGATAAAGTTGCAGTCTTTTTGGAGCAGGTCCGCTGTCCTCGGGAGTTTCTTGTCGTCGTCGAAGCAGGGCAGTCCTCAGAGGATTCAGAGGTCGCTGGTCCCTTTGGAAGGCGTCGCTGGAGCAGAGTTCTTTGGAAGGCAGGAGACAGGCCGGTGAGTTTCTGGAGCCAAGGCAGTTGTTGTCTTCTGGTCTTCCTCTGCAGGGGTTTTCAGCTGGGCAGTCCTTCTTCTTGTTGTTGCAGGAATCTAATTTTCTAGGGTTCAGGGTAGCCCTTAAATACTAAATTTAAGGGCGTGTTTAGGTCTGGGGGGTTAGTAGCCAATGGCTACTAGCCCTGAGGGTGGGTACACCCTCTTTGTGCCTCCTCCCAAGGGAAGGGGGTCACAATCCTAACCCTATTGGGGGAATCCTCCATCTGCAAGATGGAGGATTTCTAAAGGTTAGAGTCACCTCAGCTCAGGACACCTTAGGGGCTGTCCTGACTGGCCAGTGACTCCTCCTTGTTGCTTTCTTTGTTCCCTCCAGCCTTGCCGCCAAAAGTGGGGGCCGTGGCCGGAGGGGGCGGGCAACTCCACTAAGCTGGAGTGCCCTGCTGGGCTGTGACAAAGGGGTGAGCCTTTGAGGCTCACCGCCAGGTGTTACAGCTCCTGCCTGGGGGAGGTGTTAGCATCTCCACCCAGTGCAGGCTTTGTTACTGGCCTCAGAGTGACAAAGGCACTCTCCCCATGGGGCCAGCAACATGTCTCTAGTGTGGCAGGCTGCTGGAACTAGTCAGCCTACACAGACAGTCGGTTAAGTTTCAGGGGGCACCTCTAAGGTGCCCTCTGGGGTGTATTTTGCAATAAAATGTACACTGGCATCAGTGTGCATTTATTGTGCTGAGAAGTTTGATACCAAACTTCCCAGTTTTCAGTGTAGCCATTATGGTGCTGTGGAGTGCGTGCTTGACCGACTCCCAGACCATATACTCTTATGGCTACCCTGCACTTACAATGTCTAAGGTTTTGTTTAGACACTGTAGGGGTACCATGGTCATGCACTGGTACCCTCACCTATGGTATAGTGCACCCTGCCTTAGGGCTGTAAGGCCTGCTAGAGGGGTGTCTTACCTATACTGCATAGGCAGTGAGAGGCTGGCATGGCACCCTGAGGGGAGTGCCATGTCGACTTACTCGTTTTGTCCTCACTAGCACACACAAGCTGGCAAGCAGTGTGTCTGTGCTGAGTGAGAGGTCTCCAGGGTGGCATAAGACATGCTGCAGCCCTTAGAGACCTTCCTTGGCATCAGGGCCCTTGGTACTAGAAGTACCAGTTACAAGGGACTTATCTGGATGCCAGGGTCTGCCAATTGTGGATACAAAAGTACAGGTTAGGGAAAGAACACTGGTGCTGGGGCCTGGTTAGCAGGCCTCAGCACACTTTCAATTGTAAACATAGCATCAGCAAAGGCAAAAAGTCAGGGGGCAACCATGCCAAGGGGGCATTTCCTTACATCCAGTGTCTGACAATAGCCCAGACTCTTATCCTACAAAACCGTCACCACCTGAGGACAGTACATCCTATACACAGGTGGTCGCAAGGGCAGCCGAGTTTCACAATGTCTCCTTACATTCGGAACCAATTGAGGATGACTTTCTCTTTAACACCCTATCCTCCACCCATAGCCAGTATCAATGCCTTCCCATGCTCCCAGGAATGCTAAGACATTCAAAACAAATTTTTCAGGATCCAGTTAAAGGCAGAGCCATAACTCCGAGGGTGGAGAAAAAATATAAGCCACCACCCACAGATCCAATATATATTACAACACAACTAACACCAGACTCAATAGTTGTGGGGGCAGCTCGTAAGAGAGCCAACTCTCATACCTCAGGCGACGCACCACCTCCAGACAAGGAGAGCCGCAAATTTGATGCTGCGGGAAAAAGAGTTGCAGCACAAGCAGCAAATCAGTGGCGTATTGCCAATTCACAGGCACTTTTGGCAAGATACGACAGGGCTCATTGGGATGAAATGCAACATTTCATCGAACACTTACCCAAGGAGTTCCAAAAAAGAGCGCAACAGGTGGTGGAAGAGGGACAAAGTATCTCAAATAATCAGATACGGTCTTCCATGGATGCAGCAGATACAGCTGCAAGGACAATAAACACTTCAGTCACAATACGAAGGCACGCATGGCTGCGCACTTCTGGGTTCAAACCGGAAATCCAGCAGGCTGTGCTCAATATGCCGTTTAATGAACAGCAATTGTTTGGGCCGGAGGTAGACACTGCCATCGAAAAACTCAAAAAGGACACCGATACAGCCAAAGCCATGGGCGCACTCTACTCCCCGCAGAGCAGAGGCACATTTCGGAAAACACCTTTTAGGGGAGGGTTTCGAGGTCAACCCACAGAAACCACAACCTCACAAACAAGGCCTACCTACCAGGGTCAATATCAGAGGGGAGGTTTTCGGGGGCAATTTAGAGGGGGCCAATTCCCCAAAAATAGAGGAAAATTCCAAGGCCCCAAAACCCCTCAAAATAAGCAGTGACTCACAAGTCACACAACCCCATCACATAACACCAGTGGGGGGAAGACTAAGCCAATTTTACAAACTTTGGGAGGAAATAACAACAGACACTTGGGTCTTAGCAATTATCCAGCATGGTTATTGCTTAGAATTTCGCCAATTCCCTCCAAACGTCCCACCGAAAACACACAACATGTCAAAACAAGATATAGATCTTCTAGGACTAGAAGTTCAAACATTGCTACAAAAGGACGCAATAGAATTGGTACCAATTGAACAAAAAAAAACACAGGAGTTTACTCACTGTACTTTCTAATACCCAAAAAGGACAAAACTCTGAGACCAATACTAGATCTCAGAACACTAAATACCTACATAAAATCAGACCACTTTCACATGGTCACATTACAAGACGTAATCCCACTGCTCAAACAGCAAGACTACATGACAACATTAGATCTAAAAGATGCACATTTCCATATACCAATACATCCTTCACACAGGAAATACCTAAGGTTCGTATTCCAAGGAATACATTACCAATTCAAAGTGTTGCCATTCGGAATAACAACTGCGCCAAGAGTTTTTACAAAATGCCTGGCAGTAGTAGCTGCACATATCAGAAGGCCGCAAATACATGTGTTCCCGTACTTAGACGACTGGTTAATCAAAACCAACACGCTAAAACAGTGTTCACAGCACACAAAATGTCATACAAACCCTTCACAGGCAAGGTTTCTCCATCAACTACGCGAAGTCACACCTTTTGCCGTGTCAAACGCAGCAATAGTTAGGAGCGACAATCAACACAACAAAAGGGATTGCCACTCCAAGTCCACAACGGGTTCAAACATTTCACAAAGTAATACAGGCCATGTATCCAACACAAAAGATACAAGTCAGAATGGTAATGAAACTACTAGGCATGATGTCTTCATGCATAGCCATTGTCCCAAACGCAAGATTGCACATGCGACCCTTACAACAGTGCCTAGCATCACAATGGTCACAAGCACAGGGTCAACTTCTAGATCTGGTGTTGATAGACCGCCAAACATACATCTCGCTTCTATGGTGGAACAGTACAAATTTAAACCGAGGGCGGCCTTTCCAAGACCCAGTGCCACAATACGTCATAACAACAGATGCTTCCATGACAGGGTGGGGAGCACACCTCAATCAACACAGCATCCAAGGACAATGGGACATACATCAGAGACAGTTTCACATAAATCACTTGGAAATGTTAGCAGTATTTCTAGCGCTGAAAGCATTTCAACCCATAATAACACAAAAATACATTCTTGTCAAAACAGACAACATGACAACAATGTATTATCTAAACAAACAAGGAGGGACACACTCAACACAGTTGTGCCTCTGAACACAGAAAATATGGCATTGGGCGATTCACAACCACATTCGCCTAATAGCACAATTTATTCCAGGGATTCAGAACCAGTTTGCAGACAATCTCTCTCGAGATCACCAACAAACCCACGAATGGGAAATTCACCCCCAAATACTAAACAATTACTTTCAAATTTGGGGAACGCCTCAAATAGATATATTTGCAACAAAGGAAAACTCAAAATGCCAAAACTTCGCATCCAGGTACCCACAA
Source organism: Pleurodeles waltl (assembly GCF_031143425.1). NCBI lineage: Eukaryota > Metazoa > Chordata > Amphibia > Caudata > Salamandridae > Pleurodeles > Pleurodeles waltl. The sequence goes on from NC_090436.1 coordinate 537,854,722, forward strand.
GATCAATCCCAAGGCAATGCTCTATGGATGAACTGGTCAGGGATCTTTGCATACGCTTTTCCCCCTCTCCCTCTCATTCCATATGTAGTAAACAGGTTGAGTCAAAACAAACTCAAACTCATACTAATAGCACCAACATGGGCGAGGCAACCTTGGTACACAACACTACTAGACCTGTCAGTAGTACCTCATATCAAACTACCCAACAAACCAGATCTGTTAACACAACACAAACAGATCAGACATCCAAATCCAGCATCTTTGAATCTAGCAATTTGGCTCCTGAAATCCTAGAATTCGGACACTTGCACCTCACACAAGAATGTATGGAGGTCATAAAACAAGCTAGGAAACCTACCACTAGACACTGCTACGCAAACAAGTGGAAAAGATTTGTGTATTACTGCCACAATAATCAAATTCAGCCATTACACGCATCTCCAAAGGATATAGTAGGATATTTACTACATTTGCAAAAATCAAATCTAGCTTTCTCTTCCATAAAAATACATCTCACCGCAATATCCGCTTACCTACAAATTACTCATTCAACTTCACTATTTAGAATACCAGTCATTAAAGCGTTTATGGAAGGCTTAAAAAGAATCATACCACCAAGAACACCACCTGTTCCTTCATGGAACCTCAACATTGTCTTAACAAGACTCATGGGTCCACCTTTCGAGCCCATGCATTCTTGTGAAATGCAATACTTAACGTGGAAAGTTGCATTTTTGATTGCCATCACATCTCTAAGAAGAGTGAGCGAGATTCAAGCATTTACCATACAAGAACCATTTATTCAGATACATAAAAATAAAGTAGTTCTAAGAACAAATCCTAAATTTTTTCCAAAGGTTATCTCACCGTTCCACTTAAATCAAACAGTGGAATTACCAGTGTTCTTCCCACAACCAGATTCTGTAGCTGAAAGAGCACTACATACATTAGACATCAAAAGAGCGCTAATGTACTACATTGACAGAACAAAACTAATTAGAAAAACAAAACAACTATTTATTGCCTTTCAAAAACCTCATACAGGAAATCCAATTTCAAAACAAGGCATTGCTAGGTGGATAGTTAAGTGTATTCAAACCTGCTATCTTAAAGCAAAGAGAGAGCTGCCTATTACACCAAAGGCACACTCAACCAGAAAGAAAGGGACTACCATGGCCTTTCTAGGAAATATTCCAATGAACGAAATATGTAAGGCAGCAACATGGTCTACGCCTCATACATTTACCAAACACTACTGTGTAGATGTGTTAACTGCACAACAAGCCACAGTTGGTCAAGCTGTACTAAGAACATTATTTCAAACTACTTCAACTCCTACAGGCTGAACCACCGCTTTTGGGGAGATAACTGCTTACTAGTCGGTGCACAGCATGTGTATCTGCAGCTACACATGCCATCGAACGGAAAATGTCACTTACCCAGTGTACATCTGTTCGTGGCATGAGTCGCTGCAGATTCACATGCGCCCAGCCGCCTCCCCGGGAGCCTGTAGCCGTTTAGAAGTAGATCTTCAACATTTGTACATTTGTAAATATATTACTTTAACCTTTATTATGTGCATACGTATTCATTCCATTGCATGGGCACTATTACTACACAACTCCTACCTCCCCCTCTGCGGGGAAAACAATCTAAGATGGAGTCGACGCCCATGCGCAATGGAATCGAAGTGGGAGGAGTCCCTCGGTCACGTGACTCGAAAAGACTTCTTCGAAGAAAAACAACTTGTAACACTCAGAGCCCAACACCAGACGGCGGACTGTGCACAGCATGTGAATCTGCAGCGACTCATGCCACGAACAGATGTACACTGGGTAAGTGACATTTTCCATATATATATATATGTTCGATGGCATCTGTCGCTGTAGATACACATGGTATGCATGAGCTCGCCATCTGGTGTTGGGTCGGAGTGTTACAAGTTGTTTTTCTTCGAAGAAGTGTTTTCGAGTCACGGGACCGAGTGACTCCTCCTTCTGTGCTCATTGCGCATGGGCGTCGACTCCATCTTCGATTGTTTTCTTTCCGCCATCGGGTTCGGACGTGTTCCTGTCGCTCCGAGTTTCGGAACGGAAAGATAGCTGAAAACGGAAGATTTTCGACGGTATCGTTGCGATCCGGTTCGAGATAGACACATACGACGACGCGTTGAACATCGAAGCGCTTCGGTGCCCTTCGGGGTAGATTTCGGCACCCCGTCGGGGCCTAGTCGGCCCGACCGCGTGGAGAACAACGCCGATGGAACGGACCCCGTTTCGATTCTGCCCCGAATGCCACAACAAATATCCTTATACGGACCTACACTCGGTCTGTAACCTGTGCCTGTCACCCGAGCACAGCGAAGAATCCTGTGAGGCCTGTCGGGCGTTCCGGTCCCGAAAAACTCTGCGCGACCGTCGAGCGAGAAGACTGCAGATGGCGTCCACGCCAAAGGAGCGTCGACAGTTCGAGACAGAAGAGGAACAGGAGGAATCCTTTTCCATCCAGGATTCAGACTCCGACGAGCTAGACTCTACAAAAACTGTGAGTAAGACGTCGAGATCAGAACTTAAAAAAGGAAAGAAGGCCCAGGGGATGCCACTGCCAACCGGCCATGGCTCCACCCAAATTCTCGGTGACCAACAATCGGCACCGAAAAAGGCCCATTCAGTGTCGAGATCGTCCGACTTCGGTCGAGACACCGGCACGCAGCCTCCTCGGGACCGAGAGAGTGCTAAACAGAAGCATCGACACCGAGAGTTCGGTGTCGACACGGATCGACGCCGAGACAGTGGCGCCGAAGACCATAGAGGCCAAGAATTTTCGGCACAGAAAAAGAGGAAGGTTACCTCGGAGCCGAAAAAACAATCAACAGGGTTTTCGGAGCCGAAAAAAGCGACATCAGACCCTGTTTCAGGCTCCTATACTGAAGAGCATTCTATGTCTTCACAAATGAAGAAACATAGATTTGAACAAGAACTGCAATCCACTGACGTGGATCACACGCAAAAGCGTATCTTTATTCAGCAGGGGACTGGGAAGATCAGTACCCTTCCACCTGTCAAACGAAAGAGAACGCTTCAGTTTACTCCTCAGCAACAAACAGCACAAAAGGTAACACCTCCTCCCTCGCCTCCACCTGTAACTCCGGCTTCGCCAACTTACACCCCGTCACATTCGCCAGCTCACACCGCCATGAGCCACGATGACCAAGATCAGGATGCGTGGGACTTGTACGACGCACCAGTGTCTGATAACAGCCCAGACACATACCCAACTAGGCCATCACCACCGGAAGACAGCACAGCCTACTCACAAGTGGTGGCTAGAGCAGCACTATTCCATAATGTGGAACTACACTCGGAACAAGTAGAGGATGATTTTTTATTTAACACCCTCTCTTCAACCCACAGCTCCTACCAAAGCCTGCCGATGCTCCCAGGCATGCTACGCCATGCAAAGGACATTTTCAAGGAGCCAGTTAAAAGTAGGGCAGTGAGGCCTAGGGTGGACAAAAAGTATAAGGCGCCTCCTACGGACCCTGTATTCATCACCTCTCAGCTGCCACCAGATTCTGTGGTGTAGGGGCTGCCAGAAAACGGGCAAATTCACACACTTCTGGGGATGCACCTCCCCCAGATAAAGAAAGCAGGAAGTTCGATGCAGCCGGGAAGAGGGTTGCTGTCCAAGCAGCAAACCAGTGGCGCATCGCAAATTCACAAGCGCTGCTAGCGCGATACGACAGAGCCCACTGGGATGAGATGCAGCATCTCATTGAACATCTCCCAAAAGATCTGCAAAAAAGAGCAAAACAGGTTGTTGAGGAGGGTCAAAACATTTCCAACAATCAAATACGCTCCTCCATGGATGCAGCAGACACAGCCGCAAGGACCATTAATACGTCGGTTACCATCCGTAGGCACGCATGGCTCAGAACGTCTGGATTCAAGCCAGAAATTCAGCAGGCAGTGCTTAACATGCCAGTAAACGAAAAACTTCTGTTCGGTCCGGAGGTCGACACAGCCATAGAAAAGCTCAAGAAGGACACTGACACTGCCAAGGCCATGGGCGCACTCTACTCCCCGCAGAGCAGAGGATCTTATAACACCTTCCGCAAAACACCTTTTAGAGGAGGGTTTCGGGGTCAGGCCACACAAGCTAGCACCTCACAGTCCGCACCGCCCACCTACCAGGGACAGTACAGGGGAGGTTTTCGGGGCCAGTATAGAGGGGGGCAATTCCCTAGGAATAGAGGAAGATTTCAAAGCCCCAAAACCACTACCAACAAGCAGTGACTCACACGTCACTCACCCCTCCCACACAACACCAGTGGGGGGAGGATACGTCAATATTACGAAGCATGGGACAAAATAACTACAGACACATGGGTCCTAGCAATTATCCAACATGGTTATTGCATAGAATTCCTGCAATTCCCCCCAGACATACCACCAAAATCACAAAATTTATCAAAATACCATTCACAGCTTCTAGAGATAGAAGTTCAAGCACTACTGCAAAAAAATGCAATAGAATTCGTACCAAGCACACAAATAAACACAGGAGTTTATTCACTGTACTTCTTGATACCAAAAAAGGACGAAACACTGAGACCAATTCTAGACCTCAGAGTAGTAAACACATTCATCAAATCAGACCACTTTCACATGGTCACACTACAAGAAGTGTTACCATTGCTCAAAAAACACAACTACATGACAACCCTAGACCTCAAGGACGCATATTTCCATATACCAATACATCAATCACACAGGAAATATCTAAGGTTTGTATTCAAAGGAATACATTACCAATTCAAAGTATTGCCTTTTGGTTTAACAACCGCTCCAAGAGTATTCACAAAATGCCTAGCAGTAGTCGCTGCACACATCAGAAGGCAGCAAATACATGTGTTCCCGTATCTAGACGACTGGCTAATCAAAACCAGTTCGCTCACACAATGCTCAAACCACACAAATTAAGTCATACAAACCCTCTACAAACTAGGGTTCACCGTCAACTTTGCAAAATCAAACATTCTGCCAAGCAAAGTACAGCAATATCTAGGAGCCATAATAGACACGACAAAAGGAGTAGCAACGCCAACTCCACAAAGGATCCACAATTTCAACAGAGTCATTCAACACATGTCTCCAAACCAAACAATACAAGCAAGAACAATACTACAGCTCCTAGGCATGATGTCCTCATGCATAGCCATTGTCCCAAACGCAAGACTGCACATGAGGCCCTTACAACAGTGCCTAGCCTCACAGTGGTCTCAAGCACAGGGTCACCTTCTAGATCTGGTGTTGCTAGACCGCCAAACTTACCTCTCGCTTCTATGGTGGAACAGTATAAATTTAAACATAGGGCGGCCTTTCCAAGACCCAGTGCCACAGTACGTAATAACAACAGATGCTTCCATGACAGGGTGGGGAGCACATCTCAATCAACACAACATAAGAGGACAATGGAACATACATCAAACAAAACTGCATATAAACCATCTAGAATTATTAGCAGTTTTTCAAGCACTAAAAGCTTTCCAACCAATCATAACCCACAAATACATCCTTGTCAAAACAGACAACATGACAACGATGTATTATCTAAACAAACAAGGAGGAACACATTCAACGCAGTTAAGCTTGTTAGCTCAAAAAATATGGAAGTGGGCAATCCACCATCAAATTGGTCTAATAGCACAGTTTATTCCGGGGATCCGGAATCAGCTGGCAGACAATCTCTCTCGAGATCACCAGCAAGTCCACGAATGGGAAATCCACCCACAGATTCTGAACACCTACTTCACACTCTGGGGAACAACACAAATAGACTTATTTGCAACAAAAGAGAACGCAAAATGCCAAAACTTCGCGTCCAGATACCCACACAAGCAATCCCAAGGCAATGCCCTATGGATGAACTGGTCAGGAATATTTGCTTACGCTTTTCCTCCTCTCCCTCTCCTTCCTTACCTAGTAAACAAATTGAGTCAAAACAAACTCAAACTCATTTTAATAGCACCAACGTGGGCAAGACAACCCTGGTACACAACACTGCTAGATCTGTCTGTAGTACCACACATCAAACTGCCCAACAAACCAGATCTGTTAACGCAACACAACCAACAGATCAGACACCCGGACCCAGCATCGCTGAATCTAGCAATCTGGCTCCTGAAATCCTAGAATTCGGACACTTACAACTTAGCCAAGAGTGTATGGAAGTCATAAAGCAGGCCAGAAGGCCATCCACTAGACACTGCTACGCAAGTAAGTGGAAAAGATTTGTTTGGTACTGCCATCATAATCCGATACAACCACTAGACGCAACTTCAAAACATATAGTAAATTACTTGCTCCATTTACAAAAAGCAAAGCTAGCCTTCTCTTCTATTAAAATACACCTTGCAGCAATATCTGCATACCTGCAAACTACCTATTCAACTTCCTTGTATAGGATACCAGTTATCAAAGCATTCATAGAAGGGCTTAAAAGAATTATACCACCAAGAACACCACCTGTTCCTTCATGGAACCTAAACGTGGTTCTAACAAGACTCATGGGCCCACCTTTCGAACCCATGCACTCTTGCGGAATACAATTCCTAACCTGGAAAGTTGCCTTTCTCATCGCCATTACATCTCTAAGAAGAGTAAGTGAAATTCAAGCGTTCACAACACAAGAGCCTTTTATACAAATACATAAAAATAAGGTCGTCCTACGACCTAATCCAAAATTTTTACCAAAAGTTATTTCACCATTCCATCTAAATCAAACGGTAGAACTACCAGTTTTTTTCCCACAGCCAGATTCTGTGGCTGAAAGAGCACTACATACATTAGATGTCAAGAGAGCATTAATGTACTACATTGACAGAACAAAAAACATCAGAAAAACTAAACAGCTATTTATTGCATTCCAAAAACCTCATGCAGGTAACCCAATATCAAAACAAGGTATAGCCAGATGGATAGTTAAATGCATCCAAATCTGCTACCTTAAAGCAAAAAGACAACTGCCCATTACTCCCAGGGCACATTCAACAAGGAAAAAAGGTGCTTCAATGGCCTTTTTAGGAAACATCCCAATGCAGGAAATATGTAAGGCAGCCACTTGGTCTACGCCTCACACATTCACCAAACACTACTGTATACATGTGCTATCCGCACAACAAGCTACAGTAGGTCAAGCTGTATTAAGAACTCTATTTCAGACAACTTCTACTCCTACAGGCTAAACCACCGCTTATGGGGAACTAACTGCTTACTAGTCTATGCATACCATGTGTATCTACAGCGACAGATGCCATCGAACTGAAAATGTCACTTACCCAGTGTACATCTGTTCGTGGCATCAGTCGCTGAGATTCACATGGACCCACCCACCTCCCCGGAAGCCTGTAGCAGTTCAGAAGTTACCTTCAATTTTGTACATTTGTATATATATTACTTAATCCTTTAATAGGTACATACTTACATTTTTCATTGCGCGGGCACTATTACTATAGTACAACTCCTACCTCACCCTCTGCGGGGAAAACAATCGAAGATGGAGTCGACGCCCATGCGCAATGAGCACAGAAGGAGGAGTCACTCGGTCCCGTGACTCGAAAACACTTCTTCGAAGAAAAACAACTTGTAACACTCCGACCCAACACCAGATGGCGAGCTCATGCATACCATGTGAATCTCAGCGACTGATGCCACGAACAGATGTACACTGGGTAAGTGACATTTTCAATCTATATATATATATAAATATATATATATATATATATATATATATATATATAATTGTTCAATGGCATGTGTAGCTGCATATACACATGCTGTGCACATCCCGCCATCTAGTGTTGGGCTCGGAGTGTTACAAGTTGTTTTTCTTCGAAGAAGTCTTTTCGAGTCACGAGATCGAGGGACTCCTCCCCTTTTGGCTCCATTGCGCATGGGCATCGACTCCATCTTAGATTGTTTTCTTTCTGCCATCGGGTTCGGACGTGTTCCTCTTCGCTCCGTGTTTCGGTTCGTAAAGTTAGTTAAATCTCGGAAAATTTGATGGTATTGTTTGCGTTCGGTATCGGGTTAGTTAACGCAGATCGACACCGAATTTTGAAGAGCTCCGGTGGCCCTTCGGGGTTTTCGATTCCCCGGTGGGGCCTGGTCGGCCCGACCACGTGCGTCTTCAAGGCTAATGGAACGGACCCCATTCCGCTTCTGCCCCGAATGCCACAGCAAGTATCCTTACACAGATCAGCATCTGGTCTGTAATTTGTGTTTGTCTCCCGAACACAAAGAGGATACCTGCGAGGCCTGTCGAGCGTTTTGGTCGAGGAAAACGCTAAGAGACCGAAGAGCAAGAAGACTTCAGATGGCGCCGGCAGGACACCAAGACTCGGAGGAAGAAGAAACCTTCTCCATCGCGGATTCGGACGAGGCCAAAACCGAACAGACGCCGAAAACCGTGAGTAAAACACCCCTGGCCAAATCTCACGGAAAATACATTAAAGCCCAGGGGAAGCCACCGCCGACAGGCCATGGCTTAACCCGAAAATTAGGTGACCGTCCATCGGCACCGAAAAAGGGCACACATGTGTCGAAGTCATCCGACTCCGGTCGAGATACCGGCACAGAACAGACTCGGCACCGAGACACCGGGTCAGAGCAATCTCGACATCGAGAGACCAGGACCGAAATGAGTCGGCACCGAGATATCGGAACACCGAAAGCCAAAAAAGTGTCTTCGGAGTCGAAAAAGACAGTTGAAAGGGTTTCGATACCGAAACATCCGGCATCGGAGCCGAAACAAAGTTCCTACACTGAGGAACAGGGCCTGTCCTCACAAATGCAAGGACACAAATTCGGACAAGAGCTAGAAGCAGGGGAGCCAGATTACACACAGAGAAGGCTCCACATTCAAAAGGAGACAGGCAAAATCAGAGCGCTCCCTCCAATCCAAATGAAAAGGAAACTTGCTTTCCAAGAGAAAGACAAACAACCACAAGCAAAGGTGGCAAAACAAGTAACTCCGCCTCCATCACCACATCGCTCACCACAACCATCACCAATCGCCACTCCACCAATGATGCAGTCTCCAACGCACACAGGGATGAGCCAAGATGATCCTGATGCATGGGATCTTTATGATGCGCCTGTATCAGATAGCAGTCCCGACTGTTATCCAGCAAGACCATCACCACCCAAGGACAGTACTGCTTACACACAGGTGGTGTCCAGAGCAGCCGCATTTCACAATGTCACCCTGCACGCAGAACCAATTGAAGATGACTTTTTGTTTAATACTCTGTCGTCCACACATAGTCAGTACCAGAGTCTTCCTATATTACTGGGAATGTTGAAACACGCAAAGCAAGTATTTCAAGAGCCTGTGAAAGGCAGAGCCATCACTCCTAGGGTGGAAAAAAAAAGTACAAACCTCCACCAACAGACCCTGTGTACATCATGCAGCAATTGACACCGGACTCAGTGGTAGTAGGTGCAGCTCGCAAAAGGGCGAACTCACACACCTCGGGAGATGCACCACCACCCGACAAGGAAAGTTGCAAGTTCAACGTAGCGGGGAAAAGGGTAGCGGCACAAGCAGCCAACCAATGGTGCATTGCCAATTCACAGGCCTTACTATTGAGATATGATAGAGCTCATTGGGACGAAATGCAACACTTCATAGAGCATCTACCCAAAGAGTTCCAAAAGTGTGCACAACAAGTGGTGGAAGAAGGCCAGAGTATCTCTAATAACCAGATACGGTTGGCAATGGATGCAGCAGACACAGCTGCAAGAACTGTAAATACAGCGGTCACCATACGGAGACATGCATGGCTGTGCACCTCAGGATTCAAGCCAGAAATTCAACAGGCGGTGCTGAATATGCCTTTTAACGGACAGCAGTTGTTTGGGCCGGAAGTGGATACTGCTATCGAGAAACTTAAAAAGGACACGGATACGGCCAAGGCCATGGGCGCACTCTACTCCCCACAGGGCAGAGACACATTTCGAAAAACACAGTTTAGAGGGGGGTTTTGAGGACAAAGCACAGAACCCTCAACCTCACAAACAAGACCCACACACCAGAGCCAGTATCAGAGGGGAAGTTTTCGGGGACAATAAAGAGGGGGGAAGTTCCCTAAAACTAGAGGAAAGTTCCAAAGTCCCAAGACCCCTCAAAATAAACAGTGACTTCAGTTTCACAAATCCCCAACACAACACCAGTGGGGGGGGGGGAGGGACTAACAGATTTGTACCAAAACTGGGAGGAAATAACAACAGACACGTGGGTCCTAGCCATTATCCAACATGGTTATTGCATAAATTCCTACAATTTCCACCAAATGTGCCACCAAGAACACACAACATGTCCAAACAACACATGGATCTATTACAGCTGGAGGTCCAAGCGTTGTTGCAAAAAGATGCAATAGAATTAGTACCAAATCATCAGAAAGGAACTCCCTGTACTTTCTCATACCCAAAAAAGACAAAACTCTAAGACCCATCTTAGATCTCGGAACACTAAATCTTTACATCAAATCAGATCACTTTCACATGGTGACACTTCAAGACGTAATCCCCTTACTCAACAAGACTACATGACGACATTAGACCTCAACGATGTGTACTTACATATACCCATACATCCTTCCCACAGAAA